>NW_027361707.1:21310000-22022500 GCF_039654945.1 Dendrobates tinctorius | reverse complement strand
AAATGGCGCCGGTGACCCTGTGTACATTGTATAAGTAGTGACTGTGAGCTGTGATGTCACAATGGCCAAGATTCTCTAGTGATGTCACAATGGACTAGCATCACCAGTGATGTCATAATGGCCGAGCATCATCAGTGATGTCATCACGGAATCTTGTGATAGAATCTTCAAGCATCGGCTCGGCACAAATAGATGCTGCCTGGCAATATTTCAGATTCGCTCACACTTGTGTATAAATAATCTGTCCATTCTCATCCAGGATAGTGGAACGAGTTTTTCTCACGTGTCATCAATGTGCTATCCATGTAGAATCTGTTATTTTATTCCACAGCTATTAATGTTTTACAGGACCATTTAGTTTCCTATGCTACAGAATTGTAATGTATCCATAAATAACCGATGTCACTCCGATGGTCCATATGGCATGTGACTGTTTTCTGCCACTGTCCGATTTTTTTCTCACGCCGAATACAAGTATTTGCTGTGATTTTACTTGCATTTTTTTAACTCACTTGAATAAGTGAAATATGCTTCAAAACTCCTGAAACACTCGACAAACCACTGTTTTAAAAAAAAACGCTGAGATTTCAGCAACCTCATTCTCTAGGCCGGTACTATAAAACTAGTATACATATTAGTCCATAAGACCTTGACCAGGTCACACTCCGTACATTACATACCTAAACAAGAGCCCAGACCAAGTCTGGAAAAAGGAGCGTCCATATCTAGGTGCTTCTCACATCATTAGAATATCATCAAAAAGGTCATTTATTTCAGTTCTTCAATACAAAAAGTGAAATATATATAATATAGAGTCATTACACACAGAGCGATCTATTTCACGTGTTTATTTCTGTTAATGTCGATGATTATGGCTTACAGCCAATGAGAACCCAAAAGTCATTATCTCAGTAAATTAGAATACTTTTTTCACATCAATTACAACATAGAAAAGCATGCACATAAAACACTCGTAGATATAATGGGGTAAGGCCACACAATAGTTAGAAAGAAGATAAAGGTTTCATAAAAAACTGCCAATTAGTCCCACAAAAGTTTAGATAAAAGGCACTTATATTAGGGCCCAGAAAGGATAATAAGTCCAAGAGACGTTAATCATAGAAGCTGGTTAAGATCCAATGCATCTGCACAGCAAAACCTCAAATCGTCATGTCAGAGGCTTTATAACTGAAATGTACCTGTATTGCTGATGCAGCAGGAATCCTCCTTATGATAAAAGGCGAAATCTTCTCTGTATAAACACAGCATGCAGGGTCGTACTGGAGTTTCTGGGGCTCACCAGGGGAATGGACTCTAGGGGCCCACCCTACAGCTATATGCAAATACCTGCCACTTGTTTATCCTGATTATAGTGGAGCATCGGCTGTAAAACACAGGCGGCTCCTGCACATCTACTGTGCGCCCCCATAACTGGATGTATAATTTCGGTAGTTTACATTAATGGGATTCTGTGGTTAAAACAACTTACCACCGATCCATGGGCTCCACAGGTTAGGTGATCGCTTAGGTCTGACCATTAGAAACTACATCGATCAGAAGAATGAGGAAGTTTTATCAGTGATAAAATGAGGATGTGTTCTAAAATGGAACGGCAGGTGGGATGTCTGACCGCAGCTCCATTCATTCTCTTTGGGTCTTCTAGAAAAAAACAAGTGCAGCCACTGAGGGAATTAATGGATCAGTGGTCAAGTCAGACATGCTACTCCAGTCTAATGGGGATGAAAAGTTCCACATTTTGCTGAAAGGGTCCAAGTAGTCAGACCCCCCTCACTTATCCTGTAGAGAGGTGATTACTTTTTTCACAGGAGAACCCCTGTAACTATATCTCTGACGCTGTGATCCAAGTATTTAATCTCAATTGGAAATAAAGAATCTTCACCTAAGTAATATCAGAGAGAACAAATGACTGCCTTACACAACACAATCCCCTATACCAAGACCAATAATACCATATACAGGGAAAAAATACAACCACACCATGCCCAGACCACAGTGACCATATAACCCTGCACACAAGGAACAAATCCTGCCAGACAATGAACAGACCACGTAGTGAACACCATCAAGGGACAAATACAGCCACACCATGACCATACCACATATTACCACCACATAGTGACTGAATAATACGACATATTACCAGCATATAGGGACCAAATAATACCACATACAAGTAGAAATACTGCCACACCGTGACCAGACCACAAATTACCATCACATAGTGACCGAATACTACAATACTGATAATGAATACAAACTACAATACTAACAATGCTGTTATTACCACCAGTAACATTATACACAGGAGCTCTGTATATAGTGTCAGTGTACAGATAATACAGGGCTCACCAGTGATATTATACACAGGAGCTCTGTATATACTGTCAGTGTTCAGGTAATACAGTGATCACTAGAGTCATTACATACAAGAGCTCTGTATATAGTGTGAGTGTACATATAATACAATGATCACTGGTGACATTATACACAGGAGCTCTGTATATAGTGTCAGTGTACAGGTAATACAGTGATCACCAGTGACATTATACACATGAGCTCTGTACACACTGTACAGTATATAGTGTAAGTGCACAAGTAACACTCTGACTCAACTGTGACGTCTGTAGTTGGAAGTCTTTCATCTTCATCCAGTGCAGACCATCATCACTTGTTCCAGGAAGGACTCATCTCTGCAGAAAATAACACAGTTATCTATAGTGATCACTTTCAGAGCACATTCCCCACTATTTTCCTCGACTTCTACACTATATCAGATTAAGAAAAAAAAGACATAGTGCCGCCTAGCACAGTAGCAGGACCCCCTTTTGTTCTCCCCCATGGAAGACAGTAACCTCAAAAGTAAATTAAATTACAGCAGCAACAATGTCCCCTGATTGGCCCCTACAGTAATTATGTCCCCACTTGCCACAATAAACCAATAATGTATGCTCATCCTGACCTCCATACAGTAATTGTCACCCCTTTATTTAATAATGTGCCAGATCCTGGGGCCCTTTGTTTAATGTCCCCATCCTGGACCCCAATGTCCAGTTATAATGTCTTCATCCTGGGCCCCTATGTCCACTTTACTAACGTCACCTCCCTGGGCCCCTATGTCCGACCCTATGGCCACAACCTTGCCCAATCACAGAGAAGGGATTCTTCTCACCTTCTTGCGTTCCCCGGTGTCCTCTAGTGGCTTCATATTTGGAGTGGTCGTTAAAATGGCTGCCGACTGCCACTGTGACAGGGCACTCTGCTCTGTGACAGGCTGCGCGCTGACATCATATAGCAGTAACAGTGAAAGGCCACCGGCAGCCACTCACTACCTACCAATCCATGGAGGGAGTGGCTGCTTAGTATATGATTGCACAATGAGGACTTGTATGTAGCACTGTTCACATCATGGCAATGCACAGCATCCAGGTTACCAGCCTATTAGTGACGCCCTTCTATCAGATCAGGCGGGCTGCCCAGTGCTATCAAGATGCATCCCATGTGAACAGGCACCACAGTTTACAAGACAAAATGGGCCTAGCTGCACCCTGATATTAAAGTGCAAAAAATACATATAAAATATGTGAGGTATTGGTCGATATTTTGGCCAAAGTATAGAAGCCCGCAACCCAGTGTCAAGTGTCCCCACATTTGCGAGTCCCTAGCACTAATCCATGACACCACATAGTCCGCCATGCAGTATTATGGGCACCACATAGTCCTCCATACAGTATTATGGGCACCACATAGTCCACCTTACAGTATTATGGGCCACATATAATGCTCATTCATACAGTATATAACGGGCCCCATGCAATGTTCCTCCACACAGTATTATGGGCCCTCTGCTCCTCCATACAGTATATTATGGGCAACCATGCTTCTCCACACAGTATATCATGGGCCCCCATGCTCCTCCACACAGTATTTTGGGCACTCTGCTCCTCCACACAGTATTATGGGCCTCCAAAATCCTCCATACAATATATTATGGGCCCCATGCTCCTCCATAAAGTATTATGGGTCCCCTGCTCCTCCATACAGTATATTATGCGCCCCCCATGCTCCTCCATACAGTATATTATGGGCCCCCATGCTCCTCCATACAGTATATTATGGGCCTCACGCTACTCCATACAGTAAATTATGCGCCCCCATGCTCCTCTATACAGTATATTATGGGCCCCATGCCCCTCAATACAGTATATTATGGGCCCCATGCCCCTCCATACAGTATATTATGGGCCCCCTGCTTCTTTATACAGTAAAATATGGTCCCCTCCTCCTCCATACAGTATATTATGGTCCCCCTGATCCTCCATACAGTATATTATGGGCCCCCTTCTCCTCCATACAGTAACTTATGGGCCCCTGCTCCTCCATATAGTATATTATGGCACCCCATGCTACTCCATACAGTAAATTATGGGCCCCATGCACCTCCATACAGTAAATAATGGGCCCCCTGCTCCTTAATACAGTAATAAATTTATAATAATAAATTTTATTTTTATAGCGCCGACATATTCCGCAGCACTTTACATTTCAGAGGGGATTTGTACAGACAATAGACATTACAGCATAACAATAATCACATACAGTAGATTATAACAAATACCAAAAGGAAAGAGGGCCCTGCTCGCAAGCTTACAGTCTATGAGGAAAGAGGGAGACACGAAAGGTGGGTGGTAACAGTTACCCTGATTGTATGGACCAGTCATAATGTTAAGTGTGTAACAGTACAGACACAGAGGGCTAATGGAGGCATAAAGCATGTGGGAACATGATGCGGGGAACCTGGTTATGGTAAAACTTTTGGCTCTGCCACACAGGGATAGATTAGGTTAATGTGTTGGGGTGGTAGGCCAGTCTGAATAAATGCGTTTTCAGGACACGCTTAAAATTGTGGGGATTGGGGACTAATCGTATTGACCTGGGAAGTGCATTCCAAAGAATTGGCGCGGCACGTGTAAAGTCTTGGAGACGGGAGTGGGAGGTTCTGACTATTGAGGATGCTAATCTCAGATCATCAGCAGAACGGAGGGCGCGGGTAGGGTGGTATACTGAAACAAGGGAGGAGATGTAGGGTGGTGCTGAGCCATGGAGGGCTTTGTGAGTGAGGGTAATAAGTTTATACTGAATTCTGGAGTGGATGGGTAGCCAGTGTAATGACTGGCACAAGGTAGAGGCATCGGTGTAACGATTGGTGAGGAATATGATCCTGGCTGCAGCATTCAAGACAGATTGGAGGGGGGAGAGTTTGGTAAGAGGGAGACCGATTAGAAGAGAGTTACAATAGTCGAGACGAGAATGAATAAGAGAAACAGTAAGAGTTTTTGCAGAGTCAAAGGTAAGAAAAGGTCGAATTCTAGAAATGTTTTTGAGGTGCAGATGACAAGAGCGAGCCAGTGATCGAATGTGGGGGGCAAAGGAAAGCTCGGAATCAAGTATGACCCCAAGACAGCGGGCCTGTTGCTGGGGAGTAATAGTGGAACCACACACAGAAATGGCAATGTCGGGTATAGGTACATTAGTAGAGGGAGGAAACACCAGGAGTTCAGTCTTTGACAGGTTCAGTTTCAGATATAGTGAGGACATGATATTAGGCACAGCGTTTAGACAATCGCCGGTGTTTTCTAGAAAGGCTGGCGTGATGTCAGGAGAAGAAGCGTATAATTGGGTGTCGTCAGCATAGAGATGGTACTGGAAATCAAATCTACTGATTGTTTGACCAATAGGGGCAGTGTACAAGGAGAAGAGGAGGGGACCTAGAACCGATCCTTGGGGGACCCCAACAGTAAGGGGAAGATGAGAGGAGGAGGAACTGGCAAAAGATACAGTAAAGGAGCGGTCGGAGAGATAGGAGGAGAACCAGGAGAGAACGGTAATAATAATAATAATAATAATCTTTATTTATATAGCGCCAACATATTCCGCAGCGCTTTACAGTTGAACAGTTTCAAACACAACAGTCATAAGTAACAACGTTAACAATACAATAATTAAAGCGAAATAAGACGACCCTGCTCGTGGAGCTTACAATCTACAATGAGGTGGGGGGGATACAAAGCACAGGTTTGTATTTACAATGATGTATTTACAATGACGGTCCAGCCATCTTCAGGGGGTGGGGGTTAGATGGAGATAGTGAATGGGCTACACACACACAAACATGACTTTGATTACTGAATGTGATAGGCCGCTCTGAACAAATGTGTTTTGAGCGAGCGCCTAAAACTATGCAAATTGTGGATGGTCCTAATATTTTGGGGTAGAGCATTCCAGAGGATTGGCGCAGCACGGTATCCTTGAGGCCAATGGAACGGAGCATAGTGAGGAGGAGCTGATGATCCACAGTGTCGAATGCTGCAGAGAGATCCAAGAGAATTAGCATGGAGTAGTGACCATTTGATTTAGCTGTTAGCAGATCATTATAGACTTTAGTGAGGGCAGTTTCAGTGGAGTGTAAAGAGCGGAAACCGGATTGGAGAGGGTCGAGAAGAGAGTTTTCTGAGAGATAGCGGATAAGACGGGAGTGGACCAGGCGTTCCAGGAGTTTAGAGATGAAGGGAAGATTAGAGACAGGTCTATAGTTAGCGGCACAGTTTTGGTCGAGGGATGGTTTTTTAAGTAGTGGATGTATGATGGCATGCTTAAATGAGAAGGGAAAAATACCAGAAGAGAGAGAGAGGTTAAATATTTTAGTTAGGTGAGGGGTGACAGCAGGGGAAAGGGACTGAAGGAGCTGTGACGGAAATGGGTCACTGGTGCAAGTAGTTGGGCGAGAAGATGCAAGGAGCCTGCTTACTTCTTCTTCTGTGACTGGTTCAAAATCAGAGAGTGAGTTCGATACAGTGGGGGAGGGAGGACAGTGCATGGTATGAGGTGATTGGGAGATAATTTCCTGTCGGATCTGGTCAATTTTTTCTTTGAAGTAATTGGCCAGATCGTCAGCTCGGAGCTCCGTGGTTGGGGCCTGTACTCTTGGATTGAGTAGAGAATGAAAAGTGTCAAAGAGACGTTTCGGGTTATTGGACAGTGAGGTGATGAGGGTGTTGAAATAGGATTGGATTTTCTCCACAGACGTTCGGCGCACCTGGAGCACCGCTGCAGGAAACGTGTTTGCACCGTGTGCCAGGGTTGTCGCCGTCTGCGTTGTGGTGTTCTATTTATAGGGGGTGCAAATTCATCCAGGGCACTTTGAAGTGTTTCATTGTAATGCTTCAATGCAGAATCAGGACAGGAGAGGGAGGAGATAGGGGCCAATGAAGACTGCAAGTTCTTCATAAGTTTCTGGGTGTTAATGGCCTGTATGTTTCTATAAGTATGGACAGTGGGGGTGACCTGAGCAGCATGGCAGTTCTTGATAGAGAATGAAAGAAGATTGTGGTCAGAGAGCGGGAGAGGGGAGTTTGCAAAATCATCCACTGCACAAAGCCGAGAGAAGACCAAGTCGAGGGAGTTTCCGTCTTCATGCGTTGGAGAATTAGTAAGCTGCGAAAGGCCAAATGAGGAGGTTAGAGATAAAAGGTGAGTAGCAGATGGTGAGAGGGGAAGAGCAATGGGGATGTTGAAATCACCCATGATGAGGGTAGGGATGTCACAGGAGAGAAAATGTGGAAGCCAAGTGGCAAAATGATCCAGGAACTGATGGGAGGGGCCAGGAGGACGATACACCACCGCCACTCGCATGGAGAAGGGGGTGTAGAGTCTGACGGCATGGACTTCAAAAGAAGGGAAGACAAGTGAGGGTACTTGAGGGATAACCTGAAAGGTACATTTTGGTGATAGGAGCAGACCAACGCCTCCACCAGCTCTATTGTCTGATCTTGGGGTATGAGAGAAGTGAAGCCCCCCATATGAAAGAGCAGCAGCAGCGGTAGTGTCTGACTGCTGGATCCAGGTTTCAGTAAGAGCCAGGAGGTTAAGAGAATTAGAAAGGAAAAAGTCATGAATGAAGGAGAGTTTGTTACACACTGAGCGAGAATTCCAAAGTGCACAATTAAGAGAGACAGATGGCATGCAGGGAATATTAATAAGATTAGAGGGGTTTCTGAGTGTAGCAGTCGGGAGGTTTGACTTTCTATAACATGGGGGACCAGGGTTGGGAGCAATGTCTCCTGCGACTAGGAGAAGGAGGATAGAAAGAGTGAGCAGATGGTTAAGTGATTTGTGAGAGCGTCTCTGATGTTGAATGGTGGGACTGACTGGATCTGTGCAGTTTAACAACGTGAAAAGAGCATGAGTGCTATACATAGGAGAGGAAAGAAGCGAGGGGCCAATGTGGATGGAGTGTAGAGAGTTAATGCCAGGGCGGTGGATGTGTGTGAATGCAGCGGCCAGGATTAAAATTACACAAATGCATATGGTATATATTTGTTGTACTCCAAATGTACAGGGAGTAGATGTATATAAATGTCTTACCTGTCTCCTGCCCTGTCTAACTGCCATGTTATAACTGCCAGTACTTTGATAAACTTTACTTGGATAAAGTGTGCATAAATGCCCCCTGCATAAATGCTATCCCAAAGCTATGTCTGAATATATAGGAGGATAAGACTTAGAACTTTTTTTTTTTTTTTTGGGCTCTCTCTCTTCTCGTTAATCAATCACACTAAATTGAGACACCAGGACCCAATAAAATGTTGTGGTCAAATAAACACATGGCCAGCACTACATGGATCATAAAGCACTTTGAAAAGTTTCTTGACCTCACAACATAAGGGGACAAGCAGAGTAAGTTGAAAAAAACTATATACCATATAGAAGCTTGCAGAGTTGAAAACACAGAGATAGCATTCAGGATTAACTGCTTGCTGACATTGAATGGAGACACAGGAGTGGATTCAGAGCAGAGATTGGAAAAGCTGGTTACCATATAGAAGCTTGCAGAGTTGAAAACACAGAGATAGCATTCAGGATTAACTGCTTGCTGACATTGAATGGAGACACAGGAGTGGATTCAGAGCAGAGATTGGAAAAGCTGGTTACCATATAGAAGCTTGCAGAGTTGAAAACACAGATACAGTATATTATGGGCCCCATACACCTCCATACAGTATATCATGGGCCCCATGCACCTCCATACTGTATATTATAGCCCCCCATGCTCCTCCATACAGTATATTATGGGCCCCATAACCCCTCCATACAGTATATTATGGCCCTATGCTCCTCCATACTGTATATTATAGGCCCCCATGCTCCTCCATACAGTATAGTATGGGCCCCCTGCTCCTTAATACAGTATATTATGGGCCCCATACACCTCCATACAGTATATCATGGGCCCCATGCACCTCCATGCAGTATATTATGGGCCCCCATGCACCTCCATACTGTATATTATAGCCCCCCATGCTCCACTATACAGTATATTATGGGCCCCATGCCTTTCCATACAGTATATTATGGGCCCCATGCCCCTCCATACAGTATATTATGGGTCCCCTGCTGCTTTATACAGTATATTATGATCCCCCTGATCCTCCATATAGTATATTATGGCACCCCATTCTACTCCATTCAGTAAATTATGGGCCCCATGCACCTCCATACAGTAAATTATGGGCCCCCATGCACCTCCATACTGTATATTATAGGCCTCAATGCTCCTCCATACAGTATATTATGGCCCTATACTCCTCCATATTGTATATTATAGGCCTCCATGCTCCTCCATACAGTATAATATAGGCCCCCTGCTCCTTAATACAGTATATTATGGGCCCCATACCCCTCCATACAGTATATTATGGGCCCCATGCGCCTCCATATAGTATAGTATAGTATAGTGTGCAGTGACAGGGGAGGATATATTTGTGTGCAGCAGCTCTGTTGGTTATTAGGCTGCCTTATAAGGCTCCCTGATAGCTGCATTGCTGTTTGCACTCTGCTGTGCAGACTGCTTTTTTAAAAGAAAAAATCCTTTTATTCCTTTTCTTCTGCACAGTAGATACTGAGCGTACATTTTTTCACACACCGTATAGAGGTGTACGCTCCTCACACACTACCGTGTACCGGCTGGTATAACGGACAAATACATGCTATCTGTGTGTGACTCCGTAAAAAAATACACGGAGATTAACATTTTTCCATACATACACCGTATAGAGATGTCCGATTCTCAAACAGTATCAGATATCTGGTGTTCTTATTACGGTCACATCTGCACAGAGTCACCGTGTGTGTGACACTCCGTAACTACATATACGGACCTTTCCATTTCTGCATACACCATATTGACTGCTGTCCGATTATCAAACAGTATCGGATATCTGGTGTTCTTATTACGGTCACATCTCCACAGTGTCAGCGAGTGTGTGTGACACTCTATAAATACATATACAGACATTTCCATTTCTCCATACACCATATTGACTGCTGTCCGATTCTCAAACAGTATTAGATATCTGGTGATCTTATTACGGTCACATCTACACAAAGTCAGCGTGTGTGTGACACTCCGTAACTACATATACGGACATTTCCATTTCTCCATACACCGTATTGACTGCTGTCTGATTATCAAACAGTATCGGATATCTGGTGTTCTTATTACGGTCACATCTCCACAGTGTCAGCATGTGTGTGTGACACTCCATAAATACATATACAGACATTTCCATTTCTCCATACACCGTATTGACTGCTGTCCGATTCTCAAACAGTATTGGATATCTGGTGTTCTTATTACAGTCACATCTATACAGAGTTAGCGTGTTTGTGTGACACTCCGTAAATACATATACGGAGATCGACATTTTCACCAACAACGTATACAGCGGTACACCTCTGATACAGTACCGTATATCTGCTTGTTGGATTACGGTGAAATACGTACTGGGTGAGAGTCTGTGACTCACAAAATATATAAGGAGAGTTCACTTTTTACAAAGACCTTACACAGCTGTACGCTTCTCATACAGTACCATTTCTCTGCTGGTATTTTTGGTACATTTTCCCAAACATGAGGAAGTGTGGTGTAAGAGGCCACGGACGTGAGCGGGGGGGCGCATCTGGTACTGATGGTGGTGGTGGTCGTGCATCGGCTGCTTCTGGGAAAAGCACAATAGCGGCTAAGGCAGGAGGTGTTGAGCCTGCGTCATCATCTGGCACAAGGAGGCCTTTAAGGCTCCCTTTTTTGGGAGTAGGTAAACTGCTTTTAAAGCCGGAACATCAGGAACTGGTTGTGCCTTACATTGCCGAAACAGCCTCCAGCTCTATCACCTCCTCTTCTGAAGTTTACAAAAATGCAAGCACTGAGTCGTCAGTGCAGACTTCTGGTCAGGAACCACCCCTTTCCTTGTCTCCTTCACCCCCACCCAAAGTGCAGAATGCAGCAGCCCACAATTGAGAATACTCCATGGAGCTGTTTTCACATGCCATGCCTGTTTTATCAAGTGAAATCCTGAATTCCCCAGTCCAACATTAATCGGAGATGGAGTGCACTGATGTGCAGCCACTACTAGATGATTCCGCTGGTACATTCACCCACAGCACTACATTCCTCTCGCACTCTATAGAGCCAGAATGTGACACTGATGAAACTCAGGTGCCCCTTCCCGCATACTATACCACCTTACACGGTGACATAGAGGAAGGTGCAGATAAAAATGCCGGTTCCCTGAGCAGGTGGGGGGTCCTACTCATGGGCAACGACAGTGGCACAGGGCCCCTCATAGCACACCAAAGTGTCTCTGCCGGTGGGAGGGCCCACGCCGTCAAACATACCATTGTAATATGAGGGGCCCTGTGCCAGTGCCGTCACCCACCATGCTTGCTCAGTGCCACAGCACTTGCAATACTTACCTCTCCCTGCTCCACCGCTGTGACGTCTTCCACGTTTCCTGACAGTGACATTCAGGTTAGAGTGCGCGTTGACATCACGTCTGTATGCTCTCTACCGAAACAGTACAATGCAGAGAGCTTAAAGATGGCAATGCTGAGGAGTCCAGAGTACAGCAGTGCCCAGCGAGGAGAGGTATTTAATTTTTTTAAATGTTGGGAGCATTTATTGGGGAGCAATATACACTGGAGAATGAAATATGAGGCCCATCATACACTGGAGCATCATCCATTTGGCCCATCATATACTGGAGCATTCCAAATGGGGGACATCAGACACTGGAGCACCATTTACGGGGCCCATTATACACTGGAGCATTAGAAATGGGGCTCATTATATATGGAGCATTATTTGGGCCCATAACACACTGGAGCATCGTCCAAGGGGACTAACACATACTGGAGCATTCCAAATTGGGGACATCAGACACTGGATCAGCATTTACGGGCCCATTATACACTGGAGCATTAAAAATGGGGCCCATTATATATAGAGCATTATTTGGGCCCATAACACACTGGAGCATCATCCATGGGGACCAACATATACTGGAGCATTCCAAATGGAGGACATCAGACACTGGAGCAGCATTTACGGGGCCATTATACACTGGACATTAGAAATGGGGCCCATTATATATGGAGCATTATTTGGGCCCATAACATGCTGGAGCATCGTCCAAGGGGACCAAAATATACTGGAGCATTCCAAATGGGCGACATCAGACACTGGAGCAGCATTTACGGGGCGCATTATACACTGGAGCATTAGAAATGGGGCCCAATATATATGGAACATTATTTGGGCCCATAACACACTGGAGCATCATCCATGGGGGCCAACATATACTGGAGCATTCCAAATGAGGGACATCAGAAACTGGAGCAGCATTTATGGCGCCCATTATACACTGGAGCATTAGAAATGGGGCCCATTATATATGGAGCATTATTTGGGCTCATAAGACAGTGGAGCATCATCCATGGGGACCAACATATACTGCAGCATTATGTGGAGCTCATCATATGCTATATGGAACATTTTATGGGACCAATTATTCTGTATGGAGAAATATATGGGGCTCATTATTCTGTATGGCGCACAATGTGGTGGCTATAATACTGTATGGAGTAATATACTGTCCGTTTTTTGAGCTATTGTAGAATTTAAAATAGATAATATCAGTCATGTGATGTAAGCAGTGAAGTATTTTTTATTGTACTATACCTATATTTCTGTGCCGTATCGGAGCATTATGAATTGTGGTATGTGTTAAAAGGGCGCACTGACACTCTTTGGCCCAGGGCACACGAAAACCTGGCGCCAGCCCTACCCCCCCACAACTTTAGCCAAATAACCTCCAGTTTTCATTGCGTAACTATTATTATAAAGTAAATTAAGGTTGACAAGCTTAAGTAATGACAATTGATGTTTTAGGCATTAAAATGGGCACTGTAGGTGTGTTTCCTGTCCTCCACTCCCTGCCGACTTTGCTTCCCCATTGACTTGCATTGGGTTTCGTGTTTCAGTCGGACCCTGACTTTTCCCTATAGTCGGCCGATTTCGTTTAACCCGACTTTTAAGAAAGTCAGGTTTCATGAAACCTGACTCGACCCGAAAAAAGGCAAAGTCCCTCATCTCTAGTGCTGAGTCCACTTCCTAGTAATTTCTAGCAAGATTTTTGCGCTACTGGGTAGAGATTATATGCCTTTCTTTTCTTCTGAGGGTATTGAGAACTCTTTAGGACTGTTTGGTCCCAAACCATGTCTATTTACCTGCTAACATATATGTATTCCTACTGTGCACTTTACTTATTTATCCACATTATCTATTAATCTTAAAGAATATTTATGACCACTTTCTATTCATTCATGATAATATGTTGACAAATTGTGCTGGGCAATCCTCCCCCTGCATTTGGAGGTCCCTTGTTTTGTCTTTTTTTTACTATACCTTTTAATTATTTAAATAAATATTGAATGTTTTAAAAAGTCAATTCTTTTCTACACTTCTTTCTTTTATGGCACTATACCATATAAGAATATGTTATTAACGTACCAATGAAGTGACCCAGCCATTGTTAAATTAAGGACTATGGGAATAATCAATGCGGTGTTTCATGGAGGCAAAATCAGTCTGTGGCACTGCTGAGGTGTTATGGAAGCCCAGGTTACCTTAATAGCAGCCTACGGTTCATCTGCATTGTTGGATCTGGTGTCTCTCATCTTCCTCTTGATAATACTCCATGGATTCTCTGTGGGATTTACAGTAGGTCAGGTGAGTTTGCTGGCCAATCAAGCACAGTGATACTGTTGTTTATAAACCAGGTATTGGTAGTTTTGGCAGTGTGGACAGGTGCCAAGACCTGCTGGAGAATGAAATTTCCATCTCTAAAAAGCTTGTTGGCAGGAGGAATCATGAATTGCTCTGAAATTTTGTGGTACACGGCTGCTTTGATTTTGGTCTTGATAAAACACAGTGAACCTACAGCAGCAGATGACATGGCTCCCTGTTATGAATGGGTCACCGAGGAGAAAAGAACAAAACAAGCTGAGTCCCAGAAAAACCAAAGAGGTTGGTAACTATGCAGATTGCAGATCCCTGATCCTAACCACACAACTAGCAGCAGCCGTGGAGCGTTCCTACGATGATCCTAGATGCCTCGTCACCGCCGGAGGACTAATTAAGCCTAAAGCAAGAAAGGGGAAAACTAACTGCTCCAGAGCAGACCCCAAAGGAAAGACAGCCCCCCACACATGTATTGACGGTGAAACAAGATGAAAACACAAACACAGGCAGGAAAATAGGCTGAGCAAACGATGGGGCCCAAACTAACTAAAAAGGACAGGAAAGGAAAGACACTGTCTGCAATCTGCCAAAAACCCTACAAAAATAATGTCCAACACTTCTGATAACAATATTAACCCTGAAGTCACTAGACTTCTCCCACTATATCAGCACTCTGAAATATTCTGAGACAGAGCAAAAAGAGGCCAATCTAATAGGGGACAAAAAGCAAATTGGCAAATACAGATTAATAAGAGTGGAAATTCAGCACAGCCCCAGCCGAGGCTGGCTGACAACACAAAAAACTGAATAGATAAATAGACAAACAAAAAGTGCTAAGAACATTAGCAGAAAAACTTAGCTTAAAATGACTGGAACAGAGCTGAACACCAAGAGCTGAAAAGCCAGAAGGAATCACCAGCACCAGAATAGGGCGTCGGCTGACTTAAATCCAGTCTGAAATTCCTGAGTTCCAATCGTCATCCTCATTATCAGGTGGCAGATCTCTACTGATTAAATCAGCCTCACTACCTCCTGTTACCACCAGAGGGAGCCTGGAAGGAGAACTCACAACTGGTAGACCAGAAAATGAACTCACAACAGCTCCCCAAACCATCACTGACTGTGGAAACTTCACTCTAGACCTCAAGCAGCTTGGATTGTGGCCTCTCTACTCTTCCTCCAGACTCTGGGACCTTGATTTCCAAGTGAAATGCAAAATTTACTTTCATCTGAAAACAACACCTTGGACTACTGAGCAACAGTCCAGTCCTTTTTCTCTTTGGCTTCTGGTGTTGGCTATTGGTCACAAGGATTGCGACACTTGTAGCCCATGTCCTGGATACATCTGTGTGTGGTGGCTCTTGAAGCAATGACTCCAGCAGCAGTCCACTCCTTGTGAATCTCCCCCAAATTTTTGAATGGCCTTTTCTTAACTATCCTTTCAAGGCTGTGGCTATCCCGTTTGCTTGTGCACCTTTTTCTTCCACACTTTTTCCTTCCTCTCAAATTTCCATTAATATGCTTGGATATAGCACTCTGTGAACAGCCAGCTTCTTTAGCAATGACCTTTTGTGTCTTACCCTCTTTGTGGAGTGTGTCAATGACTGCCTTCAAGAAATCTGTCAAGTCAGCAGTCTTCCCCATGGTTGTGGAGCCTACTGAAACAGACTAGGGGACCTTTTTAAACGCTTAGGAAAACACCTCGAAAGCGAATAATCAGGGTTTAGAATAAATAATCAAAACTAGAAAGCACCAAAAAAACAAAAACCCTTAAAATTTAATAGAATCATTAAAACAACCCATATATTGGACATACCTATGTATAACAGGGGGTCAAAGGTCAGTCATTCATATGAACAATAGATATTATGGATAAATATATAGATGCAAGGGCAAAAAACACTATAATGCCCTAATGGGCACTACAATGACCCTTCCTGACCGCGGAGGTTGGCACCCTAGTTGTAGACGATATGGCGCCCCCGCTCAACGTCGGCGTCCCTGATCACGCCCTAGACCACCCTACGTATACAAAAAAGGACACAAAAAGAAAAACACACACACACCTACAGTACCGAAAATACAAACGTGAAGAGACAATATGTCTCAATTAAAAGTGCTAGTGTGCTGTAAACCTTATCTCGTAGAAAAAATCTGACAAAATAGCAGCTTTAATAAGACTTATTTCGTAGTCAAAAGGACAACAGGCTGCAGTAGACAAAAACTTAGGCTTAATACTCTGTTCAAAATTGCAGCTTTAATAGAACTTATTTCATAGTCAAAAAGACAATAGGCTGCGGTAGACAAGGGCTTGGGCTTAGTACCGTACTCAAAAAATTTCTGAAAAAACATCTACACAGGGGTCAAAACAACATATTCAATGATGAAGCTTCAAAAGAACTTATCTTATAGTAAACTGCAGTAACCACATACCTATGTTTAATCCCCCCTTATTCTGAGAGAGTGTAGGGTCCTAACTGGTTCGCGGGATGACGAGACACAAGACTGAGTGTGGTTTGTGGAATAAACTTTTATAAAACTGTAGCCGCTGGGCTATTTTGAGCTAACAACAAATGTAAACAGCAATCAGTCCACGCAGGGACTCAACAACCCTAACAACACTTTTCTTATGGTGCATGCGACTAACCCGGTTTGCCCGGTTGCTATAGGCCACGTATGACCAAACTGGGGGGTCCTTATCTCATATAGTACACTTATTTTTCCAGGGATCTGTCCGGATCACAGGCGTGGCCGCGTAGAGATCGCTGATGCGGCTGCCTTGACGCCTCGATATTCCGGGGTGAAACTGGACTCGACAGACCCTTGAAAAAGCGATGCCGGTGGGGCGCAACAGGCCCTGAAGAAAACGATGACGGTGGGGCGCAACGGGCCCTGAAGAAAACGATGACGTGGGGCACAGCAGGCCCTGAAGAAAACGATGACGGTGGGGCGCAACAGGCCCTGAAGAAAACGATGACGGTGACGGTGGGGCACAACAGGCCCTGAAGAAAACGATGACGGTGGGGCGCAACAGGCCGTGAAGAAACGATGACGGTGGGGCGCAACAGGCCCTGAAGAAACTGTGCCGATGGGCGCAACAGACGTCCCCTTGCGACTCTCGTCTCACAGCAGAGTCATGACGCAGTCTCTAAATATAACCGTTCACCAACCTCTGCTCAGGGTCCCTTAGCAAACCAGACGGGGGCCCCTACTGCTGCCTGTAGTGAGGTAGCGCCCCCTGGGGCCGGTGATGACAGGGCCGCAGCTGTGGGAGAAGGCAGGGGGCAGTGTCCTGACCGCTGTAAAGGAATGGTCTCTAGTCGCAGCGGTCAGTGGAGGTCGTGGACTTGTCACAGCAGGGAGGGAAACAGCGGGGGCGGCTGTACGCGTCCATGTGAGGGGAGCGGCCGCCGGTGCAAGGCTCTCACGTGTCACTAGTCGGTAAGTCCGCAGCTTTCCTTTCACAGGGCCCTGTCAGTCTCTCCACAACACACCGTTCGCTCCCTCGGTCCTCTCTGTCTCACCCGACTTCTTGTCTGTTGTCTGGCTCTCTCTTAACTGCCACTTCAACGCGCCCCCTGCTCCTGTTAAGCTTGCCACGCCCCCTGTTTCCATGACAACTTCAGTCAAGTCTTTTCTTTTACTGTCCTCCCACCATCGTTCCCTCAGGAACCCTGATGACGGTCCCCTGGGCACCTGCCCCTTCACTGTCTGGGAGTCCACCTCTTCACACTCCCCCACCCTGTAAGCTCGCCAGTCCTCGGGCGAGGGTTTTAGTCTATTGAGTTCGGTCTGTAGCGGTTTCAATGTTCACTGCCATATGAATTGATCTTGCTCATATCGTTCAGGGGGTTTGACGGCTGTTGACCGCTTGGAGCGTCTAATGTTGTGAGTTCATTTTCTGGTTCACCAGTTGTGAGTTCTCCTTCCAGACTCCCTCTGTTGGTGACAGGAGGTAGAGAGGCTGATTTGATCGGTGGAGATCTGACACCTGAGAATGAGGATGACGATTGGATCTCAGGAGTCTCAGATTGGAATTAAGACAGCCGACGCCCTATTCAGTTGCTGGTGATTCCTTCTGGCTTGTCAACTCTGGGTTATCAGCTCTGTTCCAGTCATCTAAAGCTAAGTTTTTCTGCTAATGTTCACACCTGATTTTGTTGGTCTATTCAGTTTTTTGGTGTGGTCAGCCAGCCCCTGCTGGGGGCTGTGCTGAATTTCCACTCTTATTTATCAGTATTTTGCCAATTGGCTTTTTGTCCCTTTCTAGTTTGGTCTCTTTTTGCTCTGTCTCAGAATATTTCAGAGTGCTGATACAGTGGGAGAAGTCTAGTGACTTCAGGGTTAATTTTGCTATCAGAAGTGTTGGACATGATTTTTGTAGGGTTTTTTGCAGGTTGCAGACAGTGTCTCTCCTTTCCTTTCCTGTCTAGTTAGTTTGGGCCCCATCATTTGCTCAGCCTATTTTCCTGCCTGTGTTTGTGCCTTCATCTTGTTTCACCGACAATACATGTGTGGGGGCTATCTTTTCCTTTGGAGTCTGCTCTGGGGCAGTTAGTTTTCCCTTTTCTTGCTTTAGGCTTATTTAGTCCTCCAGCCGAGACGAGGCGTCTAGGAACATCGTAGGCACGCTCCACGGCTACTGCTAGTTGTGTTGTAAGATCAGGGATCTGCAATCTGCACAGTTACCAACCTCTCTGGTTTTCTGTGACTTAGCCTGTTTTGCTTTTTTCTCCTCGGTGACCCATTCATAACAGAATCGCCAGCCATACCGCAGATTCTAGGGTACTTAAAAGCAGGAAAAAGCTGTTAAAAAAAAAGTGTCAGAATTTTTTTTTTAGATTTTTTTCCTCTTTTTTCTCTGGGGCCGTAGGAGGATTTTTTTTTCTTTTTCCTAATGGAGATTAAGCAATTGTCTGATCGTGTGGAGCAGCTGGCTGCTTAAGTGCAGGGAATTTCCACCTACCTCATTCAGTCACATGCTGCTGAACCTAAGATCCCTACTCCTGATGTGTTTTCTGGGGATCGGTCTAAATTTCTGAATTTTAAGAATAATTGTAAATTATTTCTGGCCTTGAAGCCTAACTCATCGGGGAGCTCTGTGCAGCAGGTTAAAATTGTCATCTCCTTGCTGCGCGGTGATCCCCAGTATTGGGCTTTTTCTCTGACACCTGAAAATCCTATTCTGACTAATGTGAATGCATTTTTTTCAGGCCTTGGGGTTGTTGTATGATGAACCTAATGCTGTTGATCAAGCTGAGAGAACCCTGTTGGCATTAAACCAGGGTCAGGATTTTGCAGAGTTATACTGTCAAAAATTCCAAAAGTGGGCGGTCCTTACTACATGGAATGATAGTGCACTGGCAGCTCTCTTTCAGAAGGGTTTATCAGAGACCGTAAAAGATGTTATGGTGGGATTTCTTGTTCCCTCTGGTCTGGATGATTCTATGTCATTAGCCATTCAAGTTGATTGGCGTTTACGTAAACATAAAACTACACGGGAGGCGCTGCCACCTTTTGAACAAACGTCTGAACCTATGCAATGTGATGGGGTTTTGTCTAGGGCGCAACGTCAGGAGTTTAGAAGGCATAATAAGCTGTGATTTTTCTGTGGAGATGCCTCTCATATTATTTCTGTCTGCCCAAAACGAGAGAAACGTTTTGCACACACATTTGCTGTGGGCAGTATACAACCTACGTTTCTTTTGGCAATTACTCTGATCTGCTCCTTATCCACGTTTTCCACGAAGGCTTTTGTGGATTCAGGAGCAGCGTTGAATCTGATGGATTTGGACTTTGCTAAACGTTGTATTGATGCTACTCCTTTGGCGGAGAATAAACCTCAGTTTTGGACCCAGGTGACAATGCGAGTTGCCCCAGACCACCAAGAAAATTGTAAATTTTTGGTGCTGCATAATCTGCATGATACAATTGTTCTGGGTTTTCCTTGGTTGCAAACTCATAATCCAGTTTTGGATTGGAAATCTGGGTCTGTGGTGAGTTGGGGTTGTCAGTGTGTTCTTAGGGACGCTCCTGTTTTCTCCACCTCTCCTCAGTCTCATGATATTCCTGATTATCTAGCTGATTTTTCTGATGTATTTAGTGAGTAGTGTTGAGCGATACCGTTCGATACCCAAAAATATCGTATCGGATGGTATCGCCTGATACTAAAAAAATATCGGGTATCGACGATTCCGATACCGGAAGTCCCATTCAAGTCAATGGGACTTCCGGTATCGGAATTTAAAAAAGCCCTTTATTTCCTTGTTGGCTAATTCTACATAATTTAAAACAAATAAGAATCATGTAGAATGTATTGTGGGAGGTGGAGGAGACACTAAAGGCATAGTGGTTTATTCAAATCACATGGCATAGCCAGGGCCGGTTTTAGGCAAAGTGGGGCCCTAGGCAAAGTTTAAAATGGGGCCCCAAATGCTAACACATTGCACATCACACAGAAACATTTTGATTGTATTTACATGCGCTGAGTTCAGGCCGCTAAATGATCGACAAAATTGAAGAAGTCGTTCAACTCTTGTTTCCCGGCCTCTTTCCACCGTCAGAGAAAGAATGATGGGAACAGAACGATCACTAATGGATCACTAAGGGTGTGTGCACACATTGCGGTTTTTGCTGCGAATCCGCAGCGGATTTGGTCCTGCGGATCTGCAGCAGTTTCCATGCGGTTTACAGTACTAAGTAATCCTATGGAAAACCAAATCCGTCGTGCACATGCTGCGGAAAATTCCGCGCAGATTTGCTGTGGTTTATTTTCTGCAGCGTGTTACTTCTTTTTTGCGGAACCGCAGCTGCAGTGTACGTTCCGGGACATACAAATCAATCAATCTCTCATCCGCACTGCCAAACCTCACTAGAGCCTGCATCAAATCCGCTGTACACATGCTAGGAATCCGCAGGAAAAATGCATGTGCTTTACCCTGCGGTTTCTGCCAAGAGATATGGATTCTCTGCAGAAAAAGCCGCAGACTAATCCTCAACGTGTGCACACACCTACAGATCACCATACAGTATCATGTTATCAGCAGCACATCTACAGTTTACACCCCATAGTCCTCCATATAATATAATCTGCCCCATAGTCCTCCATATAGTATAATACACTCCTCAGTCCTCCATGTAGTATAATACACTCCTTATAGCCCTCCATATAATAAAATACACTGCTCAGTCCTCCATATAGTATAATACACTCCCCATAGTCCTCCATATAGTATAATACACTCCTCAGTCCTCCATGTAGTATAATACACTCCTTATAGCCCTCCATATAATAAAATACACTGCTCAGTCCTCCATATAGTATAATACACTCCCCATAGTCCTCCATATAGTATAATACACTCCTCAGTCCTCCATATAGTATAATACACTCCTCATAGCCCTCCATATATTAAAATACACTGCTCAGTCCTCCATATAGTATAATACACTCCTCATAGTTCTCCATATAGTATAATGCACCGCCATAGTCAGCCATATAGTACAATTCACTTCCCATAGCATGATGCACCCCATAGTTCTTCATATAATCTATTCCCCATAGTCCTCGATACAGTATAATGCAGCCCACATATAGTATAATGCAGCCACCCAATAGAGCATAATGCAGCCACCCCACAGAGTATAATGAGCCCCACCATACAATATAATGTAACCCCCAGAGAATATAATGCAGCCCCCCTCTTATAGTATAATGCAGCCACCCCTTAGAGAATAATGCAGCTACCCCAGAGTATAATGCAGCCACTCCACAGAATATAATGTATCCCCCCATAGAATATAATGCAGCCCCACCCCCATATAGTATAATGCAGGCCCTCCATAGAATATATGGCAACCCCCTCATAGGATATAATGCAGCCCCTTATATAACATAATGTAGCTCCACCATAGAATACAATGCAGCCCTCCTCATATAGTATAATGCAGCCCCCATCGAATATAATAATTATAATACAGCCCCCCATAGAATATAATGTAGCCCCAAATAGAATATAATACAGCCCACCTCCCCATAGAATATAATGTAGCCCCCCATATTATATAACACAGCCTCCCCCTATAGAATATAATGTAAAATGTACCCCCATGGTATATAACACAGCTGCATAGTATATAGCCCAGCACCACATGGTATATAGCCCAGCACCACATGGTATACAGCCCAGCCCACCATGGGATACAGCACAGCATGGTATATAGCCCCCCAGAATGGTATAATACAGCCTAGCATGGTATAATACAGCCCAGCATGGTATATAGCCCCCCCAGAATAGTGTAATACATCCCAGCATGGTATATAATCCCCCTAGCATGGTATGATACAGCCCAGCATGGTATATAGCCCCCCCAGCATGGTATGATACAGCCCAGCATGGTATATAGCCCCCCAGTATGGCATGATACAGCCCAGCATGGTATATAGCCCCCCCAGCATGGCATGATACAGCCCAGCATGGTATACAGCTCCCCCAGCATGGTATGATACAGCCCAGCATGGTATATAGCCCCCCCAGCATGGTATATAGCCTCCCAGGATGGTGTAATACAGCCCAGCATGGTACATAATCCCCCCCAGCATGGTATGATACAGCCCAGCATGGTATATAGCCCTCCCAGCATGGTATATAGCCTCCCAGGATGGTGTAATACAGCCCAGCATGGTATATAGCCCCCCCAGCATGGTATATACCACCCCAGCATGGTATATAGCCCCCCAGCATGATATAATACAGCCGAGCATGGTATATAGCCCCCCCAGCATGGTATGATACAGCCCAGAATGGTATATAGCCCCCCCAGTATGGCATGATACAGCCCAGCATGGTATATAGCCCCCCCAGCATGGTATGATACAGCCCAGCATGGTATATAGCCCCCCCAGCATGGTATGATAAGTCCCAGCATGGTATATAGCCTCCCCAGCATGGTATAATACGGCCCAGCATGGTATATAGCCCCCCCAGCATGGTATATAGCCCCCCAGCATGGTATGTTACAGCCCAGCATGGTATATAGCCCCCCAGCATGGTATGTTACAGCCCAGCATAGTATATAGCCCCCCCAGCATGGTATGATACAGCCAAGCATGGTATATATTCCCCCCAGAGTGGCCCCACAGTCTAGTACTCACACTGATATAAAAAAAAAAACACTCCTCACCTTCTCCTCGTGCCCACGCTGCTGGCTGCTCCTGTCTCCTCCTGCTCTGTCTGGCACACAGTGAGAGCGCGATGACGTCATCGCGCCCCCGCTGTGTCAGAGGCAGAGTGGGGAATGATGGGAGAGGGAGCGTAAGCAGACGCTCTCTCCTCCATCACTGCCTCCTTCAGTGCGGCGGTGGCGGGAGGCGGCGCTGGGGGGCAGGCGGACCCCCTGCCTCACAGGGGCCCCAGAGCGGCTGTATGATGTGCCGCTGGCTGGGGGCCCCTGGAGGAGCGGGGGCCCTAGGCAGCTGCCTGGTCTGCCTGCCCATAACGCCGGCCCTGGGCATAGCATTAATTCCAATTTTTTTTTTCAAGACGTTCGGAGTTAAAAAGATATTGACTATGTTAACATTTTTATATTTAGTCAGATATGTATGTTTCACAACTTCCATGCTCTTCACCTTCTTTTGTACTTCTCCCACACTTTCTCCTTCATGATCCGCAGAAGAAGCATTTTTTTCATCAACTTTTTCTTCACCTTATTCATCTTCTTCTTCACCTTCTTCCCATTAATTTTTTTTTTCCATTCTTCATATTCTTCTTATTCAGCTATTATTAATTTTCATATGCTATTTCTTCATCTTCTTCCTATTCTTCTTTTTCTTCATTTTCTTATGGTGACAGGCATTCCTGTAGTACTTATCTATAAAAGTTTACGTTCTGCCTGTCACAAAATATTTACAACAGGATTTGTCCGCGTTCAGTTTGGCCTGCAGCAGCAGGCATTTTCCAGGGGCACCACGAGGAGGAACGGACTCACCCCCATTTACTGCTTAGTCTTCTTCTGCTTATAATTTTGATTTCTTCTATGCTGATTTTTAGTCTTATGCTTAATGTTCTTCTGCTTTCTGTTCTTCTGCTTTTGCTTCTTCTGCTTCTTGTTCTTCTGTCTTTTGTTCTGTATCTTGGTGGTTGTCTTCATGTTCTTTGTCCTCTTGGTCTTATTATTTAGGGTCATATTTCTGATCTTCTTTGGTGTGGTCTTCAGGGTCGTCGTCATCAGGGTCGTCGTCATGGAGATCAATAAGGATTACCAAAGACAATTTCAAAAAGCTTGATCTCGGAAATGTAGCAGAAGGTACAAGAATGCTGAGAAACTGCCGAGAACCAGCTGACAGTACTGGAACCCGTAGTGGCAGCAGAAGGAACAATAGGCAATGGCACTACTGAGGACCAACTGACGGTGATGGACCACGGTTACTAAGCAGAAGGTACTTGTGCTAGAAACCACTACCAAGGACCAGCTGACGTTGCTGGACCTCAGATACCGAGATGGAGGCACCTAGGCCAAAGGCTCTGGCGAGAACCAGCAGACAGTGCTGGAACCCGGATGGGTAGCAGAAGGAACAAGAGCCAATGGCACTACCGAGGACCAACTGATGGTGCTGGACCACGGTTAGTAAGCAGAAGGTACCTGTGCTAAAAAGCACTACCAAGGACCAGCTGACGGTGCTGGACCTCGGATACCGAGATGGAGGCACCTAGGCCAAAGGCTCTGGTGAGAATCAGCTGACAGTGCTGGAACCCAGGTGGGTAGCAGAAGGTACCCATCCAAAGCAAAGTAGCCAGGCCGCAAGCCGGCCACAGTTACCGAAACCCACAGTCCTACAGGGGGTCCATGTCCCATTGGCACTATGGATCCAGCCTTCAGTGCCAGTTCCCGCAGCCCACATAGGAGTCACCTAAAGTGCAGGCACTGTAGAGTCGGCTAACCTGGCCGCAAGACGACAGGACAACAGATTGGTGGCATAGTGACCTTGACACTACCCGGAAACAGCTGGCGTGCAGGGAACCAGGCTGGGCAACAGGGAGTACCCGTGCCAAAGACACTGCCGAGAACCAGCTGATGGTGCTGGAACCCAGATGGGTAGCAAAAGCTACAAGAGCCAATGGCACTACCGAGGAACAGCTGACGTTGCTGGACCACGGTTACTAGGCAGGAGGTACCTCTGCTAGAAAGCACTACCAAGGACCAGCTGACGGTGCTGGACCTTCGGATACAGAGATGGAGGCACCTAGGCCAAAGGCTCTGGCGAGAACCAGCTGACAGTGCTGGAACCCGGGTGGGTAGCAGAAGGTACCCATCCAAAGCAAAGTAGCCAGGCCGGAAGCCGGCCGCAGTTACCGAAACCCACAGTCCTACAGGGAGTCCATGTCCCATTGGCACTATGGATCCAGCCTTCTGTGCCAGTTCCCGCAGCCCACATAGGAGTCACCTAAACTGCAGGCACCGTAGAGTCGGCTAACCCGGCCGCAAGACGACAGGACAACAGATTGGTGGCATAGTGACCTTGACACTACCCGGAAACAGCTGGCGTGCTGGAACCAGGCTGGGCAACAGGGAGTACCTGTGCCAAAGACACTGCCGAGCACCAACTGGCGTTGTTGGAACCCAGGGACAATCATGGTGAAGGCCGAGGCCTACTTGGTGGTAGTTTTAGATTGTTTGTAGGCTACAACAGACTGTCAACATGCTCCAATTAGACATCTGTCTCCACTCTGTTTCCAGGATTTCACGTGACCACCAACACCGCCAGTTTATGCGTACAGTAGCCGTCTGCCCAATCCACACGTGTTCCTGTGTTACTGGGGTTCTGTAATGTCAGCAGATCCCCTGATGTGTGTCTGCCAATGTCTCCTGCTCTGTCCACATTCCCACCACTTGCAGTGGGAAGGTGGACAGCGCAGGAGACAGTGGCGGACACACATTGGGGGATCAGCTCACGTAACAGAACACCAGGAACACAGGAACAAGTGTGGAATGCGTGGACGGCAACTGTGAGCAGGAACTGGCGGTGTTGGAGGTCAGGGGAAATGCTAGAGACAGAGTGGAGACAGAGGCCAAATCAGAGAATGTTTAAATCTGAAGTAGTTACAATTTGGAGGCAGCAGCACTTTGCCCTCCACACAGCAGGGGATCAGCTGACGTTACCGACCCCCACTTTCACATGAACGAGTGTTTTTTTCTGTGTGGACAGCACTTCCGAGCACCAACTGGCGTTGTTGGAGCCCAGGGACAATCATGGTGCAGGCCGAGGCCTACTAGGAGCCAGGTGTAAATCTGAGGTATTTTGACTTTGGAGGGTGCAGGACACTTTGCCCTCCACACAGCAGGGGATCAGCTGACGTTACTGACCACAACTTTCACATGAACGAGTGTTTTTTTTCTGTGTCGACAGCACTTCCGAGCACCAACTGGCGTTGTTGGAGCCCAGGGACAATCAGGGTGCAGGCCGAGGCCTACTAGGAGCCAGGTGTAAATCTGAGGTATTTTGACTTTGGAGGGAGCAGGACACTTTGCCCTCCACACAGCAGGGGATCAGCTGACGTTACTGACCACAACTTTCACATGAACGAGTGTTTTTTTCTGTGTGGACAGCACTTTCGAGCACCAACTGGTGTTGTTGGAGCCCAGGGACAATCATGGTGCAGGCCGAGGCCTACTAGGAGCCAGGTGTAAATCTGAGGTATTTTGACTTTGGAGGGAGCAGGACACTTTGCCCTCCACACAGCAGGGGATCAGCTGACGTTACTGACCCCCACTTTCACATGAACGAGTGTTTTTTTCTGTGTGGACAGCACTTCCGAGCACCAACTGGCGTTGTTGGAGCCCAGGACAATCAGGGTGCAGGCCGAGGCCTACTAGGAGCCAGGTGTAAATGTGAGGTATTTTGACTTTGGAGGGAGCAGGACACTTTGCCCTCCACACAGCAGGGGATCAGCTGACGTTACTGACCACAACTTTCACATGAACGAGTGTTTTTTTCTGTGTGGACAGCACTTCCGAGCACCAACTGGCGTTGTTGGAGCCCAGGGACAATCAGGGTGCAGGCCGAGGCCTACTAGGAGCCAGGTGTAAATCTGAGGTATTTTGACTTTGGAGGGAGCAGGACACTTTGCCCTCCACACATCAGGGGATCAGCTGACGTTACTGACCCCCACTTTCACATGAACGAGTGTTTTTTTCTGTGTGGACAGCACTTCCGAGCACCAACTGGCATTGTTGGAGCCCAGGGACAATCAGGGTGCAGGTCGAGGCCTACTTGGTGGCAGTTTTAGATTGTTTGTAGGCTACAACAGACTGTCAACGTGCTCCAATTAGGCATCTGTCTCCACTCTGTTTCCAGGATTTCACGTGACCACCAACACTGCCAGTTTATGCGTACAGCGGCCGTCTGCCCAATCCACACTTGTTCCTGTGTTACTGGGGTTCTGTAATGTCAGCAGATCCCCTGATGTGTGTCTGCCACTGTCTCCTGCTCTGTCCACCTTCCCACCACTTGCAGTGGGAAGGTGGACAGCGCAGGAGACAGTGGCAGACACACATTGGGGGATCTGCTTACGTAACAGAACACCAGGAACACAGGAACAAGTGTGGAATGCGCGGACGGCAACTGTGAGCAGGAAATGGCGGTACTGGAGGTCAGGGGAAATACTAGAGACAGAGTGGAGACAGAGGCCAAATCAGAGAATGTTTAAATCTGAAGTAGTTACAATTTGGAGGCAGCAGCACTTTGCCCTCCACACAACAGGGGATCAGCTGACGTTACCGACCCCCACTTTCACATGAACGATTGTTTTTTTCTGTGTGGACAGCACTTCTGAGCAACAACTGGCGGTGTCGGAGCCCAGGGAAAATCAGGTAGTAGGCCGAGGCCTACTTGGAGCCAGGTGTAAATCTGAGGTTGTTTGACTGTGGAGGGAGCAGGACACATTGCCATACACACAGCAGGGGATCAGCTGACGTTACCGAACCCCACTTACACATGAGCGAGTGTTTTGTTTGTGCAGAAAGCACTTCTGAGCACCAACTGGCGGTGTCGGAGCCCAGGGAAAATCAGGTAGTAGGCCGAGGCCAACTTGGTGGCAGTTTTCGATTGTTTGTTTCTAGACTACTACTAACTGTCAACGTACTCCAATTAGGCCTCTGTCTTCACTCTGTTTCGAGTATTTCCTCTGGCTTCCAACCACGCCAGTTGCTGCTCTGAAATGCCGTCTGCACAACCCACACTTGTTCCTGTGTTACTGGGGTTCTGTAACAGCAGCTTCTCCCTAGAGGTGAGTCAGGCAATGTCTCCTGCTCTGCCCACTTTTCCACTACAAGTAGTGGGAATGTAGACAAAGCAGGAGACATTGCCGGACTCACCTCTGGAGATAAGCAGATGTTACAGGACCCAGGTAACACAGGAACAAGTGTGGATTGTGCAGACGGCACTTGAGAGCAGAAACAGGCGGTGTTGTAGGCCGGAGGAAATACTCAAAACAGAGTGGAGACAGAGGGCAAATCAGAGAACATATTAAATCAGAGGTAGTCAGAAGTTGTAGGCAGCAGGAGAGTTTGCTGTACACACACAGCAGGGGATCAGCTGACGTTACCGAACCCCACTTACACATGAGCGAGTGTTTTGTCTGTGCGGACAGCACTTCTGAGCAACAACTGGTGGTGCCGGAGCCCAGGGAAAATCAGGTAGTAGGCCTAGTCCTACTTGGAGCCAGGTGTAAATCTGAGGTTGTTTGACTGTGGAGGGAGCAGGACACTTTGCCATACACACAGCAGGGGATCAGCTGACGTTACCGAACCCCACTTACACATGAGCGAGTGTTTTGTCTGTGCGGACAGCACTTCTGAGCACCAACTGGCGGTGTCGGAGCCCAGGGAAAATCAGGTAGTAGGCCGAGGCCTACTTAGTGGCAGTTTTCGATTGTTTCTAGACTACTACTAACTGTCAACGTACTCCAAATAGGCCTCTGTCTTCACTCTGTTTCGAGTATTTCCTCTGGCTTCCAACCACGCCAGTTGATGCTCTGAAATGCCGACTGCACAACCCACACTTGTTCCTGTGTTACTGGGGTTCTGTAACAGCAGCTTCTCCCTAGAGGTGAGTCAGGGAATGTCTCCTGCTCTGTCCACTTTTCCACTACAAGTAGTGGGAATGTAGAAAAAGCAGGAGACATTGCCGGACTCACCTCTGGAGATGAGCAGATGTTACAGGACCCAGGTAGCACAGGAGCAAGTGTGGATTGTGTAGACGGCACTTGAGAGCAGAAACAGGCGGTGTTGTAGGCCGGAAGAAATCCTCAAAACAGAGTGGAGACAGAGGGCAAATCAGAGAACATATTAAATCAGAGGTAGTCAGAAGTTGTAGGCAGCAGGAGAGTTTGCCGTACACACAGCAGGGGATCAGCTGACGTTACCGAACCCCACTTACACATGAGCGAGTGTTTTGTCTGTGTGGACAGCACTTCTGAGCAACAACGGGTGTTTCTGTAGCCCAGGAAATAAAGTTCAGGTCATAGAAACATGAACACAACAGGAGACCTGGATCCTGTTGCCAGCCAATTATTTATTCTGGAAGAGGACTGGCAAATTCAGGTGAGATCCAGGCCTTGTTCATTTTCAGAAAAGTAAGCCGGTCAACATTATCGGCGGATAGTCGCGTGCGACGGTCTGTTACCACACCACCTACAGCACTAAAGACACGTTCCGATAATACACTGGCAGCAGGGCAAGCCAGCACCTCCAATGCATACTGGCTCAGCTCTGGCCATGTATCCAGCTTAGAGACCCAATACTTGAACGGGGAAGAGCCGTCTGGGAGTACACTAACAGGGCAAGACAAGTAGTCTGTCACCATCTGACGGAAACGTTGCCTCCTGCTGACTGGAGCCGTCTGTGATGGTGTAGCCGTTTTTGGCGGTCCCACAAAACTTTTCCACATTTGGGCCATACTGGCCTTGCCTTGTCCTGCGGCACTGCCTCTGCTACCTCTTTGTGCAGAGCTTCCTCCACTGCCTCTACCCACATGGCTGCTTTGAAAAGCACTACCAGCAACACTTGCGGGGGGAGTGGAGAACATGACGGCCTGCACAAGTGTTTCTTGGTACTCCCGCATTTTTCGCTCCCGGTTCAACTGTGGTATGAGGCTTTGTAAGTTGTCCCGGTAGCGAGGATCAAGGAGGGTGTACACCCAATAATCAGCCGTGTGGAGAATGTTGGCAATGCGGCGGTCATTTAACAAGCACTGCAGCATGAAATCAACCATGTGCTGCAGACTGCCAACTGGACCGGAAACGCTGTCCCCAGCTTGAGGCAGCATCTCTGCCTGCTCAGCATCACCCCACCCTCGCTGTACACACTGACTACTAGAGCCTTGTGTACCTCCCTCCTCTGGAGAGATGTGTTCCTCCTCCTCCATTGACTCCTCGTCATCCTCCTCACTAAGTGTCCCCTGCCTGGGCCTTTGTGTGGAGGCACGTTGCGCAGACTTGCCAGAAGCAGATGGCATTTCTGACTCCTCATCCTCGACCTCTTCAAAAACCTCCTCACTTAATGCTTGTAAGGTTTTTTGAAGCAGACAGATAAGGGGGACTGTCATGCTGACCAGTGCATCATCTGCACTGGCCATCCGCGTGGAGTCATCAAAGGCACGCAAAACTTGGCAGATGTCCCTCATAGTGACCTACTCAGTGGTGGTGAAGTGTGTCCGGCGCACAGTGCGACTTGTTTGCGCCTGATGCAGCTGGTACTCCATTACTGCTGCGTGCTGCTCACACAACCACTCCAACATATGTAATGTTGAATTCCACCTGGTGGGGAGGTCACATATGATGCGATGTTCTGGCAGGCGGAATCGGCGTTGCAGAGATGCAATGTGCGATCTTGCCATGCTGGAACGCCACAAGTGAGCACACTCTAGGCGAACCTTGTGCAGCAGTGCATCAAGATCCGGATAGTCCCTCAGAAAGCTCTGCACAACCAAATTGAGCACGTCTGCCAGACATGGTATGTGAGTGAGGTTGCCTAGGCCCAGAGCTGCCACTAGATTTCGGCCATTGTCACTCACTACCAAACCTGGCTGGAGATTCGCTGGCACAAACCACATCGCTCTCCTGCTTGATGGCATTCCAGAGCTCCTGTGCTGTGTGGCTCCGATTCCCCAAAGAAATTAATTTAAGGATGGCCTGTTGACGTTTGGCCACACCTGTGCTCATATCTGGCCTAACAGGCTCATGCAGTGCTGATTCCAAGGAACTAGAGTAGGAGGAGGACTCAATATGTACAGACTGCATTCCTGCAATCCTTGGAGTTGGCAGAATACGTACAGAGCCACTCTCCATATCTGTACCCAGCTCCACAACATTGACCCAATGGGCAATGAGGAAAAGGTATCGTCCCTGTCCATGGCTACTGGTCCACGCATCGGTGGTCAGATGGACCTTGCTACTGACGGCGTTTAGTAGCGCATTTTTAATTTTTCCCTCCACATGCTTTTGCAGGGCAGGGACTGCTTGCCTGCTGAAATAAAAGCGGCTGGGCACATTGTATTGTGGAACTGCCAATGACATCAAGTTCCGGAAGGTGTCAGTCTCCACCAGCCTGAATGACAGCATCTCAAGGGCCAGTAGTTTGGCAATGCAGGCATTCAGAGCCAGTGCTCGGGGATGGTTTGCCGAGTATGGCCGCTTTTTCTCCCATGCCTGTGCTTCCGATTGCTGGTGAATGGCCTGGGAGTGTGCTGATGACTGAGAACGTGGTTCAGTGGGTGGAATTTCACTGGGTCTCTGGACAACAGTGGCAGAGGTTCTTCCATGGCGTTCCAGTGAGGAAGCCGAACCAGCTGTGTGTGAGCTGGAGGAAGAGGCCCCAACACTAGCTGAAGAGGTGGTAGGTGCTGCTGAAGGTTGGCCTACATCTTCAGTGTGTCTGTGTAACTCCACCTCGTGCTTGGTACGCACATGTTTCCACATATTTGTGGTATATGAGGTTGCTCACATTTTTCCCTCGTTTAACTTTCTGATGACACAGCTTGCATTTGACAAAGCAAATGTCATCTGCAACTGTGTCAAAAAAAGACCACGCACTGCAAGTCCTGGGAGCGCCCGTTTTCTGTTTTGGAAGAGGATTGCTCCTCACGGGTGCCAAAGTGGAGGCTACAGGCAACCAAGTCTCTCCCTCCTCTTTTGGCCGTTCGGGGAATCTCTTCCTCAGAGCTGCTCCCACCACCTTCCTGTGGCTGACGCCATGATGGGTCAAGGACCTCATCATCTCCACTCCCCTCTTCAAGCACCGGCTGGTCCTGGGTTGTCTCGCCAGCACCGTACGCACCAGAAATTGGCAACTGAGTCTCATCACCATCAGATGAGCACTGAGGTGTGCTGACAATAGGCACTGGCCCACCCGCCTCTTCACATTCAGATGGACAAAGCAGTTGCGCATCACTGCATACTCCCTCTTCTTCACGCTCTAGAATGCTGCTTGGCTGGCCACCTCTTTCCAAGCCAACAGATTCTGAGAACAGAAGTAAAGATTGAGATGGCTCCTGTCCAGGGCTCTCAGACTGCCTGGGCAATTTGGCAGGTGGTGAAGAGACAGATGGTTGCTCTTCAGTGCTCTGGCCCTGGGAGGATGCGGATGTCATTGAAGTGGATGCGTTAGCTGCCATCCATCCGACAACGGCTTCAATTTGTTCGTCACGCAGCAGTGGGGTACGGCGAGGTCCTACAAAACTGCGCATGAAGGACTGTTGCCTGGTAAAAGTGGGGGATGCCGGGTCACTGGTGGCCGCAGCAGACACCGAATCCCCACGTTCTCTCCCTGCTGAATCCCCCCGTCCTCTCCCGGCTGAAACTCCACGGCCACGACCACGTGCCTTACTCCCTGCCTTCTTCATCTTGGTAGACTGATAAAGATAGGCAGAAAAGTAAAAAAGGGGTGGCTTAGTGTTCTTATTCCTGAACACCTGCTAACCAGTATAAGAAACACTAGTTTGGCTAAGAGTGTGTGTACTACACTTTAATATGATCTAATGTGGCCTACACAACTGTAAAGTGGAGTGTTTGGTGAACTTTATTTCCTTTTTTTTTGGGGGGGGGGAAAGAAAAGGATGTGACCAAAGTTTGAAAGCTATAGTATCACAAACTTTTTGGAGCGATTACAATGCTGGAAGCTAACCTACAAAGCAATTGATGAGGCTCCAAAAAATAGGGTGATACTAGTCTGGCTGGCCCTGAAGGGCACAAGCCAGCAAAAAGGCTCCTTTATCTAATCCTATATAGTGTTTGCAACCAACCAATGACAATGGATGCGGATGGAAGCACACTAATATAGGAGCTAAAATCTGGCTAAATTTGCTGCAAAAAAAGGACTATGTATGAGGCAATGACGCACGCTGAGCGGACTACAACGAGCGGTGCCTGTAGAACACACTGCAACGTGAGCTGCACTCACACACAGAGAGACCTATCAGACAGCCAAAAACAGTGCAGAGAAATGGGCTATAGCACTGAAAGGCTGCTGAAAGGCTCCGCTGTCCACTCCTTTAGTGTTTCCAGCCAACGTATATGGATACGTATGGAAGCACACTATACAGGAGAAAGAAAAAGCAGCAATAAAAGAAAAATGTGTATGAGGCAGAGACCCACGCTGGGCGGCCTACAAGCAGACGTGCCTGCAGGACACACTACACAGCGTGGGTCTGCACTCACACAGCCCTTGCAGACAGCTATTAAAACAGCGCTGCTGGGCTACAAAAATGCTACAGTGGTGGATTATGTAGCCTGGGTAGAGCAATAGATATGTTTGATGATCGCTATTTCTAACTGTCCCTCAGTCTTCAACAGCAGCCTGTCCCTAACTGAATTCACAGCAGAGTGAACCCGAAATGGCGGCTGCTGCGGTTTTTATAGTGCATCATGACATCATTTCAGCAGCCAATCACAGCCATGCCAGTAGTTAACATGCCTACATGCCTAACAGGATGTGCCCACAATTCTGAGGATCCCCATTGGCTGAATCAAATCGAGCGGGCTCCTAGCATTATAGGAACTTCTGATTCCGGTATTCGATGTGAAAAAAGTATCGGAACTAAGTATCGGAATTCCGATACAGCTAATATCGGCCGATACCCGATACTTGCGGTATCGAAATGCTCAGCACTATTAGTGAGAGCAAGTCTGCGTCTTTGCCTCCTCATAGAAGTTATGACTGTGCAATTGAGTTGATGCCTGGGTGTAAATTTCCCAAGGGTCGGCTTTTCAACTTATCAGTACCCGAACATGATGCTATGCGATCCTATATTAAGGAGTCATTGGAGAAGGGTCATATTAGACCATCCTTGTCACCTTTAGGTACTGGGGGTTTTTTTGTGGCCAAGAAAGATGGTTCATTAAGACCGTGTATTGATTATCGTTCCCTTAACAAGATGACGGTTAAATATCAGTACCCGTTACCTCTGATGTCTGATTTATTCTCCAGAGTTAAAAGTGCCTGCGGGTTTACTAAGCTTCACCTCAGGGGGGTGTATAATCTTATTCGCATCAAGCACGGGGATGAATGGAAGACGGCGTTTAATACTCTGGAGGGACATTTTGAGTACCTGGTGATGCCTTTTGGGCTCACTAATGCCCCTTCTGTCTTCCAGTCCTTTATGAATGATATTTTCTGTGACCTTGTGGATAAGTTTTTGATCATCTATCTGGATGATATTTTGATCTTTTCTAGTGATTGGGATTCTCATGTGGAACACGTCCGGACTGTGTTCCGGATTTTGAGGGAGAATTCCCTGTTTCTTTACGGATCGAAATGCCTCTTTGGTGTACAGAGGATTTCATTTTTGGGATTTATCTTATCTCCATCGACTATTGAAATGGACCCGGCCAAGGTACAGGCCATTTATGATTAGGTTCAGCCTACTTCTTTGAAGGCCCTCCAGAAGTTTTTGGGTTTTGCTAATTCTATCGTAAATTTATAGGTAATTTTTCTGGTATTGTCAAACCACTGACTAATCTGACCAAGAAGGGCGCTGATGTGCTGAATTGATCTCCTGAGGCTGTCTCAGCATTTCAGGAGCTTAAGCAGAGATTTACTTCAGCTCCAGTTTTACGGCAACCTGATGTCTCACTTCCATTTCAGGTGGAGGTAGATGCTTCTGAGATTGGTGCAGGAGCTGTTTTGCCCCAAAAAGACCCTGTGACTTCTAAGATGAATCCCTGCGCCTTCTTTTCTCGAAAGTTCTCCCCATCTGAACGCAACTATGACGTGGGGAATCGGGAATTGTTGGCCATGAAGTGGGCATTTGAGGAGTGGAGACATTGGTTGGAGGGAGCTAGACATCAAGTTGTGGTCCTCATCGATCACAAGAATTTGATTTATCTGGAGTTGGCAAAATGCTTTAATCCTAGACAGGCTAGATGGGCCTTGTTTTTCACGCGTTTTAATTTTGTGGTCTCTTTTCTTCCGGGCACTAAGAATGTTAAGGCAGATGCCCTTTCTATGAGTTTCTTTGCCGATTCTCTTAGTGTGACCGAGCCTACTACCATCCTAGGTGAGGGGGTAGTTCTTTCTGCCATTTTGCCCGATTTGAGACGCGCCCTGGAGAAATTTCAGGAGGATAAACCGGAGCGTTGCCCTATGGGAAAATTGTATGTTCCTGACCAGTGTAGATGTCTGAAATTCATTGCTCTGCTTTGGCTGGTCATCCAGGTATTTTTGGTACCAGAGATTTGGTGAGTCGGTCCTTTTGGTGGCCTGCCTTATCTCGTGACGTCAGGAATTTTGTACAGTCCTGTGGGACTTGTTCTCGGTCTAAATCCTGTTCTCGTTCTAGTGGGTTGCTGATGCCCTTGCCGGTGCCCAAGAGGCCATGGACCCATATCTCAATGGATTTTATTTCTGATCTTCCTGTCTCTCAGAGAATGACTGTTATCTGGGTGATTTGTGATAGATTTTCGAAGATAGTCCATCTTGTACCACTCCCAAAGTTGCCATCTTCCGCTGACTTGGTGCCCTTGTTTTTACAACAGGTGGTTCGGTTACATGGGATTCCTGAGAATATTGTGTCCAACAGAGGAGTCCAGTTTGTTTCCAGATTCTGGAAAGCCTTTTGTTCCAATCTGGGAATTCAGTTATCCTTCTCCTCCGCGTTTCATCCCCAGACCAATGGACAGACTGAGAGAACAAACCAGACCTTGGAGTCTTATTTGAGATGTTTTATATCTGCTGATCAGGATGATTGGATCTCATTTTTGCCCTTGGCCAAATTCGCACTGAATAATAGAGCTAGTTCTGCCACTTTGATGTCACCCTTTTTCTGTAATTTTGGGTTTCATCCTCGATTCTCTTCAGGGCAAGTGGAATCTTCGTCCTGCCCAGTTGTGGACACTGTGGTTATGAGAATGCAGCAGATATGGGACCAAGTGGTGGATAAGTTGTCACTCTCTCAGGAAAAGGCCCAGCGATTTTCCTACCGGCATAGGACCATTGGTCCCCGGTTTAAAGTGAGTGATATGGTTTGGTTGACGTCTAAGAATATTCCTATGACGGTCGCATCTCCTAAATTTAAGCCAAGATTTATTGGTCCTTATAAGATTTTGGAAATTCTTAATCCTGTTTCATTTCGATTGGCTCTTCCAGTTACGTTCAAGATCTATAACGTATTTCACAAATCTCTGTTGAAGAGGTTTGTTGAGCCAGTGTTTCATATGGCAGCACCTCCTGACCCTGTGTTGGTTGAAGGCAATGTGGAATATGAGGTAGAGAAAATGTTGGATTCTCGATGGGTTAGACGGAGACTCCAGTATTTGGTCAAATGGAAGGGTTATGGTCAGGAGGATAATTCTTGGGTCTCTGCCTCCGATATTCATGCCAATAGATTGGTTCGTGCCTTTCACTGGGCCCATCCTGATCGGCCTGGTGGCGTGGATGAGGGTTCGGTGACCCCTCCTCAAAGGGGGGGTACTGTTGTGAGTTCATTCTCTGGTTCACCAGTTGTAAGTTCTCCTTCCAGACTCCCTCTGGTGGTGACAGGAGGTAGAGAGGCTGATTTGATCGGTGGAGATCTGCCACCTGAGAATGAGGATGACGATTGGATCTCAGAAGTCTCAGATTGGAATTAAGACAGCCAACGCCCTATTCAGTTGCTGGTGATTCCTTCTGGCTTGTCAGCTCTGGGTTTTCAGCTCTGTTCCAGTCATCTAAAGCTAAGTTTTTCTGCTAATGTTCACACTTGATTTTGTTGGTCTATTCAGTTCTTTAGTGTGGTCAGCCAGCCCCTGCTGTGCGCTATGTTGAATTTCCACTCTTATTTATCAGTATTTTGCCAATTGGTTTTTTGTCCCTTACTAGTTCGGTCTCTTTTTGCTCTGTCTCAGAATATTTCAGAGTGTGATATAGTGGGAGAAGTCTAGTGACTTCAGGGTTAATTTTGCTATCAGAAGTGTTGGACATGATTTTTGTAGGGTTTTTTGCAGGTTGCAGACAGTGTCTCTCCTTTCCTTTCCTGTCTAGTTAGTTTAGTATCATAGAATCGTAGAGTTGGAAGGGACCTCCTGGGCCATCTGGTCCAACCCCCTGCTCAAAGCAGGATTCGCTAAATCATCCCAGTTAGATGTCTGTCCAGCCTCTGTTTGAAGACTTCCATTGAAGGAGAACTCACCACTTCTCGTGGCAGCCTGTTCCACTGTTCCTGTTTGGGCCCCATCATTTGCTCAGCCTATTTTCCTGCCTGTGTTTGTGCCTTCATCTTGTTTCACCATCAATACATGTGTGGGGGCTATCTTTTCCTTTGGGGTCTGCTCTGGGGCAGTTAGTTTTCCCTTTTCTTGCTTTAGGCTTATTTAGTACTCCGGCCGTGACGAGGCATCTAGGAACATCGTTGGCACGCTCCACGGCGCTAGTTGTGTTGTAAGATCAGGGATCTGCAATCTGCATAGCTACCAACCTCTCTGGTTTTCTGTGACTTAGCTTGTTTTGCTTTTTTTTTTGTTCTGGGGGCGTTGATCTAGTACAAGCACCCGGTCCCCACTTTGGAGGTGAGGAGGCGGGGTTGCATTCTTCCCTGGGTGCTCCCAGTCTCGGAGCTTGGTGTGTACAATCCGGTGAAGAGTTTGCAGCCGATGGCGATGATTTCGGACCCAAGACGACACTCCAGTTCAGGGCTGAGGCTCTTTGGGGTCTAACTCCACCTCCGTGATCCCTTTACCTTCTTGCCCAAACAACAGGGAATAGGGAGTATAGCCAGTCACTCGATGTACCCTATTGTTATAGACCCAAACTAATTCGGAAACATATTCGGGCCAACAGGCCTTCTTGTCACTCTCCAGAGTGCGCAACATCTGAATCAATGTCCGATTAAATCGTTCACAAGACCCATTCCCTAGCGGGTGATACGGTGTGGTCCGGGACTTGTCAATTCCATAGAGGTGATGAAATTCTTCCATGACTTTTCCCAAAAAACATGCTCCCTGATCAGAATGTATTCGTTGAGGACAGCCGTATACTTGCATAAAGTTTCTACAAATTGCGGAGACAGCTGACTCTGCGGTCTGATCCCGAGTGGGGGTGACCACAGCGAACTTGGTGAAATGATCTACCATAACGAGACAGTGTTCGTATCCCTGAAATGCGGGTCCAATGGTCAGATAATCCACCGTCAGTAGCTCAAGGGGTGCTGAGGTCACAATAGTCTGTGTTGCGGCTCGCTGAGCGGGTGGTTTGGCTAGTTCACACAAGCGGCAGGTCCGGCAAATTTCATCCACAACAGCCGGCAAGCGCGGGTGGTAAGCTTTCTGTTGCAGCCATTGCAAAGTTTTTTTTGTTCCGAAATGGGCCCCTTTTTCGTGAGCCTCCCGAGCCAGTACGTGAAGTTGGGCTCCTGGCGTAACCACCTGCCAAACCGTCATTGAGGTTGTTTGTGATGTTATTTTACGATGCAATAATCCCTTTCAGATAATCAACCTCTCCCATTGTCGCAGCATAAGCAACAGGTCTTGGATCAAATTTTGCCGTTGAAAGTCAGTGGGTAATGGCCCAGCGGCGACCCATGTCCTGAGAAGGCCAACCTCTTCATCTTCTTGTTGCTGTTGTATCCACTTATCCCAGGATTGTTCCAGTATGCCCCTTGGGGTCTCAGAGAAAGATATCTTTTTATTGTCGGTTGTGAGCATGGCAGCAGTGAGAGCGAACGGTATTTCCTCTCCTTCCAATTCTTTGTCTCGATTCTGCCCTGGAGTTGTAAGTCGAACCCTGGAGAGGGCGTTTGCATGGATATTCTCCGCCCCTCTTTTGTAGATAATCTTATAATTGTACTTCGCCATCCGGGACACCCATCTTTGTTCCAGAGCCCCCAATTTGGCGTTTTCCAAATGAGCCAGCGGGTTGTTGTCAGTTCGCACTACCACCTTGGAGCCCGCTAGGTACTCTGCGAATCTCTCCATCATAGCCCATACAACTGCGAGGAGCTCGAGCTTAAAAGAGCTGTAATTGTCAGGGTTACGCTCGGAGTCATGGAGTGAGCGACTTCCATATGCGATCACTCTCTCCCGGCCATCCTGAACCTGTGACAACACAGCCCCTAGTCTGTGAAGACTCCCGTCAGTGTGCAAGATGAACGGTTGAGAGAAATCCGCATAAGCCAACACTGGGGCATCCGAGAGTGCAGCCTTGAGATCTCGGAAGGCCTCTTCCTGAGGGTGTTGCCACTGGATTTTCCTCCCATTAGCCCCAGCGGGAGCCCCCTTCAGCAGGTCGTGCAGGGCTCGAGCTCGACATGCAAAATTCTTTACGAAGCGACGGTAATATCCGGCTAACCCCAGAAAAGCCCGCACATCTTTCACCGTCTTGGGGGTAGGCCATTCCTGGATAGCAGCCACCTTCTCCAGGGATGGCCTCACACCCTCCGCCGAAACGACATGACCCAGATACTCAATCTGAGAGCGAAATAGTTGGCATTTCTGAGGCTTCACCTTCAACCCGTACTTTTGCAACCAGCTGAGTACCTGTCCCAACCGCTTCAGGTGGTCCTCAAAGGTGGCGGCATAGACGATGATGTCATCCAGATTGATCAACGTAGCCTCAAAATTGACATCTCCCAGACACCGCTCCATCAATCGCTGAAAGGTCCCGGGGGCGTTGGCCAGCCCAAACGGCATCCGATTAAACTCAAACAGTCCCATGGGCCATCTTGGCTCTATCTTCCTCTGACATGGGCACCTGCCAGTACCCACTGGCCAAGTCCAGGGTCGAAAAATATGTTGCCTTCCCCAAGGCAGACAGGGATTCTTCTATGCGGGGCAGTGAGTATGAATCCTTAATAGTGCAAGCGTTCAGTTTACGATAATCCACACAGAATCGTAGTGTACCATCTTTCTTCCGGACCAACACGATTGGGGCTGCCCTGGGGCTTTGACTTTCCCGTATCACCCCTTTTCGCAGCATTTGGGCCAGCAAAGTTTTCACCTCTTGATAGAGTTGTGGCGGAATCTGTCGATATCGTTCCAGGATAGGGCCCGCTCCTGCTGTGGGGATTTCATGAGTGATGGCGGTGGTACACCCAAAATCGTCCTCATGACTAGCAAATACTTCATGGTACTGTCCCAGCAATGTTTTTATCTGTGAAAGCTGGGCTGCAGTTAATCCAGAAAGCTCCGCACGCATCTGCTCCAAAATATTTCGGCCCTTCTCTTGTGCCGAGACTTCATGGGCCTGTAAGGTTCGTATTGTTACTTCCCAAGGATCCTCGGGGTGTACTCGTAATTGAACCGCAGGGGCTGGCAGCACTTCTTCTAATGGCCTTACTAGTTTGGCCAGTACAGTCTGTGCTTTCAGAACGGTGTCTCGGTCTTCAAGGTTAAGGCAGCGCACCAGGACGGCTCCTTTTTGCACAGTAGCCAGGGAACGGGCCACCAGTATGCCAGGAGGCAAGCGCTCTGAGTGACACGGCTCCACCTGCACCTCCACACCCTCCAAGAGTATCGGGGCTCGAATGGGCAGGGCCACCACAGTCTGTCCAGGAGTTAACACAAGCAGGGGAGTCACTGGCGTGATGACCTTACCCAGAGCCTCGCCTTCCTGGCGGTCCTGATGTACCCGTGCTCCCCGCACCAGCTGCTGGAATACCTGTCCCTGGGCTGTGCGAGAACCTCACTGCTTCAGAATCCTCTGTGTAGAGTCATTGAGCAGTAGGTTGCCGAACTCTCGTAGAACATTCATGCCTAGGGTGACGAGGTGTTGCTTATCAGCTTCTCCTTGAGTCAGTACCACCCCTCTGCGACCAAGGGATTTACCGCACAGCGTCACTTTCACCCACACCACCCCGGCAACTGGGACCGGCAGTTGGTTGGCAGCTACTAGTCTGATCATGGGCCCCCACTGAGGCCTGGCTGCTTCCGGGAAGTTCTGTTGAAAGTACGTTGCAGGGATAGTGGTTACTTGTGACCCCGTGTCCACCAGGCTCCGGACGGCCCGGCCCTCCACTTCTGCCCAAACCACCGGACATTTTGCTACCAAATCTTTTGGACTTCCACCACCCCTAGTTGTGGTTTTCGGCTCCGAGCGGCGTCCCCCCAGCCCGGAGCCCTTTAGTTTAATGGCCGCCGGGGTGGGTATCTCCCACGCCGCGGACACTTTCGGGCAAAGTGGCCTGGTTCTCCACACTCAAAACACCGGGCCTGTGTAGGCTAACCACCCCGCGGGGAGCATGATCCCCAGGAGACAGGGTTAAAGCTAGGTCGTCCAGTCCCGGACTCGGTTCTTCTCTTTACTTTGGCCAACTCGCCCTTAATAATTTTCAGCTCTTGCTTCATCTCTTCCACCCACTGAGGCTCCTTGACTACATTCGCGGAGGCCTCCACACCTCGGACTTTCCCCACGGGGACCGCCATCCCCTGCTCCTGCTCTCGAGCACGTACCTGACTTCCCACCTCTGAAAAATCTATTCGTGGATTCTTTCTGATCTGTTCCCGCAGTGCCTGTTTGAATAAAGGATCTCGCAAATCAGTCACCAGTAGGTCACGTAGGGTAATGTCAACTACTTTACAGTAGTTATACGTACCGCCCCTTTTTCACTCTGTGACAATCCTGTCAGCTCAGTCACTGTGGCCGCCTTAGGCCCGTACACCATCAGCACTTTACTGGTCAGTTTGGTCATTCCAAATACGGTATCCTACACCCAAAGCCTCGTCTATACTGCGGTTCTTCCTGTCAGGACCTCCTCCCTGACTTTCTCTCTCCTCAGTCCCCCTGGTTTAGTTTTCCTCACAGTGCACAAACTGTCATAGTCCTCCTGTCACTGGAGCTCCCCCTTTCTGGAACCCTCCTGTCAAATTTATATCATTCCCGGTTCCCTGTAACTCCGCCCCCATGACCAACGGTTTCCTAAGCCTTAAGCTGATGTCAAGTCCTTTGCTCACACTCCTCCCTGCCCTCTAATGGTCAACCCAAGGTACTGCACGTCCACTACACTTTCTCAACTGTTTCCCCACTGTAGTAACTGACACCTGTCTAAACTGTGCAAACCTTCCTTTCTCTATTCTGACAAGTCCGTCCGTCCATCAGGTCACCTTCCCTACACAATTTTCCCTCAGCGTCCATTAATACTCAGTCTGCAAAAAACAATGTGCCAATATGCAGTAAGGGTACTTATCAGCCATTAAGCCATTGATGAAAGCGGGACCGACGCGTTTCCCCCCAGGGTAGATGAGGGTTCATCAGGGGTCAGAAGAACGGGGTATCATCACCCCTGGCCGTCTGGTCAGTGCAGCGTGCGGCTTGCTCACTGCGCTTTCAGCGCTGTCATTTGAAAATTCAGCGTCACTTGTAGAGCGCCCACTTCCGGACGCCCGAATGTCAAAATGAAAGTCAAATGGACCGCAGTCTGTGCTCCACAGGGCGGAAATGTGTCATAGAGGGGAGGGACAAACAGACTGAGTGCCGACCCAAGAGGATTGTATGGCCACATAACGTCAGGGCGGAAGTGTGTCATAAAGAAGAGGGGTATTAGGGGGATGAGTGACGTACATAAAAAATTATATGCCCACATGATGTCAGGGTGGAAGTATGTCAAAAATGGGAGGGACACAGTGGCTGAATAGTGTCCATAGGAGATTGCCTACCCGTATGATGTCAGGCTGGACGCCCATCTAGGAGAGCGCGCGTTCTCTGTTTCAAAGCACTGCAGGTCCAACTATAAGAATCATATCTCAACTACCCACCAGCATGCTATCACCCCATCACATATTATAAACAGACATATTTCCATCTTAAAGATGAGCGGTAATATTTCTTAGAAAAAACTCATTCAAAAATTTCTTTGGATCTTGTAGATAATCAACAAAAAGAGAAATTGTTAAATACTTATGGCTATTTAGCCCATCATCCCATATGCTATATATATCTCTTAATTTAATTAACCAAACTATCATACTGCCACAATTCTTTTCAGACAATACATCATATATTAAATCATTTGAATTTGTCCCCAGTAAACACAGCCCCCAAAAGAAAAAAGAGCAAAGCAAAAGTCTGTGTCCTCAGGAAAATAAACATAATCTTGCACCATTAATAGGCATTAATCATCATATGAGCTCACTCAGGGCAATAAAAGTAGGCTGGAAACATAGGAAACCACACTGATTATGGATAGCTAGTAAAATTCAATTGTTCATTTAACCCTTTAGGGCTCTGTGATTCGAGCCAGAAGATCCAGCGTGTTTCTCGCTGTAAGATCCTCCTGTCCCAATCTCCCTGTCTTGCTGTGGGCTGGACCCTCTCAATCACGCGAAAAGAGATCTGTTTAATATCACCTCCATGAACCAGGTTAACATGACGTGCCAGGGGTGCATCTCTACAATGTTTGATGTCACCCAAATGCTCACCTATATGGACTCTCAACTCTCGTTTAGTCTTCCCCACATAGTCAAGGGGACACGAGCAAGTACACAAATATACCACACCTGTGGTTTTACAATTAGCAAAAGATCTCATCTTGTAAGTCCTTTTAGTAGAAGAACTGCAGAATGTCTGTGAAGGACACACAAATTTACAAAAACTGCAGTGTCCACATCTAAATGTGCCCATTGACCTGTTCTGCAGCCATGTACCTTCTTTTTTGCACGGTTCAAGATGACTGTTTACCACTATGTCTCTAATGGACTTGCCCTTTCTGTAGGCCACTGATGGCTTTGAAGTAATGAAATTACAAATATCTTGATCAGTCATAAGGATGCCCCAATGTTTCTTAAGTATATCCATAACCTTACTAGATTGATCATCAAAAGTGCCTATCAGTCTAGTCATATTTTTCAAGTCCTCTTTCTCCCTGGGGACCAAGAGAGATGACTTCCTCACTTGTTTCGCATGTCTATATGCAGGTTCAATAACCTTAGTGGGGTAACCCGTGTTCTTAAATCTACCCCACAGGTCTCTCGATTGTGACTCAGAGTCACCCCAATTTGAACAGTTCCTCCGCACTCTGAGAAACTGCCCTCTGGGGATCCCCCTTTTTAAAGGGGGTGGGGTATAGCTCTCCCACCTCAAAAGATTGTTTGTTGAGGTGGGTTTTCGATACAAACACATCTTCAAAAAACCCTCCCAGGAGATAGATATACTTATATCCAGGAAAGTAATATTGTTAGGGCTGGCGGAACGCACCAAATTATAAATAATAGTAGGTGCGTTCGCAGCCCGGGGTCCATCGTGCAGAGGTGGTATACTGATGCTAGGTAATGGCGGAAGAATAGAGCGGCGTGAAAACAGTCACTCGTGGGTTACGTCACCCAGTGTGAACAGGAGCGAACTCTGTTGACTCACAGAGCCGCACAGCCGCTGAAAGCAAATACCGGAGCCTGTTTAGCTCACAGAGCCCGGCCAAAAAGCGCACAGAAAGCGGCCACAGAACTCTGCCCCAAGGATACGGGGTTAGAGTTCCTCTAGGCCCTCTGAGCGCACGGCGTCGCTGCCGCAAACGCCGCTATAGACGCTGGCTATGGAGTGTGGAGCATGTGCACTCTGGTGTGCCGAGTCACTGATGGGGACTAATGCCTGACTCCGACTCTGCCCTACCTACACCTAAGCCTGGGCGCTGGTATGCTAGGCTACACAACACATGCGTACCAAGGGTAGGGGTTTCATAATGAGTCAGTCACCAGAGACATTCATACGTGCATACATCACTCATTCCTCATGGTCTGAAAATACAGAGTATCCTAGCGCATGGCCGAGAGGCCATGCAAACCTTTTATAGCCGCGAGCGTCCTGGACCTTCCTGGCTTCTCGGAAGGGCCAATCTGAACAGGAGCAGGACCTGAGCACGTGACCTTCGATCTCCAATGGGAGATCACTCCACGGGCATGCTCAGTGGCCCGACATGAGGACTTATTCCCTGGAGAATCTCGCTGCTGAGCAGCCTGCATTGCCATAGCTGTGCCAGAGGTGGTAGCAGCAAACAAACCCACGGAGGTGGTCTGGGCAGAGTGCCGGGACCGACGAGTTTGCTGAGCAACCTCCTCTGTGGCTGGGGAGGAATGGGAGACCGCCGGGAGCAGGGCTCGGGATTCCCACTGTGTAGCAACAGGAACCTGACGCCTAACATTACCCCCCTCCTAGGGCCCCCCCTCTCTGAGCCTCGCTCCGCTCGAATTCTGCAATGAGAAGTGGAGCGTGGATGTTCTCCACCGGCTCCCTGGACCGAGCCTCTGGACCATGACCCTTCCAATCCACCAAATAAAACTTTTTGCCCCGCATCATCTTGCATCCCACAATGGCATTGACCTCAAACTCGTCAGACGACAGGTCTGATGTCCTGGCAGATGGCTCAGAGGACTGGGACATGTGAACCGGCTTAAGGAGGGACACATGAAACGTGTCAGAAATAGCTAAGCGTGGTGGAAGGGCCAGGCGGTAGACCAAAGGATTGATCTGCTCGAGGATCTTGAAAGGGCCAATATAGCATGGTGCGAACTTAGCGGATTCAGCCCGCAGCCTGATGTTTCGGGCAGAAAGCCACACTATGTCGCCAGGGGCGAAGGTCAGACGCCTGTGTGCATCAACGGAGGCCCTCATTCTCTCCTTGGAGGCCCGGATAGCATCCTGCATGCGATCCCAAATGTCACGTGCCTCCACTGCCCAGTCTGCCACCCTAGAGTCGGTGGATGACACGGGCATGGGCATGGGGACGCGCGGATGCTGGCTGTAATTTAAGAGGAATGGAGTCTGACCGGTGGAGTTGGCCACAGCGTTGTTCAAAGCGAACTCTGCCCACGGCAGCAAGGATGCCCAGTCATCCTGCCTGGCCGAGACGAAATGTCGCAGATATGTCACCAGGGTCTGGTTGGCTCTCTCAACCAACCCGCTCGTCTCGGGATGCAAACTGAGGACCCGGGTCGCTGACAATCTTATCCGGCATGCCGTGCAGGCGGAAGACATGTTTAAAAAACAACGCTGCCAGGCCCCGTGCAGAAGGCAGCCGCGAGAGTGGCACCAGGTGCACCATCTTGGAGAAATGATCGGTGACCACCCAAATGACGGTGCTGCCACTGGACTTGGGCAGACCCACCACAAAGTCCATACCAACCATCTCCCAGGGCCTGTCCACTACCGGCAGGGGATAGAGTAACCCAGCGGGCCGCTGCCGAGAGGACCGATTCTGGGCGCAAGAGACGCATGCCTGAATATAGACCCTGACGTCACGGGCCATATGTGGCCACCAGTATGTCCTTGCCAGGAGATCAGAGGTCCATTTGATCCCAAAATGTCCCCCCACCCTGGACGAATGAGTCCAAGAGAGGACCTCCGGTCGCAGATGAGCAGGGACAAAAGTCTTGCCTAGAGGTACCGACTCGAGAGCAACCGGAGCCACGGTCCTCAGGCTCTCCGATGGGACTATCAGCCGAGGCTCCTCCTCCTCCGATGACACCACGGAGCGAGAAAGAGCGTCAACCCGGACGTTCTTCTCCCCAGAGAGAAAATGCAGGGTGAAATGGAATCGGGAGAAGAACAAGGACCATCTGGCCTGGTGAGAATTCAGCCGCTGGGCTGTCTGTAGATAGACCAAATTTTTGTGGTCGGTGAACACCTGGAAAGGGTGGCAAGCCCCCTCCAGGAGGTGTCTCCACTCTGAGAAGGCCAGCTTCATTGCTAGCAACTCCCTGTTCCCGATGGAATAATTCCTCTCTGCTGAGGTGAAGGTCTTAGAGAAGAAGAAGCATGGGTGCTTCCGACTTAGCGAGTCCTTCTGGAACAGGACCACTCCAGCACTGACAGAAGAGGCATCCATCTCCAGAATGAAGGGCTTATCTACATCGGGGCGATGTAGAATGGGAGCGCTAGCGAAGTGGGATTTAATAGAAGCAAAGGCCTTGGAGACAGTTTCCGACTACAGTTTGGGGTTTGCACCCTTCTTGGTGAGGGCTACCAAGGGCGCTACCAAAGTTGAGAAATGGGGAATGACTTGGCGGTAGTAATTTATGAACCCCATAAAGCGCTGCACCGCTTTGAGAGAATGGGGTTCTTGCCAATCCATCACCGCCTGTAGTTTGGCAGGATCCATGGCCAAACCGTGGGCAGAGATGATGTAGCCCAGGAAAGGCAAGGACTCCTGCTCAAACACACATTTCTCCAACTTGGCGTAAAGGGAGTTTGCCCACAGGAGATCGAAAAGTTTGCGAACGTCTCTCCGGTGGGAGTCAATATCTGGAGAGAAAATGAGAATATTGTCCAGATAGACTACTACCGAGGTGGTAAGCATATCCCGAAAGATATCGTTCACAAAGTCTTGGAAGATGGCTGGTGCATTACATAGCCCGAAGGGCATCACCAGGTATTCATAGTGCCCATCTCTGGTGTTAAATGCCGTCTTCCATTCGTCCCCCTCACAGATGCGAATCAGGTTATAGGCTCCTCGCAGATCAAGCTTAGTAAACACTCACGCTCCCCGTAGCCTATCGAACAGTTCCGATATCAGGGGTAGAGGATACTTGTTCTTAACGGTTATGGCGTTATGACCCCTGTAATCGATGCACGGATGTAATTCTCCATTCTTCTTTTCGACAGAGAAGAACCCCACTCCCGCCGGAGACACCGACTTCCTAATGAATCCTCTTGCCAGATTCTTCCTGATATACTGAGACATGGCTTCTGTCTCTGGGAGAGATAGGGGGTAGACCCGACCCCGGGGAGGCTCACCATTGGGCAAGAGGTCAATAGGACAGTCGTAAGGGCGGTGCGGCGGAAGGGTCTCCACCACCTTCTTGTTGAAAACGTCTGCATACTGCTGGTACGGCTTGGGAAGCGAGGAGAGATCTGCGGGAACCTCAGAGGTAGCGACCTGTACGCAGTCCCTCAGACACCTACCCTCGCAGGACTTGCTCCAACCGAGGATTTTTCCCGAAGACCACTCTATATGAGGAGAGTGAGCTCGTAACCAGGGAACTTCTAGGAGGACCTGGTCAATACTTTTCGGGCATAACAAGAAGAGACAGCATCTCCTGATGAGAAGGAGACAGTGAGAGTCTCAGTGGAGCAGTCTGGTGGGTGATTTGGGACGGGAGTGTCGCACCATTCACCACTCTGATAGTGACTGGTTGAGGTAGCAGGACCAGGGGGATTGCGTGTTGTTGGGCGAAGGCAGACGACATGAAATTGCCCTCCGCCCCAGAGTCCACGCAAACCTCCACAATCAGAGTGGAAGAATTGAACTCTAACGTCCCTTTAAACAGGAGCTTGGAGGAGAAAGTCGCTGTGTCTAGTCGGCCCCCTCCAATAACCACTAGACGTGAACGTTTCCTGACCGCTGTGGGCACTGATTAGCAACGTGCCCAGTCTGCCGACAACGGAAACAGACTGGAGATACCCGTGCAGGCCGGGACTTGGACCCCGTGCGGGACACCTCCATGGCCCCTGGAGGCTCGGGCAGCTGACCGGGAGATTCCAGCGGTCTAGCAAAATTTGCCGCCAACCTATATATATCGTTGGCTGGACTTAGACGCTCCAGCCCTCGCTCGGTGAAGCGAACGTTAATTCGGGTGGAGACCGTAATGAATTCCTCCAAAGTGGTGGGCACCTCCCTGGTTGCTAGGGCGTCTTTGATATGATCAGTCAGGCCTCTCCAGAATATAGGTATGAGAACCTTATCTGGCCACTCCAGCTCGGAGGCCAGAGTTCTGAAGAGGACGGCATACTGGCTGACCAGAGACGGACCCTGGGTTAGGGCCAGCAACTGAAGTGCGGTGTCGTGCGTGACCCGAGGTCCCAGGAACACCTGCTTCAGAGTGAGCAGAAAATGGGTGGCACTCTGTACTAGGGGATCCCCATGATCCCACAGCAGAGTGGCCCACTCCAAGGCCCTGCCCGACAGGAGGGAGATGATAAATCCCACCTTGGCCCGCTCAGAGGGAAATCGTGTGGCCAGCAACTGCAGGTGAATGGAGTACTGACTCACGAAACCCCTGCATGATGCACTGTTATGAATGAGTCACCGTAGGAGGCAAAAACAGAAATACTAGCTAAGTCCAGAAAACCAGAGAAGTTGGCAGCTATCGGATTGCAGACCCCTGAACCTATCAACAACAACTAGCAGTAGCCGTGGGGGGTTCCTACGGTGCCCTAGACCCCTCGATCACAGCCAGAGAACTAAATAGCCTAAAGACAGAAAGGGAAATCTAAACTGCCCCAGAGCAGACCCCAAAGCAATAGGCAGCCCCCAACATATAATGACGGTGAAGCAAGATAAAAAAAACACTCACACAGATAGAAACATAGGCTGAGCAAATGATGGGGCCCAAGCTAACTAAATAGGACAGGACAGAAAAGCTGCTGTCTGCAATCTGCCAAAACCCTATCAAAGCAAGAGCCAACAGACTGTCACGTAGCACAGTGATGGAGGAATTTCACATAGTGGTGGAAAGTGAACTTACTAAATTGGCATTGGAAAATAAAAATCAGAACAATAAAAAAAACTTAACAAAAAAACAAAAAAATGCATTGGAGGAATTGAAGAAAAATTCTAACATTGTTATAAAAAATTCAGATAAAGGTGGATCTATTACTATACTGGACACTGGTCTTTATGAACAAGAAGTGCATAAGTTGCTTCAAGACAGTGTTGTGTACAAGCTGTTAATAAAAGATCCTACAGAGGAGATAAGAGTTCTTTTAATGAAAATTTTGGAAGAAGGACATTTGATGGGTTTTTTTACTAGTCAGCAATTGGAATTTATGAATCCACCTTTCCCTAAAATTCCTCTTTTTCATGCCTTGCCCAAGGTTCATAAGGGGGTATTTCCCCCACCTATGCGGCCTATTGTATCTGGAATAGGGTCATTATTGGAGAATTTGGGGGATTGGTTGGATGCACGACTTCAACCACTAGTATTGAGATCACCTAGCTATATCAAGGACAGCAAACATGTGTTACGTGTAATGAAGAACATTAAGTGGAATAGTAATTATACATGGGTTACTGCAGATATTGCTACACTGTATTCATCTATACCTCATCATCTAGCTATTCGTGCACTTCAGGATCAGTTGCTTAAATATACTAAATGCAGTGTGGAATTGCAGCAATTTATTTTATCTGTAACTGAATTTTTGTTAAAAAACAGCTATTTTATGTTTAAAAGGAAAAGCAATTTGTTCCTTCAATTACAAGGATGTGCGATGGGGGCGAAATTTTCCCCATCGCTTGCAAATATATTTGTTACTTGGTGGGAGGAAGAAAAAATTTATGGTCAGGAAAATATTTTTATGGATCATATAGAATTTTTTGGAAGATTCATTGATGATCTGCTAATAATATGGAAGGGTGATCCAGATAATATAAAAGAATTCATAAAATTCCTTAATACTAATAATCATAATTTAAAATTTACATATCATATGAATAAGGAACGAATTGCTTTTCTTGACATGATGTTGATTGGAAATGAAGCAGATTTTAGGGTTGAAGCATGTTTATATAGAAAACCGCAATCGGGTAATTCTTTGTTGCATGCTAGCAGCAACCATCCCAAACATGTCATTAATAATCTCCCAGTAGTTGAATTTGTGCGTGCCAAGAGGTGCTGCACAACTGATTCATTTTACAGACAGGAATGTGAAGCAATTGACGAACGATTAAAGACTAGAGGTTATCTCAAGCATCAAATTAATACTGGTAAAATTGTAGCAGAAAGAAAAACAAGAGATGATTATTTGGAAATAAAATCAAAATTTAGTAATTTTGAGGAGAAACCAGTTTTTATTACTAAACATAGTGATCAATTTAATCAAATAACGGAAATTATTAAATCAAATCTACCTATTTTACGGGTGGATCCAACTTTGAGAACTATTTTGGATAAAGGCTGCAATTTTATTCCTAAAAAAGGAACTACAATTGCGAATATTTTGTCCCCCAGTGATCACACTTTGCGTTTTTCATCAGAAAATAATTCAAGCTGGTTATCTGTCTCTGGTAGCTATCGTTGTGGAATAAGATCATGCGGTTTATGTAAATACATGTATAATACGTCTACATTTAAATCCACAGTTACAAAAAATGAATATGTCATAAATATGTTTGCTAACTGTAGTTCCACATATGTTATTTATTTAATAACATGTGAAACATGCTGTATTCAATATGTGGGCAACACCACACGTCCTCTTCGCAAAAGGATTTCTGAACATCTTTATGATTCATGTAATAAAACTATAAGGAGTCCCTCGGGAGCCTCTCAGCATTTTATTTCTGTACATGGAGGAGATGTCAGTACTTGTAGGGTTAATATAATAGAAACTGTCCCAAACCCCAAGAGGGGAGGTGATAGAAAAAAGGAATTGCAGCGTAAAGAAGCAATGTGGATTTTTAAGTTAAAAACACGATATCCTGCAGGCATGAATTTAAAATCTGATCTTTTATATATATATGATTAAGATGATGTGATGATTTCCTCCATGTTCAGATACTATGCCTTTTTTTTTTTTTTTGTATGGTGGAGAAAATCCTCCCTTCCTGCTATTGTGGACCTCCGCCCATTTTGTTTCCCTCCCACTTTACTTCAGCCAGCAAGTGTATATAGGTATATGCTTATTTGTAAGATGTTAAGCTATGAGTAAGGACCCTCTAGTCCGAAACGCGTAAGCGTCTGCCACATTGGTGAACCATATGTTTTTTATGCATCTATTCTGTTTTTAATCATTTTTTGGAATAAAGTCTTTTGATTTTAACCATCCTTTGGTTGAAGTTGCTGGAACATCTCCTAAGTATTGTGCCTACAAGATTTTCCGGAATCCAAGTTCCCTGCACCGCCCAGGATTAATTGCATTCCTCCAGACTTCGCATTTGCTACGGTTTGGTGAGCTGACAAAAAATTTTTTCCTTTGTGATAGGGAAAAAAGCCCTGAAGATGCTAGGCTTCAAAAAGACTATATCAGTACTCAGGTATTTTCTGAAGACAGAGCAAAAAGGAATTCAGCTCACCCCAGCAGGGAATGGCAGAAATCCAGAAAAACAAGGCAAAACAAAACACAAATGCAAAAAGCAGAGCAGAAAACTTAGCTTTTGAGGAGCAGGAATCAGACTAGTTTCCTAGAATCCCTCTGAGAAATCACCAGCAAGGCAGAAGGGCATCAGCTGCCTTATATCCAGTCAGCAATTCCAGTCACCCAGTCATCATCATCCTGCTCAGGTGCTTGGTAATCAGCCTCACTACCTTCCTTCACCAGAAGAGGCAGTTCATCAGACCTCAATGGTGAAGGGGAAAATGAACTCACAACAATGCACTATCACCCAAGAACTTCTCGGGCAGCGGGAGGCGAGACAAGGTCTGGGCAGGGCTGGCCATGGAGACACGGGCGACAGCCTCTGTAGATGCTTGAACAGCGACCGAAGTAACATCCGCAGCTGAGGTGGAACACTCTAGCACTGCCAAGCTACCCTTCAGCTGCTGGATGTACCTGTGCAGTCGTTGTTCGTCCGCCATTACTAGCCAGACCTTGGCGCTTGGATAATGTTAGGGCTGGCGGAACGTACCAAATTATAAATAATGGTGCGTTCGCAGCCTGGGGTCCACCGTGCAAAGGAGGTACACTGCTGCTAGGTAATGGCGGAAGAATAGAGCGGCGTGAAAACAGTCACATGTGGGTTACATCACCCAGTGTGAACAGGAGCGAACTCTGTTGACTCACAGAGCCGCACAGCCGCTGAACGCAAATACCAGAGCCTGTTTAGCTCACAGAGTCCGGTCAAAAAGCTCACAGAAAGCGGCCACAGAACTCTACCCCAAGGACACAGGGTTAGAGCTCCTCTAGGCCCTCTGAGCGCATGGCGTCGCTGCCACGAACGCCGTTATAGACACGGGCTACGGAGTGTGGAGCATGTGCACTGTGACGTGCCGAGTCACTGATGGGGACTAATCCCTGACTCCGACTCTGCCCTACCTACACTTAAGCCTGGGCGCTAGCAGGCTAAGCTGCACAACACATGCATACCAAGGGTAGGGGTTTCATAATGAGTCAGTCACCAGAGACATTCATACGTGCATACATCACTCACTCCTCATGGTCTGAAAATACAGAGTATCCTAGCACATGGCCGAGAGGCTATGCAAACCTTTTGTAGCCGCGAGTGTCCGGGAACTTCCTGGCTCCTCGGATGGGCCAATCCGAACAGGAGCAGGACCTGAGCATGTGACCTTCGATCTCCAATGGGAGATCACTCCATGGGCATGCTCAGTGGCCCGACATGAGGACGTAGTCCCTGGAGAATCTCGTTGCTGAGCAGCCTGCATTGCCATAGCTGTGCCAGAGGTGGCAGCAGCAAACAAACCCACGGAGGTGGTCTGGGTAGAGTGCCGGGACCGACAAGTTTGCTGAGCAACCTCCTCTGTGGCTGGGGAGGAATGGGAGACCGCCGGGAGCAGGGCTCGGGATTCCCGCTGTGCAGCAACAGGAACCCGACGCCTAGCAAATATGGTCTCCCCCCACCTCATGTGTGAAGAAGAGACCCAAGTCATTCTTATTCAGGGTATCCACAAAGGACCCAAACGACTCTCCACTTCCTGCCCAGAGGACAAGAATGTCGTCAATGTAACATTCCCAGAAAAGAATCCTCGGGGACCAGATGACATCCTCGTCCCTGAACACTATTGTGTCCTCCCACCAGCCCAGGAGCAAATTAGCATACGTGGGGGCACAAGGGCTCCCCATCGCTGTGCCCCTGAGCTGGTGGTAGTACTTGTCATTGAATAAAATAAAGACAAATTCGAGAAGTTCCACTAGGAAGGAATTATGCGCTCCAAAGTGTACGCCACTTCCTTACAGGAAGTGTTTAATCGCTCTAAGGCCATCAGTATGCCCAATGCTGCTGTATAGTGCTTCAACGTCAATCGAGGCCAATATAGGGCCTTGGTCAACTGTAATCCCTTCAAGTTTATTGAGAAGGTCCATTGTGTCCCTCAGATGGGAGGGAAGAGAGAGCACAAAAGGTCTCAATAATTTGTCAAAGTAGACGCTCGAATTCTGACATAAGGCATCAATTCCAGGCACAATTGGTCTCCCTTTCAACGGGTCGATGCCCTTATGTATTTTGTATTTTGGGCAGAGAATAGAAAGTCGCTGTCACTGGCCATTTCGGTACAAGATAATCATGCTGATTTTTTTAAAATAATTAATTAAAATGAACATTTAACTTTTTTTCACAAAAAAAATACTTCAGGTTCAATTTTTTTTATTTTACCAAGGGTAACAGGAGAAATCGGACTGCAAAAGTTATTGTGCAGTTTGTCCTGAGTACGCTGATACCTGATATGTGGAGGAGAACCACTGTTTCGGCGCATGGCAGAGCTCAGAAGGGAAAGAGCGCTGTTTGACTTTTTCAGTGCAAAATTGGCTGGAATTCAGATCGGGCATCATGTCACGTTTGGAGATCCCCTGATGTACCTAAACAGTGGAAACCCCCCACAAGTGACCCCATTTTGGAAAACTAGACCCCCCAAGGAACTTATCTAGATGTGTGGTGAGAACTTTGAACCCACAAGGGCTTCACAGAAGTTTATAACGTACAGCGGTACAATTAAAAAATCATATTTTTTCCACAAAAATGATCTTTTCACCCTCAATTCTTATTTTTCCAAGGGTAACAGGACCCTAAAAGTTATTGTGCAATTTGTCCTGAGTACGCTGATACCCCACATGTGGGGGTAAACCACTATTTAGGCGCACGGCAGAGCTCGGAAGGGAAGCAGCGCCATTTGACGTTTTTGGCTGGAATTGAGATCGGACACTATGTCGTGTTTGGAAAGCCCCTGATGTACCAAAACAGTGAAAACTCCCCACAAATGACACCATTTTGGAAACTAGACCCCCCAAGGAACTTATCTAGATGTGTGGTGAGAACTTTGACCCCCAAGGGCTTCACGGAAGTTTATAACGCCCGGGCATGAAAATAAAAAAATCGTATTTTTTCCACAAACATGATCATTTAGTCACCAATTTTTTTATTTTCCCAAGGGTACCAGGAGAAATTGGACCCCAAAAGTTGTTGTCCAATTTGTCCTGAGTACGCTGATACCCCATATGTGGGAGAAAACTACTGTATGGGCGCACATCAGGGCTCGGAAGGGAAGTAGTGACGTTTTGGAATGCAGACTTTGATGGAATGGTCTGCGGGTGTCATGTTGCTTTGGGAGAGCCTAAACACTGTACCTAAACAGTGGAAACCCCCCACAAGCGACCCCATTTTCGAAACTAGACCCCCTAAGGAACTTATCTAGATGTGTGGTGAGCACTTTGAACCCCCCAGTGCTTCACAGATGTTTATAACGACCGGGCATGAAAATAAAAAAATCGTATTTTTTCAACACACATGATCTTTTAGTCCCCATTTTTTTTATTTTGCCAAGGGTAACAGAAGAAATTGGACCCCAAAAATTGTTGATCAATTTGTACTGAGTCTGCTGATACCTCAAATGTGGTAGAAAACTACTGTATGGGCACACGTCAGGTCTCGGAAGGGAAGTAGTGACGTTTTGGAATGCAGACTTTGATGCAATGGTCTGTGGGTGTCATGTGCGTTTGGAGAGCCCCTGATGTACCTAAACTATTGAAAGTCCCCACAAGTGACCCCATTTTGGAAACTAGAACCCCCACGGAACTTATCTAGATGTGTGGTGAGCATTTTGAACCCCCAAGTGCTTCACAGAAGATTATAATGCCCGGGCATGAAAATAAAAAATCATTTTTTTCCACAAAAATGATATTTTTGCCCCCAATTTTTTATTTTCCTAAGGGTCACAGGAAAAATTGGACCCCAAAAGTTGTTTTGCAATTTGTCCTGAGTAGGCTGATACCCTATATGTGGGGGTAAAACACTGTTTGCGCGCATGGAAAGTAGTGACGTTTTGGAATGCAGACTTTGATGGAATGGTCTGTGGGTGTCATGTGCGTTTGGAGAGCCCCTGATGTACCTAAACTATTGAAAGTCCCCACAAGTGACCCCATTTTGGAAACTAGAACCCCCACGGAACTTATCTAGATGTGTGGTGAGCATTTTGAACCCCCAAGTGCTTCACAGAAGTTTATAATGCCCGGGCATGAAAATAAAAAATCATTTTTTTCCACAAAAATGATATTTTTGCCCCCAATTTTTTATTTTCCTAAGGGTCACAGGAAAAATTGGACCCCAAAAGTTGTTTTACAATTTGTCCTGAGTAGGCTGATACCCTATATGTGGGGGTAAAACACTGTTTGAGCGCATGGCAGAGCTTGGAAGGGAAAGTGCACCATTTGACTTTTTCAACGCAGAATTGGCTGGAATTGAGATCAGACGCCATGTTGCATTTGGAGAGCACCTGATGTGCCCAAACAGTGGAAACCCCACAATTATAACTCCAACCCTAACCCCAACACACCCCTAACCCTAATCTGAGCCCTAACCCTAGCCCTAGCCCTAACCCTAGCCCTAGCCCTTACCCTAGCCCAGCCCTAACCCTAACCCTATCCCTGATGGGAAAATGGAAATAGATTTTCTTTTAATTTTATTATTTTTCCCTAACTAAGGGGGTGATAACGGGGGGTTTGATTTACTATTTATAGCGGGTTTTTATTTTTAGCAGCTGTTGCACGCTAAAAGACGCTTTTTATTGTAAAAATAGTTTTTGCATCCCCACATATTGAGAGCTATAATTTTTCCATATTTTGACCCACAGAGTCATGTGAGGTCTTATTTTTTGCGGGACGAGTTGACGTTTTTACTGGTATCATTTTCGGGCATGTGACATCTTTTGATCGCATTTTTTTCCTATTTTTGGGACCCAGAATGAACAAAATCCAGCGTTTCATTAATTTCTTTTGGGGGGTGCGTTTACACCGTTCCGCCTGTGGTAAAATTGATAAAGCACTTTTATTCTTTGGGTCAGTACGGTTACAGCGATTCCTCATTTAGGTGTTTTTTTTTACATTTTGGCGCTTTTATGCAATGAAAACAATTTTATATAAAAATAATTATTTTTGCATCGCTTTATTCTGCGAGCTATAACTTTTTTATTTTTTTGCTGATGATGCTATATGGCAGCTCGTTTTTTGCAGGACAAGATGACGTTTTTAGCGTTACCATGGATATTTATGTTCATCTTTTTGATCCCGCGTTATTGCACTTTTTGTTTGGCGGATGATAGTATATCATTATTTTTTGCTTCGTTTTTTATTTTTATTTTTTAAGGGGTTCGCTAAAGGGGTTAACTAATGGGACAGTTTTATAGGGCGGGTCGTTACGGACGCGGCAATGCCAAATATGTGTACTTTTATTGTTTTTGTTTTTTTTTATTTCCAAAAAATGAATTTATTAGGGAATATTTTTATTTTTAATTTATTTAGCGATTTTTTAAAATTATTTTTACACTTTTTTTTTTAACTTTATTACATTGTCCCAGGGGGGACATCACTGTCCTGTGACAGATTGCTGATCTGTCACATAACAGATCACTGTGACAGATCAGTGATCTGTTACAGGCACTTCACAAGGCCTCCTCCTTGCCTGCTCTTTGCAGGCATGAGGAAGCCAGCTCCCTGCAGGCCCCCGAAGGTCCCGTCGCCATCTTGGATTCGGGGACCTACAGGGATGGAGCCCCCCCGCAGCAGCGCTGCACATTGCGCTGCTGTGGGGGGCTCAGGGAAGCACGGAGGGAGCCCCCTCCCTGCCGATGCTTCCCTTTAACCCCCGGTACACCGCGATCATGTTTGATCGCGGTGTGCAAGGGGTTAACGTGTCAGGGGCGGTCCGTGACCCCCCCTGACACATTGTGCCGGGTGTCAGCTGTGATAATCAGCTGACACCCGGCCGCGATCAGCGGCGCTCACCAAGTGGGCGCCGCTGATCACTGTGACATACTATCCCGTCCCTGGGAATTAGGCTGTGTGCACATGCTGCGGATTTTGCTGCGGTGTACAGTACCATGATTCCCTATGGGAATCAAAAACCGCAATGCAGATGGTGCGGAATTTTCCGCGCGGATTATCTGCGGTTTTCAATCCGCAGAAAGAATTGACATGTCAATTCTTTCTGCGGATTCCCCTGCGGTTTGCCATCTCCTCCATTGAGGAGATGAAAAACCGCAGGGCAAAACCGCAGAGCAATCCGCAGGTAAAACCGCAGGTATTTTGACCTGCGATTTCACCTGCGGATTTTACAAAATCCGCGCGGATGAATCCGCACCTAATCCGCAGCGTGTGCACACAGCCTTAAGTCCCAGCGCACATGGACAGGATAGTACGTCACATGACAGAAAGGGGTTAAAGCTGCAATTTTGAACAGGGTATTAAGCCTATGTTTTTGTCTACTGCAGCCTGTTGCTATTTCATCAGATTTTTACTACGAGATAAGGTTTACAGCACTCTAGCACTTTTAATTGAGACATATTGTCTCTTCACGTTTGTATTTTCGGTTCTGTAGGTGTGTGTGTGTTTTTCTTTTTGTGTCCTTTTTTGTATACGTAGGGTGGTCAAGGGCGTGATCAGGGACGCCGGCGTTGAGCGGGGGCGCCATATCTTCTACAACTAGGGTGCCAACCTCCGTGGTCAGGAAGGGTCATTGTAGGGCCCATTAGGGCATTATAGTGTTTTTTGCCCGCATCTATATATTTATCCATAATATCTATTGTTCATATGAATGACTGACCTTTGACCCCCTGTTATACATAGGTATGTCCAATGTATGGGTTGTTTTAATGATTCTATTAAAAGCTAAATTTTAAGGGGTTTTGTTTTTTGGTGTTTTCTGGTTTTGATAAATGCTTAGGAAGCCTTTGCAGGTGTTTTTTGTTAATTATTCTAATTTACTGAGATAATGACTTTTGGGTTTTCATTGGCTGTAAGCCATAATCATCAACACTAACAGAAATAAATACTTGAAATAGATCACTCTGTGTGTAATGACTCTATAGAATATATGAGTTTCACTTTTTGCATTGAAGAACTGAAATAAATTGACTTTTTGATGTTATTTTAAATTTGTGAGAAGCTACTGTATATCTACAGTTTATAGGGGGGGTAATGTTGCCATTGCCAATCTATCAGTCTGGTTAGGAGGACTATGTGAAGTTGAAGGGCATGACTTGAACCCAAAACACCCTTACACATGCATTAGTTGTCCTTTCCGACAGATGCTCAGTAGATTCCTGTCAATGTAAACTGTTCTTCTCATCGCACAGAGACAATGCGCTTTCTCCTCAGCTCTGATCAGAAGTGACAAGTCGGCTACAGAGCGCACTCTCCTTGCACAGAGTCAGTAAAGAATGTGCAGATGACATCACTTGCGGGGCAGGACTGGTCTCTGATTGCTCACCTTCTTACAATGTGGACTGACTGTGCTCTCTTTTACTGACTAAACACTACTGATCAGAGCTGGGGAGAGAGAAATTTTCATTTTTTGGCTAGTTTTTTTTCTAGTTTTTGGGGGGCGATTAGAATCAGGGAGTCAATCCCACCTTCAAAACAGAGGTTGAGCTATTTGATGCACAATGATGTTACAATAGAGTACGGTGGTGAAAAACAGATATTACTAGATGGTAGCCCACCGAAAACAAGCGTTTTTCACGCGATTATCGCGTGCAGAATTCAAGTGCATTCCAAGCGATTTGAAGCATCGCTTGGAATGTGATTGACAGGTTGGTCACAGTTGTCAAGCATAGTGTTTGACAATTGTGATCAACTTTTTACTATTGATGCTGCCTATGCAGCATCAATAGTAAAAGATAGAATGTAAAAAAGAATAAAAAAAAATTAAAAAAAGGTTAGGCTAAGTGCACACGTACCGGAACTCTTGCGGAAATTACCGCGAGAATTCCGGAATTCCAGTCCGCGGGAAAATCGCATTTTAAATTCCCGCGATTTTCCCGCGGAAAAACTAGCATTTTGCAAGCGTAATTAGCTTGCAAAATGCTAGCGTTTTCCAAGCGATCTGTAGCATCGCTTGGAGAACTGATTGACAGGTCGGTCACACTCGTCAAACATAGTGTTTGACGAGTGTGACCAACTTTTTACTACTGAGGCTGCATATGCGGCATCAGTAGTAAAAGATAGAATGTAAAAAAAAAATAAAAAATGGTGTTATTCTTACCCTCCGACGTCCCGCGCAGCCGTTCCCAGTAGTCCTTTGCGAAAATGCCCGCGATGACGTCAGTTCTCGCGGGATCGCGACGTCTCGCGGTAATTCACGATGACGTCGCGCGAATGACCGCGAGACGTCGCGATCCCGCGAGAAGGGACGTCATCGCAAGCATTTTCGCAAAGGACTACTGGGAACGAGAGTGTGAAGAGAAGCAGGAAGACTGCGCGGGACGTCGGAGGGTGAGAATAACAATATTTTTTATTTTAAATTCTTTTTTTTTACAGGGATATGGTACCCAAAGCCCGGAGGATAGTCTCCTCTCCTCCGGACCGTGGGTACCATCCGCAATTGTTCTGCTTACTTTCCGCATGGTGTGCACAGCCACATGCGGGAAATAAGCAGAACAATGCATTCCTATGGGTGCGGGATCGCCGCGATTCCGCAAATTAATGAGCATGCTGCGGTTTTTACCGCGAAGCGATTCCGCCGCGGTAAAAACCGCAGCATTAGCACAGCATTGCGGAATCTCATAGGAATGCATGGGATGCTTATTTTTCGCGTTTTCGCGGCAAAATCGCGCGGTTAAAACCGCCGCGGAAACGCGAAAAAAACGCCACGTGTGAACTCAGCCTTATTCTCACCTTCCGGCGGCCCCTGGACTCTTTCCTTCCTCTCCACACTCCAGGCATCTTCCGTTCCCAGTAATGCTTAGTGCGAAGTTCCGAAGATGACGTCACTCTCGCGAAAGTGCGACGTCATCAGCGGTCTTTCGCGCAAAGCATTACTGGAACGGAAGATACCGGATGCGTGGCGAGGAAGGAAAGAGTCCGGGGGCCGTCAGAAGGTGAGTATATCATTATTTTTTTATTTTAATTCTATTTTTTACAGGTTTATGGTAACCAGGGTTCCGGAGGAGTCTTCTCTCCTCCAGACCCTGGGTACCGGCTAGTGCCGGTCATCTCACGGCTGCGCCGCCGCTAACGTCAGAGCGGCTGGAGATGACCCGACGGTAGCGGTGGCATGCGTCCTTCGAATTCAGGACTGCGCCTGTGCACTTCCCAGTCACATCCATAGCCTTATTACTGCCCGGGCACATCCATAGCCTTATTACTGCCTCTTGAAACATGACCACACTCTATGGAGAGTCACTGAAAATAAATTAAGGAAAAACAGACTAAAAACATTTTAATTGATCAATATCATACTACCTAAAAATATTTGGTATTTTATAAAATAAAAATAATAAAGAATAATAAAATAATCTAGCTATTCCATGATGTTTCACAATTCAGTGGCTACAGGTACAGTGTCTGACATCACAAAGTAACGCATAGTTCAATTCCTACAAGAGGAGGTGATGACTCTGCTCGAACATTTACAACTCATAAGTAAAATGTTGGACACAAAAGGTAATAAGTGTTTGCAGTATAAGGTTCGGCCACCGGCCAGTGTCTGTATATGTACTGAATTTTATCAGATAACAAAATACATAGATAAGTTTAATAAATGTGAAAAAAAATTAAGTAAACTTAGAATTTTTTTTATTTTAATTAATAATGGGGTAGAAGGATAAGGGAGGGGTAAAACTAGGAACAGAATCAATATGTGTACGAAAAAGCTCTGTCGTTAATAGTATTCGGGTAGAGCTATTCGATAGCGCTGTCCATGAATAAATTGCACGGGTAGGGCTATCCCATAGCTCTATTCCTAAAGGAAATGAACGGGTAGAGCTATCCGATAGCGCTATCCCTCAATGTTCCTGAGCATAAGCTATTTCACATGGTTGAGCGCACTTGGGATCTGCCCCCAAGGCCCTGCCCATGCCTAATGTTTGGTCCGTAGACCGCGGCTAGGAGTTAGTCCCGCTTCTAAACAGGCCCAGCAGTGATGGTGGATCTGCTTGACTTCAGGGCGCTGCCTGCTTAGGTTTCCTGTCTTTCAGATGGTTCTAGGGCAGCAGTGACAACCTGCAAATAGACGAGCAGCCCTGGATAATCCGCGCCGGCAGGATGATAAGATCCGGCGGAAGATGGAACCTATGAGAAGAGAAGTAAATATAATGTAAGTGATGGGATTCCATATGACATGATGCTACTGTGCGGTCACTGTGGCCGGACGGCAGAGGAATATCATCACACAGAGGTCAGGGATCATTGTCAGCCATCATACATGTGATAATCCCATCACTGACAGATGACATCTGCTCCACATGAATGATTCTCACTGACCTCACACAACATGGGGCTGATTCTCACACTTACCTCGTCTCTTTTTCCCCTTTTTTCCATTTTCTGATTTTTCTTCTTCTTTGCTCAGATTTATTGTAGATTTTCTTTCCTCCTGAGCAGGAAATTCTGATCATAAAGTAAAAAAAAAACTTCAGTAATGACATATCCTAATGGGATCTGCTTTGCTTCCTGTATATAGTAGGATTGTTCTAGTCCTGTCTCCTATAGTCCTGATAATCTGGTATTATATCATAATAGGGCAGAAAAAGTCCTATATAATGTACATAATCCCATCTGAGGGGCATTAGATGTGTCACTGATATAGAGCAGTAAGCGCCCTGTGTGCCGCCATGTGCTGCATCACTGATGAGCGATATTCTATTATAGGAGACGATGTCTCCTTATGATGATGTAGGTCATTGGACGCTGCAACGTATCTCACAGAATCCATGAAGAAAACTATGCAAAATTACTGAAATAGAGATACAGTATGGGCCCATAGACAGCATAATTGTGATCCATGAAGCATGGATAACATAGGAGACCTATTACAGAAAACCATGTGGAAATATTTGAGCCTTGAAGTCAACATTCCCATTGTTGGTGCTGGAGACATGGACATACCTGATAGTGGGGACGAGGATGGTAAGATGGTAATAACATCATCTTTATCAGATACAGGAACAGATTCTTTCTCCCTGTTTGGAAAAATGTAAATCACAAGTAAGCGGAGTATAAAAGGGGTTGTCTCACTATAAGAACACCGACTCTAAGGCCTAATAGGACATATGACTGCCATAGTGGGGAAGGTCTTCTGCTAAACGCCACCTTCTACTAAGAATGTCTGGCATGTAATACTACATCTCTACTACAGTGTAGGCAGCATGAAAAATGCATAACTGGCCGTAGATATGGGCTGTTATCACCAGTGGTTTCTAAAGCCAAAAGCACAATGACGGCTAAACATGGGGCGGTGAATGCTGCTGTGATATTATGGTATTTATGTCCTATATTTGGTGTTGAGCTCCCAGTAATGACCCCATAATCTACTCACATTTCTGAGACGTTTGTGCTGGAGTTTGGTGCACACTCTGGAGGGGACTTTGGATCCTCCTCATCCTCTGAGTCCAGATGTTCCTTTATCTCAGAGTGATCTACAAGACATAGGTAATGAAGTGTTATTACAGGTTGTCAGTATAACATAGTCACCATTTATACATGAAACATGGAAAACCTAAGAGATCTATTACAGAAAAAAAATGTGGAAATATTTGATCCTTGAAGTCAACATTTACATCGTTGGTGCTGTAGACATGGACATACCTGACAGTGGGGACGAGGATGGTAAGATGTTAATAGCATCGTCTCTTTCAGATACAGAAGCAGATTCTTTCGGTCTGTTTGGAAGAAGAAAAACGTGTAAATCACAAGTAAACGCAGTAGAAAAGGATTTGTCTCACTAGAAGAACATCGACTATAAAGCCTAATAGGACGTGTGATTGCCATAGTGGGGAAGGCCTTCTGCTCAAAACTAACTTTTATAGAGCAGAGTGGAAAACAACTACCAAGACTGCCTGGCATGTAATACTACATCTCTTCTATAGTGACAGCAGCACTAAAAATGCATAACCACAATTATGGGCTGTTATAACCAGCAGTTAGTAAGGCCAAAAGCACAATGACTTCTAACCATGGGATGGTGAATGCTGCGTATGATATTATGGTATTTATGTCCTATTTTTGGTGTTGTGCACATATATCATCCTAGAGTTCCCAGTAATGACCCTATAATCTACTCACATTTCTGAGACGTTTGTGCTGGAGTTTGGTGCACACTCTGGAGGGGACTTGGGATCCTCCTCATCCTCTGAGTCCAGATGTTCCTTTATCTCAGAGTGATCTACAAGACATAGGTAATGAAGTGTTATAGCAGGTTGTCAGTATAACATAGTCACCATTTATACATGAAACATGGAAAACCTAAGAGATCTATTACAGAAAAAAATGTGTAAATATTTGAGCCTTGAAGTCAACATTCCCATTGTTGGTGCTGCAGACATGGACATACCTGACAGTGGGGATGAGGATAGTAAGATGGTAATAGCGTCATCTCTATCAGATACAGAAACAGATTCTTTCAGCCTGTTTGGAAGAAGAAAAACACGTAAATCAGAAGGAAACAGTATAAAAGGGGTTGTCTCACTATAAGAACACTGACCATACTATAAGGTCTAATAGGACATACGACTGTCATAGTGGGGAAATGTCTTCTGCTCAACACTACCTTCTATAGAGCGGAGCCTGCTAAGAATGTCTAGCATGTAATAATATATCTCTCCTACAGAGTAGGCAGCACGAAAAATGCATGACCAGCCATAGATATGGGCTGTTATCACTAATGGCTTCTAAAGCCAAAAGCACAATGACGGCTAAACATGGGGCGTTGGATGTTGCATTTGATATTATGGTATTTATGTCCTATATTTGGTGTTGAGCTCCCAGTAATGACCTCATAATGTACTTACTTTTCCGTGACGTTTGTGCTGGAGTTTGGTTCACACTCTAGAGGGGACATGGGATCCTCCTCATCCTCTGAGGCCAGATGTTTCTTTATCTCAGAATGATCTACAAGACATAGATAATGAAGTGTTATTAGAGGTTTTCAGTACAACATAGTCACCATTTATACATGAAACATGGAAAACCTAAGTGATCTATTACAGAAAAAATTGTGGATATATTTGAGCTTTGAAGTCAACATTCACATTATTTGTGCTGTAGACATGGACATACCTGACAGTGGGGACGAGGATGGTAAGATACTAATAGCGTTATCTCTTTCAGAAACACATTCTTTTTGCCTGTTTGGAAGAAGAAAAACACATAAATCATAAGAAAACACAGTATAAAAAGTATAAAAAGTGTCGTCTCACTAGAAGATCACCAACTATAAGGCCTAATAGGACATATTACAGCCTTAGTGGAAAATGTCTTCTGTTCAAAATGAACTTTTATAGAGCAGAGTGGAAAACAACTGCCAAGAATGCCTGGCATGTTATAATAGATCTCTTCTATAGTGACAGCAGCACTAAAAATGCATAACCATCCACAGTTATGGGCTATCACCAGCAGTTGCTAAGGCCAAAAGCACAATGACCTCTAACCATGGGGCGGTGGAAGCTGCATTTGATATTATGGTATTTATGTCCTATGTGTGGTGTTGTGCATATATATCAGCCTAGAATTGCCAGTAATGACCTTATAATCTACTCACTTTTCTGAGATATTTGTGCTGGATTCTAGGGCACAATCTGGAGAAGACTTGGGATTCTCATTAATCTTTATCCTGGTAACGGTGGTACAGAGCTACATGCGGAAGGAATAAGATATGAAATAATTGCATGTCTACCTTTATAGGTCTTTTTTATACATATTTGGGATTTATTAATTACATACTTACTTTAGAAAGCCTTTCAGAAGATGATGTAAAATTTTTGAAGTCAAGGCTCTCATTGTCCTCACTTGTACTCTTCTCATCCTCTGACACCGGATTAGAAAGGTCTGCAAGACATAGGTAATGAAGTGTTATTAGAGGTTGTCAGTATAACACAGTCACCATTTATTAATGGGAACCGATTTTTACAAAATAAGGAAGATGAGACAAACAGACACTTAGTCTAGATGACATCTCCTTCAACTTACCGATAAACAAGCAGGTGTCCACATCTGACGCAAGCTGAGGAACGTACTCTGGCTTTTGTCTTAGAAGGGTATCAAAGTCTAAGTCACTAAGAAATGGATGACACTTGATCTCAAAAGCTCCTCCTGGATAAAGGAAAACAAAAGTGATGCAGACATTGTCAGAGACAGCTTCATATCCGAACAGTTTATCATAATTAGAACTAATTACACAACTGAGAAGACATGTAAGAAATAGAATGAAAATCTTAGCAATGAGAACTGTAAATGGAGAAGCTTTTAGTGAAGTAATGATCCCCATGGACATGAGTGATATGTCCTCAGTGTAACAAGGGAATATTGATATTACTGTATATGTTACCTGTCCCAAGTCTATCCACAGGATTTTTTCTGAGCAGCTGAGTGATGAGGTCCTGAGCATCGGGTGGAATAGTTTTATTACTATCCCAAATTATATCTCCTGTTATATAGAAAATTACAGAATATAAAACTTCTTTTCTGCACTGTAAGATAAAGCAAAGCAAGTAACTAAACCAAGATAACCAGTAAAAGCAATGATCTGATTTTTCTGCTTACCAGTGACCACATTTTCATAAAACTCAGATAGGGAAGTAATTTCAAATGGTCCCGATCCCAGGAGAAATTCATGTAATATGATGCCCATTGCCCACCAGTCAACAGGTCTTCCATAGCCTTTCTTCTGAATGAGCTCAGGGGCTTTGTAATAAAGGGTGCCACATTCCTGGAAACCAACAGAAAATAAAGATGAGAATCGATAAAACGATTATTATGACAAGTTCTTGACATAAAAACAGAAATACAGAAGATAAAATATCTGTGGAAAAGTTCTCTAAAAATAAAGAATGTAGGGAAGACAAAATAGAGTTCTGAGATTTGTGCAGAACACGCTAAGTTCCTGTAGGTAATGCTGACCTCATTGTCCTGGAACTCTCTGGAGATGTACTCTGCTGATTGCTTGTAGATGTTGGTGTTTGGTATCATGACACCAAGTTTTGAAAGCCCAAAGTCGGTAACTTTAATATGTCCATCAGATGTTATCAGGAGGCTGTGAAAGAGAAGATGATTTTAGCTTCATAGACCGTGAGATAATAAAGGATAACTTTCCCCTTTGTTATACTACAGGTATTCACTTACTTCTCCAGCTTCAGGTCTCTGTGCACCACACCGTAACTATGCAGGTATTCCACACCAAGGACAGTTTCTGCAAAGTACAAGCGGGCCAACGGGACAGGGAAAGGACCCCTGGTCCTTAGAAGGGTCTCACAGTCTCCACCTATAGAAGAAAGGAAATATGACCGGTGAGGGGTTTATACAGCAGATCACCATGATGTGTGATGAAAAGTGAGCGGAAACATTGAGGCGGGAGACAATATATAAAGATATAATGTAAATAATATTAGTCTACAGTCATTATGAAATGTCATCGAAGTAAGTAATGACATAAAGTGATGTCACATCTCGTCTACAGCTGGAGATACTGATGTTCTCAGTACGGACATACAGGGAGATCACACACATCAATGACTTTCTGAGCATCTAGGTAATAGATAACCTATAGTAAATGCTGTGTGGGGATGAAACATCCACGGGAACAATCCTAATGATATGAGCAGTGATAAGATGTCAGCAGACATGGGAGGAATATAATACAATGTACGTGTCCTACCTCGTACATACTCCATGACCATACACAGATGAGATTTAGTAGGGAAGGAGCAGAGCATGGAGACCACAAAGGGACATTCTGCGAATGTTAGGATGTCTCTCTCGATAAAGGCCCTTTGCATTCTCTGTGGAGTATTCAGGTTGCACATGGCCATTTTCTTCATTGCGAAGATCTGCTGTGATTCTTTATGGCGCACTAAGTAGACATCCCTGGAGAGAAAGAGAATCCATGTTTTATAATGAACCCTTATTAACAGTCGGTATATACAAGTCATTATATGACCTTTTGTAGTAATGTTTGACACCAGCAGTCCGGCCATCACTAGAAATCCACATCTAGAAATCCATGAAATAACACTACATAGATGATGGGAGGTCAGCACCACGCCACGTCTGCCCTCACCAGGTCACATTATAGATGAGAGAATCTACTGAAATTCATCTTCACCCGACCACTACATACTATTCAGTAAAAATAAAAATTGGTCAAAATTGAAAATGTTCCAATTGTCATAAGAAGATGTTTTTAGACTTTCTCCACAGCCCAAGGCAGAATAAATGGAGGGGAGGGAAGAAGTTAAAATATAATTAAACTCATTACACCCACTTGTCCTCGTCCCTCCCCGTCCATCACTGCAGTCCTCCGTCCTCTGTGCCAGTCTTTGGTTGTCCTCCCTTCTGCTGCTGAGGCCAGTGATCGGACTCACATGGTCATGGTGGAGGGTGGTGGGTAGGGATGAGCGAGTAGTGAAATACTCGGACTCGCTGTACTCGTTACGAGTAGCTCCTAATACTCGGGTACTCATAATGAGTAGCGAGTCCAATGTATGTCTATGGGAAATGCGAGTAATGGGCGGAGACTATGTGTGCAGGCGGAGAATGTGTGTGGGGGTCTCTGGGGCTGTGTGTGTGCGGGCTCTGCCGGGCTGATCGGGGGTCTGTGCAGCACAGACCCCCAATCAGCCCGGCAGAGCCCACACAGAGCCCCAATCAGCCCGGCATAGCCCGCACAGACCCCCAATCAGCCCGGCATAGCTCGCACAGACCCCCAATCAGCCCGGCATAGCCCGCACAGACCCCCAATCAGCCCGGCATAGCCCGCACAGACCCCCAATCAGCCCGGCATAGCCCGCACAGACCCCCAATCAGCCCGGCATAGCCCGCACAGACCCCCAATCAGCCCGGCATAGCCCGCACAGACCCCCAATCAGCCCGGCATAGCTCGCACAGACCCCCAATCAGCCCGGCAGAGCCCGCACAGACCCCCGATCAGCCCAGCATAGCCCGCACAGAACCCCAATCAGCCCGGCAGAGCCCGCACAGACCCCCGCACACACATATGATGCTGCGCAGCCAGCCAATCACAGTAATGTCACAACAGAGAAGGCGGTCGCTTTACTGTGATTGGCTGACACATGCTGGGCGGGTGATCTAAATATTGCGAGGCGAGTAGTGAAATTTACTCGCTAGGATTCGAGTACTGCGAATCCTAAGAAATATACTCGCTCATCCCTAATGGTGGGGGCAGATATCATTGGCATCAGTATCATGTCACCCCTCATGTGACCGTGCGCAGCCAATCACTATTATCAGCTCCATAATGGGGCCCCGAAAAATCTGAAGATCGGTGCAGAGGACGGGGAAGCGGTGGTGGAGGCGGCAGCATAAGACCAGATGTGGTCTCGGACCGGTGGGTGTAATGTATTATATCATCCCTTTCCTTACAGACTGATTTGTTATAGATCTGGTTGCTCAGCTGTATATAACTGAGCTGAATAGTGACATTGAGATGTGGACAGTGATGTGGACTCTGATCGTTTCCCTATGATAACACTGAATGGCAGAGCACAGAGGCAGAAGCTTTGTCATAGGGAACCCTGAGAAATGGGGATTATGGGAACAGAAATCTCACCCAAAAGATCCACTGCCGATCAGTTTAGATGTCTCATAGTCGCTGATACGCGGCTCTCCTGCCGGGATCAATGATCTGTTCATGTCCTAAAAAAGAATAAGAAATAATGCTAAGATATAGAAGCTGCAGGAAAACATCTCAGGATGTAAAAACTTCTCCTCCTCTATTATTACACTGATCCGATGTAGGGGACGATACAAGCCAGACACTCCACATGGATGTAATATAAGGGGGATCCTCTATACACCGGTATTATTGTAAAGTGCTTGATAATATGGGAGATCACACATGGGAGAACTTACAGGGAATCTGTCAGCAAGTTTGTGTTATGTAACCTGGTAGCAGTTATGATTTAGGGCCAGAGACCATGATTCCAGCGATGTGTTACTTACTAGGCTTTGTGCTGTTGTTTTAATATTTAATATTTAATAAATTAGTGTTTGATCAGCAGGAGATAATCACTAGGACTATGTGTCTCGTGCCATGCAGTCCTATTTCTTTGTAAACCCACCACCACTGAATAGTAGCTTTCTGCCTATGCACAGTGTACACAGAAAAGCTGCCAATCAGTGGTGTGGGCAGTTTTCTACAACGCAGAGAAGACAGGGATATTATCACATCTGCTGCCCCCAGTAAAGTAAGTGACATATCGCTGGAATCAGGGTCTCTGTCCCTACATTATGCTACAGCCTTAACCTGGAGACAGATTCCATTTAATCTAAATGCTATTATCTAACACCATAGTGTCATCTAGACTTAGAACAGAGCCGTTCCATGGTTATATGGGGGATAATACTGGAAGGGTCACTCACACCCATGATTTGATAATACACAGACACCCCCTGTATCTCTATAATACTTACACCAGAAGATTCTTGCATCTCCGGGATCTTGCAGATTCCGCTGTCGGGATTCGCCAGCGCTGATGGTACTAAAATAGTAATAAAGTGATGAGGAAATAAAATGTGTTAGATTATATCAATCCTACATACATCATACCGCAATATAACGGAGAAATGATGTCTGTAAATAGGATTAATACTCGATATATGGGGATTCTACATATGAGAATGTACAGCGCATCTACAGATAAATGTAAGGTGAGTGGTGGCGGACCCCCAATTACCGCAGGAATGAGGAGCCCCCACCATCGCTGCACATGTGAGTGATGGGAAGAGAGATGAAGCATAGCAGCCATATGCATATTAGTCTGGAAGTGCACTGGGGGCGTGTCACTGCACTCAGATTCCTTCTTCCACGTCCCCAGTGCACTTCCATCCTGATTTGCATATGGCTTCTACATTATATTTCTCCTGACTGGCGCATTGGATTTCAGCAAACAAATACTTTTTATTAGAGAGGAACATCCTATAGTCATACCACCACTCCTACATGTAACACGTGCTGACAGGTTCCCATTACATGGAGTAGAGAGTAAATCTGCCATTACTCCCTGCTCTGTGTAATATCTGGATATTCCCTGTAGTGATCGGCTCACCTGTAATCAGATCGTTGCTCAGCTCTGGCTGACTCCTATTAGGGTCAGGGGTTTCCGGGATCACATTCTCCCCATATTCGTCGTCGCCTCTGGGTGTTTCCTGATAAATATAATATAGATAATTAATATGTAGAAGATTTCACTAAATCACCAAACACACAAATCAGGAAGGAGTAAACCAACATTTACAGATGCACCAATTGTAACTCTGAGTCTAGAAGGTGATGGCTCCTTACTGGTAGGGTCGAACTGGCCCACCAGAGAACTGGAGGTTTCCCTGGTTGGCCCAGGCACTAACACCTGCTGGCACACAGGGCCGACAGCTGCCTAGGGCCCCTGCTGCTCCAGTGACTAATAGTGACAGACAATGTAGCTGCTAAGGGGCTCGTGAGTCAGGGGCACCTGCCTAATGCCAGCGGAGCTGCAGCGGGTGACAGGCTGCTGCAGCTAAAGCCTGTCCCCACTGCTGAAGAGAAATGAATTTTCACTCTTCCCCACATCCCCATGGGTGTGGAGAGTAGTGAATACTCATTTCACTTTAATAGTGAGCAGTGTTAGACGCAGGCTGTGGTTGTGGCTCCCCTGAGGGTTCAGTCACCACAGAGGTACTGCACCTCACCCAGAGATGTGGTACCCCACTGTCAGGTAAGGAGGGAGCACCACCCAGGACTCTAGCACCTGCACCCAACACACACTATAGCAGCAGGACACCCTGGATGTACCCTGCGGGAGGATGGTCTCATCCCTGGCTGGGTAGTAAAGGGTGTTGGGAGGTGGGTGGAAAAGGTAGGAAAAGGGGAGGAGCTTAGAGAGCAGGAAAGAACAGTGCAGAGAGAGTGAGTCAGACATGAGGAGAAAGTGATTGTAACCAGACATGTTGTGAGGCAGATCCCTGTCAGAAGGAGCTGCAGAGAGAAAGCTGAAAGGAAGAGACAGAAGGAAGCTCCCAAAAGAGAGAAGGGGTCTTAGGAGCATGGGAAGTGTGGATTCCACCCGTGGGGCCCAATCCAGTATTGGAGAGACCAGGTCGCAGTGGGCTACCAGCCCCCGAGCCTAGTGGAGAAATCATCAGACTCAGCTAGCAAGCCAGAGGCAGGGGCACCTGTAGGTGCGTCACCCACATGCCACAGTTATCTTCGCCGGAAAGGCAGCCACATAGGAGGAAGGGGACGCAGAAAGGACGTCACACGACAAGGTCCACGGCTAGTGGCCTGGGACACTGTCTGTGAGGTGAGGTGTTGGGCAGGAGAGGCGGAAAGCCAGCACAGTGAGACAGCCATGAGTGGTATATACTGAAGGGAGTCCTGGAAAGGTGTATCCTAATCTACCTGGTAGTTTGCTGGACCCCTCACCTGGAGGACACAGCACCAAGTGGGCACCTGTGTACTCAAGAACTGTGAGTAAAGCTTTAGAAACTGCACCTTGCTGTGTCCTCTGAATCATTCCTGCATCACCTGCCCTGCATCATATCTACCAACATCACCTTTAACATCTACACTCAAACTGCCCTGTGGATACAGCTCTACCTGTGGAGAGCTAAACCATCTCTGCTGCCCTGTCATCATACCAGAGGATCTGCATAGCAGCGCCAGTCCCCTGACCAAATACCACAGGTGGCACCACAAACACTTTATGATAAACTTTATAAACTTTATCCCTTGTAAATATCCCTTTAATTGGACTCCCAGGGCCACGGACTGGGTCATCGCTGCTGTGACACTGCCCCTTTAAGAAGTGGCCCGGTATCGAGTACCCCACGGCACTAGCGGGCGATCCATGGTTAACACTGCCCGCTCTCAGGGCCGGCAGACCAGGGCCCCCACTCCCCCAGGGGCCCCCAGCCCTCGAGACAGCTATGGGACCTGCAAGTCAGGTGGGACCGGCGCCAGCGCTGCCCCCCCAGTGTGCACCGCATTCAACTGTATCGGCATCACAGATGCTGATACAGTTAAAAGCAATAATTGAGGAGAGAGCGCTCCATCTCCCGTCATTCCCTTCTGCCTCTGACACTGTGGGTGTGCGATTACATCACTTCATTGTATACCTGCTGTGTGTCGGGCAGATGGCAGTGCGGCTGCTGATACCGGAGCAGAGCCAGGATTTGCGGGGAATAAGGAGGAGAGGTGAGTATTATGTTTTTTTTATATTTATATATATATATCAGTGAGTGAGTCCTGTTGGTCATAAGACTGTAGGACTGTGAGGTTGGATTATATTCTATGGGGGGTGGCTACATGATATTCCATTTGGGGCTGCAGTGTACCCTATGAGGGGTTCTGCATTATACCCTATGAGGGGGGCTGCATTATACCCTAAGAGGGGGGCTGCATTATACCCTATGAGGGAGGCTGCATTATACCCCATGAGTGGGCTGCCTTATACCCCATGAGGGGGCTACATTACATTCTATGGGGGGCTGCATTATACTATATGAGGGGGCTGCATTATACCCTATGAGGGGCTACACTATATTCTATGGGGGATTGCATTATATTCTATGAGGCAGGCTACATTATATTCTATGAGGGGGCTACATTATATTCTGTGGGGGGGGACTACATTATACTATATGAGGGAGCTGCATTATACCCTATGAGGGAGCTACATTATAATCTATGGTGGATGCATTATGTTCTATAAGGGGGGCTACATTATATTCTATGAGGGGCTATTTTATATTCTATGAGAGGGCTACCCCAACCCCTGCTGCATAATTAAGATGTGTACTACCGTATAGTATACCCTGATATCAGCGTATTTTACTGCACAATTGGTTTTATAATTATTTCTATGTAGCTACATAGTGGGCCCCAAGAATGATTTTCTCTGGTGTGCCCAAGGTGCTCCAGTCCGACGCTGCTTACCGTGCGTTCCGACGAGTGGTCCGGAAGTTCTAATACACAAAGGACTTTTTCGGCAAGTTTTTTAATAAAAGCCAAATCTCCATATTGAGATCTTTTTTCAGCCTATTAAGAAGAAAAGAAACAAAAAAGAAAAATTCTGAGATGAGAGGCGGCTATTGTATGTGTCATCTGCTCCTGTCTGCAGATACACTGACTCCATACAGTGTTTAGGGACTCATCGTGCTTTATATTGGAGGAAAGAAGAAGCTTCTCTCCCACCATTATTATCTATGATTATGGAGAAGTTTTGTGCGGAGCGTCCGCCATTTACCTGGTGTAGTAATGTCCTGATGTTGTGACGTAAATCCGTCAGATACTCTGACGTTAGTTGACCTTGTTCGTTTTTGGTCAGGCAATCCTTTACTAGCTGCACCACCAGCCGGTGAGTGAAGCAGAGGACGCCATCGGGTGGTAGATGTACAATGCTAGGGCGTTTGATGTAAAGAATCTCCCATAGTGCGTCTACCTGAAAATCATTTAGACGTAATCCAACCATAGTGAAAAATTGCAAATGCTCTCAGTCACTATAGAACCAAAAATGGCGCCGGTGACCCTGTGTACATTGTATAAGTAGTGATTGTGAGCTGTGATGTCACAATGGCCAAGATTCTCTAGTGATGTCACAATGGACTAGCATCACCAGTGATGTCATAATGGTAGAGCATCATCAGTGATGTCATCACGGAATGTTGTGATAGAATCTTCAAGCATCGGCTCTGCACTAATAGATGCTGCCTGGCAACATTTCAGATTCGCTCACACTTGTGTATAAATAATCTGTCCATTCTCATCCAGGAGAGTGGGACGAGTTTTTCTCACGTGTCATCCGTGTTCTGTCCGTGCAGAATCCGTTATTTTATTCCGCATCTATTAATTGTTTACATGACCATTTACAGTTTCCTATGCTACAGAATTGTAATGTATCCATAAAAATCGGTTGTCACTCTGATGGTCTATAAGGCATGTGACTGTTTTCTGGCACTGTCCGATTTTGGACTGAAAGCAATATTTTTTCTCATGCCGAATATACGTTTCGCTGTGTTTTTACGTGCGTTTTTTTATCATTCACTTGAATGGGTAAAATATGCTGCAAAACCCTTGAGAGACTTGACAATCCGCTGCTTTAAAAAAAAAACGCTGAGATTTCAGAAATCACATTCTCTAGGCTGCGGCGTATGGACCATACTTTTCTGGCACGACGAAATGTTCGATTAGCACTCGAGCATGCTGGGTTAACACCTTATCCGAGCACGCTCGCTCATCACTAATCCTCAGTCATATGAATGAAAATACTGTGTAGATTTATTACCTCACATGTCTTTTTTTCTCCATAGAACATTTAACTCATTGGTTGCAGAGTTTACTATTAACAACTGTTACAAATATTGAAGAAGTAATGATAAATGACCCTAGTAATAAATCATTAAACCATTGCATCGTTAAAATTAATCATTACGTCTTTGTAAACTTCCATCCTTTACTTAAATTGTGAATTGCCCCTCTTTATGTCCCTATGGTAGGCACAATGTATGAAGTAAATGAAAGAGAAAGCAGGAAATATATATACACACTTTTAAAAAAATGCTTTAATTTCTATATATGTATAGGTGCTTCTCACAACATTAGAATATCATCAAAAAGTTAATTACATTACAGTCATTACACACAGAGTGATCTATTTCATGTGTTTATTTCTGTTAATGTTGATGATTATGGCTTACAACCAATGAGAACCCAAAAGTTGTTATCTCACTAAATTACAATACTTTATAACACCAGCTTGAAACATGATTTTAATTTTTTAAGTTTTATTAAAGAAGCAAAAAAGTCACAAATTATTGCTCAAATTATCACATTTTTAGGGCAGAAAACTGATGCAAGTCACTTAATAAATTCTCCCAATAGTAAACATTTACATTAATAAAAGGCAAATCCCATAGTTATATGGAAATCATATTGGGCGTGTAATTCATACACAGTCATCTGATGAGATACAGACATCTCCATTTATGATACTTACACTGACAGATTCATGGATCTCCGGGATCTACGATTTTCCATTATCATTATTTGCCTGCACATTTGGTCCTAAAATATGATTAAAAAATTAAAAAAATAATGTATTAGACTGTACTAATCCTAAATATGTAATGTAATGATATCATTAGGAAATGACAAATCTTCTCCATGTTACACTGGACAATTTTTTTTTCGAAAGTTTTGCTTCCTTGAAAATTTGATGTGATTATAATTAACCCATTCGAGCTAAGCAGATATATAATTTCAGATAGTCTGCATTATTTAGAAACTTGAAGAAAGATGAGATTCATTTTTTTCAGATTATGAAGCATTAGTTCAACTGAACCAAAAGTGAATTTCCTGCTGATTTTCATTTGTACTCAATATCTGGTGCATCCCGTCTTCCAGCAATAGTCAGCTAGCAGTGATGGATTCCAGTACACTTGATACCACTTTTTCATCTTGGCAATATCTTTGGGAAACCATTCACCATGTTCATTACTAACAGCACCAAGATTTCCAGGGAAGAATTCCAAATGTGAATGCAGAAAATGAACTTTCAATGATATGTTGCACTTCATCGCTTTGAAGGTTGTTGACCAATTCGATGGAATTTGGTGTTGAACTGTTGCCAAAAAATTTATGAGAAATATCCTTGAAAGATTTCCAAGCAATTTTCTCTTCCCTGCCAGCAGCTCTTCGAATTGTTTGTCATTCATGATGTGTCGGATTTGTGGACCAACAAAGATGCCTTCCTTAACCCTAGCGTCGGTTATTCTTGGGAACATTTGTCTCAAATAACGAAAACCTTCTGCTTCCGTTTTCATTGCTTTCACAAAATTTTTCATTGGCCCGAGCTTTATGTGAAGTACAGGCAGAAATATCATTGCATATTCCACAATTGCTTTATGTAAAGACATTTTTCTGTCCATGAGTTGACAGGTTATGGATTATCCATTTTTTTCTACTGTGATGTAACTGCTGAGGGTGGTTTCACATTAGCGCTTTTTAAGCGCACGCACGGCCGGGGGTAGCTCCGCCCCCGAGCCGGCTCTCTGCCCGGCGTGCCCGCCCCTTGCTTGTAGCGCCGCCTCCTAGCGCACAGCGGCGCCTGCGATCGGCGCACCCTATCATTAGCATAGGGTGCGCAGATCGTGCGCAGGCCGTGCGCTAGTTGCGCTTTGACCTGCGCTGCGCACTCTTGACGGTGCGCACCGCCGATCGCAGGCACCGCTGTGCGCTAGGAGGCGGCGCTACAAGCAAGGGGCGGGCACACCGGGCAGAGAGCCGGCTCGGGGGCGGAGCTACCCCCGGCCGTGCGTGCGCTTAAAAAGCGCTAATGTGAAACCACCCTTAGCATGGCTGTACCATTCGCAAATGAAAAAGCAGTACATGGTATATCCGAGCTGCAATACAAGCAACAGCGCCACTACTTTCAAAGCTCCACAGATGTTCCAGTTGTATTTGCTGTACTTGATGTGTTCCATGCTGTTCCATGCTCTCATATGTTTCTTTCATGTATGTAACATAGCCAACAAGTATTGAAGGATGAACACTGCCATTGTGTAACAAGACAGTCTTGAGGCTTAACGCTGATGAGTCAATTAACCCCTTTCCTACATTGGACGTACTATTCCGTCCATGTGACCTGGGACCTAAGTCCCAAGGACGGAATAGTACGTCTAATGCGATCAACAGCGCTCACGTGGTGAGCGCCGCTGATCGCGGCCGGGTGTCAGCTGACACCGGCACAATGTGTCAGGGGCGGTCACGGACCGCCCCCGACACGTTAACCCCTGGCACACCGCAATCAAACATGATCGCGGTGTTCCGGGGATTAAAGGAAGCATCGGCAGGGAGGGGGCTCCCTCCGTGCTTCCCTGCGACCCCCATAGCAGCGCGATGTGCAGCGCCGCTGCAGGGGTCACCTTCACTGCAGGTTCCCGGATCCAATATGGTGACGGGGACCTTCGGGGGCCTGCAGGGAGCCGGCTTCCTCACTGCCCGCAGAGCGCAGGCATGAGGAAGTCTGCAGCAGTGCCTGTGACAGATCACTGATCTGTCACAGTGATCTGTGATGTGACAGATCAGTGTTCTGTGATGTGACAGATCAGCGATCTGTCACAGGACAGTGATGTCCCCCATGGAACATTGTAATAAAGTAAAAAAAATATATATATATTCCCTAATAAATTCACTTTTTGAAAATAAAAAAACAAAAAAACAAAAGTACACATATTTGGTATCGCCGCGTCCATAATGACCCACCCTATAAAACTATCCCATTAATTAACCCCTTTAGCGAACCCTTTAAAAAATAAAAATAAAAAACGAAGCAAAAAATAATGATTTATTATCATACCGCCGAACAGAAAGTGCAATAACGCACGATCAAAAAGATGCATATAAATATCCATGGTACCGCTGAAAACGTCATCTTGTCCCACAAAAAACGAGCCACAACACAGCATCATCAGCAAAAAAATAAAAAAGTTATAGCTCGCAGAATAAAGCGATGCAAAAATAATTATTTTTATATAGAAATTGTTTTCATTGCATAAAACCGCCACAACATAAAAAAAGACATAAATGAGGTATCGCTGTAACTGTACTGACCCGAAGAATAAAACCGCTTTATCAATTTTACCGCACGCAGAACGGTGTAAACGCACCCCCCAAAAGAAATTCATGAAACGCTGGTTTTTGTTCATTCTGCGTCCCAAAAATCGGAATAAAATGCGATCAAAAAATGTCATGTGCCCGAAAATGGTACCAATAAAAATGGGAACTCGTCCTGCAAAAAATAAGACCTCACATGACTCGGTGGGTCAAAATATGGAAAAATTATAGCTCTCAATATGTGGTGATGCATAAACTATTTTTACAATAAAAAGCATCTTTTAGCGTATGACAGCTGCCAAACATAAAAACCGCCATAAATAGTAAATCAAACCCCCCGTTATCACCACCTTAGGCTAGTTTCACACTTGCTTTTTTTTGCAGCGCGTTTTTCCCGCAAAAAAACGCATTGAAAAAACGCATACATAATCATACAACTGCTGCGATTTTTTCAAGCATTTTCATGAGCATGCATGAAAAAAACGCAGCGTTTTTATGCGTTTGTATGCGTTTTTAGCGCGTTTTTACCGCGTTTGCGTTTTTTTTCCAACATTTTTAGGTGGCCCCTCACACTACCCAAACCATGACTTTACTAACCCTAACCCTGACCCTAACCCTAACCCTAACCCTGACCCTAACCCTAACCCTAACCCTGACCGTAACCCTTAACCAAATCATACTTAACCCTAACCCAAACCCTAAACCCTAACTAACCCTAACCCTAACCCTGACCCTAACCCTAACCCTAACCCTGACCCTAACCCTAACCCTAACCCTAACCCTAACCCTGACCCTAACCCTAACCCTAACCCTGACCCTAACCCTTAACAAAACCATACTTAACCCTAACCCTGACCCTAACCCTAACCCTAACCCTGACCCTAACCCTTAACCAAACCATACTTAACCCTAATCCTGACCCTAACCCTGACCCTAACCCTAACCCTAACCCTGACCCTAACCCTTAACAAAACCATACTTAACCCTAATCCTGACCCTAACCCTGACCCTAATCCTTAACAAAACCATACTTAACCCTAACCCTGACCCAAACCCCAACCCTAACCCTGACCCTGACCATAACCCTAACCCTAAACCCCCTTAGCTAACCCTAACTCTAACCCAAACCCCTAAATTCCATGGTTTAAAAAAAAAAACGCATATGCAAAAAAACGCATACATGAGCATGCCAGTGCGCACATATGCGCATCCATAGGCTATAATGGCCATTTTTAGCGCAAAACGTGCGCATATGTGCGCATGCGCTTTTTTGCAGGGCCAAAAAATGCAACATGCTGCGTCTGGAAAATCCTAACGCACACCCCAAAAAAACGCAGCGCATGAAAATCGCATACATGCGCTGACCAGTGCGCAGGTATGCGCACCCATGTTAAATATAGGGGAAAAAACGCATGCGCAGGTGTGCGTTTTTTTCCAGCGCTAAAAAACGCAAATGTGAAACCAGCCTTAGTTAGGTAAAAATAATAAAATAATTTTTTTTTTATTTATTTCCATTTTCCCATTAGGGCTAGGGTCAGAGCTAAGGTAAGGGCTAGGGTTAGGGCTAGGGCTAGGGTTAGGGTTAGGTTTGGAGTTAGAATTGGGGGATTTCCACTGTTTTGGCACATCAGGGGCTTTCCAAATGCGACATGGCGTCCTATCTCAATTCCAGCCAAAAAGGTTAATTGGCACTGCTTCCCTTCTGAGCTCTGCCATGTGCCCAAATAGTGGTTTACCCCATATATGGGGTATCAGCGTACTCTGGACAAATTGCACAATAACTTTTGGGGTCCTGTTACTTTTGGGAAAATAAAAATTGGGAGTGAAAAGATCATTTTTGTGGAAAAAATATGATTTTTGTACGGCTGTACGTTATAAACTTCTGTGAAGCCCTTGGGGGTTCAAAGTGCCTACCACATATCTAGATAAGTTCCTTGGGGGGTCTAGTTTCCAAAATGGGGTCACTTGTGGGGGGTTTCCACTGTTTAGGTACATCAGGGGCTCTCCAAACGTGGCATGTCGTCCAATCTGAATTCCAGCCAATTTTGCAGTGAAAAAGTCAAACGGCGCTCCTTCCCTTCCGAGCTCTGCTATGCGCCCAAACAGTGGTTCCCCCCGCATATCAGGTATCAGCGTACTCAGGACAAATTGCACAATAACTTTTGCAGTCCAGTTTCTCCTGTTACCATTGGTAAAATAAATAAATTGAACCTGAAGTAATTTTTTTTGTGAAAAAAGTTAAATGTTCATTTTTTTTAAACATTCAAAAAATTCCTGTGAAGCACCTGAAGGGTTAATAAACTTCTTGAATGTGGTTTTGAGCACCTTGAGGGGTGCAGTTTTTAGAATGGTGTCACTTTTGGGTATTTTCTATCGTATAGACCCCTCAAAGTGGCTTTAAATGTGATGTGGTCCCTAAAAATAAAATGGTGTTGTAAAAATGAGAAATCGCTGGTCAACTTTTAACCCTTATAACTTCCTAACAAAAAAAAAATTTTAGTTCCCAAATGGTGCTGATGTAAAGTAAACAGGGGGGAAATGTTATCTATTAAGTTTTTTGAGTGCCATATCTCTGTGATTTAACAGCATACAAATTCAAAGTTGGAAAATTGCGAAATTTTCAAAATTTTTGCCAAATTTCCATTTTTTTCACAAATAAACGCAAGTTATATGAATGAAATTTTACCACTAACATGAAGTACAATATGTCACGAGAAAACAGTGTCAGAATCACCGGGATCCATGGAAGCGTTCCAGAGCTATTACCTTATAAATGGACAGTGGTCAGAATTGTAAAAATTGGCCCGGGAGTTAAAGTGCAAACCACCCTTGGTAGTGAAGGGGTTAAGAGACACCACTGTGTTGACTCATGCGAACAATCCAAAACTGCCAACAACCCACCAATATCGATGCAGAAGCTCAGGTTGTCAACCAGTAGTGATGAGCGAGTATACTCGTTGCTCGGGTTTTCCCGAGCATACTCGGGTATCCTCCGAGTATTTTGCCGTGCTTGGAGATTTAGTTCCTGTCGATGCAGCTGCATGACTTGCGTCTGCTGGGCAGCCTGAATACATGTGAGGAAAGCCTGTTTGTTAGGGAATTCTCACATGTATTCAGGCTGTCCAGCAGCCGTGAATCATACAGCTGAGGCAATGAAAACTAAATCTCTGAGCACGCCAAAATACTCAGAGGACACCCGAACATGCTCTGGAAAACCCAAGCAACGAGTATACTCGCTCATTAATATCAACCAGTTCTGAAAACTGTATTAAGTCATCTTAACGGCTCAAAAGACAGAATCTTTGGTAGCAGATCTTTGAAGTCATGAAGCCAGTAACTCTTCATTTGGTTTTGTCAAACGTAAGTCCTGGACCAAGTCATTCAGTTCTGGCAGTGTTATAAGATGAAGCTCACCAGACAAACATGGCTCAAAGTGTGAATGAGCGTTGTTCCCCATCTCTGACCCATGGACTGCAACATCTTCATTGGCTGCCTCCTCTAGGCTTCATGTTTCTAGTGGCTTTGATACTGGAAGATCGTCATCGTGTGGCACTGGTCTCATAGCTGAAGGCAGATTGGGATATTCAATGGATTTCTTATTGTTTGCAGATAATCCAGGGACATTGGTTAGACAGAAGTAACAGCTGGTCTCATGATCTTTCTGTTCTTGCCAAATCACTGGGACAGCAAATGGCATTTACTTGCGAGAACCTCTCAGCCAACCGCTAAGATCAACAGCACATCTTACACAACAGATGTGAGGAGCCCAGGAGATATCTTGATCAAGCTCATAAGCTTTCATGATGAGAGCTGTCATGGTGCATCTTTGAGGCTTAAGCGTGTACTCTCCACAAATGTAACAGAAGGTATTGCAACTGTTCCGACACTGAAGAGACATTTTAGCTATATCAGATAGTACTTTATTAGTTACAGCTGCTTAGATTTGAAATAACTTTGCAGAATCTTTGCATGCAGATTTTACAACCTGTGCAGGCAGCGTCCAGATATGTCTAGACATGTAAATCCTACAAAAATCAGAGTCATTGTCCAAGCAAAGATGTAACAAAATTACCAAAATTTAATCAGAAAACATATGGGTCGCCTTCCCAGGGCTGTGGGGTACTCGGTACCGGGCCGGTGTCAGTGGGATGTGTCACAGCAGCGGTGACCCGGTCTGTGGCCCTGGGCGCCCAATGTAAAAAGGGGAGATTGGAAATGATGGAATGTAAATGAATAGTTCGTGACGCCACCTGTCGTGTTCAGCAAGTGAGATGTTAGGCCGACGCTGCATGCAGATCCGCTGGGACTGATGGTATGGTGCAGCAAAGATGTAAAAGCTCCCCACAGGTGAAGCTGTAGTCCCAGGGCAGTGTAGATGTGGTTGGCACAGGGATGTAGCGGTGCCAGAAAGGTAGGAAGCAGACAAGACACAGCGGGGTGCAGTTTCTGTACCTTTACTTGACAAATGCAGTCCAGGGTCCTGATTACAGATGGTACAGATGGCAGGCTAGCCTGGAAGCAACTCAGGGATTCTCTCTCTGCAGATGGGCTGTGCAGTCTCCTTCCTAGCGCTTATTTGAGTGAAGTACTCCTAGTACTGAGTTACACTGAAGTTCCTCCTAATTCTCTTCTACTAGCACTCCTCGTATGGCAGACAGCTGTAGCCACTATTCCTCTCTTGGCTCACTCCATGCTGTTGTGCCTCCGAGTCTTAGATGGGGGTAGGGCATTTACAGCCTCCTACTCCTCTGGTGTCTGTTGCAGGACCATTAGTATCCGAACAATCGTGGAGACCAGGCTCCAGTTCATGCGCTCTTGCTGTCTGGCGTTACCCTCCCTGGAGGAAGGCAAAGCCACTGTGGTGGCCATACTCCTGGGGGCACCACATTCCCCCCTAGTGCAAGTCAGCACTCCTGGGCTGAAAAAAACATGAAAACATGGATAACATATAACAAATATAATTGTACAAAATTTTGAAAAATGAAAAATGTACAAAAACCACAAGCTCCAAAAACAGTCCTATGATGACAAGTCCAAGCATCAATGTCCATGGTCCATTCCTGGGCAAATGGTGAACTATATACAAGTTGGTGACCACACAAGTCCTGTGGTACAATGTCCATAAAACAAAACTGGCAAATTCCAAAGGAAACTCTTACAGATTACCTGTAGGCACAAAAGTTGAAAACAGTTACATATATACACAATTTCAATATTTACATTTGCTTAGCTATATACGATATCTGATGGGTGGTATACCTTGTGTAGTGCGGGTAGACCTGCGTAACACTGGTGTGACTAGGGATCCTACTGGTGTAGTGGGTAATGTACTGGATACACTACTGGTGGTTCTATGTAACACAGTGATACTAGATTGTCTAAAAACTCTTAGACTCTCCATGGGCATAACAGGTTCACCACCGGCAGGGCGAGGGTTCTCTGGCTCCACTGTTGGTGTGGCACCTGCTGCCTGATTTTCCTGGTCTTCAGGATTTTCTTGAGTCACGTCTTCCTGTGCTACCAGTTGGGGAAATGTCAACATGGGTACCACTATTGCATCATATACTTTAGTCCAATTGGCAGGAAATTCTCTAAGTATGGTGCTGACCTTTTCTTCTTCTATGGGTTGGATGTTATCTTGTTCTTCCATTCTTTCTCTTAACTGGTCAGGGCATAATTTCAAATGATCCCTTGATACAGCTGCTGAGGTTTCTCCTCCATCTTTGCTAATAAGGCACACCTTGGTATTGTCAAAGTTTGAGGGTAAAAATGGTGTAAGGTTCAGCTTCCCATTGGTCATCCAATTTATGCAGTCTTCTCTTCCTCTTGAGGACTTGTTCTCCTGGTGCCATGGGAACTGCAGGGGCATGCTGATTGTAGTGTCTTTCTTGTTTTTGCCTTGCCTGAGCTAGACTCTCATCCACACACTCTTGTACTCTTCTATACTGTTGCTGCCTCTCTGTGTCCCAGTCAGTATCTGGTGACGTTACTTCAGGTGTCAGGACTCCCATGTCCAAATCAATAGGCAGCTTACCAGGTCTTGCTCTCATTAGGTAGGCTGGGGTACAGTTGGTGGAATTCACTGGGATATGGTTGTAGAGGTCTACCAGATCTGGCAACTTTTCTGGCCACAGATTTCTCTCCTCCAAAGGCAATGTCTTCAGTAGGTCAATCACTACCTGGTTCATCTTCTCACACATCCCATTGGTCTGTGGATGATAAGGGGTTGTCCGGATCTTCTTGCAACCATACAAGTTACAGAACTCCTGGAACACTTCTGCTTCGAAAGCTGGACCTTGATCTGTAAGCACTCTTTCAGGGTAACCATGTGGTCTGCAAAAGTGCTGTTGAAATGCTCTGGCTGCTGTCCTGGCTGCTGAATCTTTAACAAGCACAACTACCAGGAATCTTGAGTATGGGTCCACAATGGTAAGAGCATAGATGTAGCCTGACCAGCTTGGAACCAGCTTCACATGGTCCAGGGCTACCAACTCGAGTGGCTGTTTGGTTACTATTGGCTGTAGAGGAGCTCTCTGGCTGTTTCGATCCTTTCTGCGCAGGTTACATTGTCCACACTCCCGGCACCACTTTTCAATGACTTTCCTCATACCAGCCCTGTAGAACCTCTCCCGGAGCAATGCTTCCAACTTCTTCCATCCGAAGTGTCCAGCTCCATTGTGGTATGCTTCCAAGACCATTGATGCCTCTATCTTTGGGACTACTACCTGCCAGACCAGCTCATGAGTGCGGGCATTGATATTCCTCTGACACAGCTTTCCTTCATAGATGAACAGCCGACCTCTTTCCTTCCACAACTGCTGGGTTTCTTCCGGAGCATCCGACTCTGGGCATGAGTCAGCTTGTGACAGTAGCTCCTTCACCAGGCAGACTGCAGGGTCATCATCCTGAGTTTCTGCCCAGTCATGATGGGGCAACAGATTTAGGGTGACCTCTTTCAAGCCAGACCTTCTGTTTCTCACCCCTTGAGCATGTTGGGCCGCAAGTGGCCGGTGGAAGGGAGGCAACTCTATTTCTTCAAGAGCCTCAGGGTCTTCTCCTGCATCCGGCAGATTAGGCGTTCTGGACAGCGCATCAGCATTGGCATTCTTGTGCCCTGCTCGGTACTTGATGGTGAATTCATAGTTAGACAGCCGAGCCATCCATCGCTGCTCCAGTGCACCTAGTTTCGCAGTTTCCAAGTGGGTCAACGGATTGTTGTCCGTGAATATAGTAAACTTGGCTGAAGCTAGGTAATGCTTGAACCTTTCAGTGACAGCCCAGACTATGGCAAGGAACTCCAGCTTGAAGGAACTGTAGTTGTCAGGTTTCCTTTCAGTGGGACGCAGCTTCCTGCTGGCGTAGGAGATCACTCTATCTTTTCCATTCTGTACCTGTGACAGTACTGCTCCCAGTCCCACGTTGCTGGCATCAGTATACAACACAAAGGGCTTGTCATAATCTGGGTAGGCCAGAACTTCATCTCCTGTGAGAGCCATCTTCAGTCGGGTGAAGGACCTTTCTAACTCCTCAGTCCATTCAAATGTGGAATTCTTCTGTTTGGCTTTCTTAGACTGTCCCACCAGAAGATTTTGCATAGGAATGGATATTTCAGTGAAGCCTTTGATACATCTTCGGTAGTAACCTACCAGTCCAAGAAATTGACGTACTTCATGGAGGTTACTGGGCTTCGGCCAGTCCCGGATGACTGTGACCTTGTCAGGATCTGGTGCCACACCTTCTGCACTCACCACATGACCTAGGTACTGTACCTTAGGCTTCAGGAGGTGACATTTGGAAGGCTTCACCTTCAGGCCAAAATTGGACAAAGCTTCAAACACTTTAGCCAGGTGTTCCAGATGGTCCTCATACGTCTTGGAGAAAACAATGCCATCATCAAGGTACAACAGGACGGTCTCAAAGTTCATGTGCCCCAGGCAGCACTCCATCAGCCGTTGAAATGTTCCTGGAGCCGTGCAGAGCCCGAATGGCATGTAGTTGAACTCATAGAGACCCATTGGGGTGGTAAATGCTGTTTTCTCCTTGTCTGCCTCTGCCACGGGAACCTGCCAATACCCACTAGTAAGATCTAAGGTGGAAAAGTAGTTAGCAGTTTTAAGTGCAGCTAATGACTCTTCAATTCTAGGTAATGGGTAGGCAGCTTTATGTGTAATGCTGTTAATTTTCCTGTAATCAACACACATTCTCATGGTACCATCCTTTTTCTTTACAAAAACTATTGGAGCTGCCCAGGGGCTGCAACTGTCTCTGATAACTCCAGCTTCCTTCATCTCTCTCAACATACTCTTAGCACATTGGTATTGTGTTGGGGGTATAGGCCGATACCTTTCTTTAATGGGTGGATGATCTCCAGTGGGGATATGGTGTTGGACCCCTTTGGCCTGCCCAAAATCTAGTGGGTGTTTGCTTAATACCCGCTCATATTCCTGTGTCACTCTGTAAGCCCCATTTTTCTGGTATGAAGGTGTAGAGTCAGTCCCCACCTGCAGTTGCTGGCACCACTCCTCTAGCTGCTTTCCAGAGCCATTGTCCTCCACCTGGTCGGATGAGACAAAAGGCTCCGCTGCCTGCAATGAGTTGTTATTAACAGTGAGCAGCTTAGCAACTGTGGCGTACCGAGGTATTGTGGCCTCCTCCTCCACACAATTCAAAAGGCGTACAGGTACTCTAACTTTTCGTACATCAACCACCCCTCTGGCTGTCAGGACAGTGGGCCTGCTATCAGAGTTTACTGGTTCTATCAATGCCTGGTAACCTCTCCCTCTGAGACCTATAGCTGCCCAACACCAAATCAACATTTCACACCTGGGGGGTATTGCAATGGGAAAAGCATCACTCACTCTGATGCTGCCAATTTCTCCGCCAGAGAGTTCCACCTGTTGTCTTTGCATCAGGGCTCTGATCTCCTTCTGCAGGACTCGTTGTTCACTGGAACCAGCAGTCTCAGCCACCTGTTGCAACAAGACAATAACCTCGGAAAGACAATTTTCAATTACATTTGTACCAAGAGTCATCATGGGATTACATTCTCGTCAATCAATATCCACAACTATCAGACCTTGAGATTTTAGTTCTACCCGACCCACTTTAACAGTAATCTCTTTACATCCAATCTGCGGTAAAGACTGACCATTACTGGCAACTACTGTCAGTTCATCAGTTGGGCCACGGGTAAGTTCAGAATCAGCCCAATACATCTTGTAGAGAATGTACGGCATAGTGGTCACCTGGGAGCCAGTGTCCAGCAAAGCGTTCATGGGGATGCCATCAATCACCACAGGGAGAATCGGTCTCCCTCCAACATACTTGGCTCTCCAGTTCCTTGGCCCTTGTGATCCTATTCCTGGGGGTTGGCCCTCTGCCCCAGGGGTTGCACGTTTAAAGGACAGAATCTTGCAAGATGACCGGCCTTGTAGCAGCGATGACAGATGGGACGTCCATCCTGGTCATAGCGGTCGTTGTTCCTCCCTCGGAGTGGCAGGGCTCTCCTCTTCCAGAGCCACGGGACATCCTCTGGACTGAAAGCAAGCTGGATCTTCTCTTTGGAGGACACTTGCAGTGACTGCTCAGTTTTAGTAAGTGCAGCCATTCCTTCGGTCAACTCCTGGACCTGAAGACGCAGCTCTTTAGTTGGATCTTTATCCAAAGTCTGTGCATCAGCCTCCACAGGGATGGAAGGGAAAGATGTTGCTTTCTGGTGGTAGGTGATCGCTGGGCGCCTCAGGGGCGCTGGACGGCTGTCAGTGGATTCCTGCAGTACCCGAATATCCCTTTCCTTGAAATCAGCAAAGTCCAGATCAGGGTTTTGCAGGGTTATGATGCGCAAATGTCCTCTGTGGGTACTGGATAGGAGTCCTTCAATGAACTGCTTCTTTAACAGTTTATCTTCCTCCTTCACACTGTCAGGATCAACTCGCTTAACTGCTCGCAGCGCCTCCTGCAGGTTAAGAGCACAGTCCCTTATACTGTCCTGCGCCTTCTGTTTACATCCAAAGAATCGCATCTTGATTTCAGCTGCAGTGCGAGTGTCAAAGGTGCTTCTCAGCTTGGCTAGAATCTCTTTAACAGTCTCTTTATCAGTGTCCTGCCAGGCTTTCACCTCTCTCTGTGCTGCACCTGTCAGTTGTCCAATAAGGATGTGCACTTTCTGGCTTTCATACAGGGGGTATACTTGAAACAAACTGCACAGTCTCTCTTTAAATTCACTTAGGGTATGAGACTCACCCGAGTACTGCGGTAGCCAGGCCGCTCCCGGTATGCAGGGCATAGACAGCGGCATTATGGGGACCGCTGCGGTGGGAGCTACTCCTTGCGGCGCGGAGGGGTTGGAGGCGGTGTCCGCTGCTGCATTGCTGTGTGGCACAGACATTCTCTTTCCCCCCTAGTTAACGTTAGCCAGGGCCGGGGTTGGGTGAGCTTACCGGCGGCCGCTTCGCAGGCCCGACGCTCCGGGCTGTAGGCCTCAGCTCCTCCCACTTCTCGCTCGCTTTTTCCTCTTCCCGCGCGGGACTTCACTGTTTCGCGCTCTCGGAGGGGCTCCACCCATGAAGGCCTGCCCCTTTTCTTCCCGCGCGCGCCAATCAGCGGGATAATAGCAGCAATGGCGCCAATTTCACACAGTCTTTTACACAAACACAGTCTATGGCACACAGGACCCGGGAGGTTACCGGGCTCCGTAATCCTGTTCGTGACGCCAAATTGGGTCACCCTCCCAGGGCTGTGGGGTACTCGGTACCGGGCCGGTGTCAGCGGGATGTGTCACAGCAGTGGTGACCCAGTCCGTGGCCCTGGGCACCCAATGTAAAAAGGGGAGATTGGAAATGATGGAATGTAAATGAATAGTTCGTGATGCCACCTGTGGTGTTCGGCAAGTGAGATGTTAGGCCGACGCTGCATGCAGATCCTCTGGGACTGATGGTATGGTGCAGCAAAGATGTAAAAGCTCCCCACAGGTGAAGCTGTAGTCCCAGGGCAGTGAAAATGTGGTTGACACGAGGATGTAGCAGTGCCGGAAGAATAAGAAGCAGACAAGACACAGCGGGGTGCAGTTTCTTTACCTTTACTTGACAAATGCAGTCCAGGGTCCTGATTAAAGATGGTACCAGAGCAGGCTAGCCTGGAAGCAACTCAGGGATTCTCTCTCAGCAGATGGGCTGTGCAGTCTCCTTCCTACCGCTTATTTGAGTGAAGTACTCCTAGTACTGAGTTACACTGACGTTCTTCCTAATTCTCTTCTACTAGCACTCCTCGTATGGCAGACAGCTGTAGCCACTATTCCTCTCTTGGCTCACTCCGTGCTGTTGTGCCTCTGAGTCTTAAATGGGGGTAGGGCATTTACAGCCTCCTACTCCTCTGGTGTCTGTTGCAGGACCATTAGTATCCGTACAACCGTGGAGACCATGCTCCAGTTCATGCGCTCTCGCTGTGAGGAGCTCTCTTTCCTCAGCTAAACCTCCAGCTTCTTTCCACACGTCTACACACGTGGCCCTCCTCACACTAACTGACCACTCCTTCCTCTTGGCCCTCAGAGAGCGCTCCTCCCCTTAATTCCGGTTCAGCGTCCCCCTTGCTGGCCTGGAGTGAAACTGTGTTGCATGTATTGGTTAACTGCGAGAGAGACCCTTCATTGCCTCCAAGCCTGGCATTACCCTCCCTGGAGGAAGGCAAAGCCACTGTGGCGGCCATACTCCTGGGGGGCGCCACACATACAAGGCATAATACATATAGCAAATAACTAAAGAATCAAAGCACAGAAGAGAACAGCCCTCGAGGAAGCCCACGCAAAACGCGCGTCGGGGCTGCACCGGACTTCACATTGGCAGGCATTAGAATGGGTAAGCTGGGCACTCCATGTTATATTTGATACTCTTTTTGTGTCTTGTGATACTGGAAGCTAACATTTACCTTCACAACAGTCACCACCTACTAAATGTTACTTCATGGTTTTTGTTTTTAAGTATCATCTGACCTGACTTCTATATTGCAAATTGTATGCACTCTGCACTTGAGTATAATGTGTCTTGGTCCTCTGATGGTCTGATTGCCCAGCCTTTTCCCATCCTGTGACATAACTAATGCTTTGATGTCCTTCACACATGAGCCTTTCCTGTGGTTTGTTTCTTTAGTTATTTGCTATAGGTATTATGCCTTTTACTTTTTCTGAATACATTTTGGTAATTTTATTATATCTTTGCTTGGACAGTGACACCATGATTTTTGTAGGATGTATTGCATTCGGAGTGTCCTTATATACTTATTCTGGTCCCTTATCCAGGCATATGGCCTGTTTGACAGTTATATATTATGATTCCATGTCTACACATGTTAAGGTGTGCCTAGTCTGTAACAAAACAATTCCACTGAAGTTTTGAAACTTCCATGAAATACAAGGAATTCATACCTTTGCTTGCCTATAAATTACGCAACAGCACATACAGTATATTGTGGACATTACATGGACAGCCTGAAAATATGAAATAAAAATTTTTGTGATCAGCAGCTCAAATTTTGCAATATACAACCAAATATTGTTCAGGAAGCAAAATCTTCCTTGTCCAGTGTTATCAGTGATAGATATTCAGGTGATCTGACCTTGAATATGTGTAACACACCCATTTATAGAAAGAGGTAACATACATCATTAATCCTATATGGTGCCATGACCCTTGTTGTGCAAAACGGGAAAGTGAGAGGTGGATAAATTGCATTAAATACACAATCCCTCTCCCAAACCCCTGGCAAAATAAACATAGTCCAGTAGGACATGATTGTAGCCAGGTAGGTTTCCCTCTGAAATGCTACAGCAGGGGTACACGTTTGTCTCGCCTACAGGCAGCTTTTCCCAGTGCTGCTGCAAGTGATTGACAGGTCTCTCCCTTGTGTGCATATAGGGACACAGTTATCACTTACCTCTAGCAGTGCTGGGAAGAGCCTCGTCACCGTCCATGCTCCCCAGCCTTCCAAAACATATTCTATCTGAAACGCCGGAGCATTTCAGAGAGAATTAGACATGCTGAATTGTATAGCCAGGCTCTGATCCATGCTTTAAAGCAATATCAATAGAACAGAGTATATAGTATTTCCACCATATGTACACATAGTTAGCCCATGTGGGATGCCACCTCAGCAGCCCCAACGCGCGTTTCATGTTGCCTTCCTCTGGGAGCCATGGCATACTGTGTGTCTAACCTTGTTTAAATAGAACTCACCCCAGCTACACATATTTCGGTGTTATCAAACCACACATGCATAGTGCCACGCGCACTGGAAGACATATTGATTAAAGCTTACGACATCGTGGTAAGGGGAAACCCCCTGTGATATCACATAACCTCAACATGTCATGTGATGGCACCGTCAGCAATGTTTCTAGTCTTACCACACATCAGACATGCACACTAACCGGTTACCATGCTTATTGTGGGCTTATGAAAGGGCCGGAAAACAGTCACCAAATATTACTATGCAGAGCAGCCAATAAGACCTATATCGCATAAGTAAGAAAGATTAAATATGAATTCTAAAATGGAACCTCTATAAATTGCTATGTGCAAGTTAAAACGACAGTGTACCAATTTATCAATTCACCAAAAAAACATGAAAAAGTAACTAGGTGAGAGATAAACCCGATAATGTTTAGATTTAATAAGTAATTGTGAATTAATAGATGCCCACAAAAGTGCTAATCAGTAGAATGAGAGTTCCATTTCAATCCTAATACACTGAGTATACAAGTAGAAAAAATATTTTTTATGAATATAATCAAATATAGTGACCATAAAGATGATAATGTGCGGATGTGCGAGTAATAGGAACACTACCCCACAACAATATGAACAATAAAGTGACGGACTTTAATCCACCTACATTCCCTATGAAGGACTGTTATCCACCTACATTCCCTATGAAGGACTGTAATCCACCTACATTTCCTTTGAAGGACTGTCATCCACCTACATACCTTTTGAAGTACGGAAATCCACCTACATTCCCTTTGAATGACTATAATCCACCTACATTTCCTATGAAGTACTGCAATCCACCTACATTCCATTTGAAGGACTGTAATCCACCTACATTCCCTATGAAGGACTGTCATCCACCTACATTCCCTTTGAAGTACTGCAATCCACCAACATTACCTATGAAGGACTGTCATCCACCTACATTCCCTCTGAAGGACTGTCATCCACCTACATTCCCTATGAAGGACTGTAAGCCACCTACATTCACTTTAAAGAACTGTCATCCACCTACATTCCCTTTGATTAACTGTCATCCACCTACATTCTCTTTAAAGTGCGGTAATCCACCTACATTCCCTATGAAGGACTGTAATCCACTTACATTCCCTTTGAAGGACTTTAATCCACTTACATTCCCTTTGAAGGACTGTAATCCACCTACATTCCCTATGAAGGACTGTCACCCACCTACATTCCCTTTGAAGTACTGCAATCCACCTACATTCCCTATGAAGGACTGTAATCCACCTATATTCCCTTTGAAGGACTGTCATCCATCTACATTCCCTATGAAGGACTGTAATCCACCTATATTCCCTATGAAGGACTGTAATCCACCTATATTCCCTTTGAAGGACTGTAATCCACCTACATTACCTTTGAAGTACGGTAATCCTCCTACATTCCCTGTGAAGGACTGTAATCCACCTACATTCCCTTTGAAGGACTGTAATCCACCTACATTCCCTATGAAGGACTGTCACCCACCTACATTCCCTTTGAAGTACTGCAATCCACCTACATTCCCTATGAAGGACTGTAATCCACCTACATTCCCTTTGAAGGACTGTCATCCATCTACATTCCCTATGAAGGACTGTAATCCACCTATATTCCCTTTGAAGTACGGTAATCCACCTACATTCCCTATGAAGGACTGTAGTCCACCTACATTCCCTTTGAAGGACTGTAATCCACCTACATTCCCTTTGAAGTACGGTAATCCACCTACATTCTGGATGAAGGACTGTAATCCACCTACATTCCCTTTGAAGGACTGTAATCCAACTACATTTCCTTTGAAGTACGGTAATCCACCTACATTCCCTTTGAAGGACTGTAATCCACCTACGGTACAGAACAAAAGTTTGGACACACCATCTCATTCAAAGAGTTTTCTTTATTTTCATGACTATGAAAATTGTAGATTCACTCTGAAGGCATCAAAACTATGAATTAACACATGTGAAATTATATAATTAAGAAAAAAGTGTGAAACATCTGAAAATATGTCTTATATTCTAGGTTCTTCAAAGTAACCACCTTTTGCTTTGATTACTGCTTTGCACACTCTTGGCATTCTCTTGATGAGCTTCAAGAGATAGTCACCAGAAATGGTTTTTACTTCACAGGTGTGCCCTGTCAGGTTTAATAAGTGGGATTTCTTGCCTTATAAATGGGGTTGGGACCATCAGTTGTGTTGTGCAGAAGTCGGGTGGATACACAGCTGATAGTCCTACTGAATAGACTGTTAGAATTTGTATTATGGCAAGAAAAAAAGCAGCTAAGTAAAGAAAATCGAGTGGCTATCATTACTTTAAGAAATGAAGGTCAGTCAGACCGAAAAATTGTGAAAACTTTGAAAGTGTCCCCAAGTGCAGTGGCAAAAACCATCAAGCGCTACAAAGAAGATGGCTCACATGAGGACCGCCCCAGGAAAGGAAGACCAAGAGTCACCTCTTCTGCGGAGGATAAGTTCATCCGAGTCACCAGCCTCAGAAATCACAGGTTAACAGCAGCTCAGAATAGAGACAAGGTCAATGCCACACAGAGTTCTAGCAGCAGACACATCTCTACAACTACTGTTAAGAGGAGACTTTGTGCAGCAGGCCTTCATGTTAAAATAGCTACTAGGAAGCCACTGCTAAGGACAGGCAACAAGCAGAAGAGACTTGTTTGGGCTAAAGAACACAAGGAATGGACATTAGACCAGTGGAAATCTGTGCTTTGGTCTGATGAGTCCAAATTTGAGATCTTTGGTTCCAACCACCATGTCTTTGTGCGACGCAGAAAAGGTGAACAAAATGGACTCTACATGCCTGGTTCCCACCGTGAAGCATGGAGGAGGAGACGTGATAGTGTGGGGGTGCTTTGCTGGTGACACTGTTGGGAATTTATTCAAAATTAAAGGCATACTGAACCAGCATGGCTACCACAGCATCTTGCAGCGGCATGCTATTCCATCTGGTTTGCATTTAGTAGGACCATCATTTATTTTTTAACAGGACAATGACCCCAAACACACCTCCAGGCTGTGTAAGGGCTATTTGACCAAGAGGAGAGTGATGGGGTGCTACGCCAGAAGACCTGGCCTCCACAGTCACCAGACCTGAACCCAATCTAGATGATTTGGGGTGAGCTGGACCGCAGAGTGAAGGCAAAAGGGCCAACAAGTGCTAAGCATCTCTGGGAACTCCTTCAAGACTGTTGGAAGACCATTTCCGGTGACTACCTCTTGAAGATCATCAAGAGAATGCCAAGAGTGTGCAAAGCAGTAATAAAGCAAAAGGTGGCTACTTTGAAGGACCTAGAATATGAGACATATTTTCAGTTATTTCACACTTTTTTATAATTAAATAATTCCACATGTGTTAATTCATAGTTTTGATGCCTTCAGAGTGAATCTACAATTTTCATAGTCATGAATATAAAGAAAACTCTTTGAAAGAGAAGGGGTGTCCAAACTTTTGGTCTGTACTGTATATTCCCTTTGAAGGACTGTAATCAACCTACATTCCCTTTGAAGGACTGCAATCCACCTATATTCCCTTTGAAGTATGGTAATCCACCTACATTCCCTATGAAGGACTGTAATCCACCTACATTCCCTTTGAAGGACTGTAATCCACTTACATTCCCTTTGAAGGACTGTGATCCACCTACATTCCCTATGGACTGTCATCCACCTACATTCCCTTTGAAGGACTGTCATCCACCTACATTCCCTTTGAAGGACTGTAATCCACCTACATTCCCTTTGAAGGACTGTCATCCATCTACATTCCCTTTGAAGTACGGTAATCCACCTACATTCTCTTTGAAGGACTGTAATCCACCTATATTCCCTTTGAAGGACTGTAATCACCTACATTCCCTATGAAGGATTGTAATCTACCTACATTCCCTTTGAAGGACTGTAATCCACCTATATTCCCTTTGAAGTACCGTAATCCACCTACATTTCCTATGAAGGACTGTAATCCACCTACATTTCCTATGAAGGACTGTCATCCACCTACATTCCCTTTGAAGTACGGTAATCCACCTACATTCCCTTTGAAGTACAGTAATCCACCTATATTCCCTTTGAAGGACTGTAATCTACCTACATTCCCTTTGAAGGACTGTAATCCACCTACATTCCCTTTGAAGTATGGTAATCCACCTATATTCCTTATTTCGGACTGGAATACACCTACATTGCCTTTGAAGTACGGTAATCCAACTACATTCCCTTTGTAGTACGGTAATCTACCTACACTCCCTATAGAGAAAACTGAGCAGAGCTCCAAAAAAGCGACTATAAGTCCTGAGTAAAGTCAAAAAAGTTTTTATTTTAATTAAGACACATCCAGATACAAATGGGGGGGAGTGGGCGATAAAGTGCGAAACCGCACACCGCATGGATAAAAAAAGGATTGCTGTACAACCAGAACCGTTGGGGTGGATTGCTGACTGCTGGAGCCTCTGCCCGCCATTTCATTAGGTAATTTATGCTTCCTCTCTTATTACTATGCTTCTTAGGCATCATATATCTGTCTAACCATGGTGAATGGTCACCTGCTACCTGACAATGATCTGTGTATCTAGCTGTTTACTTGATGGATGGAGCTGGTATAAAGAGATATATATCTACATATATACTGTTTGGCGGTCTATTCCTAATTGCCATACATTGCCATGCACTATATGCACTCTGTGATAATTTAGTAACTTTATGTATGCTTTATTACTGCATAGGTTCTGGTTGTACAGCAATCCTTTTTTTATCCATGCGGTGTGCGGTTTCGCACTTTATCGCCCACTCCCCCCCATTTGTATCTGGATGTGTCTTAATTAAAATAAAAACTTTTTTGACTTTACTCTGGACTTATAGTCGCTTTTTTGGAGCTCTGCTCAGTTTTCTCTTTAGGTAGTTTGTGATTGTCCTTATCGTCCATCTATTTCTGTCTGCTATTGAATTATTATGCTGATTTCTTGATATTTAAAATGCAGACACCTGTCAAAGGTACTTTTATTTACTACACTCCCTATGAAGGACTGTAATCCACCTACATTCCCTTTGAAGTACGGTAATCCACCTACATTCCCTATGAAGGACTGTAATCCACCTACATTCCCTTTGAAGTACGGTAATCCACCTACATTCCCTATGAAGGACTGTAATCCACCTACATTCCCTTTGAAGTACGGTAATCCAGCTATATTCCCTATGAAGGACTGTAATCCACTTACATTCCCTATGAAGGACTGTAATCCACCTACTTTTCATTTGAATTAAAACAGTGAGGGTGATAGCCTGGATGAATTTAATAGTTAATAAAGCACTATAATAGAGTATAATAAAATACAAGTTGGAACCACCCCTCTGAAACTATGGATGGCAGACCATCCGGGAAAAGTGACTATACACACTGAATATGGGGGAAAAAGACCGGCAAGGTAACAGATGAATGTAAATAAAATGTATGCAACAAAACGCAAATATAATTAAAATACCCTTTATTAAAATATGGGTGTACACATTAGACAATTAAAAAGAAGGCATCCCAAACGTATACATGGTATCATAATGTGATATGCTATAGCATAGAGCTTAATAGATAACATGTAAAAATGTAAAAACAGGCTCAATAATAAACAGGTAATAGTTGTATATTTGTATAGAAACCCCAAGGAATTAAATAAAGTGATGAAAAGAAAAAGATAAAAAATAAAAATAAAAAATAATAAAAAATATAAATAAAAAAAAAAAAAATATATATATACACTCACTGGCCACTTTATTAGGTACACCATGCTAGTAAGGGGTTGGATCCCCTTTTTCCTTCAGAACTGCCTCAATTCTTCGTGGCAGATATTCAACAAGGTGCTGGAAGCATTCCTCAGAGATTTTGGACCATATTGACATGATGGCATCACACAGTTGGCGCAGATTTGTCGGCTGCACATCCCTGATGCGAATCTCCCGTTCCACCACATCCCAAAGATGCTCTATTGGATTGAGATCTGGTGACTGAGGAGGCCATTTGAGTACAGTAAACTCATTGTCATGTTCAAGAAACCAATCTGAGATGATTCGAGCTTTATGACATGGCGCATTATCCTGCTGAAAGTAGCCATCAGATGTTGGGTACATTGTGGTCATAAAGGGATGGACATGGTCAGCAACAATACTCAGGTAGGCTGTGGCGTTGCAACGATGCTCAATTGGTACCAAGGGGCCCAAAGAGTGCCCAGAAAAAATTCCCCACACCATGACACCACCACCACCAGCCTGAACCGTTGATACAAGGCAGGATGGATCCATGCTTTCATGTTGTTTACGCCAAATTCTGACCCTACCATCCGAATGTCGCAGCAGAAATCGAGACTCATCAGACCAGGCAACGTTTTTCCAATCTTCTACTGTCCAATTTCGATGAGCTTGTGCAAATTGTAGCCTCAGTTTCCTGTTCTTAGCTGAGAGGAGTGGTACCCAGTGTGGTCTTCTGCTGCTGTAGCCCATCTGCCTCAAAGTTCAACGCACTGTGCGTTCAGAGATGCTCTTCTGCCTACCTTGGTTGTAACGGGTGGCAATTTGAGTCACTGTTGCCTTTCTATCAGCTCGAACCAGTCTGCCCATTCTCCTCTGACCTCTGGCATCAACATGGCATTTCCGGCCACAGAACTGCCGCTCACTGGATTTTTTTTCTTTTTCGGACCATTCTCTGTAAACCCTAGAGATGGTTGTGCGTGAAAATCCCAGTAGATCAGCAGTTTCTGAAATACTCAGACCAGCCCTTCTGGCACCAACAATCATGCCACGTTCAAAGGCACTCAAATCACCTTTCTTCCCCATACTGATGCTCGGTTTGAACTGCAGGAGATTGTCTTGACCATGTCTACATGCCTAAATGCACTGAGTTGCCGCCATGTGATTGGCTGATTAGAAATTAAGTCTTAACACACAGTTGGACAGGTGTACCTAATAAAGTGGCCAGTGAGTGTATATACGGTATATTATATATATAATAATGCACAAATGATGTGACCCAAAAATTGTCAATGCATGACAAAAATATGTGAAAAAATAAGTGATGAAAACTTTGAAAAATTGCCAAAATGTGTCCGAGAGAAACCACACTGGATGTGTGGAAACCACAAGGTGAGGATCAGGGGATAAACAACTACCTGGTGAGCCGTAAACGGTGCCTGTAACGCGCCCCGACGCGCATTTCGGAATAAGTTTCCTTCGTCAGGGGGTGAAGATACTAATGGCCGGCACTTCCATTTATAATGAGTTCAATATCGGGCAGGTCACAGAACGGCGCATGCGCCACCGCGACCCGGAAGACACATCGCCCGCGGCATCACATGACAAAACACCGCCGGGTAAACCCGGTGTGTCAGGGCATGAAGAGACGCCGTCGCCATGTGAACCCCCGGCGCCGAGGCGGCGCACGCGCACAGGTGCCTGTCCAGGAACAAAATGAGAGGAAGTATAAGTGCAGCAACAGCTACAAGAGGACCACTTGCCCAGCATATCGCCACAATATATATATGGAAGTATAGAATCCAATAAAATAAAAAAATGGGGGACATGGTGAAAAATAAAATAAAAGTGATAATAATAATGATGAGTGAAAAACACAATACTATATATAAACGATAAACAATTCACATATGACATGTGAAAAAAAGAGAAAATGACACTATATGTGACGACAATTTACAAAGTGATGAATAGAAAAAGGGAAAGTGTGCATTACACAAAATGATATGTAAATAAATAATGCTAGAAAAATAATAAAAATTATATATATCTCCATCCATACTGCAAGGCTCAAGATATGTTACTATTACAAAATAATAAGTCTATATAGATCTATTAAAAAGTTGCTTTTTAAGCGTACTAGAATTTGGTGGACAAAAGCATTTTACATACAGAAACAATTGATACCAAGAGGTTTGAGGGTACGGGTGACTCCGACCTTTGTAGTAACAGATGATGAGTTTGTGGACTCTTGGGAGAATACATGTAATGAGACCTCATGGAAATTGATGGAGCTCTTGGTTGGGTTAAATACCAAATTAATTACCAACGTGGATAAGGAATTGGATGACCTGTTTGTCAAAGCAAAGTCTACCCTGTCCTCAGAACAGTTTGGTACACTTAATGATGATCTTGATAAAGATCTAGAGACATTGGTGAAGGATATACAGCGGAAACATACCAATAAATTGACCAGGGATCAGATGGATCTATCCTTAGGTAAAATCTACCATTGGAAAAGACAAATGAGTGATAACCCGAACAGAGAACGCTCCGTCTCCCTTGTCTCTCATCCATCAATTAGCGATATTTCTGTTGCCTCCTCTTCTGCCTCTGTTGCATCTATTGTCACTCCCAAGAGGAAAAGAAATTTACGTTTTCTCCCCAACAAGAGAAACTATTCTCCGGATTTGAACTCTAATCGCTTGAAGGTAATTAATTTGAGTACTTATGCTTTCTCACCTTTGGAGATTGATATATTATGTGGAGGGCTTATGTTTTGCCCTACGGCAAACTTTGACTGCTTTACTGCAGTTAAAGATTTACATCTCTTTGCTAGGAGATTGTTATTTAAGCGTATATTTCATAATCCAGATAATGTCAAACTTTTTTCAACAGAGGCGGAACAGAAGGCAATAGTTGATCTTGAACAATTAGCAAGAGAACATAACATTAATGAAGGTGAGGTCCTAGGTGTTATTAAAAAATCATCTATTAAATTCCCTCCACTATCTTCATGCCCAAACATAGATACTTTTGTCAAAATTGTGAGTAGTGAATTCCAAAAAATTCCCTCATATAGTCATGTGGATAATTTGAATAGAGCGGAGAGAACCTGTCTGAAGAGATTGTCAGGTATCCAAGATATAGTGTTTAAACCAGCGGATAAGGGTGGGAATGTGGTGGTTTGGCCTAAGGACATGTATGAAGCAGAGGCATTTCGCCAGTTAAACAATTTGCATTGTTATAAGAGGTTGACGTTCAATCCTCTTTTAAAATTTCAGTCTGAATTAAAAGTATTATTGAATGACGCTAAAGAAGATAACATCATTACCAATGATCTTTTTTTGGCCTTACAGGTTCATGAACCCACCATTCCCACCCTTTACCTACTGCCTAAAATGCACAAGAACAGAGAGACACCACCTGGTAGGCCCATCATATCAGGGAGGGGTAATTTTTTAGAAAATGTAAACATGTATATAGATTACATTCTACAACCGTTTGTTACTGCCCTCCCGTCATATACCAGGGATACCAATGATTTTCTCAAGAAAGTTGATGGTTTACACATTGACAAAAATTCTTTTTTGTCACATGTGATGTAGAATCTTTATACACCAGTATCAGGCACACCGATGGGATAGCGGCTGTTTCATATTTTTTACAGCATTCTTCGTTTTCACGAGCTTTTATTATATTCTTTATTAATTTATTAGAATTTGCTTTGTCACACAATTTTTTTTTATTTTCAAGGAGTCCTTTTTCCTACAGACCCAGGGAACGGCTATGGGTGCCTCCTTTGCCCCTTCATACACCAACCTGTTCCTGGGTCTGTGGGAAAGGGACTTATTTTTATCCGGCCAAGTTGAACAGATGGAGCGTGTCCTTTTTAGGACACGCTACATTGACGACATATTTTTTATTTGGCAGGATCCCATCGGTATGTTGCCTGATTTCATTGATGTATTGAATTCCAATAACATCAATGTGCATCTTACATATCACAGTGATTTTAAAACCATTGAATTTCTCGATGTTCTAGTTATGAAGGATTCTGACAATCATCTTCAGACGGATTTATTTAGAAAACATACCTCCGTTTAATGCCCTTCTCCATGCTTCATCTTCCCACCCCCGTACGCTTATCAATTCAATACCCATTGGGCAATTTTTACGTTTAAGACGTATTTGCTCTACAGACACCGATTTCTTTAAACAGGCCGATCTTTTAAAGGAAAGATTTCTTGAACGTGGCTATAGCAGGCGATCGCTGAAGAGAGCCTTTAACAGGGCCAAGCATACGTCACGTCACAATGCACTTTACACGAACACGAATAGATCCGAATCCAAGGAAGTGGTTAGATTTATCACTACGTTTAATGGTCACAATGAACAAATGAGATTTTTTTTTAAAAAATGTTGGCCCATTTTAAAAAATGACCCGATAATCTCTAAATACATTGGTGACTGTCCTAACATTGCTTTTCGTAGATCACCCAACCTTGGTGACTTGTTAGTGAAAAGTCATTACATTTCCGAACCAGTTAATAATCTCATGTCTCAACACACACGACCCGCAGGATGCAAACCTTGCGGCTCTTGTGTTGCTTGCTGTAACATTGCCAGGGCCTGCACTTTTGCGAGCTCTGATGGATCGTGCATCTTTAATATCAAACAATCTATCACCTGTTTATCAACTGCTGTGATCTATTATGCCACGTGCCCATGTTCCCTCATCTACGTTGGCCTCACCACCCGCCAGCTAAAGGTGAGGGTTCGTGAGCACGTTTTGGGCATAAAGGCAGCGAGAGAGGTTGAGGATATTGCTTCCCTTAAAACCTTGCCAAAACACTTTAAAATCCATCACAATTGTGATCCTACTTTATTAAAAGTGTCTGGCATTGATATGATTCGTAAAGGGGTTAGGGGAGGCAATGTCAGCAAACGTCTTGCACAGTTAGAAACCCAGTGGATCTGGACACTGAACACTGTGTCTCCACTGGGTTTGAATGAGAGTTTGTCTTTTATTCCGTTTTTATAAAATACCTCTGTACTCTTTTTAATTTAATTTTCTTTGTACTTATTTTAGATTCTTTGGTCGGCACTCTGTATCCTTATGGACCGTCTATTTCTGAGAAAGAGGAAACAGTGACAAGATTTTCTCGCTTGTATATATTATGATATTGAATATGGATGGAGATATATATATATCTTTTTAGTAATATGCATATATATGTACTATTATGTAGAATATGCCATCCCCCCTTTTTCTGCACCTCACACATTCATTACCTTGTTACAATGGTGCACCTTGAGTTTTAACAATATCTAGATACATACTATTATGTGAATATGTGCACCTCCTTCCTTTTTGCACTATATAGACTTATTATTTTGTAATAGTAACATATCTTGAGCCTTGCAGTATGGATGGAGATATATATAATTTTTATTATTTTTCTAGCATTATTTATTTACATATCATTTTGTGTAATGCACACTTTCCCTTTTTCTATTCATCACTTTGTAAATTGTCGTCACATATAGTGTCATTTTCTCTTTTTTTCACATGTCATATGTGAATTGTTTATCGTTTATATATAGTATTGTGTTTTTCACTCATCATTATTATTATCACTTTTATTTTATTTTTCACCATGTCCCCCATTTTTTTATTTTATTGGATTCTATACTTCCATATATATATTGTGGCGATATGCTGGGCAAGCGGTCCTCTTGTAGCTGTTGCTGCACTTATACTTCCTCTCATTTTGTTCCTGGACAGGCACCTGTGCGTGTGCGCCGCCTCGGCGCCGGGGGTTCACATGGCGACGGCGTCTCTTCATGCCCTGACACGCCGGGTTTACCCGGCGGTGTTTTGTCATGTGACGCCGCGCGATGTGTCTTCCGGGTCGCGGCGGCGGCGCATGCGCCGTTCTGTGACCTGCCCGATATTGAACTCATTATAAATGGAAGTGCCGGCCATTAGTATCTTCACCCCCTGACGAAGGAAACTTATTCCGAAATGCGCGTCGGGGCGCGTTACAGGCACCGTTTACGGCTCACCAGGTAGTTGTTTATCCCCTGATCCTCACCTTGTGGTTTCCACACATCCAGTGTGGTTTCTCTCGGACACATTTTGTCAATTTTTGGTTTTCATCACTTATTTTTTCACATATTTGTGTCATGCATTGACAATTTTTGGGTCACATCATTTGTGCATTATTATATATAATATATATATATATTTTTTATTTTTTTTATTTATATTTTTTATTATTTTTTATTTTTATTTTTTATCTTTTTCTTTTCATCACTTTATTTAATTCCTTGGGGATTCTATACAAATATACAACTATTACCTGTTTATTATTGAGCCTGTTTTTACATTTTTACATGTTATCTATTAAGCTCTATGCTATAGCATATCACATTATGATACCATGTATACGTTTGGGATGCCTTCTTTTTAATTGTCTAATGTGTACACCCATATTTTAATAAAGGGTATTTTAATTATATTTGCGTTTTGTTGCATACATTTTATTTACATTCATCTGTTACCTTGCCGGTCTTTTTCCCCCATATTCAGTGTGTATAGTCGCTACTTTCCCTTTGAAGGACTGTCATCCACCTACATTCCCTATGAAGGACTGTCATCCACCTACATTCGCTATGAAGGACTGTAATCCACCTACATTCCCTATGAAGGACTGTCATCCACATACATTTCCTATGAAGGACTGTAATCCACTTACATTCCCTGTGAAACACACACACAGGTTCCAATGTAGGTTACAGCTCCACAGTGATATGGCTTCATCTTCTACTGTGAAGAAATCACAATGTTTTTCAATGGAAATAAAATATGACATCTGTCACTGCATTTTAAGAAAAGTTGTTCCCTTTCTCCCCCTTTCCCCACCAAGTCTTTTCTATGACTCTTAGACCAATGCTCCATCCTTTTCTCCCTAACAACATGGTTGAATTGGATATTGTAAAGTGTTTCACACCCCAGAAATAGGGGTCACAGACTTTTACAAAATTTGTTAAATCTCTCATGTACACAAAATATTTTTGCAAAACCAGAAAGTTCCCCCATTGCGACGCAGTACTTTGTAGAAAGAACACAAAGGTGGCTTGGTTTTAAAAAATAAATTAGTCAAATTGGCAAATATGGATTAAAGGAAATCTGTCAGATGGATTTCATCCTCCAAAACTATTTATATTCATATGTAGCCCTTACAAAGATAAGTCCAGCAATACCAATTTGCCGGACAGCCTGTAAGTTGTAAGTTGATTTCTTGGTAATGGAGGAACGGACTGGTCATGTATTACTGGTCTTATCTTTGAAAGAGCTATATATGAATAGTTTAAGAGTAAAAATCCTGCTGACAAATTCCTGTAAAGAGGTCTCCTGACTAACAGATGCCAGATTCAAGCATAACCCATAATTACCACAACAGTATGGACAGGCAATAAAATGCTTAGAATTTCTCATTAATTCAATGCTATGGAAGGAGAAAATTTGCCAGATCATGACTTTTCATCAATCATCTCGATTCTGCAGATCCCAAACATCCAGACATTGTTCTCAGAGCTCCAAAGTCAGCAAATAAACTACGTAATTCCTGAAAAGAGCCTTTGAATTCTGGAAATGTCTTGGTCCTTCCATAAACAGGAAAATAAGTCATCGCTTTCACATTCTTCCAATTATACTGTGATCAGCAGCATACATAACATAGGCCATAATAATCTGTCAACGGGAGATAAAATTGAAGACTACGATCCGAGAAATGCGCACATTACATAGTAACATAGTTTTGAAGGCTGAAGGAAGACCTTATGTCCATCTAGTTCAGCCTTTTTTTAGTGCAGTTGTTCTGCATTGTTGATCCTGGGGAAGGCAAAAAACCCACAGAGTAGAAGCCAATTTTCTCCATAGGGAAAAAAGTTCCTCCCCCTAAGCTGGGTCAACCATCTACCTATAATATTATGTTATTCGTAACCTTCTATACTGTTACTCACAAGAAAAGCATCCATTCCTTTCTTAAATTCATTCAGTGAGTTGGCCATCACCACTTCCTCAGGAAGAGAATTCCAGAGCCTCACTGCTCTTACCATGAAGAATCCTCTTCTATACTGGTGCAGAAATTGTCTTTCCTCCAAATGAAGAGAATGCCCCCTTGTCCTTGTCACAGTCCTTGGTACAAACAGTTCATTGGAGAGATCTCTGTATTGCCCTCTGATATACTTGTACATATATATTAGGTCTCCCCTAAGTCTTCTCTTTTCTAGAGTAAATAGACCTAATTTTGATAACCTTTCTGGGTATTGTAGTGAACCAACTCCATTTATCATTTTAGTAGCCCGCCTTTGAACCCTTTCAAGTTCAGTAATGTCTTTCTTGAGCACCGGTGTCCAAAATTGCACACAATACTCCAAGTGTGGTCTGACGAGTGATTTGTACAGAGGGAGAACTATGCTTTCATCTCGTGTCCCCAGACCTCTTCTAATGCATCCCATGACCCTATTTGCTTTGGTGGCAGCTGCCTGACACTGGGCACTCCAATTTAGCTTCTTATTGACTAAGATGCCTAAGTCTTTTTTCCATGTCTGATTTCCCCAGCAGTTTCCCATTTAGTAAGTAATTGTTGCATCTGTTTCTCCTTCCCATGTGCATAACCTTACACTTATCTGTGTTAAATCTCATTTGCCATTTTTCAGCCCAATTCTCCAATTTACTCAAATCTGTCTGTAGTTGTAAACTGTCCTCCTTTGTGTTAACTACCTTACATAGTTTTGTATCATCTGCAAATACTGATATTTTACTGTGTAAGCCATCCACTAGATCATTAATAAATATATTAAATAGTAGGGGGCCCAATACAGAACCCTGTGGTACCCCACTAGTAACCCTGGCCCAATCTGAGTATGCCCCATTAATAACCACTCTTTGTTTTCTATCACTAAGCCAGCTACCTACCCATCTACACACATTTTCCCCTAGCCCAAGCTTTCTCATCTTACTTACCAATCTTTTATGTGGGACAGTGTCAAATGCTTTAGAGAAGTCGAGATAAATGACAACCAATGATTCTCCTTGGTCCATTTGAGAGCCTACATCGTCATAGAAGCTGATCAGGTTAGTTTGACAGGAGCGATCCTTCATAAATCCATGTTGATATGGCGTTACATTTATTAACATTGAGATATTCCATAATGGTGTCCCTTAGAAACCCTTCAAAAATTTTACCCACAACAGATGTTAAGCTTACCGGCCTATAGTTTCCAGGTTCCCTTTTACACCCCTTTTTGAATATTGGTACCACATTTGCTTGCTGCCAATCAAAAGGAACAGACCCTGTTTCTATAGAGTCTTTAAATATAAGGAATAGAGGCCTGTCTATCACATTACTTAACTCCCTTAATACCCGAGGGTGAATGCCATCAGGGCCTGGTGATTTGTCAATTTTAATCTTACTAAGGCGGTTCTGCACTTCTTCCTGGGTTAGGCAGGTAATACTTAATGGGGAGTTTACATTATCACTCTGCATTTCCCCTGGCAAATCCTTTTCCTGTGTTAACACTGTTGAGAAAAAAGTATTTAAAACATTTGCTTTTCCCACATCGCTTTCTATGATTTCACTCTCATTGTTCTTTAAAGGGCCGACACCATCAATTTTAATCATTTTACTGTTTATATAATTAAAGAATAGTTTGGGGTTTGTTTTACTTTCCTTAGCAATGAGTCTCTCAGTTTCCACTTTTGCTAAATGTATTTGTTTTTACACATTTTATTTTTTTCTCTGAAAATTTTTAATGCTTCTTCATTGTCTTCATTGTCAGGTGTAATCCACCTACATTCCCTATGAAGGACTGTAATCCACCTACATTCCCTTTGAAGGACTGTCATCCACCTACATTCCCTATGAAACACACACATAGTTTCCAATGTAGGTTAAAGCTCCACAGTGATATGGCTTCATCTTCTACTGTGAAGAAATCTCAATGTTTTTCAATGGAAATAAAATATGACATCTGTCACTGGATTTTAAGAAAAGTTGTTCCATTTCTCCCCCTTTCCCCCACCAAGTCTTTTCTATGACTCTTAGACCAATGCTCCACCCTTGTCTCCCTAACAATATGGTTGAATTGGATATTGTAAAGTGTTTTACACCCCAGAAATAGGGGTCATAGACTATTGGAAAAATTGTTAAATGTCTCAAGTACACACAATATTTTTCCAAAACCAGAAAGTTTTTCCATTGAGACGCGCCACTTTGTGGAAGGAACATAAAGGAGGCTTGGTTTTAAAAATTACTCAAATTGGCAAATATGGATTAAAGGAAATCTGTCAGCCGGATTTCATCCTCCAAAACTATTTACATTCATATGTAGCCCTTAAAAAGATAAGTCCAGCAATACCAATTTGCCAGACAGCCTGTAAGTTGTGCGTCTTCAGGCAAAGGAGCCGTCAGTTAAGGAAAAGGCGGTGGTGCTGGGCGGGGAATACAATTGGAGTGACAGAGGCTTCAGATCTCCAACTAGCTCTTCAGCCTCATTTGCATATCAATTGTGTTATGGTGCAGCAAAGATGTAAAAGCTCCCCACAGGTGAAGCTATAGTCCCAGGGCAGTGTAGATGTGGTTGGCACGGGGATGTTGCAGTGCCGGAAAGGTAGGAAGCAGACAAGACACAGCGGGGTGCAATTTCTGTACCTTTACTTGTTAACTGCAGTCCAGGGTCCTGATTACAGATGGCATTGGAGTAGGCTAGCCTGGAAGCAATTCAGGGATTCTCTCTCTGCAGACGGACTGTGCAGTCTCTTTACTAGCGCTTGTTTGCGGGATCTCCAGTACCGAGTTACACTGAAGTTCCTCCTGTCAGATGTTCTCAAGAACCTCACTTGCATGGCAGACAGCTGTAGCCTATCTCAGGGACTCTCTGCTCCTAAGTCCCGGCTCTCTATCCAAGCTGCTGTTGTGCCCTCAAGTCTTAGATGGGAGTAGGGCATTTCAGCCTCCTACTCCTGTGGTGTCTGTTGCAGGACCATAAGTATCTGCACAACCGTGGAGACCAGGCTCCAGTTCATGCGCTCTCTCCAGAGATGAGCTCTTCCTCCAGCTCTACCTCAGCGCTCCTTCCACACGTCTGCACACTTCACCCTCTGCAGACTTTCTAACTACTCCTTCCTCTTGGCCCTCAGAGAGCACTCCTCCCCTTGATCCCGGTTCAGAGTTCCCCCTGCTGGCCTGGAGTGGAACTGTGTTGCATGCATAGATTGACTGTGAGAGAGACCCATCATTGCCTCCAAGCCTGGCATTACCCTCCCCTGGTGGAAGGCAAAGCCACTGTGGTGACCATACTCCTGGGGGTGCCACACATAAGGACTCTCTAAAATTTTGAAGAGAGCAATGCATAATAACCATCTAAAAATTTGGAGAGAGCGCCTTATGATGACCCTCTAAAAATATTAACTAAAACTGACAATAAATTGAGGGTTGCAAGAGATGTCAAAAGCAATAATAAAGGATTTTGGGGATATATCAAAAGTAAAAGAAAAGTCAAAGATGCTATAGGATTTTTACAGGATGAAAATGATGAAATGGTAAGACAGGATGTTGAGAAGGCCGAACTTTTAAATTCCTATTTTGCATCTGTTTTCTCTCAGAAAGGAAATGTAACATCAACTGTTCTTCACTGTCCTATTAAGGGAATAGAAGAATCCAGGATATCAATAAACAGAAAGATAGTGAGGAAACACTTAGCTAACCTAAGTGAATTTAAGTCTCCAGGTCCAGATGAATTACACCCCAGAGTACTGAAGGAGATAGCAAAAGAAAATTTTGAACCCCTCTCCATAATCTTTTAAAATTCTTGGAGAACAGGAGAATTGTTAGGAATCTGGTTTCTATCATGCCTATGCAGGAATCCAGATTCTCACATCTATCTCCAGAGGCTAAGTCCTTTGTTCCGTCTTCTGAGGATGCTCACGGGACGAGCTCCCATTGGAGTTCGGGAGTCAGGTGCTCAGGTCCCGCTCCGGATCCTATTGGCTCCTTTTGGAGACCTGGAGATTTCCGGCAGGTCCCGTACGCTATAAAAAGTGCGCATGGCCATACTCCTGGGGGCACCACATTCCCCCCTAGTGTAAGTCAGCACTCCTGGGCTGATGAAAAACAGGAAACATATAAACAATTAGACAATAATAATTGTACAAGTGTTAAAAATTAAAAAGTTACAAAAACCAAGAGCTTCAAAAATGGTCCTATAATGATAAGTCCAAGCATCAATGTCCATGGTCCATTCCTGGGCAAATGGTTAATTATTTACAAGTTGGTGACCACACAAGTCCCGTGGTACAATGTCCATAAAACAAACTGGCAAATTAAAGGAAACTCTTACAGGTTACCTGTAGGCACAAAACTTGAAAAGCATTTACATATATACACATACAATTTCAACATTTACATTCATCTATATACGATATCTAATGGGTGGTATCCCTTGTGTAATGCGGGTAGACCCGCGTAATACTGGTGTAGTGAGTAATGTACTGGATACACTACTGGGGGTTCTGCATGGCACAGGGATCCTAGATTGTCTGTGAACTCTTAAACTCACCAGGGGCATAACAGGTTCACCACTGGCAGGGCGAGGGTTCTCTGGCTCCACTGCTGGTGTGGCATCTGCTGCCTGATTTTCCTGATCCTCAAGATTTCCTTGAGTCACATCTTCCTGTGCTACCAATTGGGGAAATGTCAACACTGGCACCACTATAGCATCATTTACTTTAGTCCAATTCGCAGGGAACTCCCCAAGTATTGTGATGACCTTCTCCCCTTCCTCTATGGGTTGGATGTTATCTGGTTCTTCCACTCTTTCCTTCAGCAGGTCAGGACATAGCTTCAGGTGATCTCTTCATATTGCTGCTGAGGTTTCTCCTCCATCTTTGGAAATAAGGCATACATTGGCATTATCAAAGTTCGAGGGCAGAATGGTATAAGGTTCAGCTTCCCATTGATCATCCAATTTGTGCAATCTTCTCTTCCTTTTTAAGACTTGTTCTCCTGGCAACAAAGGAACGGCAGGTGCATTTTGATTATAAAGCTTTTCCTGCTTTTGTCTTGCCTGGGCTAGACTCTTTTCCACGCATTCTTGAACTCTTCTGTACTGTTGTTGTCTTTCTGTATCCCAGTCAGTATCTGGTGACGTTACTTCGGGCGTAAGGACTCCCATGTCCAAGTCAATAGGCAGTTTACCAGGTCTTGCTCTCATTAAGTAGGCTGGGGTACAGTTGGTGGAATTCACTGGGATATGGTTGTAGAGGTCCACAACATCTGGCAACTTCTCTGGCCACAGATTCTTCTCCTCCAAGGGCAAAGTCGTCAGGAGGTCAATCACTACCTGGTTCATCTTCTCAAACATGCCATTGGTCTGTGGGTGATACGGTGTTGTCTGGATCTTCTTACAACCATACAAGTTACAGAATTCTTGGAACACTTCTGCCTCAAAATCTGGACCTTGATCTGTCAGCACTCTTTCAGGATATCCATGTGGTCTACAGAAGTGCTGTTGGAATGCTCTGGCTGCTGTCCTGGCTGTCTGATCTTTGACAGGCACAACTACCAGGAATCTTGCATAGTGGTCCACAATGGTAAGTGCATAGGTGTAGCCTGACCGGCTTGGAACCAGCTTCACATGGTCCAGGGCTACCAACTCAAGGGGCTGTTTGGTGATGATTGGCTGTAGAGGAGCTCTCTGGCTGTTTTGATCCTTTCTGCGCAGGTTACATTGTCCACACTCCCGGCACCACCTCTCAATGGCTTTCCTCATACCAGCCCAGTAGAACCTCTCCCCGAGCAATGCTTCCAACTTCTTCCATCCGAAGTGTCCAGTTCCATTGTGGTATGCTTCCAGGACCATTGATGCCTCTATCTTTGGGACTATCACCTGCCAGACCAGCTCATGAGTACAGGCATTTTGCTCCTCCGACACAGCTTTCCTTCATAAATGAACAGCCGGACTCTCTCCTTCCACAACTGCTGGGTTTCTTCAGGAGCATCCGACTCTGGGCGTGAGTCAGCTTGTGAAAGTAGCTCCTTCACCAGACGTACTGCAGGGTCACTATCTTGCGTTTCTGCCCAGTCATGATGGGGCCATGGATTCAGGGTGACCTCCTTCAAGTCAGACCGTCTGTTTCCCACTCCTTGAGCACGCTGGGCCGCAATTGGCCGGTGTAAGGGAGGCAACTCTATTTCCTCCAGAGCCTCAGGGTCTTCTCCTGCATTGAGTAGGTTAGGCATTCTGGACAGCGCATCAGCAATGGCATTCTTGTGCCCTGCCCGGTACTTAATGGTAAACTCATAGTTAGATAGCCGAGCCATCCATCGCTGTTCCAGTGCACCTAGTTTTGTAGTGTCCAAATGCGTCAACGGGTTGTTGTCCGTGAAGCTAGTGAACTTGGCAGAGGCTAGGTAATGTTTGAACCTTTCGGTGATAGCCCAGAATATGGCAAGGAACTCCAGCTTGAAAGAACTGTAATTATCAGGTTTCCTTTCAGTGGGGCGCAGCTTCCTGCTGGCATAGGAGATCACTCTTTCTTTCCCATTCTGTACCTGCAACAGTACTGCTCCTAGTCCCACGTTGCTGGCATCAGTGTACAGCACAAAGGGTTTGTCATAATCTGGGTAGGCCAGAACTTCATCTCCTGTGAGAGCCATCTTCAATCTGGTGAAGGACCTTTCAAACTCTTCAGTCCATTCAAAGGTGGAATTTTCCTGTTTGGTCGTCTTGGACTGCCCCACCAGAAGATTTTGCATAGGGGTTGCTATTTCAGTAAAGCCTTTGATTAATCTTCGGTAGTAGCCTACCAGTCCAAGGAATTGGCGTACTTCATGTAGGTTGCTAGGCTTCGGCCAGTCCCGGATGACTGTGACCTTATCAGGATCTGGTGCCACACCTTCTGCACTGACCACATGACCGAGGTACTGCACCTTGGGCTTCAGGAGGTGGCACTTGGATGGCTTCACCTTCAGGCCAAAATTGGACAAAGCTTCAAACACCTCAGCCAGGTGTTCCAGATGATCCTCATAGATTTTGGAGAAAACAATGACATCATCCAGGTATAACAGGACCGTCTCAAAGTTCATGTGTCACAGGCAGCACTCTATCCACCGTTGAAATGTTCCCTGGGCTGTGCAGAGCCCGAATGGCATATAATTGAACTCACAGAGACCCATTGGAGTGGTAAATGCTGTTTTGTCCTTGTCTGCCTCTGCCACAGGAACCTGCCAATACCCACTAGTGAGATCCAAGGTGGAAAAGTAGTTAGCAGTTTTAAGTGCAGCTAATGATTCCTCAATTCTAGGTAATGGGTAGGCGTCTTTATGTGTAATGCTGTTAATTTTCCTGTAATCCACACACATTCTCATGGTACCATCCTTTTTCTTTGCAAACACTATTGGAGCTGCCCAGGGGCTACAACTGTCTCTGATGACCCCTGCCTCCTTCATCTCTCTCAACATACTCTTAGCACATTGGTATCGTGTTGGGGGTATAGGTCTGTACCTCTCCTTTATAGGTGGATGGTCTCCAGTAGGGATATGATGTTGAACCCCTTTTGCCTGCCCAAAATCTAGTGGGTGTTTGCTGAATACCCGCTCATACTCTTGTGTCACTCTGTAATCCCCATTTTTCTGGTAGGAGGGAGTAGTCAGTTCCCACCTGCAGTTGCTGGCACCACTCCTCCATCTGCTTCACAGAGCCATTGTCCTCCACCTGCTTGGATGAGACCAAGGGCTCTGCTGCCTGCAAAGAGTTGTTATTGACAGTGAGCAGCTTAGCAACTGTGGCATACCGAGGTGGCCTCCTCCTCCCCACAATTCAAAAGGCATACAGGTACACTCCCCTTTCATACGTCAACCACCCCTCTGGATGTCAGGACAGTGGGCCTTCTCTCGGAGTATGCTGGTTCTACCAACACCTGGTAATCTCTCCCTCTAAGACCTATAGGTGCCCGACACCAAACCAACATTTCACATCTGGGGGGTATTGCAATGGGGAAGGGGTCACTCACTCTGACACTGCCAATTTCTCCGCCAGAGAGTTCTACCTGTTGTCCTTGCATCAGGGCTCTGATCTCCTTCTGCAGGACTCGTTGTTCACTGGAACCAGCAGTCTCAGTGTAATAATTATAGGGGATAACTCGAGAGACTCTGTGCGTGGAACAAGATGACTACAGGACACAGCTTTAGAAGTGGTAAAGTCTATATTAACACACGGTGATACAAATGGATGCAGAAAGAAACTCAAGTCCACAACACTTGGTGTAAATATAAGATGCAGCTTAGCATTCTATAGAAACTTCAGAGGAAAATGCAAGCAAGCGAAAAGTCTATGAAGCACAGTTATTCTTGAGGATACTTGACACGAATAAATCCTTGTCTCAGTCCAAACACAGATAGGTAAACTTAGAAGGCAGTTCAAATCATATCTTAGCTCGACCAGGGAGGCCTGGAAAATAGTCTCAGGCTCTTGCAGAGCAGCAACAGCTTACATGTCCAGCAAATGCAGATGGAAGAGAACACGAGCAGCAGAGGAAGAAGGAGTTACTGGAGACGTATCTGGCCAGGGAGTACTCAGAGGTCAGGAGCTGGATGCAAGGCAGAATACTCAAGCACAGACTGAAGGCTGGGGTGGAGTTTTATAGTAGGAGGACACAATGCACATGAGACCAAAGACACCATCTTGGAAAAGGGCAGTCATGCAAAAGGGTAAAAAATGTTCAGAGTCCTGACACTCAGCCACCTGCTGCAACAAGACAATAGCCTCGGACAGACAGTTTTCAATTACATTTGTACCAAGAGTCATCATGTGATTACATTCACGTCGATCAATATCAACAACTATTAGACCCTGAGACTTTAGCTCTACCCTCCCCACTTTAACAGTAATTTCTTTACATCCTATCTGCGGCAAAGACTGACCATTACTGGCAACTACTGTTAGTTAATCAGTTGGGCAACGGGTAAGTTCTGAATCAGCCCAATACCTCTTGTACAGAATGTATAGCATAGTGGTCACCTGGGAGCCAGTGTCCAGCAAAGCGTTCATGGGGATACCATCAATCACCACTGGAAGGATTGGTCTCCCTCCAACATACTTGGCTCTACAGTTCTTTGGGCCTGGGGATCCTATTCCTGGGGGTTGGCCCTCTGCCCCAGGGGTTGCTTGTTTAAAGGACAAAATCTTGCAAGATGACCGGCCTTGTAGCAGCGACGACAGATGGGACGTCCATACTGGTCATAGCGATCATTGTTCCTCCCTCGAAGTGGCGGGGCTCTCCTCCTCCAGAGCCACGGGACATCCTCTGGACTGGAAGTAAGCTGGATCTTTTCCTTGGGAGGACACCTGCAGGGACTGCACGGTTTTGGTAAGTGCAGCCATCCCTTTGGTCAACTCCTGGACCTGAAGACGCAGCTCCTCAGTTGGATCTTTATCCAGAGTCTGTGCATCAGCCTCTACCGGGAGGGAAGGGAAAGATGTTGCTTCCTGATGGTACGTGATCGCTGGGCGCCTAGGGGGTGCTGGACGGCTGTCAGTGGACTCCTACAGTACCCGAAAAGCCCTGTTCTTAAAATCAGCAAAGTCCAAATCAGGGTTTTGCAGGGTTATAATACGCAACTGTCCTCTGTGGGTACTGGATAGGAGTCCTTCAATGAACTGCTCCTTTAACAGTTTATCCTCGTCCTTCACACTATCAGGATCAACTTGCTTAACTGCTCGCAGCGCCTCCTGCAGGTTGATAGCATAGTCCCTTATACTGTCCTGCGCTCTCTGTTTACAGCCAAAGAACCTCATCTTGATTTCAGCTGCAGTGCGGGTGTCAAAAGTGTTTCTCAGCTTGGCCAGGATCTTTGCAACAGTCTCTTTATCTGTGTCCTGCCAGGCTTTCACTTCTCTGTGCGCTGCACCCGTTAGCTGTCCAATCAGGATATTCACTTTCTGGTTCCCAGACAGAGGGTAGACTTTAAACAAACAGCACAGTCTCTCTTTAAATTCACTCAGGGTATGTGACTCACCCGAGTACTGCGGTAGCCAGGCCGCTCCCGGTATGTAGGGCACAGACAGCGGCATTATGGGGACCGCTGCGGTGGGCGCTCCTCCTTGCGGCGCGGCCGGATTGGCGGCGGCGTCCGCCGCTGCATTGCCTTGTGGCGCGGACATTCTCTTCCTCCCCCCTAGTTAACGTTAGAAAGGGCCGGGGGTTGTGTGAGCTCACCGGCGGCCGCTTCGCATGCCCGATGCTCCGGGCTGTAGGCCTCAGCTCCTCCCCTTCTCGCGCCTGTCCTCTCTTCACTTCTTCGCGCTCTTTGGCAGGCTCCGCCCATGAAGGCCTGCCCCTTCTTCTTCCCGCTCGCGCCAAGCAGCGTGGCAATGGTGGCAACTGGCACCAATTTCGCATACAGTCTTTTACACAAACACAGTCTACGGTACACAGGACCCAGGGGGTATCGGGCTCCGTAATCCTGTTTGTGACGCCAAATTGAGTCACCCTCCCAGGGCTGTGGGATACTCGGTACCGGGTCGGTGTCAGTGGGATGTGTCACAGCAGCAGTGACCCGGACCGTGGACCTGGGCGCCCAAGTAATAGAAAGATGTGAATGGTGGAATGTAGTTGGATGAATAGTTCGTGACGCCACCTGTGGTGCTCGGCAAGGGAGTTGTTAAGCCAACGCTGCATGCAGATCCGCTGGGACTGATGGTATGGTGCAGCAAAGATGTAAAAGCTCCCCACAGGTGAAGCTATAGTCCCAGGGCAGCGTAGATGTGGTTGACACGGGGATGTTGCAGTGCCAGAAAGGTAGGAAGCAGACAAGACACAGCGGGGTGCAATTTCTGTACCTTTACTTGATAACTGCAGTCCAGGGTCCTGATTACAGATGGTATTGGAGCAGGCTAGCCTGGAAGCAATTCAGGGATTCTCTCTCTGCAGACAGGCTGTGCAGTCTCCTTACTAGCGCTTGTTTGTGGGATCTCCAGTACCGAGTTACACTGAAGTTCCTCCTGTCAGATGTTTTCAAGAACCTCACTTGCACGGCAGACAGCTGTAGCCTATCTCGGGGACTCTCTACTCCTAAGTCCCGGCTCTCTATCCAAGCTGCTGTTGTGCCCTCAAGTCTTAGATGGGAGTAGGGCATTTACAGCCTCCTACTCCTCTGGTGTTTGTTGCAGGACCGTAAGTATCCATACAACCGTGGATACCAGGCTCCAGTTCATGCGCTCTCTCCAGAGATGAGCTCTTCCTCCAGCTCAATCTCAGTGCTCCTTCCACACGTCTGCACACTTCACCCTCTGCAGACTAACTAACTACTCCATCCTCTTGGCCCTCAGAGAGCACTCCTCCCCTTGATCCCGGTTCAGAGTTCCCCCTGCTGGCCTGGAGTGGAACTGTGTTGCATGCATGGATTGACTGCGAGAGAGACCCATCATTGCCTCCAAGCCTGGCATTACCCTCCCCTGGAGGAAGGCAAAGCCACTGTGGTGACCATACTCCTGGGGGTGCCACACATAAGGACTCTCTAAAATTTTGAAGAGAGCAATGCATAATAACCATCTAAAAATTTGGAGAGAGCACCTTATGATGACCCTCTAAAAATATTAACTAAAGCTGACAATGAATTGAGGGTTGCAAGAGATGACAAAAGCAATAATAAAGGATTTTGGGGATATATCAAAAGTAAAAGAAAAGTCAAAGATGCTATAGGATTTTTACAGGATGAAAATGATGAAATGGTAAGACAGGATGTTGAGAAGGCTGAACTTTTAAATTCCTATTTTGCATCTGTTTTCTCTCAGAAAGGAAATGTAACATCAACTGTTCTTCACTGTCCTATTAAGGGAATAGAAGAATCCAGGATATCTATAAACAGAAAGATAGTGAGGAAACACTTAGCTAACCTAAGTGAATTTAAGTCTCCAGGTCCAGATGAATTAAACCCCAGAGTACTGAAGGAGATAGCAAAAGAAAATTTTGAACCCCTCTCCATAATCTTTTAAAATTCTTGGAGAACAGGAGAAGTGTTAGGAATCTGGTTTCTATCATGCCTATGCAGGAATCCAGATTCTCACATCTATCTCCAGAGGCTAAGTCCTTTGTTCCGTCTTCTGTGCATGCTCACGGGACGAGCTCCCATTGGAGTTCGGGAGTCAGGTGCTCAGGTCCCGCTCCGGATCCTATTGGCTCCTTTTGGAGACCTGGAGATTTCCGGCAGGTCCCGTACGCTATAAAAAGTGCGCATGGCCATTCTGCCATGCGCTATTATTTTTATACTGCTGCTGTGTGTATGGTGATGGATGCTTGGACTGGTGACTTATTAAGAAACCCCTTCCCTCTGATAATATGATTGTGTGAATGTGTGGGATTCAGTCAGTAGCAGCGCTAGCGCCAGCGCACGCTCAAGCTCCATCTGTAACAGCAGCTAGCGTCCTGCATCGCGCTTGCGATTTGGCGGTGCCTTCCTTGCGGCTTAGTTTACGCCGCGCTGCGGTAGCAGCTCTGCCGGGCGTTCACATTTGCGACGCCTCGCTACTTATTTCACGGTAGATCTAGACGGAGTAGTCCTGACGTCTAAGGCTACTCCTGTGACTATTAATACCGTGTCTGCCTCGCTGAAGTCTGTGACCTAGAACAGACTCAGCGGTTTTGTATGCTTTAAGCTTGCAGCTCTGTGACCATAACAGAGCTTGCTTTTGTGCATTGGGTGCAGTTAAACCCTGTGCACATTATCGCCACAGTGCTCTGCCTCTTTAGCAGCGGTTTTTCCATCCACTGCACGGTGGACCCTGAGTGGCGAAGGCACTTTATTTATTTTTTATTTAGTGCCTTCCACCACTCCTAACAAGAAGTCCCAGAAGACTGGAGAAGAGCAAATGTTGTTCCTATCTTCAAAAAGGGGAAGAAGGTGGACCCAGGCAACTATAGGCCGGTGTGTCTGACTTCTATGAAAGATCTTTGAACAAATTATTAAACAACATCTATGTCAGTACCTGGATAAGAATGAAGTGATTAAACAGAGTCAGCATGGGTTTGTAACTAATAAGTCATGTCAGACTAAATTAATTTCCTTCTATGACGGAATCACTAATTGGGTGGATCAAGGAAATGCTGTAGATATAGTATATCTTGACTTCAGCAAAGCATTTGACAAAGTATCTCATACAATCCTTATTGAAAAAATGACTAAGTATGGAATGGACAAGGCAACTGTTAGGTGGATTCATAACTAGCTTAGTGATCGGACCCAAAGAGTGGTCGTAAATGGCTGCACATCCAGTTGGAAGAATGTCTCAAGTGGGGTACCACAGGGCTCTGTCCTGGGCCCCATATTGTTCAACATCTTTATCAATGATTTAGATGAAGGAATTGAGGGTAAACTGATTAAATTTGCTGATGACATAAAGCTAGGAGGGATAACTAATACTAGAGAAGAGAGAGAGAGGATTGAAAAAGATATAAATAAACTGGAGCAGTGGGCAGCAACTAACAGAATGGTTTTTAACAGGGAAAAATGCAAAGTACTACATCTGGGCAATAAAAATGAAAAAAGCATATACAGAATGGGAGCACTAGGGCTAAGCAACAGCACATGTGAAAAAGACTTGGGTATACTAATAGATCACAGACTGAATATGAGTCAACAGTGTGATGCAGCAGCAAAGGCAAATGCAATTCTAGGATGTATTAACAGAAGCATACAGTCTAGATCACGTGAAGTCATTATTTCCCTCTACTCCTCTTTGGTCAGACCTCATCTGGAATATTGTGTCCAGTTTTGGGCACCACATTTTAAAAAAGACATCAACAAACTGGAGCAAGTTCAGAAAAGAGCGACCAGAATGGTGACCGGTCTGCAAACCCTGTCTTATGAGGAAAGGTTGCAGGATTTGGGAATGTTTAGTTTGCAAAAGAGAAGACTGAGAGGAGACTTAATAGCTGTCTACAAATATCTAAAGGGCTGTCACATTATAGAAGGATCATCTTTATTCTCATTTTCACAAGGAAAGACTAGAAGCAATGGGATGAAACTGAATGGGAGGAGACACAGATTAGATATTAGAAAAAACTTTTTGACAGTTAGAGTGATCAATGAGTGGAACAGGCTGCCACGAGAAGTGGTGAGTTCTCCTTCAATGGAAGTCTTCAAACAGAGGCTGGACAGACATGTGACTGGGATGATTTAGCGAATCCTGCTTTGAGCAGGGGGTTGGACCAGATGGCCCAGGAGGTCCCTTCCAACTCTACGATTCTATGATTCTATGTAGCAAGGACAGCTTGATGACCCTGCTGATGTGCTGGAGTAGGAGGTGAAGAAAAAGAAGAAACCATGAAACGTATACTTTTTTTGGATGAGAAGAGGGGCATGGGAATATATCAAAAAAAGGATCATTTTAATTGCCTTTGTGATCCGCTGCGCTCATCCAGTGGGGATGAGAAGTCTGCCCCAATCCAGGCCTTGTACAATTTTACCCTGCAAAAAATGTGATGAGGGACGCATGTTGACCCTATGAAGATTTTGATTGAGGACCACCTGATGATCCTATAAGATTTTGAGTTAGGGTCAAAGATTTTGAGTGAGGGCCACCTGGTGACCCTGTTGATATAGTGGAGGAGGAGGACAAAAAAAAAAGAATAAACCATTAACTTTATACCTTTCTGGATGATAAGTGGTGCATGGGAATACATCATAAAAAACTGAATATTTTAATTGGCTTTATGAGCCGCTGCTGTCATCCAGTGGGGATGAGAAGTCTGGGCCAATCCAGGCCTTGTTCATTTTGATAAGAATCAGACTGTCAGCATTTTCAGTTAACAGACGGATGCATCTATCAGTTATTATACCCCTGGCTGCACTAAAAACTCGCTCTGACAAAATGTTAGAGGCAGGCAAGGCAGCACCTCCAAGGCATAGAGGGACAGTACATACCATGTGTCAAGCTTAGGTACCCAATATTTGGACGGCACAGAGGAATCATGGAGGACGCTGGTACGGTCCGCTAGCTGCTCCTTCACCATCTTTCAAAACGTTTTCCTCTGTCAGACTATCTCACACATCAGGGCCTGGGTGCTGGGAGGGTCTAATAAAACAGTCCCAGACCTTTAATATTGTTGAGAAATTGTGGGGAGATAACTAATGAGTGGGAGTCTAAAGATAACTGAAAACACCAACAGAAACTAAACTACCCAAATGAAAGCATAATAAATATCAATCTTTATTATATATAACAAAAAAGTGGGTGTGTCTGTACAGTGAATAAAGTGGCAATTAATGATATGTAGAACTTATTACGTTCAACATTACAATCTTAGTGGACTATTAATCCACTACGTATTCCATGGGAAGACACAATAACCCAGCTTCTTATCAGCTTAAAGTGTAATGGATAGAAAACCTTTGGTATATGGTGTGACATCGCCACCTAGTGTCTACAGCAGCATATAAGAAAAAGGGGTTACCGATTACCTATAGTGGAGCTATTGAAATGGTTAGCACTCGACTGAAGGGTTGAATGCACGGTGCTAGTGAAAAGGATCCAGCGGTCCCTTAATCATAAGTTCAATAGAATCACTGCACACGTAAATATGCTTAAGCTGTCGCTTCTTCACTGTCTATCAATTAATAAATACTCACCTTAAGCATATTTACGTGTGCAGTGATTCTATTGAACTTGTAGTGGGGTTATAGCAGCCAGTTTTCAACACAATACACCAACCGTAGTACAGGGTATAACATCTCCACCTAGTGGCTATGGACTCAGATTGAAGCACTCAAGAACAAAGCGGTTATCCATCTAAATCATAAAGTGCCTATTATGAAGTAGAAAGTGCTAGAGGTCATGGATAGAATATCCACAATACACGTATATAGATAGATAAAGTGCAGATGGCAATATGTTACTAGGCTGACACATGGAACAAAATACAAGTTAAATGGATTACAAACAGAGGAAAACAACGTATGCAATGACTAAAGAAATAATAATTACCACAGATCCCTCTTACGTGCGTTTCACCAATTGGCTTCCTCAGAAGGGTATCAATTAAATATTGTTGCCTTGCCTCTGTTGGACCTGGGGTCTGTCTCCCCCGTTTCTCCTCCTTGTGTTCCCAAGGAACTATGACCTGTTGTGAGTTCATTTTCCCCTTCATTACTGAGGCCCGAGGAACTCCCTCTTCTGGTAAAGAAAGGTAGTGAGCCTGATTATCAAACACCTGAGGCTGATGATGATGACTGGCTGAGTGGAGTTACTGACTGGATATAAGGCTGCCGACGCCCTTCTGCCCTGCGGGTGATTTCTCTGTGGGATCCTTGGAGACCAGTCTGAATTCCTGCTCCTCTAAAGCTAAGTTTGCTGCTCGGCCTTTTGCTTTGGTGCTTTGACTTTGTTTTGCTTTGTTTTTCTGGATTTCTGCCATTCCCTGCTGGGGTGTGCTGAATTCATTTAGCTCTGTCTTCTGAAAATACCTGAGTGCTGATTTAGTTTTTGAAGCCTAGCTGCTTCAGGGCCTTTTTCATATCAGCTTGTTGGCTATGTCTTTGATAGGGTTTTGGCAGATTGCAGACAGCAGCCTTCCTGTCCTTTCCTATCTAGGTAGTTTTGGGCCCCGTCTTTGCTCAGTCTATCTTTCTGTCTGTGTTAGTATTTTCATCTTGCTTCACCGTCATTATATGTTGGGGGCTGCCTATTGCTTTGGGGTCTGCTCTGGGGCAGTTTAGATTTCCCCTTTCTTTCTTTAGGCCTATGTAATTCTCCGGCTGTGATCGAGGGGTCTAGGGCATCGTAGGAACCCCCCACGGCTACTGCTAGTTGTGTTGATAGGTTCAGGGGTCTGCAATCTGATAGTTGCCAACTTCTCTGGTTTTATGGACTTAGCTTGTATTTCTGCTTTTGCCTCCTACGGTGACTCATTCATAACAATGACCTCTGCCACCAGGGTTGTCACATGGGAATTTTTTTACTAGTTGTTCGACTAGGGCCTTCTAGTATTGTTTTGCACCATTTTACCAGCCCTCTCCGCTGCAGGAAGGAAAGATGAAAAGTTCTCCTTGCAACGCGAGTCAAGAAGGGTGAACAACCAGTAATCGTGTTGGGCAAAATGCTTATAATGCGGGGGGGTCACAAGAAAGGCTGCAGGACATAAAGTCAGCCATGTGTGCCAGACTGGCAACAGCCAAGACTTCCCTGCCTGCACCAAGAGTACGACTCTCCATCTCTTCCTTCTCCCTCTCCTCCTCCTCTTCCACCCATCCACACTGAACAGATGGGATAAAGCTGGTGTGATAGTACCCTTTGTAACCAGGCAATCATCTCCTGTTACTCCTCCTCCTCCACAGACTCCTCTATCTCATTATTGCACAATACACGCTGAGAAGATGAGATGAGTCTGGGCTGGGTAGTATCACCCTGTGTACTTTCTTCCCCCATCTCCACCTGGTCCACATGAAAATCTTCCTATGTAACTGTGAGCAGCAAATGTTTGAGTAGACACAGAAGTGGGATGGGAACGCTGATTATGGGGTCATCGCTGCTCATCATCTTGCCAGACAGGCGGCAGCTGTAGCTGACTTGCGGAAATGGACGCACACATAGGTAGGTTTTCAGGAACCGCTAAACCACAAAGTTTAGCACGTGTGTTAGGCATGGGGTATATGTGCACTGTGGCCAAGCTTCAGAGCACCACCATGTCATGACCATTATCACACACGACTGTGCCTGGTTTTAGGTTCAGCAGCAAGAGCCACAGATCTGTCTGGTCTGTTATAGCTTTCAACTAAGCGGCTGTGTGCTGTCTGTCACTGTAGGGAAGGTGACCTGACGGACGGACGGACTAGTCAGAGTGAAGAAAGATAGGTTTGCACAGTGTAGGTAGGAGTCAGTGATTACAGTGGGGAAACAACTAGGAAAGTGTAGTGGACGTGCAGTACCTTGGGATGACCATTAGATGGCAGGGTGGAGTGTGAGCAAAGGACTTTACAGCAGCTTAGGGCTTTAGAAACCGTTGGTCATGGGGGGCGTGGTGACAGTTAGTGACAGTTTCAAGGAACCGGGGAAGTTATAAATTCTGAGGGAGGGTTCCAGAAGGTTCCAGTCCCCAGGGGGAGCCCAGGTGACAGGAGGACTTCGCCAGTCTGTGTGTCCTGAGGAGAATCCGACCAAGGGGACTGAGGAGAGGGAAACGTCAGGGGGTGGTCCTGACAGAAAGATACCGCAGAAGAGACGAGGCAGTGAGTGCCATATACCGTATTTGACACGACGACTGACCAGTGAAAGCGCTGTTGGTTATTGGGCCTAGGGCGGCCACAGTGGCGGACCTGGCAGGAGCGTCGAACAAGTGAAGGAGGGACAGTACGCATATGTACGTCCTTATTGTAAAAGTACGGTGTGTAAACGGCTCTGGAAACGGAGGGCCGATAAGTGAAGAAACGTGCGGTGTGCTGCGGAGGCCGTCAGGCGGACGGCAAGTAATGAAATAAACTTGGACCTGTTGCACCCAGAATCTGCCTCATCGTGTCTCTGTCATCATCTCTGCGCGGTACAAAAGTAGGACCACCCCCCCCCCAGCTCGGCACCCCACCACCGACACTACATTTGGCGTAGTCGGCAGGATCGCCGCCGCTAATACGCTATCTTCTGCGGCAGGCCTGCAACTGAAGGACTGAGGAAAACTTAGACTGCTCTATTTCGGATTATAAACACCTGTGGACTAAAAATTACTGACCTGTGGATTACAAATTGGGACGCTGTGTCGGATCTGTGTTGCTTGCAGAGGATCCAAGGCAGTAGCTGATTCTGCCCAAGATGGCGGTATTACTTCAGCGCAGAGGAGAGGTCCGGGTGTTTGCAGTTGTTCAGAATGGACTGGGACCCCCTCCAACGTACCCCAAAAGGAAGCAGTATATGCCCGGAGACCGACGTTTCCATATATTGGACCCTGGCAGATGGATGGAAAGGTCTGCCAACGCCCCACCCAGCAGGAGGAGTGGCACAGAAGAAAAACTTGGCTGCGGCTGTCTGACGCCATTCGAGTGCTGCCCAACGGACGGTATGAGATGCTGCGGGTGTCGGGGCATCGGCCGCCTAGAGTGGCAATGGCGGCGAGAGATGGAGCTGCACCAGAAGTCATCTTCAGATTTACGGGCAGGCAGCGGGATGCTGAGCCGGGGAGCGGAGCCTGAGGGGAGTCAGCGAGAACGGCTGCCACCAATACCAGCAGAGGACTTCTCAGCGGAACCCCCGAGTCCGGAGGGAAGGCCCGCAGGACAGTGGAGCAAGGAACGGAGGCTGCGGGGGAAACTGCGTGATGATGGAACGGAGGCCGCAGCGCCAGGGAAGGTGAGAGTACCCCCGGCCCTACCAGTGCCTCCGCAAGCGGCCCCCACCATTCTGCTGCAGCACGCGGCCCCCTGCGCACCGGAAGGCCTAGTTACCACGGGCCCCGTGGTGTATGTAGAGCTGAGCGAGGTCCCCGCTCATGTCCCCGAACTACCCCGCCCGGAGTCACCAGTGCAGAGCTCACCCAAAGAAGATGCTGCTGCGCTTTCCCTGCTAATAGCAGCTGCATTGTTGAAATCGGCCGTTACTCCGACTCCGTTGGAAGTAGTGGATGCGGCCTGTCCTGAGGCCGCGGTTATGCCGCTGCTGGAGTCGGCTGCGACCGATTTAGCGGGCCCTGTGATTCCAGCCCCCGAGGACCCGGTTCTCCCCATTTGCCACCTGACCCCAGCGGCTGCTGGGCCGCAGAAATCTTCGGCCGTTTCTGTCTTGCGGTCTTTTTCAGCGGAGTCCCGCCCACCGGACTCCAGGGCCCGTGCTGTTCCCTCCGTGTGGGAAGCGGAGGTGATCAGGAAGAAAAAGGCCCGGGAGCAGGAAGTGTGGAACCTGCTCCACACTCAAGGAGAGGCCGTCATGGAAAAGAAGAGGACTTGAATGGACACCCTCAGTATCCCCGTGGAGCCCTCACCTCTGTCCATTGAGAGTGGTATAGACTGTCAGGAGTTCGAAGCACCGTTGTGCAGATTATAAGGACAGTTGCATTTAGAAAAAAGTTTTGTTGTTGTTTAACTGATGCAACTATTTTCTCTCTCTCTTTCTTTCTTCTTTCTATGTTCTTTATATACGAAAATATGTTTACCTGACAGAACGGGGATACGGAAAAGTGGAGGAGTGTCCAGGTCCAAGGAAGGGGGGGAGGAAGAAAGAGGAAATGCAATGTTATGTTATATTTTGGTTTTAAAAGCAAGAGAAAATGAAAAAAAAAAAATTATAAAAAAATGGGGTACTTGTGCTATTATAAAGTTGTATGATGTATAATATGCAAAGTAAAATGCAACAGGTCCGGGTTAAGGGAAGGTCTGCGGGACCAAAGGAAAGTGTGAGATCCGGTAGGGATCTAAGAGTTGAGGTCTGGGAGACCGGGACGCCGACCATGACATGTAATTGAAAGAAGGAAAATGAATGGGAAGATGTGAGAAAGACAGCCGTCCTAGGTCAGGTCCCCCGACACCACGGACACCCCTGAAGAAGGAAAGGCGGGCGCCGGCAATGATCTGGTAGGTGAGTGGCCTCGATCATGGCGTACCGGATAGTGAAAGGTAACAGTAGGGGAGAGTAGGGGAAAGATACACGCCGTAGAGAGAATACGGGTGTACCTTGCCCAATTTGAAAGACGTTGTCATGTGGCGTGCGCGCTGGTGAGTAGCAGTAGGCTGCTCAGAGCATAGTGCTCCCAGTGTGGTTCGGCCCCCGCAGATAGTGGGTTTGGCTCAACTTCTGGTCCGACAACAGAATGTAGGTGTAGATTCAGAACGACGAAGGCAGGGATGACGATTGTCGAGGACGACAATGGACAAAGGAAGGGGGAGTGTAGGGAAGGTGACCTGACGGACGGACGGACTAGTCAGAGTGAAGAAAGATAGGTTTGCACAGTGTAGGTAGGAGTCAGTGATTACAGTGGGGAAACAACTAGGAAAGTGTAGTGGACGTGCAGTACCTTGGGATGACCATTAGATGGCAGGGTGGAGTGTGAGCAAAGGACTTTACAGCAGCTTAGGGCTTTAGAAACCGTTGGTCATGGGGGGCGTGGTGACAGTTAGTGACAGTTTCAAGGAACCGGGGAAGTTATAAATACTGAGGGAGGGTTCCAGAAGGTTCCAGTCCCCAGGGGGAGCCCAGGTGACAGGAGGACTTCGCCAGTCTGTGTGTCCTGAGGAGAATCCGACCAAGGGGACTGAGGAGAGGGAAACGTCAGGGGGTGGTCCTGACAGAAAGATACCGCAGAAGAGACGAGGCAGTGAGTGCCATATACCGTATTTGACACGACGACTGACCAGTGAAAGCGCTGTTGGTTATTGGGCCTAGGGCGGCCACAGTGGCGGACCTGGCAGGAGCGTCGAACAAGTGAAGGAGGGACAGTACGCATATGTACGTCCTTATTGTAAAAGTACGGTGTGTAAACGGCTCTGGAAACGGAGGGCCGATAAGTGAAGAAACGTGCGGTGTGCTGCGGAGGCCGTCAGGCGGACGGCAAGTAATGAAATAAACTTGGACCTGTTGCACCCAGAATCTGCCTCATCGTGTCTCTGTCATCATCTCTGCGCGGTACAAAAGTAGGACCACCCCCCCCCCAGCTCGGCACCCCACCACCGACACTACATCACCTAAACAAATTAGTTTCATCAGAGCTTGTTCCTGCTTCACCGAGGCATTGCTGCAGTGCCTAAAGCTTGAGAATGAAATGGATGACTTACTAACAGATGACAATTTGAAGGAAAATGATTAAGAGGGGATGCAGGGACTAGTGAAGGATGTGGAGGAAACCCTGATGGAACTAGGGCCAGCAATCCTTGATGTTGGTAGCATGTGTACCGTCCCTGTACCGTCACATGGTGCGATTCGGTCCTGACCTCCACAAGGTACAATCAGTGTGCCGTCAGGGAAATGTAGCTTTCATGGACACAAGCACTTGTCCATGTGTCGGTCATTAAGTGGACATTCCAAGTAAATGAGTTTGTCAAGGCATGGGTGATTTTATTGGACATGAGCTGGTGTAAGCTGGGGACAGCACACTGGGGAAAAAAAGTGGTGGCTGGAGATCAAGTAGTGTTTGGGCCTGTGGGTGGCTGGGTATTTTCTCTTACATTCTAAAGCCAGGGGTATGTACATCTGAACACTGCACTGGATCAAGGAATTGGACGTGGTTGCTGATAGTGCTTGCAAATGTTGTAGAGCAGGAGGCCTCCATGCTAGTGTCCAGGTCAGGGGATTGCAAGGCATGTACCACAGGGGAAGAGTCATTGGTATCACCCCCAGACACTGATTGAGGTGTTTGGTCTACCTAGTTGGGTGCTTTGATGACACGTGCCTGAGCATGTTTGCGGTGCTCAGGCTGGTAATAGTCTGACCCCTGCTGATCTTGGTATGGCACAGGTTGCAAATGAACATTCTTTTATCGTTTGCACTTTCTTGAAAAAAGTGCCATACTGGGGAACACCTAACCCTTGATTTGGGAAATTGCTTCTCCCTCTGGCCACACCACTGTTTCTTCCTGCCTTTTGTGGTGCTGCAGATCCCTCCTCATCTGTGCTGCTGCCCTCGCTCTGCATGGCACTTTCGCAAGTTGAGTCAATGACTTCATTGTTCGCCCTCTGGTCATCCCGACTTGTTGAGTTAACAACATCATTTATTGGCAACTGTGTCACATTATCATGTACCTTTTGAGACACTATTTGCTGTTCCCCACCATCATCTTGTTCTGACTGTGACTTAAATATTTGGGCATCACTGCACACTATTTGCCTGTTAGGCGTCAGATTTCTTGCTCTGCACAGCAGGAATCTAGAGCCGTACATCCAGCGGTCTCCCATTCTCTTCCGGCCGCTCAGGGACCTGCACAGCAATCCCGGCGTCCTGCCCAGGCTCGCTCCCAGGGTCTGGATGTTGCTGCCACCTCTGGTCCAGTGATGGTAGCGCAACCTACTTCACAAGGAATCGCTCCAGAGGCCAAGTCCTCTCGCCGTGCTACTGGGCATGCTCGCAATACGATCTCTCAGTGGAGATCAGGGATCACGTGCTCAGGTCCTGCTCCAGATCTGATTGGTCCTTCTCAAAGGAATGGAAGGTCCCGGAAGCGCATGGCTATAAAAAGCCCGCATGGTGGCTCGGCCATGCGCTAGTGTAGACTATTATGCTGTGTGTGAAAGGTGATGGATGCATGTGCTGGTGACTGACTTATTTGAAACCCCTTCCCTCTGATAATATGAATGGTGACAGAGCGTTGGTCTTAGTCAGCCCCAGGTAGTGGCAGTCTATGCGCCACTGAGCTTACCACGCCATACACTAGCGTCCGACGGTGTCCGGCTCCTCCGGCACTGTCGTTAAGCGGCTTCAGTTATTGCCACGCTGCAGTAGCAGCATCTATTGGCGTTTGCGGCTGCAACGCCACCCGCTGGTTACCCTGTGAGGATAACAGGGCCAGCATCTTTATCTAATTTACTCAGAGGCATCTCGGTGTCTGAACAGAGCCGGTCTTAGGCTCTCGGATGACGTTAACCCGAGCGCTGTACTTCACCTCTTAGCGTATCTGCCATTGTCCAGCAGCGGTCTTATCATCTACCGCACGGTGGACCCCGGGCGGCGAACGCACCTCCTATTATTTATATTTGGTGCATTCCGCTATCCCTAGCATTACACTAGCGCCAGGGTCTGGCTGGTAATGGCAGATCTGCAGCAGCTGCAGCGCTACATTCGGCAGCTGGAGAGCAAGTTGGTGGCTATTGAGAGCACCAACTCAGCTGCGAATGCTGCACTAGGTGCTGCTCAGACAGTCGCTGAGGCTGTCTCACGTGTGCCCGCACTTTTGCCCACACCGACAATTTCTCGCCTCCCGCTCCCCAACAAGTTTTCAGGTGACAGCGCCACCTGTAGGGGATTCGTGAGCCAGTGCTCTATTCAGCTCGAGTTACTGGCTGCACGGCTTCCTTCAGAGCGGGCTAAGGTGGGGTTTATTGTGTCACTTTTGTCTGGCAGAGCATTACAGTGGGCTACGCCAGTGTGGGAACGTGATGATCCCGTGGTTCAGGGTGCTTCTAAGTTCCTCGCAGCACTGAAGCAGGACTTTTTGGGACCATGGATCACGCACGACACCTCTCTCTAATTACTATCCCTAAGACAGGGGTCGCTCGCGGTTAGCCATTATGCCGTCCGATTCTGGACATTGGCTTCCGAATTAGAGTGGCCGGGCAAAGCATTAGTCCCGGTGTTTTGGAGAGGGCTAGCTGAGCACGTCAAAGATGCTCTAGCTACCAGAGAGGTTCCCACAAGTCTGGAGGAATTGATTGCCGTCTCCACCCGCATTGACCTCCGGTTTACAGAGCGCGGGTTGGAACGTGCACAATCCAGACGTAGGGTTAACTTGGCTCCCACATTCACCGAGCCGCTAACATACCCCGCACAGGAGCTTTCATCCTCCATTTCGAACCTATGGAGGTGTCTCGCACCGGCCCAAAGCCACGTCCGATGCGAAGCTCTGTACGTTGCTATCAGTGCCGACAGTTCGGTCACCTGGCTAGCACGTGTCCTCTGCGGGCGAAAAAACGTCCATGTCCAGTGGCTGTAGGTGGTGGACAGTCCAATATGAAACCCTTCTCACCCAAACCGGTATTCCGGGGTACCTTAGACAGTGAGTCCTCCACTTGGGAGGCAGAAGTTACCGTGGATTCTGGGGCCGAGGGTAATTTTATGTCCTCTACCTGTGGTGTATCCTATATGGTATTCCACAAAAAGCCTATCTCTATGGGATAACAGATGTATAATGTGTTCCATGCAAATAATGTGATTTCTGTGTAAACTGTATGTTGTAACACATTGTGAGAACTATTGACAAGCCCCATTATCATTAGTAAAGAGACAGTTATCTTCAAATTATAACTGCTTGTTCATAATTGTGGATTAGGTGCACAAACCACCATCACCACCATCCTCCTCTACTTAAAAGGCAGCTACTGCTCAAATCGTTATTCAAAATGATGTTACAATAGGTAATGGCTCTATTCGTGTCAGAGAATGATGGTGAAAAACAAATAATTCTGATAGGGGTCCGTGGCTCCCTCTTTATCCTGTTCTGGAACGCAAGTATTAGAGTTGTCCACTCTCCCTCTCTATGTTGTTATTAATCTATTTTCTGGTTATAAGGTATTAAATTAAAAAAAAGCGGTAACATGGAAAAGAGATTTATTGCAACAGGTTGTTTTGCATGGTCATGTTATTTATTCGTTTGCGTTGTGCGTTTAGCTAGTGCTGTCAAAATTTCACAGCTGTCGGTATGTGGGCAAGTGTTTTAATTTAAAAAAAAACATTTATTTATCTCTTCAATACAAAAAGTGAAACTTGGTTGGGGCTCCTTTGGCATCAATTACTGCATCAATGCAGCGTGGAATGGAGGCGATCAGCATGTGGCACTGCTGAGGTGTTATAGAAGTCCAAGTTACTTTGATAGCAGCCTTCAGCTCATCTGCATTGTTGGGTCTGGTGTCTCTCATCTTCCTCTTTATAATACGCCATAGATTCTCTGCGGGAGTTTGGTTAGGTGAGTTTTCTGGCCAATCAAGCACAGTGATACTGTTGTTTGTAAACCAGGTATTGGTATTTTTGAGAGTGTGGACAGGTGCCAAGTCCTGCTGGAGAATGACATGTCCATCTCCAAAAAGCTTGTCAGCAGAGGGAAGCATGAAGTGCTGTAAAATTTCCTGGTAGACGGCTGCACTGACTTTGGTCTTGATAAAACACAGTGGACCTACACCAGCAGATGACATGGCTCCCCAAACCATCACTGATTGTGGAAACTTCACACTAGACTTCAAGCAGCTTGGATTGTGGCCTCTCCACTCTTCCTCCAAACTCTGGGACCTTGATTTCCAAATTAAATGCAAAATTTACTTTCATATGAATACAACACCTTGGACCACTGAGTAACAGTCCAGTTGTTTTTCTCCTTGGCCTAGGTAAGATGCTTCTGGTGTTGGCTATTGGTCATGAGTGGCTTGACACAAGGATTGTGACTAGTGTTGAGCGATACTGTTCGATACCCAAAAATATTGTATCGGATCGTATCGCCCGATACAAAAAAAATATCAGGTATCGCCGATTCCGATACCGGAAGTCCCATTCAAGTCAAAAAAGCCCTTTATTTCCTTGTTGGCTAATTCTACATAATTGAAAACAAATAAGAATCATGTAGAATGTATTGTGGGAGGTGGAGGAGACATTAAAGGCATAGTGGTTTATTCAAATCACATGGCATAGCATTAATTCCAATTTTTTTTTTCAAGACGTTTGGAGTTAAAAAGCTATTGACTATGTTAACTTTTTTATATTTAGTCAGATATGTATGTTTCACAACTTCCATGCTCTTCACCTTCTTTTGTACTTCTCCCACACTTTCTCCTTCATTATCCGCAGCAGTAGCATTTTTTTCATCAACTTTTTCTTCACCTTATTCATCTTCTTCTTCTTCACCTTCTTCCCATTAATTTTTTTTTCCATTCTTCATATTCTTCTTATTCAGCTATTATTAATTTTCATATGCTATTTCTTCATCTTCTTCCTATTCTTCTTTTTCTTCATTTTCTTATGGTGACAGGCATTCCTGTAGTACTTATCTATAAAAGTTATAAGAATTCACCTTACGTTCTGCCTGTCACAAAAGATTTACAACAGGATTTGTCCGCATTCAGTTTGGCCTGCAGCAGCAGGCATTTTCCAGGGGCACCACGAGGAGGAACGGACTCACCCCCATTTACTGCTTAGTCTTCTTCTGCTTATAATTTTGATTTCTTCTATGCTGATTTTTAGTCTTATGCTTAATGTTCTTCTGCTTTCTGTTCTTCTGCTTTAGCTTCTTCTGTTCTTCTGCTTCTTGTTCTTCTGTCTTTTGTTCTGTATCTTGGTGGTTGTCTTCATGTTGTTTGTCCTCTTGGTCTTATTATTTAGGGTCATATTTCTGGTCTTCTTTGGTGTGGTCTTCAGGGTCATCGTCATCAGGGTCGTCGTCATGGAGATCAATAAGGATTACCAAAGACAATTTCAAAAAGCTTGATCTTGGAAATGTAGCAGAAGGTACAAGAAGGCTGAGAAATTGGCGAGAACCAGCTGACAGTACTGGAACCCGTAGTGGCAGCAGAAGGAACAATAGCCAATGGCACTACTGAGGAACAGCTGACGGTGCTGGACCCCGGTTACTATGCAGGAGGTACCTGTGCTAGAAACCACTACCAAGGACCAGCTGACGTTGCTGGACCTCGGATACCGAGATGGAGGCACCTAGGCCAAAGGCTCTGGCGAGAACCAGCAGACAGTGCTGGAACCCGGATGGGTAGCAGAAGGAACAAGAGCCAATGGCGCTACCGAGGACCAACTGACGGTGATGGACTACGGTTACTAAGCAGAAGGTACCTGTGCTAAAAAGCACTACCAAGGACCAACTGACGGTGCTGGACTTCGGATACCGAGATGGAGGCACCTAGGCCAAAGGCTCTGGCGAGAACCAGCTGACAGTGCTGGCACCCGGATGGGTAGCAGAAGGAACAAGAGCCAATGGCACTACCGAGGACCAACTGACGGTGCTGGACCACGGTTACTAAGCAGAAGGTACCTGTGCTAAAAAGCACTACCAAGGACCAGCTGACAGTGCTGGACCTCGGATACCGAGATGGAGGCACCTAGGCCAAAGGCTCTGGCGAGAACCAGCTGACAGTGCTGGAACCCGGGTGGGTAGCAGAAGGTACCCATCCAAAGCAAAGTAGCCAGGCCGCAAGCCGGCCACAGTTACCGAAACCCACAGTCCTACAGGGGGTCCATGTCCCATTGGCACTACGGATCCAGCCTTCAGTGCCAGTTCCCACAGCCCACATAGGAGTCACCTAAACGGCAGGCACCGTAGAGTCTGCTAACCCGGCCGCAAGATGACAGGACAACGGATTGGTGGCATAGTGACCTTGACACTACCCGGAAACAGCTGGCGTGCTGGAACCAGGCTGGGCAACAGGGAGTACCCGTGCCAAAGACACTGCCGAGCACCAACTGGCGTTGTTGGAACCCAGGGACAATCATGGTGAAGGCCGAGGCCTACTTGGTGGTAGTTTTAGATTGTTTGTAGGCTACAACAGACTGTCAACGTGCTCCAATTAGCATCTGTCTCCACTCTGTTTCCAGGATTTCACGTGGCCACCAACACCGCCAGTTTATGCGTACAGTAGCCGTCTGCCCAATCCACACGTGTTCCTGTGTTACTGGGGTTCTGTAATGTCAGCAGATCCCCTGATGTGTGTCTGCCACTGTCTCCTGCTCTGTCCACCTTCCCACCGCTTGCAGTGGGAAGGTGGACAGAGCAGGAGATAGTGGCGGACACACATTGGGGGATCTGCTCACGTAACAGAACACCAGGAACACAGGAACAAGTGTGGAATGCGTGGACGGCAATTGTGAGCAGGAACTGGCGGTGTTGGAGGTCAGGGGAAATACTAGAGACAGAGTGGAGACAGAGGCCAAATCAGAGAATGTTTAAATCTGAAGTATTTACAATTTGGAGGCAGCAGCAGTTTGCCCTCCACACAGCAGGGGATCAGCTGACGTTACCGAACCCCACTTTCACATGAACGAGTGTTTTTTTCTGTGTGGACAGCACTTCCGAGCACCAACTGGCGTTGTTGGAGCCCAGGGACAATCATGGTGCAGGCCGAGGCCTACTAGGAGCCAGGTGTAAATCGGAGGTATTTTGACTTTGGAGGGAGCAGGACACTTTGCCCTCCACACAGCAGGGGATCAGCTGACATTACTGACCCCCACTTTAACATGAACGAGTGTTTTTTTCTGTGTGGACAGCACTTCCGAGCACCAACTGGCGTTGTTGGAGCCCAGGGACAATCAGGGTGCAGGCCGAGGCCTACTTGGTGGCAGTTTTAGATTGTTTGTAGGCTACAACAGACTGTCAACGTGCTCCAATTAGGCATCTGTTTCCACTCTGTTTCCAGGATTTCACGTGACCACCAACACCGCCAGTTTATGCGTACAGCAGCCGTCTGACCAATCCACATGTGTTCCTGTGTTACTGGGGTTCTGTAATGTCAGCAGATCCCCTGATGTGTGTCTGCCACTGTCTCCTGCTCTGTCCACATTCCCACCGCTTGCAGTGGGAAGGTGGACAGCGCAGGAGATAGTGGTGGACACATATTGGGGGATCTGCTCACGTAACAGAACACCAGGAACACAGGAACAAGTGTGGAATGCATGGACGGCAACTGTGAGCAGGAACTGGCGGTGTTGGAGGTCAGGGGAAATACTAGAGACAGAGTGGAGACAGAGGCCAAATCAGAGAATGTTTAAATCTGAAGTAGTTACAATTTGGAGGCAGCAGCAGTTTGCCCTCCACACAGCAGGGGATCAGCTGACGTTACCGAACCCCACTTTCACATGAACGAGTGTTTTTTTCTGTGTGGACAGCACTTCCGAGCACCAACTGGCGTTGTTGGAGCCCAGGGACAATCATGGTGCAGGCCGAGGCCTACTAGGAGCCAGGTGTAAATCGGAGGTATTTTGACTTTGGAGGGAGCAGGACACTTTGCCCTCCACACAGCAGGGGATCAGCTGACGTTACTGACCCCCACTTTAACATGAACGAGTGTTTTTTTCTGTGTGGACAGCACTTCCGAACAACTGACGATGTTGGAGCCCAGGGATAGTCATTTTGTAGGCTGAGGCCTACTTGGAGGCAGTTTAAGATAAGACGTTGTTTGAATTTGGAGGCAGCAGGAGAGTTTGCCGTACACACAGCAGGGGATCAGCTGACGTTACCGAACCCCACTTACACATGAACAAGTGTGTTTTTCTGTGTGGACAGCACTTCCGAGCACCAACTGGCGTTGTTGGAGCCCAGGGACAATCAGGGTGCAGGCCGAGGCCTACTAGGAGCCAGGTGTAAATCGGAGGTATTTTGACTTTGGAGGCAGCACCACTTTGCCCTCCACACAGCAGGGGATCACCTGACGTTACCGAACCCAACTTACACGTGAGCGAGTGTTTTGTCTGTGCGGACAGCACTTCTGAGCAACAACTGGCGGTGTCGGAGCCCAGGGAAAATCAGGTAGTAGGCCGAGGCCTACTTGGTGGCAGTTTTCCATTGTTTCTAGACTACTACTAACTGTCAACGTACTCCAATTAGGCCTCTGTCTTCACTCTGTTTCGAGTATTTCCTCTGGCTTCCAACCACGCCAGTTGCTGCTCTGAAAAGCCGTCTGCACAACCCACACTTGTTCCTGTGTTACTGGGGTTCTGTAACAGCAGCTTCTCCTTAGAGGTGAGTCAGGCAATGTCTCCTGGTCTGTCCACTTTTTCACTACAAGTAGTGGGAATGAATCATAGAATCATAGAATCATAGAATCATAGAATGGTAGAGTTGAAAGGGACCTCCTGGGCCATCTGGTCCAACCCCCTGCTCAAAGCAGGATTCGCTAAATCATCCCAGTTAGATGTCTGTCCAGCCTCTGTTTGAAGACTTCCATTGAAGGAGAACTCACCACTTCTCGTGGCAGCCTGTTCCACTCATTGATCACTCTAACTGTCAAAAAGTTTTTTCTAATATCTAATCTGTGTCTCCTCCCATTCAGCTTCATCCCATTGCTTCTAGTCTTTCCTTGTGCAAATGAGAATAAAGTTGATCCTTCTACAATGTGACAGCCCTTTAGATATTTGTAGACAGCTATTAAGTCTCCTCTCAGTCTTCTCTTTTGCAAACTAAACATTCCCAAATCCTGCAACCTTTCCTCATAAGACAGGGTTTGCAGACCGGTCACCATTCTGGTCGCTCTTTTCTGAACTTGCTCCAGTTTGTTGATGTCTTTTTTAAAATGTGGTGCCCAAAATTGGACACAATATTCCAGATGAGGTCTGACCAAAGAGGAGTAGAGGGAAATAATTACTTCACGTGATCTAGACTGTATGCTTCTGTTAATACATCCTAGAATTGCATTTGCCTTTTTTGCTGCTGCATCACACTGTTGACTCATATTCAGTCTGTGATCTATTAGTATACCCAAGTCTTTTTCACATGTGCTGTCACTTAGCCCTATTCCTCCCATTCTATATATGCTTTTTTCATTTTTATTGCCCAGATGTAGTACTTTGCATTTCTCCCTGTTAAAAACCATTCTGTTAGTTGCTGCCCACTTCTCCAGTTTATTTAAATCTTTATGAATCCTCTCTCTCTCTTCTCTAGTATTAGCTATCCCTCCTAGCTTTGTGTCATCAGCAAATTTAATCAGTTTACCCTCAATTCCTTCATCTAAATCGTTGATAAAGATGTTGAACAATACAGGGCCCAGGACAGAGCCCTGTGGTACCCCACTTGAGACATTCTTCCAACTGGATGTGCAGCCATTTACAACCACTCTTTGGGTCCGATCACTAAGCCAGTTATGAATCCACCTAACAGTTGCCTTGTCCATTCCATACTTAGTCATTTTTTCAATAAGGATTGTATGAGAGACTTTGTCAAATGCTTTGCTGAAGTCAAGATATACTATATCTACAGCATTTCCTTGATCCACCCAATCAGTAATACCGTCATAGAAGGAAATTAAATTAGTCTGACATGACTTATTAGTTACAAACCCATGCTGACTCTGTTTAATCACTTCATTCTTATCCAGGTATTGACATACATGTTGTTTAATAATTTGTTCAAAGATTTTTCCTGGTATAGAAGTCAGACTCACCGGCCTATAGTTGCCTGGGTCCACCTTCTTCCCCTTTTTGAAGATAGGAACAACATTTGCTCTTCTCCAGTCTTCTGGCACTTCTCCTGTTCTCCAAGAATTTTCAAAGATTATGGAGAGGGGTTCAAAAATTTCTTCTGCTATCTCCTTCAGTACTCTGGGGTGTAATTCATCTGGACCTGGAGACTTGAATTCATTTAGGTTAGCTAAGTGTTTCCTCACTATCTTTCTGTTTATAGATATCCTGGATTCTTCTATTCCCTTAATAGGACAGTGAATAACAGTTGATGTTACATTTCCTTTCTGAGAGAAAACAGATGCAAAATAGGAATTTAAAAGTTCAGCCTTCTCAACATCCTGTCTTACCATTTCATCATTTTCATCCTGTAAAAATCCTATAGCATCTTTGACTTTTCTTTTACTTTTGACATATCCCCAAAATCCTTTATTATTGCTTTTGACATCTCTTGCAAGCCTCAATTCATTTTCAGCTTTAGCTAATCTGATTTGTGCCCTGCAGGTTCTGCAGACAGCATTATATTCTTCTTTAGATATGCCTCCCTCTTTCCATTTTATAAACATTTTTTTCTTCCTTTTTAGCATGTGCTTAAGTTCTGTGTTCATCCATCCTGGTTTCCTTAAATGCTTCCTATTCTTCCCTCTTTTCGGAATTGGTAACAACTGTGCTTTGAGAATTTCATTTTTCAAGATTTCCCATCCTTCCTGGACATTTTTGTCTTTAAGGATATCCAGCCATTGGATCCCTCCAATTCTCTTTCTGAATCCCTTAAAATCTGCCCTTTCTGAAATCTAACCTTGACGTCTGAGTCTTCACAGGTCTTCCGCCTCTAGTTATCCAAAATTCTAAAATAGCATGGTCGCTACCTCCTAGGCTCCCAGCCACTTTTACCTCCTCAACCATTTCCTCCCTGTTTATAAGGATTAGATCCAAGGTAGCAGTTCCCCTTGTTTTCTCCTTTACCTTTTGGAAGATAAAGTTGTCAGCAAGAGAGGATAAGAATTTCCTTGACCTGTTAGTTTTGCCTGAGAGAGATTCCCAACAAATGTCTGGATAGTTGAAATCTCCCATGACAACTATGTCATAATTTTTGGAGAACTTGGCCATTTGATGCATAAAGAGTTCATCCATATCTTCAGCTTGCACAGGCGGCCTGTAGTAAATGCCTACAATGGTGTCCTTTCCATTGTTCTGTCCTTGTATTCTTACCCAAACAGTTTCCACAGAACTCCCAGTCTCTGAAGCTTCAATCTCTGTGCAGATATACGCATTTCTAACATACAATGCGACACCCCCTCCTCGTTTATCAAGTCTGTTTCTTGCAAATAAGTTGTATCCTTCTAGTCTTGTATTCCAATCATGTGTATTGTCCCACCAAGTTTCAGTGATTCCAATGACATCATATTTCTTTTCCTGTGTTAGTAGTTCCAATTCTCCTTGTTTGTTGCCCATGCTTTGTGCATTAGTATAGAAACATTTTAGTTTGTGATTGGTTTCTCTTTCTCCAATATTTTTATTAATTAGATTCTTTCGTCTTTGTTCTTCCTTTCCACTTCTAATAGCAGAGTTCTCAATAGCATTTGTCAGGTGTATGGCTTTTTCTGGTCTTTTGCTTCCCTTCCCATGTTGTTCTAGTTTAAAGCTCTCCTTACAAGTGTAGCAAGGCGACTTCCAAATACCTGCTTTCCAGTCTTCGTAAGGTGCACCCCATCTCTAGCAAGTAGTCCATCGTATAAGTAGTTCACTCCGTGATCCAGAAATCCAAATCGTTGCTGACGGCACCATCGACGTAGCCAGTTGTTCACCTGCAGAATCTTATTCCACCTCCTTGTTCCATGGCCATCCACTGGGAGGATGGAAGAGAAGACCACCTGCGCTCCCAGTTCTTTCACTTTCTTGCCTAAGTCTTCAAAGTCTCTGCAGATGGTTTCCAGGTCGTTTCTTGCGGTGTCATTTGTCCCCACATGTAGTAGCAGGAATGGGTAGTCATCTGTAGGTCTGAAGAGTCCTGATATCCTGTCAGACACATCTTTAAAGCAGGAGACATTGCCGGACTCACCTCTGGAGATGAGCAGATGTTACAGGACCCAGGTAACACAGGAACAAGTGTGGATTGTGCAGACGGCACTTGAGAGCAGAAACAGGCGGTGTTGTAGGCCGGAGGAAATACTCAAAACAGAGTGGAGACAAAGGACAAATCAGAGAACATATTAAATCAGAGGTAGTCAGAAGTTGTAGGCAGCAGGAGAGTTTGCCGTACACACAGCAGGTGATCAGCTGACGTTACCGAACCCCACTTAAACATGACCGAGTGTTTTGACTGTGCGGACAGCACTTCTGAGCAACAACTGGCGCTGTCGGAGCCCAGGGAAAATCAGGTAGTAGGCCGAGGCCTACTTGGAGCCAGGTGTAAATCTGAGGTTGTTTGACTGTGGAGGGGGCAGGATACTTTGCCATACACACAGCAGGGAATCAGCTGACGTTACCGAACCCTACTTACACATGAGCGAGTGTTTTGTCTGTGTGGACAGCACTTCTGAGCAACAACGGGTGTTTCTGTAGCCCAGGAAATAAAGTTCAGGTCATAGAAACATGAACACAACAGGAGACCTGGATCCTGCCAGCCAATTATTTATTCTGGAAGAGGACTGGCAAATTCAGGTGAGATCCAGGCCTTGTTCATTTTCAGAAAAGTAAGCCGGTCAACATTATCGGCGGATAGTTGCGTGCGACAGTCTGTTACCACACCACCTGGAACACTAAAGACACGTTCCGATAATACACTGGCAGCAGGGCAAGCCAGCACCTCCAATGCATACTGGCTAAGCTCTGGCCATGTATCCAGCTTAGAGACCCAATACTTGAACGGGGAAGAGCCGTCTGGGAGTACACTAACAGGGCAAGACAAGTAGTCTGTCACCATCTGACGGAAACGTTGCCTCCTGCTGACTGGAGCCGTCTGTGATGGTGTAGCCGTTTGTGGCAGTCCCACAAAACTTTTCCACATTTGGGCCATACTGGCCTTGCCTTGTCCTGCGGCACTGCCACTGCTACCTCTTTGTGCAGAGCTTCCTCCACTGCCTCTACCCACATGGCTGCTTTGAAAAGCACTACCAGCAACACTTGCGGGGGGAATGGAGAACATAATGGCCTGCACAAGTGTTTCTTGGTACTCCCGCATTTTTCGCTCCCGGTTCAACTGTGGTTTGAGGCTTTGTAAGTTGTCCCGGTAGCGAGGATCTAGGAGGGTGTACACCCAAAAATCAGCCGTGTGGAGAATGTTGGCAATGCGGCGGTCATTTAACAAGCACTGCAGCATGAAATCAACCATGTGCTGCAGACTGCCAACTGGACCGGAAACGCTGTCCCCAGCTTGAGGCAGCATCTCAGCCTGCTCAGCATCACCCCACCCTCGCTGTACACACTGACTACTAGAGCCTTGTGTACCTCCCTCCTCTGGAGAGATGTGTTCCTCCTCCTCCATTGACTCCTCGTCATCCTCCTCACTAAGTGTCCCCTGCCTGGGCCTTTGTGTGGAGGCACGTTGCGCAGACTTGCCAGAAGCAGATGGCATTTCTGACTCCTCATCCTCGACCTCTTCAAAAACCTCCTCACTTAGTGCTTGTAAGGTTTTTTGAAGCAGACAGATAAGGAGGATAGTGATGCTGACTAGTGCATCATCTGCACTGGCCATCCACGTGGAGTCATCGAAGGCACGCAAAACTTGGCAGATGTCCCTCATAGTGGCCCACTCAGTGGTGGTGAAGTGTGTCCGGCGCACAATGCGACTTGTTTGCGCCTGATGCAGCTGGTACTCCATTACTGCTGCGTGCTGCTCACACGACCGCTCCAACATATGTAACGTTGAATTCCACCTGGTGGGGAGGTCACATATGATGCGATGTTCTGGCAGGCGGAATCGGCGTTGCAGAGATGCAATGCGCGATCTTGCCATGCTGGAACGCCACAAGTGAGCACACTCTAGGCGAACCTTGTGCAGCAGTGCATCAAGATCCGGATAGTCCCTCAGAAAGCTCTGCACGACCAAATTGAGCACGTGTGCCAGACATGGTATGTGAGTGAGGTTGCCTAGGCCCAGAGCTGCCACTAGATTTCGGCCATTGTCACTCACTACCAAACCTTGCTGGAGATTCGCTGGCACAAACCACACATCGCTCTCCTGCTTGATGGCATTCCAGAGCTCCTGTGCTGTGTGGCTCCGATTCCCCAAAGAAATTAATTTAAGGATGGCCTGTTGACCTTTGGCCACATCTGTGCTCATATCTGGCCTAACAGGCTCATGCAGTGCTGATTCCGAGGAACTAGAATAGGAGGAGGACTCAATATGTACAGACTGCATTCCTGCAATCCTTGGAGTTGGCAGAATATGTACAGAGCCACTCTCCAGATCTGTACCCGGCTCCACAACATTGACCCAATGGGCAGTGAGGGAAAGGTATCGTCCCTGTCCATGGCTACTGCTCCACGCATCGGTGGTCAGGTGGACCTTGCTACTGACGGCGTTTAGTAGCGCATTTTTAATTTTTACCTCCACATGCTTTTGCACGGCAGGGACGGCTTGCCTGCTGAAATAAAAGCGGCTGGGCACATTGTATTGTGGAACTGCCAATGACATCAAGTTCCGGAAGGTGTCAGTCTCCACCAGCCTGAATGACAGCATCTCAAGGGCCAGTAGTTTGGCAATGCCGGCATTCAGAGCCAGTGCTCGGGGATGGTTTGCCGAGTATGGCCGCTTTTTCTCCCATGCCTGTGCTACTGATTGCTTGTGAGTGGCCTGGGAGTGTGCTGATGACTGAGAACGTGGTTCAGTGGGTGGAAATTCACTGGGTCTCTGGACAACAGTGGCAGTGATTCTTCCATGGCGTTCCAGTGAGGAAGCCGAACCAGCTGTGTGTGAGCTGGAGGAAGAGGCCCCAACACGAGCTGAAGAGGTGGTAGGTGCTGCTGAAGGTTGGCCTACATCTTCAGTGTGTCTGTGTAACTCCACCTCGTGCTTGGTACGCACATGTTTCCACATATTTGTGGTATTGAGGTTGCTCACATTTTTCCCTCGTTTCACTTTCTGATGACACAGCTTGCATTTGACAAAGCAAATGTCATCTGCAACTGTGTCAAAAAAAGACCACGCACTGCAAGTCCTGGGAGCACCCGTTTTCTGTTTTGGAAGAGGATTGCTCCTCACGGGTGCCAAAGTGGAGGCTACAGGCAACCAAGTCTGCCTCCGCCCTCTCCCTCCTCTTTTGGCCGTTCGGGGAATCTCTTTTTCAGAGCTGCTCCCACCACCTTCCTGTGGCTGATGCCATGATGGGTCAAGGACCTCATCATCTCCACTCCCCTCTTCAAGCACCGGCTGGTCCAGGGTTGTCTCGCCAGCACCGTACGCACCAGAAATTGGCAACTGAGTCTCATCATCATCAGATGAGCACTGAGGTGTGCTGACAATAGGCACTGGCCCACCCGCCTCTTCAGATTCAGAGGGACAAAGCAGTTGCGCATCACTGCATACTCCCTCTTCTTCACGCTCTAGAATGCTGCTTGGCTGGCCACCTCTTTCCCAGCCAACAGATTCTGAGAACAGAAGTAAAGATTGAGATGGCTCCTGTCCAGGGCTCTCAGACTGCCTGGGCAATTTGGCAGGTGGTGAAGATACAGATGGTTGCTCTTCAGTGCTCTGGCCCTGGGAGGATGCGGAAGTCATTGAAGTGGATGCGTTAGCTGCCATCCATCCGACAACGGCTTCAATTTGTTCGTCACACAGCAGTGGGGTACGGCGAGGTCCTACAAAGCTGCGCATGAAGGACTGTTGCCTGGTAAAAGTGGGGGATGCCGGGTCACTGGTGGCCGCAGCAGACACCGAATCCCCACATCCTCTCCCTGCTGAATCTCCCCGTCCTCTCCCTGCTGAAACTCCACGGCCACGACCACGTGCCTTACTCCCTGCCTTCTTCATCTTGGTAGACTGATAAAGATAGGCAGAAAAGTAAAAAAGGGGTGGCTTAGTGTTCTTATTCCTGAACACCTGCTAACCAGTATAAGAAACACTAGTTTGGCTAAGAGTGTGTGTACTACACTTTAATATGATCTAATGTGGCCTACACAACTGTAAAGTGGAGTGTTTGGTGAACTTTATTTCCTTTTTTTGGGGGAGGGAAAGAAAAGGATGTGACCAAAGTTTGAAAGCTATAGTATCACAAACTTTTTGGAGCGATTACAATGCAGGAAGCTAACCTACAATGCAATTGATGAGGCTCCAAAAAATAGGGTGATACTAGTCTGGCTGGCCCTGAAGGGCACAAGCCAGCAAAAAGGCTCCTCTATCTAATCCTATATAGTGTTTGCAACCAACCAATGACAATGGATGCGGATGGAAGCACACTAATATAGGAGCAAAAATCTGGCTAAATTTGCTGCAAAAAAAGGACTATGTATGAGGCAGTGATGCACGCTGAGCGGACTACAACCAGCGGTGGCTGTAGAACACACTGCAAGGTGAGCTGCACTTACACACAGAGAGACCTATCAGACAGCCAAAAACAGTGCAGAGAAATGGGCTATAGCACTGAAAGGCTGCTGAAAGGCTCCGCTGTCCACTCCTTTAGTGTTTGCAACCAAGGTATATGGATACGTATTGAAGCACACTATACAGGAGAAAAAAAAGCAGCAATAAAAGAAAATTGTGTATGAGGCAGAGACACACGCTGGGCGGCCTACAAGCAGACATGCCTGCAGGACACACTACACAGCGTGGGTCTGCACTCACACAGCCCTTGCAGACAGCTATTAAAACAGCGCTGCTGGGCTACAAAAATGCTACAGTGGTGGATTATGTAGCCTGGGTAGAGCAATAAATATGTTTCATGATCGCTATTTCTAACTGTCCCTCACAGTCTTCAACAGCAGCCTGTCCCTAACTGAATTCACAGCAGAGTGAACCCGAAATGGCGGCTGCTGCGGTTTTTATAGTGCATCATGACATCATTTCAGCAGTCAATCACAGCAATGCCAGTAGTTAACATGCCTACATGCCTAACAGGATGTGCCCACACTTCTGAGGATCCCCATTGGCTGAATCAAATCGAGCGGGCTCCTAGCATTATGGGAACTTCCAATTCCGGTATTCGATATGAAAAAAGTATCATAACTAAGTATCGGAATTCCGATACAGCTAATATCGGCCGATACCCGATACTTGCGGTATCGGAATGCTCAACACTAATTGTGACACTTGTAGCCAATCTCCTAGATACGTCTGTGTGTGGTGACTCTTGAAGCAATGACTCCAGCAGCAGTCCACTCCTTGTGAATCTCCCCCAAATTTTTGAATGACCTTTTCTTAACAATCCTTTCAAGGCTGCAGTTATCCCGGTTGCTTGTGCACCTTTTTCTACCACACTTTTTCCTTCCCCTCAACTTTATGCTTGGATACAGCACTCTGTGAACAGCCAGCTTCTTTAGCAATGACCTTTTGTGACTTACCCTCTTTGTGGAGTTTGTCAATAACTGCCTTCTGGACATCTGTCAAGTCAAACAACACACAACAACAATTGAAAAAACAATATATAAAAACATAAAAATATTATATTATTTGGCAAGAAGACCGCACAATATGTTAATAATCTAGTTTCATACTTATGATAATTTCACCACTGTACAAAAGATTGTATAAATTGAGCATATATAATAATCCCCAAATAAAACAGCAAAAATAATAAATATACAAGTGCATCAAAATTAGTGAAGTGATCAAAAAATAAAATAATAAAATTATCAAATGTAAATCACTACACCAAAAAATGTGAAGAATATAATAATCATAAATGAAGTGTAAAGGAATGTGTATATATAACACATGTGTATGTGAAAGACGCGCGTTTTGGAAAAGCTTCCCTGATGAAGGAGCTTTTCCGAAACGTGCGTCGGGGCGCGTTCTTTTGGCAACCCGCTTTTACCACTGTCTTTTCATCTAGCTTACTAGGTAGTATACTACGCTTTATTATGTTACATGCTTTTCTTGCTATATAAGCGCTAGACATCCTGTTCATTGCACAGCGCTACACATGGTATTTCTGTGCTGGCCCATTTTTACTACATAGCGCTCTATATTAGGTAATATACCTCATTATTTTAGGTTGCATGCCCTCTTTGCTGTATAAGCGCTAGACATCTTGTTTATTGCACAGCGCCACACGTGGTATTTCTGTGCTCAAAGTGGCCTTTGTGTTGTACATATCATTATTTAGTATGTGGATAGTTTTATCCCTTGTTTTGGCCCATTTTTACTACATAGCGCTTTATATGGCACTTTTCTAGTGGCTTTTTACATAGTGACTATATGGTGCACATTGGTTATTAATTAACAGTGTTTATTGAATCTTTCACATACACATGTGTTATATATACACATTCCTTTACACTTCATTTCTAATTATTATATTCTTCACATTTTTTGGTGTAGTGATTTACATTTGATAATTTTATTATTTTATTTTTTGATCACTTCACTAATTTTGATGCACTTGTATATTTATTATTTTTGCTGCTTTATTTGGGGATTATTATATATGCTCAATTTATACAATCTTTTGTACAGTGGTGAAATTATCACAAGTATGAAACTAGATTATTAACATATTGTGCGGTCTTCTTGCCAAATAATATAATATTTTTATATGTTTTTATATATTGTTTTTTCAATTGTTGTTGTGTGTTGTTTGGCCAAAATCTATAATAAAGGCTTATTTTATTATATATTTTGGTTTTTATTAAGCTCTCTATATACACATATTCATTTATCCTGGCGTTTTTCGTACATAACGAGTTAGTTTTTCTTCTTTATTGATACCGGATGGTCTGCCATCCAATTTTAAAAGGAACACATTGGTGACTTATTAAACTATATTCTGTTGCATATTATTGATTTATTACATATTGCTGCAGTGTCCTTTTTCTCTTTTCACATCTGTCAAGTCAGCAGTCTTCCCCATGATTGTGGAGCCTACTGAAACAGACTAAGGGACCTTTTTAAACGCTTAGGAAGCCTTTGCAGGTTTTTTTTGTTAAATATTCTAATTTACTGAGATAATGAGTTTTGGGTTTTCATTGGCTGTAAGCCATAATCATCAACACTAAGGCCTCTTTCACACATCAGGTTTTCGCCGTCAGGCGCGATCCGGCGCTTTTGACAAAAACCGGATCCGGCGAAATGCAATGCCGGATCCGGTTTCCCCCCCATTGACTTGCATTAGAGCCGGATCGAGCCGGATGGCCATGCGTTTCATCCGATTTTCGCCGGATCCGGCAATGTGACGCGATCCGGCGTCTGGAAAAAACGGCTACTGTAACGTTTTTTGTCTCCGGCGAAAAAGCCGGACACGCCGGATCCGGCGTGTCCGGCTTTTTCATACAATGAAAGCCTATGAGCGCCGCAATGCGCCTGATCCGGCGACAGCCGGATCCGGTGGCCGGATCCGTTTTTTTTGGTCTGAGCATGCTCAGTAGCTCTGCCCACAAGACATATATAAAAGCAAGACAGTGGGACCCTCAGCCACACCCAACATGACACCCAAGCCAAGAACCAGGAGCAGGAGAAGGCAGCAGACATCTGCAGCAGCACCATCAGCACCACCCCAAATGGAGCAGCATGCTGAACAACGGGAGGGGAGTCCAGCAGCAGATGAGAGACGGTAATTATCAAATCCCCCATTCCTCCAAACTAGGGCTATGGAATATCAAGATATTCATTGGCCCTTTGTTTCTCTTTATTCAACAGCTGCCCAATAGATGCAGCAGCAGCAGCAATGGCAGCAGCAGGAACACCACCCACAGCCATGGAGTCTGGCCAGCAACAGGACAGCACATCTTCTTCTGGGAGCCCTCCCTCGCATCGTCAGCGTTTGACGGTAAGTTTTTATTTCCAAAATCCATCATCTCTGTAATATATGTCTATTCATTGCCTTTTATTTCAAAACAGGAATCACAAGATGAAGAGGAGCTCCCAGAAGAAGAAGGAAGGGGTGGACAGACACTTGGAGTGGGCTCACAATTGGTAAGTTTTTTGCATCAAACGCAGAAACACAACATCACACTACACACAACACATAGAAAACAATGTTCTGCAGACCACACACAGCAAACAAATGCCTACATCCAAAGACATAACATTTTTTGTTTTCTTCTCTAGTCTTCCCAATCTGGTGCTCGGCCAAGAGGTCCTCGCAGTGCCTCCCGGGGTCGTCGGCGACAGCAACGCGGCGGTCACCAGCGTGTAAGTATAAATATTTTTGCTTTGTTTTTTTTGCACTTTTTATTTCATTTCTTTTGTGGAGGCTAATTATGTTATTTTTGTCTTTTTCTTTAACAGCCTTCACAGCGTGCTCCCGACTCTGACGGTGAGGATGGAGGGATTGATGTGGACCACCTCATCGATCTCGTCAGAGAAAGGGAGCCGCTCTGGGATATGGCTGACCGCCGCCATGCTGACCTTATCGTTACCCGACGACTCTGGGAGGAAATCTGTTCGCTCCTTGTGGACCGCTGGGAGGACCTCGAAGCTCGGGCCCAGATTAAAGAGCGTAAGTATATACAGTACCGGTTGCTTGATTTAAACCAGTGTTTCCCGAACTCCAGTCCTCGTGGTCCCCACGGATCATGTGTTCAGGATTTCTATTTACTTTGGAAATCCTGAAAACATGACCCCTGGGGACCATGAGGACTGGAGTTTGGGAAACACTGATGTTATATACTAACCACTTTGTCCTTTCTCGTTTCAGGGGAGAGAATTGTGAAGCGGTGGCGGTCTGTGAGGGATCGTTTCAAGAAGGAGTTCAATAAGGAGATGCGGGCCCCGAGTGGATCTGGAGGACGCAGGAGCAAGTACAAGTACGCACGAGCCCTGTCGTTTCTCCGGGAGACAATGCTCACCAGAAGGTAAATATTACACACCACATGTGACAAAAAAATGTTTAGATGTAACTTTTTTTTTCAGCCAGGGCCATACCATGTCACTATTTTAATTGTTTTTTTTCTCTTTATTCCACAGCACGGTGAGCAGCACTCGGGAGCCTGCACAATTGGACCCTTCTGAGGCGATCCCTGAGGAGACCGGCACCGAGGGACACTTCGACCGCCCCGGTACATCTGCACCTTCCCAGCCTTCCCACACATTCGACCCATCTGTCCCATCCACCAGCACAGGAGCATCGTGGCCGCCTACATTACATGAAGCTGCTGGTGAGGAGATCGCTTTCCCTTTACCCCACCCTTCTGCCCCTGCCACCTCTAGTACACCTGCGGGTACTGGGCGGCAGCGGCAGAGGGGTCAGGAAAAGAGTTATGCGCCAGAGTTCTTGCATCTGAATGCATCTTTCCAGAACTGTCTAAAAGTCTTGTCAGAGCAAATCTCCGCAGGCTTTCAGCAGATCAACTCCAGCATTCTGGAGGTGAAGACACTTCTGCAAACCATGCATTCAGAAGCAAGATCTTCGCCAAACCACACCTTTTTCAGGTCTGTTGTGGAGCGCATGGCAACACTATCTCCTACCCAGCAGATGCATGTAATGCATTCGTGCCACGGTGCTCTACAGCAGGTTACCTCCCAACCTCCACCTCCCACCACTGTAGTTCCTCCACCTGCACCCCCTCCAGCCACTTTCCATCCTCCCCCTCCTATTACATCTGCACCCCCTCCAGCCACTTTCCATCCTCCCCCTCCTATTACATACCAGCAACCTGCCCAGTACCAGCAACCTCCCCAGTACCAGCAACCTCCCCAGTACCAGACATCTCCCCACTTCCAGCAACCTGCCCCGTACCAAACTCCTTCCCCATACAACTTGCCATCAACATCATCTGCTCCTACAGTCCCTGCCCAACCCTCCACTCCACCGCCCACCACCTCTTCTGCCTCCCACATGTCCACCCATTCTGTAGCTTTTTCCACACCATCACCTCTAACTGTTCCTTCCCCACCACGATCCCAGTCCTCTCTCCACACTCCCATTGTCGAAGTGTCCCGCAGCCCCTCCAGCAGTATTTCCACCCCACACTACACAGATTTATGATGTGTTTTGTAATAAAAATGCCCAGTTGGTTTCAAACCTTTATTAAAAAAGTTTTTTTAACTTTAAAAACAGTTTACAAAAAAAAAATATTTTAAATAAAAGTTAAATTATTGTTTACACTGGTTGTCTGTCATTTCTTTCTGCGGCGAAATATGTTTAAAAAAAAGGTTAAATACAGGGTATTTAAAAGGTAAAAAGGTATTGAAAACCAGGTATATAACTGTGGGTAAATTTTAGCTTTTTCCCACAGTTGTGTTCCTGGTTGTGTTTGAAGCAAAGTATTTCACCTAAAAAGTTGTATTTATTGTTGGTGATTTCCTAACAATGTACACAACTTTTGTTAAAAGGTGAAATACTTTGCATAAAACACAACCAGGTACACACCTGTGGCCTAAAGGTAAAAATAGTAAGACCATGACAAGATAGCCAACTTTGGTTGGCAAAGGTATATACTGTTGGTACAGAAGGTACACAAGTTTGGTTAGGGCACAAATCTTTCACACTCTGTCATCCTGCCAGTGTACTCTGCCTTGAGGTGACATAAAGTATAGTGCAAAATTGTCCCTCATTACTGAAACCGTCACAGAACTTCTAGTGGTAATGTCATGGTAATCTTGCAAGGTGGTTTCTTCAGAGGTGTCCTCAATGGAAATGGGTTCCTTGCAGATAACAAAATTGTGGAGTACCACGCAAGCTTTGATCACCTCGTCAACAGTTTCTGTCTTGAGGTTGATCGCAGTCAATAGGACCCGCCATTTGGCTGTCAGAATACCAAAGGTACATTCAACCATTCTTCTTGCTCTTGTGAGGCGGTAATTAAAAATGCGTTTTGGTCTTGTCAATCCTCTGCTAGAGTACGGTTTCAAAAGGTGTTCTGACAGCTGGAAGGCTTCATCCCCTACACAGACAAATGGCATAGGTGGACCAGATGTTTGCGGCAGCGGTCTAGGTGGTGGGAACTGGAAGGTGTTTCCATACAGTTTACGCCCCATGGCAGACAGTTTGAAAACTTGAGAGTCATTGGAGCGGCCATAGGCCCCAATATCAACAGCAATAAATTTGTATTCCACGTCAGCGATGGCCATGAGGACAATTGAAAAATATTTCTTGTAATTGAAATATTCCGATCCCGATCCGGCTGGCTTTACAATGCGGATATGTTTCCCGTCCACAGCGCCCAAGCAGTTGGGAAACTGACATATCTGTTGAAACTTGTCAGCAATTTCAATCCACCTCTCTGTTGTGGGCTCTGGTAAAAACTCTTCAGCTAAGGAGTCCCACAGTGCACGGCATGTGTACTTCACTATTCCAGATATGGTGGAAATCCCGAGTCTGTACTGGAAATGCAGTGACGAAAGGGATTCTCCAGTTGCAAGAAATCTGTGGGGAATTAAAAAACAATCAATTAGTTTTAAATCACAGCATTACATACCAAAACTGAGCTATAACACGTGGAGATACAAGCTACCACCAACAAGATTGCAGTGAAAGTGTGCTCTGATGCGAGCATATCCAATAAATGTGGCTTACCTTAAAGTCACCATCAGACGCTCTGCGGGTGAAACAGAGAAGCGGCAATAGGTGTCCGCTTTTCTTATGAGGTGTGCAATGCGCTCCACCAAGTAATCAAAATTCTCCATTTTCATCCTAACATATCCAAAAAATTTATCCGGGTTTCGTCGAAGGTCCATGCAGAGTGTAGAATAGACCCCACGCGTCATTCTCTTGGCTGTGATGGGGTGGATCCACAAACGTCGTCTACGATGCCTGATGCGCTGCTGTCTCGCTCTCTCCTTCTCCAGAACAATCACCCTCAAACGATTCGCCTCCGCTATAAAATCCGCCAAATTCTTCAAAATATTTCCAATCACAACATCCATCTTCGCCAGTAACTTGCTCTTCTCTCCAACCTGCACTTTCTCCTCTACAACCTGTCAAAGAAGGGTTGTAGGAACACGCTATATATAGTTTTCCAGTATCCAATCCCGTTCGGAAGGCCACAAGGGTCAATTTTAAAAACCGGATCCGGCGTAATCCGTCGAAAAACGGATAGAAAAACGGATGAACCGGATGAGACGGATCCGGTTTTGTCTGTCAAGAACAAGACGGATCCGGCAGAAAAACGGATCCGGCACATCAGGTTTTACAAAACATTTGCCGGATCCGGCGTTCCGGCACGACGCCGGATCGCGCCTGACGCCGAAAACCTGATGTGTGAAAGTAGCCTAACAGAAATAAACACTTGAAATAGATCACTCTGTGTGTAATGACTCTATATAATATATGAGTTTCATTTTTGCTTTGAATAACTGAAATAACAGTCTACCTGTCTGGTTTGGAGGACTATGTGAGGTTGAAGGGCATGAATTGAATGCAACACACCCTTACACATGCATTAGTTGTCCTTTCCGACAGATGCTCAGTAGATTCCTGTCAATGTAAACTGTTCTTCTCATCGCACAGAGACAATGCACTTTCTCGTCAGCTCTGATCAGAAGTGACAAGCCAGCTACAGAGCGCACTCTCCTTGCACAGAGTCAGTAAAGAATGTGCAGAAGATGTCACTTGCGGGGCAGGACTGGTCTCTGATTGCTCAGTTTCCTCTTACAATGTGGACTGACTGTGCTCTCTTTTACTGACTAAACACTACTGATCAGAGCTGGGGAGAGAGAAATTTTCATTTTTTGGCTAGTTTTTTTTAGCTTTTGGTGGGCACTTAGAATCAGGGAGTCAATCCCACCTTCAAAACAGAGGCTGAGCTATTTGATGCACAACGATGTTACGATAGAGTACGGTGGTGAAAAACAGATATTACTGATAGGGATGTGTGACTCCCTCTTACTCCTACTCCGGGACCCATGTGCCCAGTTCGGACCATAGAATATTTCATAGCAATACATGTATTAGAGTTGTCCACGCTTCCTCCCTGTCTTGTTATTAATCTATGTTCTGGTTATAAGGCAATAAATAAAAATAAAGAAGTGGTAATATGGAAAAGAGATTTAGTGCAATATGCTCTAATCTGTTTTGTATGGTCATGCTATTTATTCATTTGCATTGTATGTTTTGGTAGTGCTGTAAAAAAATCACAGCTGGCGGTATGTGAGCAATGCTTTTTTTTTTCAACTATCGATTTTATCCACAGTTTAGAGGGGGATGATGGTGCAGGTCTATCGATCTAGTTAGGACGACTATGTCAGGGTATAATGCCACAGACAAAAGGCTCACAGTAAACGACCCCTGAGTATCGGGCACATCCATAGCCTTATTACTGCCCGGGCACATCCATAGCCTTATTACTGCCCGGTCACATCCACAGCCTTATTACTGCCCGGGCACATTCATAGAATTATTACTGCCCGGTCATATCCATAGCCTTATTACTGCCCGGTCACATCCGTAGCCTTATTACTGCCCGGTCATATCCATAGCCTTATTACTGCCCGGTCATATCCATAGCCTTATTACTGCCCGAGCACATCCATAGCCTTATTACTGCCCGGTCATATCCATAGCCTTATTACTGCCCGAGCACATCCACAGCCTTATTACTGCCCGGGCACATCCATAGCCTTATTACTGCCCAGTCACATCCATAGCTTTATTACTGCCCGGTCATATCTATAGCCTTATTACTGCCCGGGCACATTCATAGAATTATTACTGCCCGGTCATATCCATAGCCTTATTACTGCCCGGTCATATCTATAGCCTTATTACTGCCCGGTCATATCCATAGCCTTATTACTGCCCGGGCACATCCATAGCCTTATTACTGCCCGGTCATATCCATAGCTTTATTACTGCCCGGTCATATCCATAGCCTTATTACTGCCCGGTCACATCCATAGCCTTATTACTGCCAGGTCACATCCATAGCCTTATTACTGCCCGGTCATATCCATAGCCTTATTACTGCCCGTCACATCCATAGCCTTATTACTGCCCGGTCACATCCATAGCTTTATTACTGCCCGGTCACATCCATAGCCTTATTACTGCCCGGTCATATCCATAGCCTTATTACTGCCCGGTCACATCCATAGCCTTATTACTGCCCGGTCATATCCATAGCCTTATTACTGCCCGGTCATATCCATAGCCTTATTACTGCCCGAGCACATTCATAGAATTATTACTGCCCGGTCACATCCACAGCCTTATTACTGCCCGGTCATATCTATAGCCTTATTACTGCCCGGTCACATCCATAGCCTTATTACTGCCTGGTCATATCCACAGCCTTATTACTGCCCAGTCATATCCACAGCCTTATTACTGCCCGGGCACATCCACAGCCTTATTACTGCCCGAGCACATTCATAGAATTATTACTGCCCGGTCATATCCACAGCCTTATTACTGCCCGGGCACATCCACAGCCTTATTACTGCCCGGTCACATCCATAGCCTTATTACTGCCCGGTCACATCCACAGCCTTATTACTGCCCGGTCACATCCATAGCCTTATTACTGCCCGAGCAGATCCACAGCCTTATTACTGCCCGGTCATATCCACAGCCTTATTACTGCCCGGGCACATCCACAGCCTTATTACTGCCCGGTCACATCCATAGCCTTATTACTGCCCGGTCACATCCACAGCCTTATTACTGCCCAGTCATATCCACAGCCTTATTACTGCCCGGGCACATCCATAGAATTATTACTGCCCGGGCACATCCACAGCCTTATTACTGCCCGGTCATATCCATAGCCTTATTACTGCCCGGTCATATCCATAGCCTTATTACTGCCCGGTCACATCCACAGCCTTATTACTGCCCGAGCAGATCCACAGCCTTATTACTGCCCGGTCATATCCATAGCCTTATTACTGCCCGGTCATATCCATAGCCTTATTACTGCCCGAGCAGATCCACAGCCTTATTACTGCCCGGTCATACCCATAGCCTTATTACTGCCCGAGCAGCTCCACAGCCTTATTACTGCCCGGTCACATCCACAGCCTTATTACTGCCCGGTCACATCCACAGCCTTATTACTGCCCGGTCACATCCACAGCCTTATTACTGCCCGGTCACATCCACAGCCTTATTACTGCCCGGTCACATCCACAGCCTTATTACTGCCCGGTCATATCCACAGCCTTATTACTGCCCGGGCACATCCACAGCCTTATTACTGCCCGGTCACATCCATAGCCTTATTACTGCCCGGGCACATCCATAGCCTTATTACTGCCCGAGCAGATCCACAGCCTTATTACTGCCCGGGCACATCCACAGCCTTATTACTGCCCGGGCACATCCACAGCCTTATTACTGCCCGGGCACATCCATAGCCTTATTACTGCCCGGTCATATCCATAGCCTTATTACTGCCCGGTCATATCCATAGCCTTATTACTGCCCGGGCACATCCACAGCCTTATTACTGCCCGATCACACCCATAGCCTTATTACTGCCCGGTCATATCCATAGCCTTATTACTGCCCGGTCATATCCACAGCCTTATTACTGCCCGGTCATACCCATAGCCTTATTACTGCCCGAGCAGATCCACAGCCTTATTACTGCCCGAGCACATCCATAGCCTTATTACTGCCCGGTCACATCCATAGCCTTATTACTGCCCGGTCACATCCATAGCCTTATTACTGCCCGAGCAGATCCACAGCCTTATTACTGCCCGGTCATATCCACAGCCTTATTACTGCCCGGGCACATCCACAGCCTTATTACTGCCCGGTCACATCCATAGCCTTATTACTGCCCGGTCACATCCACAGCCTTATTACTGCCCGGTCATATCCACAGCCTTATTACTGCCCGGGCATATCCATAGAATTATTACTGCCCGGGCACATCCACAGCCTTATTACTGCCCGGTCATATCCATAGCCTTATTACTGCCCGGTCATATCCATAGCCTTATTACTGCCCGGTCACATCCACAGCCTTATTACTGCCCGAGCAGATCCACAGCCTTATTACTGCCCGGTCATATCCATAGCCTTATTACTGCCCGGTCATATCCATAGCCTTATTACTGCCCGAGCAGATCCACAGCCTTATTACTGCCCGGTCATACCCATAGCCTTATTACTGCCCGAGCAGCTCCACAGCCTTATTACTGCCCGGTCACATCCACAGCCTTATTACTGCCCGGTCACATCCACAGCCTTATTACTGCCCGGTCACATCCACAGCCTTATTACTGCCCGGTCACATCCACAGCCTTATTACTGCCCGGTCACATCCACAGCCTTATTACTGCCCGGTCACATCCACAGCCTTATTACTGCCCGGTCATATCCACAGCCTTATTACTGCCCGGGCACATCCACAGCCTTATTACTGCCCGGTCACATCCATAGCCTTATTACTGCCCGGGCACATCCACAGCCTTATTACTGCCCGGTCATATCCATAGCCTTATTACTGCCCGAGCAGATCCACAGCCTTATTACTGCCCGGGCACATCCACAGCCTTATTACTGCCCGGGCACATCCACAGCCTTATTACTGCCCGGGCACATCCATAGCCTTATTACTGCCCGGTCATATCCATAGCCTTATTACTGCCCGGTCATATCCATAGCCTTATTACTGCCCGAGCAGATCCACAGCCTTATTACTGCCCGGGCACATCCACAGCCTTATTACTGCCCGGGCACATCCACAGCCTTATTACTGCCCGGGCACATCCATAGCCTTATTACTGCCCGGTCACACCCATAGCCTTATTACTGCCCGGTCACATCCACAGCCTTATTACTGCCCGGTCATATCCATAGCCTTATTACTGCCCGGTCATATCCATAGCCTTATTACTGCCCGGGCACATCCACAGCCTTATTACTGCCCGATCACACCCATAGCCTTATTACTGCCCGATCACACCCATAGCCTTATTACTGCCCGGTCATATCCATAGCCTTATTACTGCCCGGTCATATCCACAGCCTTATTACTGCCCGGTCATACCCATAACCTTATTACTGCCCGGTCACATCCACAGCCTTATTACTGCCCGGTCATATCCATAGCCTTATTACTGCCCGGTCATATCCATAGCCTTATTACTGCCCGGGCACATCCACAGCCTTATTACTGCCCAGTCATATCCATAGCCTTATTACTGCCCGGGCACATCCACAGCCTTATTACTGCCCGATCACACCCATAGCCTTATTACTGCCCGGTCATATCCATAGCCTTATTACTGCCCGGTCATATCCACAGCCTTATTACTGCCCGGTCATACCCATAGCCTTATTACTGCCCGAGCAGATCCACAGCCTTATTACTGCCCGAGCACATCCATAGCCTTATTACTGCCCGGTCACATCCATAGCCTTATTACTGCCCGGTCATATCCACAGCCTTATTACTGCCCGGTCACATCCACAGCCTTATTACTGCCCGGTCACATCCATAGCCTTATTACTGCCCGGTCATATCCACAGCCTTATTACTGCCCGGTCACATCCACAGCCTTATTACTGCCCGGTCACACCCACAGCCTTATTACTGCCCGGTCACACCCACAGCCTTATTACTGCCCGGGCACATCCATAGCCTTATTACTGCCCGGTCACATCCACAGCTTTATTACTGCCCGGTCACACCCACAGCCTTATTACTGCCTCTTGAAACATGCCCACACTCTATGGAGAGTCAGGCTGTGTGCACACGCAGCGGGTTTTTTTTCATTTTCGCGGAGTTTTTAACATGCAATTTTGCAGCGAAAAACACAAAAAAAGCATCCCATGCACTCCTATGGGTTTCCGCAATTGCTGTGCTAATGCTGCGGATTTTTCCACAGTGGAATTGCATAGCGGAAAAATCTGCAGCATGCCGATTCTTTTTGCGGTATTGCGGCGATTATGCACCCATAGGATTGCATTGAAATGCTCATTTTATGCATGTGGCTATGCCCACCATGTGTGAAGTGAGCACTTCATGTGCGGATGGTACCTACGGTCTGGAGGAGAGGAGACTCTCCTCCATGCCCTGGGTACCATGTTCCTGAAGAAAATAGAATAAAGATAAAAAATATTGTTATTCTCACCTTCCGACGGGCGCCGGAGCCTTCTCACCTCTCTCCACGCTCCCGACATCTTCCAGTCCCAGTAATGCTTTGTGCGAATGACCGCGATGACGTAACGCTCGCGAGATCGCGAAGTCATCGTGGTCGTTCACGCAAACCATTACTGGGACCGGAAGACGCCGGGAGCATGGAGAGAGGCGGGAAGATCGGTGGCCATCGGAAGGTGAGAATAACAATATATATATATATTATTTTTTACATCCTATCTTTTACTACTGATGCTGCATAGGCAGCATCAATAGTAAAAAGTTGGTCACACTTGTGAAACACTATGTTTGACGACTGTGACCAACCTGTCAATCACATTTCCAAGCGATGCTTGAAATCGCTTGGAATGCGCAAGCATTCTGCTAGCGAAAAAAGCTTGCAAAACGCTTGTTTTTAGCGGGAAAAACGCATGCGATTTCGCCTGCGTTTTGCCCGCGGCGGAATTTGCGGAAATTTCCACAGCATTTCTGCAACGTGGGCACATAGCCTCATTGAAAAAAAAAACATTTTAATTGATCAATATCATACTACCTAAAAATATTTGGTATTTTATAAGGTTTATGGTAACCAGGGTTCCGGAGGAGTCTTCTCTCCTCCAGACCCTGGGTACCGGCTAGTGCCGGTCATCTCCCGGCTGCGCCGCCGCTGTCAGAGCGGCTGGAGATGACCCGACGGTAGCGGTGGCATGCGTCCTTCGAATTCAGAACTGCGCCTGTGCACTTCCCAGTCACATCCATAGCCTTATTACTGCCCGGGCACATCCATAGCCTTATTACTGCCTCTTGAAACATGACCACACTCTATGGAGAGTCACTGAAAATAAATTAAGGAAAAACAGACTAAAAACATTTTAATTGATCAATATCATACTACCTAAAAATATTTGGTATTTTATAAAATAATAATGAATAATACAATAATGTAGCTATTCCATGATGTTTAACAATTCAGTGGTTACAGGTACAGTGTCTGACATCACAAAGTAACGCATAGTTCAATTCCTACAAGAGGAGGTGATGACTCTACTCAAACATTTACAACTCATAAGTAAAACGTTGGACACAAAAAGTAATAATTGTTTGCAGTATAAGGTTCGGCCACCGGCCAGTGTCTGTATATGTACTGAATTTTATCAGATAACAAAATACATAGATAAGTTTAATAAATGTGAAAAAAATTAAGTAAACTTAGACATTTTTTTATTTAATTAATAATAGGATAGAAGGATAAGGGAGGGGTAAAACTAGGAACAGAATCAATATGTGTACGAAAAAGCTCTGTCGTTAATACTGTTCGGGTAGAGCTATTCGATAGCGCTGTCCATGAAGAAAGTGGACGGGTAGAGCTATCCCATAGCTCTATTCCTAAAGGAAATGAACGGGTAGAGCTATCCGATAGCGCTATCCCTCAATGTTCCTGAGCGTAAGCTATTTCACATGGTTGAGCGCACTTGGGAACTGCCCCCAAGGCCCTGCCCATGCCCAATGTTTGGTCCGTAGACCGCGGCTAGGAGTTAGTCCCGCTTCTAAACAGGCCCAGCAGTGATGGTGGATCTGCTGGACTTCAGGGCGCTGCCTGCTTAGGTTTCCTGTCTTTCAGATGGTTCTAGGGCAGCAGTGACAACCTGCAAATAGACGAGCAGCCCTGGATAATCCACGCCGGCAGGATGATAAGATCCGGCGGAAGATGGAACCTATGAGAAGAGAAGTAAATATAATGTAAGTGATGGGCCTCCATATGACATGATACTACTGTGCGGTCACTGTGGCCGGACGGTAGAGGAATATTATCACACAGAGGTCAGGGATCATTGTCAGCCATCATACATGTGATAATCCCATCACTGATACATGACATCTGCTCCACACGAATGATTCTCACTGACCTCACACAACATGGGGCTGATTCTCACACTTACCTCGTCTCTTTTTCCCCTTTTTTCCATTTTCTGATTTTTCTTCTTCTTTTCTCAGATTTCTTGGAGATTTTCTTTCTTCCTGAGCTGAAAATTCTGATCAGAAAGTAAAAAAAAACCTCATTAACGACATATCCTAATGGGATCTGCTTTGTCTCCTGTATATAGTAGGATTGCTCTAGTCCTGTCTCCTATAGTCCTGATAATCTGGTATTTTATAATAGGGCAGAATAAGTCCTATATAATGTACATAATCCCATCTGAGGGGCATTAGATGTGTCACTGATATAGAGCAGTAAGCGCCCTGTGTGCCGCCATGTGGTGCATCACTGATGAGCGATATTCTATTGTAGGAGACAATGTCTCCTTATGATGATGTAGGTCATGGGATGCTGCAACGCATCTCACAGAATCCATGAACAAAGCTCCTGTGCAAGATTAGTGAAATAGAGATACAGTATGGGCCCATGGGCAACATAACTGTGATCCATGAATCATGGATAACATAGGAGACCTATTACAGAAAACCATGTGGAAATATTTGAGCCTTGAAGTCAATATTCACATTATTGGTGCTGCAGACATGGACATACCTGATAGTGGGGACGAGGATGGTAAGATGCTAATAGCGTCGTCTCTTTCAGATGCAGGAACAGATTCTTTCTGCCTGTTTGGAAGAAGAGAAACGTGTAAATCACAAGGAAACGCAGTATAAAAGTGTTTGTCTCACTAAAAGAACACCAACTATAAGGTCTAATAGGACATATTACTGCCATAGTGGGGAAGGTCTTCTGCTCAAAATCATCTTTTATAGAGCGGAGCAGAAAACAACTACGAAGAATGCCTGGCATGTTATACTACATCTCTTCTATAGTGACAGCAGCACTAAAAATGCATTACCATCCACAATTATGGGCTGTTATCACCAGCAGTTACTAAGGCCAAAAGCACAATGACCTCTAACTATGGGGGGGTGGAGGCTTCATTTGATATTATGGTATTTATGTCCTATGTGTGGTGTTTGCACATATATCATCCTAGAGTTCCCAGTAATGACCCTATAATCTACTCACATTTCTAAGATAGTTGTGCTGGATTCTAGGGCACAATCTGGAGAAGAGTTGGGATGCTCATTAATCTTCATCCTGGTAATGGTGGTACAGAGCTACATATGGAAGCAATAAGATATGAAATAATTGTATGTCTACCTTTATAGGTATTTTTATACATATTTGGTATATATTAATGACATACTTACTTTAGAAAGCCTTTCAGAAGATGATGTAAAATTTTTGAAGTCAAGGCTATCATTGTCCTCACTTGTGCCCTTCTCATCCTCTGAGACCAGATTAGAAAGGTCTGAAAGACATAGGTAATGAAGTGTTAGTAGAGGTTGTCAGTATAACACAGTCACCATTTGTTAATGGGAACCAATTGTCACGAAATAAGGAAGACGAGACAAACAGACACTTAGTCTAGATGACATATACTTCTACTTACTGATAAACAAGCTGTTGTCCACATCTGACGCAACCTGAGGAATGTACTCTGGCTTTTGACATAGAAGAGTATCATAGTCTAAGTCACTAAGAAATGGATGACAGTTGATGTCAAAAGCTCCTCCTGGATAAAGGAAAACAAAAGCGATGCGGACATTGTCAAAGACAGCTTCATATCTGAACAGTTTATCCTAATTAGAGCTAATTATTCAACCGAGCAGACATGTAGGAAATAGAATGAAAATCTTAGCAATAAGAACTATAAATGGAGAAGCTTATATAGAAGTAATGATCCTCATGGACATGAGTGATATGTCCTCAGTGTAACAAAGGAATATTGATATTATTGTATATGTTACCTGTCCCAAGTCTATCCACAGGATTTTTTCTCAGCAGCTGAGTGATGAGGTCCTGAGCGTCGGGTGGAATATTTTTACTACTATCCCAAATTATATCTCCTGTTATATAGAAAATTACAGAACATAAAACCTTTTTACTGGACTGTAAGATAAAGCAAAGGAAATAACTAAACCAAGATAACCAGTAAAAGCAACGATAAGATTATTCTACGTACCATTGATCACTTTTTCAATAACCTCAGTTCTGGAATCCCCATCAAATGGTTTATATCCCGTGAGAAATTCATATAATATAATGCCCATTGACCACCAGTCAACAGGTCTTCCATAGCCTCTTTCCAGGATGACCTCAGGGGCTTTGTAACACAGGGTGCCAGACTCCTGGAAACCAACAGAAAATAGAGATGAGAATCGATAAACAATTATTATTTCTTGACATAAAAACAGAATGACAGAAGATAAAATATCAGTGGAAAAGTTCTCTAGAAATGAAGAGCGTAGGGAAGAGAAAATAGAGTTATGAGATTTGTGCTGAACAAGCTAAGTTCCTGTAGGTAATGCTGACCTCAATGTCCAGGAACTCTCTGGAGATGTTCTCTGCTGATTGCTTGTAGATGTTGGTGTTTGGTATCATGACACCAACTTTTGAAAGTCCAAAGTCCGTAACTTTAATATGTCCAGCAGATGTTATCAGGAGGCTGAAAAATAGAAGATGATTTTAGCTTCATAAACCGTGAGATAATAAAGGATAACTTTCCTCTTTTTCTCATACTACAGGTATTTACTTACTTGTCCGGCTTCAGGTCTCTGTGCACCACACCGTAACTATGCAGGTATTCCACACCAAGGACAGCTTCTGCAAAGTACAAGCGGGCCAACGGGACAGATAAAGCACCCCTGGTGCTTAGAAGGGTCCAACAGTCTCCACCTATAGAAGAAAGGAAATTTAACCGTTGAGGGGTTTATACAGCAGATCACCATGATGTGTGATGAGAAGTGAGCAGAGACATTGGGGCAGGAGACAAAATATAAAGATATAATATACTGTATAGTGCACAAATGAATTAGTCTGACGTCATGGTGAAATGTCATCTATGTAACTAATGACATAAAGTGATGTCACATCTCGTCTACAGCTGGAGATACTGACGCTCTCAGTGCGGACATACAGGGAGATCACACAGATCAATGACTTTCTGGACACCATGGTAAGAGAGATCCTATAGTAAATGTTCTGTGGGATGTAACCGTCCACGGGGACAAGTCTTAATGATATGAGAGGTGATAAGATGTCAGCATACACAGGCTGAATATAATTCAATGTACGTGTCCTACCTCTTACATACTCCATGACCATACACAGGTGAGATTTAGTAGGGAAGGAGCAGAGCATGGAGACCACAAAGGGACAATCTGCGAATGTTAGGATGTCCCTCTCCAGAAAGACCTCTTCCACAAATGCTGGAGTATCCAGGTTCATCTTGGCAATTTTCTTCATAGCGAAGATCTCTTGTGATTCTTTATGGCGCACTAAGTAGACATCCCTGGAGAGAAGGAGAATCCATGGTTTATAATGAACCCTTATTAACAGTCTGTATATACAAGTCATTATATGATCTTTTGTAGTAATGTTTGATACCAGCAGTCCGGCCATCACTAGAAATCCACATCTAGAAATCCATGAAATACCACTACATAGATGATGGGAGGTCTGCACCACGCCACGTCTGCCCTCACCAGGTCACATTATAGATGAGAGAATCTACTGAAATTTATCTTGGGCAGATTCGCTATAACCGACCAGTACATACGATTCAATAATAATAAAAATTGGTCAAAATTGAAAATGTTCCAATTGTCATAAGAAGATGTTTTTAGACTTTCTCCACAGCCCAAGGCAGAATAAATGGAGGGGCGGGAAGAAGATAAAATATAATTAAACACATTGCACCCCCTTGTCCTCGTCCCTCCCCGTCCATCACTGCAGTCCTCCGTCCTCTGTGCCAGTCTTTGGTTGTCCTCCCTTCTGCTGCTGAGGCCAGTGATCGGACTCACATGGTCATGGTGGAGGGTGGGGGTGCAGATGTCATTGGCGTCAGTATCGTGTCACCCCTCACCTGACCGTGTGCAGCCAATCACTATTATCAGCTCCATAATGGGGCCCCGAAAAATCCAAAGATCGGTGCGGAGGGCGGAGGACGGAGAAACGGTGGTGGAGGCGGCAGCATAAGACCAGATGAGGTCTCGGACCGGTGGGTGTAATGTATTATATCATCCCTTTCCTTACAGACTGATTTGTTACAGATCTGGTCGCTCAGCTGTATATAACTGAGCTGAAGAGTGACATTGAGGTGCGGACAGTAATGTGGACTCTGATCGTTTCCCTATGATAACATTGAATGGCAGAGCACAGAGGCAGAAGCATTGTCATAGGGAACCCTGAGAAATGGGGATTATGGGAACAGAAATCTCACCCAAAAGATCCACTGCAAATCAGTTCAGATGTCTCATAGTCGCTCATACGCGGCTCTCCTGCCGGAATTAATGATCTGATCACGTCCTAAAAAAGAATAAGAAATAATACTAAGATATAAAAGCTGCAGAAAAACTTCTCAGGATGTAAAAACTTCTCTATTATATCCCAGCTGATTTACACTGATCCGAAGTAGCGGACAATACAAGCCGGACGCTCAGCATGGATGTAATATAAGGGGGTCCTCTATATACCAGTTTTATTGTAATGTGCTTGATAATACGGGAGATCACACACATGAGAACTTACAGGGAGTATGTCAGCAGGTTTGTTCTATGTAATCTGGGAGCAGTTATGATTTAGGGGCAGAGACCATGATTCCAGCGATGTGTTACTTACTAGGCTTTGTGCTGTTTTTTAAAAAAAAAAAAATCAGTGTTTGATCAGCAGGAGATTATCACTGGAGGGCTACGTGTCTCATGCCATGTAGTCATATTGCTCTGTAAACCCTTCATCACCACTGAATAGCAGCTTTCTGCCTATGCACAGTGTACACAGAAAACTGCCAATCAGTGGTTTGGGTGGGGTTATACAAGGCTCAGCATGCAAAGCTCTGCTAGATCTGCAGCAGAGAAAACAGAGATATTAATATCATATCTGTTGCCCCCAGTAAAGTAAGTGATATATCACTGGAATCAGGGTCTCTGTCCCTACATTATGCTACAGCATAAACCTTGTGACAGATTCCATTTAATATAAATGCTATTATCTAACACCACAGTGTCATCTAGACTTAGAACAGAGCCGTCCCATGGTTATATGAGGGATAATACTGGACGGGTCACTCACACCCATGATCTGGTGATACACAGACACTCCCTGTATCTCTATAATACTTACACCAGCAGATTCTTGGATCTCTGGGATCTCACCGATTCCACTGTCGGGATTCGCCAGCGCTGATGGTTCTAAAATAGTGATAAAGTGATGATGAAATAAAATGTATTAGATGATATCAATGCTACATACATAATACCGCAATATAACAGAGAAGTGACGTCTGTAAATAGGATTAATACTCGATATAAGGGGATTCTACATATGAGAACGTACAGCGCATCCACAGATAAATGTAAGGTAAGTGGTGGCGGACCCCCAATTACCGCAGGAATGAGGAGCCCCCACCTCGCTGCACATGTGAGTGATGGGAAGAGAGATGAAGCATAGCAGCCATATGCATATTAGTCTGGAAGTGCACTGGGGGCGTGTCACTGCACTCGGATTCCTTCTTCCACGTCCCCAGTGCACTTCCATCCTGATTTGCATATGGCTTCTACATTATATTTCTCCTGATTGGCACATTGGATTTCAGCAAATACTTTTTATTAGGGGGACTCATCCTATATCGTCATACCACCACTCCTATATGTAACACGTGCTGTCAGGTTCCCATTACATGGAGTAGGCCGGGGTCACACATCCGAGAAACTTGCGTGATTCTCGTGCGAGTCTCTCGCATGAACACCCGGCACTGCGCCGGCATTCGGACCAGAGCGTGCGGCTGCCTAGAAATACATATAGCCGCACGCTCCGGTCCGAGTGTCGGCGGCAGTGCCGGGTGTCGAGAATAGTGCGAGTTTCTCGCATGTGTGACCTCGGCCGTAGAGAATAAATCTGCCATTACTCCCTGCTCTGTGTAATATCTGGAGATTCCCTGTAGTGATCGGCTCACCTGTAATCAGATCGCTGCTCAGCTCCGGCTGACTCCTATTAGGGTCAGGGGTTTCCGGGGTCACATTCTCCCCATATTCGTCGTCGCCTCTGGGTGTTTCCTGATAAATATAATATAGATAATTATTATATGGAAGATTTCACTAAATCCCCAAATACACAAATCAGGAAGGAGTAAACCAACATTTACAGATGCACCAATTGTAACTCTACAAATCCCGCGCCATCATGAGAACTTTTCTCAGAAACTTCTCTCCCTTATGTGGATTAAGATGAGTTAAGTTTAAAAATCTCCCGTTCGGTGTCAGATTATAAGTTATGCACCGTGATATCCCAGAGCTGCATTATCCCCGTTCTTTACTCCATGGATACATCTTGTACTTCATTCAGTACATTATTGGGTAGAATTGCTTTACACTGCAGCTCCTCTTCACAAGGCCACATTAATATACTGTATAAGGGACTTGTATGCACAACATTTCTGTAATGACGTCTATTATCTCAGCTGCAGCATTTACAAGTAGGAAGACTCTGATAGAGCGAGAAAGAAGGGAAAATACAGACTTCCCCCCACGGAGCTGTGACTACATCAGCAGAATACAGACTGTCCTCACAGAGGAGGGAGCAGCACAGACAGGCGGCCATAAAACCTCCTGTGCCTGCCGGGGACTGACAGGGAGGTCTGGAAGATCTAACACCCTAATGCCATAGACATCCCATGGTTATATGGGGGAATATACTGGACGGGTCACTCACACCCATGATCTGGTGATACACAGACACCCCCTGTATCTCTATAATACTTACACCAGCGGATTCTTGGATCTTCGGGATCTCACCGATTCCATTATCGGGATTCGCCAGCGCTAATGGTACTAAAATAGTGATAAAGTAGTGAAGAAATAAAATGTATTAGATGATATCAATCCTACATACATAATACCACAATATAACGGAGAAATGACAAGACGTCTGCACATGGGATTAATACATGGAGTAGAGAGTAAATCTGCCATTACTCCCTGCTCTGTGTAATATCTGGAGATTCCCTGTAGTGATCGGCTCACCTGTAATCAGATCGCTGCTCAGCTCCGGCTGACTCCTATTAGGGTCAGGGGTTTCCGGGGTCACATTCTCCCCATATTCATCGTCGCCTCTGGGTGTTTCCTGGTAGATATAATATAGATAATTAATATGTGGAAAATTTCACTAAATCACCAAGGAAAAATACAGACTTCCCCCCACTGAGCTGTGACTACATCAGCAGAATACAGACTGTCCTCACAGAGGAGGGAGCAGCACAGACAGGCGGCCATAAAACCTCCTGGGACTGACAGGGAGGCCTGGAAGATGTAACACCAGATCTTCTGATCTCTGCTGGTGATCTGGAGAAGATCAGAAAACAACGACATGTGATATAGAAGATGATGGCTCCTTACCGGGCGTTCTAGTACACACAGGACTTTTTCGGCCAGGTCTTTAACAAAAGCCAAATCTCCATATTGAGATCTATTTTCAGTCTATAAAGAAGAAAAGAAACAAAAAGGAAAAATGTGAGATTAGAAAAGACATAATGGAGGCGACCATTGTATGTGACATCTGCTCCTCTCTGCAGATACAACGACTCCATATCTGGGGACTCGTCATGTTTTTATTGGAGGAAAGAAGAAGCTTCTCTCCCACCATTATTATCTATGAATAGCTGAAGAGCCTGGCGCTGCCCGGGCATAGTAACTAACAGTGGTTAGTTATAGCAAATTATAATTATCCTCCATCCCATAGTCCCGTGCCCATATACCCATCATAAATATCCACGATCCCATAGTCCCATGCCCATATACCCATCATACATATCCTCCATCTCATAGTCCCATGCCCATATACCCATCATACATATCCTCAATCCAATAGTCCCATGCCCATATATCCATCATACATATCCTCCATCCCATAGTCGAGTGCCCATATACCCATCACATATCCTCCATCCCATAGTCCCGTGCCCATATACACATCCTTCATCTCATAGTCCCATGCCCATATACCCATCATACATATCCTCCATCCCATAGTCCAGTGCCCATATACCCATCATACATATCCTCCATCCCATAGTCCCATGCCCATATACCCATCATACATATCCTCCATCCCATAGTCCCATGCCCATATACCCATCATACATATCCTCCATCCCATAGTCGAGTGCCCATATACCCATCACATATCCTCCATCCCATAGTCCCATGCCCATATACCCATCACACATCCTTCATCTCATAGTCCCATGCCCATATACCCATCACACATCCTTCATCTCATAGTCCCATGCCCATATACCTATCACATATCCTCCATCCCATAGGCCCGTGCCCATATACCCATCATACATATCCTCCATCCCATAGTCCAGTGCCCATATACCCATCATACATATCCTCCATCCCATAGTCCCATGCCCATATACCCATCATACATATCCGCCATCCCATAGTCCCGTGCCCATATACCCATCATACATATCCTCCATCCCATAGTCAACCATTATGACATCATAATGAGCGGCGGGGCTTGCAACCTATGATGACATCCGCGTCGCCATGGCAACCATTGTGACATCATAATGAGGGACGGGGCTTGACACGCACACACTTTTTTCCCAGTATGTAGATGGGGGCAAAATTGTTTGGCCAATTGGAATGCGCAGGGTTAAAATTTCGCCTCACAACATAGCTTAGGACACTCTCGGGGTCCAGACGTGTGACTGTGCCAAATTTTGTGGCTGTAGCTGCGACGGTGCGGATGGCTATCCCGGACATACACATACACACATACATACACACACACACATACACATACACACATACATACACACATACATACATACATACACACATACATACACACATACACACATACATACACACACATACATACACACATACACATACATACACACACATACATACACACATACATACACACACACACATACACATACACACATACATACACACATACACACTTTGAGCTTTATATATTAGATTATGGAGAAGTTTTGTGCGGAGCGTCCGCCATTTACCTGGTGTAGTAATGTCCTGATGTTGTGATGTAAATCCGTCAGATACTCTGACGTTAGTTGACCTTGTCTGTTCTTGGTCAGGCAATCCTTCACTAGCTGCACCACCAGCCGGTGAGTGAAGCTGAGGATGCCATCGGGTGGTAGAAGCTCAATGTCACGGTGATTGATGTAAAGAATCTCCCATAGTGCATCTACCTGAAAATCATTCAAACGTAATCCAGCCATAGTGAAAAATTGCAAATGCTCTCAGTCACTATAGAACCAAAAATGGCGCCGGTGACCCTGTGTACATTGTATAAGTAGTGACTGTGAGCTGTGATGTCACAATGGCCAAGATTCTCTAGTGATGTCACAATGGACTAGCATCACCAGTGATGTCATAATGGTAGAGCATCATCAGTGATGTCATCACGGAATCTTGTGATAGAATCTTCAAGCATCGGCTCGGCACAAATAGATGCTGCCTGGCAATATTTCAGATTCGCTCACACTTGTGTATAAATAATCTGTCCATTCTCATCCAGGATAGTGGAACGAGTTTTTCTCACGTGCCATCAATGTGCTATCCATGTAGAATCTGTTATTTTATTCCACAGCTATTAATGTTTTACAGGACCATTTAGTTTCCTATGCTACAGAATTGTAATGTATCCATAAATATCCGATGTCACTCCGATGGTCCATATGGCATGTGACTGTTTTCTGCCACTGTCCGATTTTTTTCTCACGCCGAATACAAGTATTTGCTGTGATTTTACTTGCATTTTTTTAACTCACTTGAATAAGTGTTTATTTCTGTTAATGTTGATGATTATGGCTTACAGCCAATGAGAACCCAAAAGTCATTATCTCAGTAAATTAGAATACTTTTTTCACATCAATTACAACATAGAAAAGCATGCACATAAAACACTCGTAGATATAATGGGGTAAGGCCACACAATAGTTAGAAAGAAGATAAAAGTTTCATAAAAAACTGCCAATTAGTCCCACAAAAGTTTAGATAAAAGGCACTTATATTAGGGCCCAGAAAGGATAATAAGTCCAAGAGACGTTAATCATAGAAGCTGGTTAAGATCCAATGCATCTGCACAGCAAAACCTCAAATCGTCATGTCAGAGGCTTTATAACTGAAATGTACCTGTATTGCTGATGCAGCAGGAATCCTCCTTATGATAAAAGGCGAAATCTTCTCTGTATAAACACAGCATGCAGGGTCGTACTGGAGTTTCTGGGGCTCACCAGGGGAATGGACTCTAGGGGCCCACCCTACAGCTATATGCAAATACCTGCCACTTGTTTATCCTGATTATAGTGGAGCATCGGCTGTAAAACACAGGCGGCTCCTGCACATCTACTGTGCGCCCCCATAACTGGATGTATAATTTCGGTAGTTTACATTAATGGGATTCTGTGGTTAAAACAACTTACCACCGATCCATGGGCTCCACAGGTTAGGTGATCGCTTAGGTCTGACCATTAGAAACTACATCGATCAGAAGAATGAGGAAGTTTTATCAGTGATAAAATGAGGATGTGTTCTAAAATGGAACGGCAGGTGGAATGTCTGACCGCAGCTCCATTCATTCTCTTTGGGTCTTCTAGAAAAAAACAAGTGCAGCCACTGAGGGAATTAATGGATCAGTGGTCAAGTCAGACATGCCACTCCAGTCTAATGGGGATGAAAAGTTCCACATTTTGCTGAAAGGGTCCAAGTAGTCAGACCCCCCTCACTTATCCTGTAGAGAGGTGATTACTTTTTTCACAGGAGAACCCCTGTAACTATATCTCTGACGCTGTGATCCAAGTATTTAATCTCAATTGGAAATAAAGAATCTTCACCTAAGTAATATCAGAGAGAACAAATGACTGCCTTACACAACACAATCCCCTATACCAAGACCAATAATACCATATACAGGGAAAAAATACAACCACACCATGCCCAGACCACAGTGACCATATAACCCTGCACACAAGGAACAAATCCTGCCATACAATGAACAGACCACGTAGTGAACACCATCAAGGGACAAATACAGCCACACCATGACCATACCACATATTACCACCACATAGTGACTGAATAATACGACATATTACCAGCATATAGGGACCAAATAATACCACATACAAGTAGAAATACTGCCACACCGTGACCAGACCACAAATTACCATCACATAGTGACCGAATACTACAATACTGATAATGAATACAAACCACAATACTAACAATGCTGTTATTACCACCAGTAACATTATACACAGGAGCTCTGTATATAGTGTCAGTGTACAGATAATACAGGGCTCACCAGTGATATTATACACAGGAGCTCTGTATATACTGTCAGTGTTCAGGTAATACAGTGATCACTAGAGTCATTACATACAAGAGCTCTGTATATAGTGTGAGTGTACATATAATACAATGATCACTGGTGACATTATACACAGGAGCTCTGTATATAGTGTCAGTGTACAGGTAATACAGTGATCACCAGTGACATTATACACATGAGCTCTGTACACACTGTACAGTATATAGTGTAAGTGCACAAGTAACACTCTGACTCAACTGTGACGTCTGTAGTTGGAAGTCTTTCATCTTCATCCAGTGCAGACCATCATCACTTGTTCCAGGAAGGACTCATCTCTGCAGAAAATAACACAGTTATCTATAGTGATCACTTCCAGAGCACATTCCCCACTATTTTCCTCGACTTCTACACTATATCAGATTAAGAAAAAAAAGACATAGTGCCGCCTAGCACAGTAGCAGGACCCCCTTTTGTTCTCCCCCATGGAAGACAGTAACCTCAAAAGTAAATTAAATTACAGCAGCAACAATGTCCCCTGATTGGCCCCTACAGTAATTATGTCCCCACTTGCCACAATGTCCAGTTATAATGTCTTCATCCTGGGCCCCTATGTCCACTTTACTAACGTCACCTCCCTGGGCCCCTATGTCCGACCCTATGGCCACAACCTTGCCCAATCACAGAGAAGGGATTCTTCTCACCTTCTTGCGTTCCCCGGTGTCCTCTAGTGGCTTCATATTTGGAGTGGTCGTTAAAATGGCTGCCGACTGCCACTGTGACAGGGCACTCTGCTCTGTGACAGGCTGCGCGCTGACATCATATAGCAGTAACAGTGAAAGACCACCGGCAGCCACTCACTACCTACCAATCCATGGAGGGAGTGGCTGCTTAGTATATGATTGCACAATGAGGACTTGTATGTAGCACTGTTCACATCATGGCAATGCACAGCATCCAGGTTACCAGCCTATTAGTGACGCCCTTCTATCAGATCAGGCGGGCTGCCCAGTGCTATCAAGATGCATCCCATGTGAACAGGCACCACAGTTTACAAGACAAAATGGGCCTAGCTGCACCCTGATATTAAAGTGCAAAAAATACATATAAAATATGTGAGGTATTGGTCGATATTTTGGCCAAAGTATAGAAGCCCGCAACCCAGTGTCAAGGGTCCCCACATTTGCGAGTCCCTAACACTAATCCATGACACCACATAGTCCGCCATGCAGTATTATGGGCACCACATAGTCCTCCATACAGTATTATGGGCACCACATAGTCCACCTTACAGTATTATGGGCCACATATAATGCTCATTCATACAGTATATAACGGGCCCCATGCAATGTTCCTCCACACAGTATTATGGGCCCTCTGCTCCTCCATACAGTATATTATGGGAAACCATGCTTCTCCACACAGTATATCATGGGCCCCCATGCTCCTCCACACAGTATTTTGGGCACTCTGCTCCTCCACACAGTATTATGGGCCTCCAAAATCATCCATACAATATATTATGGGCCCCATGCTCCTCCATAAAGTATTATGGGTCCCCTGCTCCTCCATACAGTATATTATGCGCCCCCCATGCTCCTCCATACAGTATATTATGGGCCCCCATGCTCCTCCATACAGTATATTATGGGCCTCACGCTACTCCATACAGTAAATTATGCGCCCCCATGCTCCTCTATACAGTATATTATGGGCCCCATGCCCCTCCATACAGTATATTATGGGCCCCATGCCCCTCAATACAGTATATTATGGGCCCCATGCCCCTCCATACAGTATATTATGGGCCCCCTGCTTCTTTATACAGTAAAATATGGTCCCCTCCTCCTCCATACAGTATATTATGGTCCCCCTGATCCTCCATACAGTATATTATGGGCCCCCTTCTCCTCCATACAGTAACTTATGGGCCCCTGCTCCTCCATATAGTATATTATGGCACCCCATGCTACTCCATACAGTAAATTATGGGCCCCATGCACCTCCATACAGTAAATAATGGGCCCCCTGCTCCTTAATACAGTAATAAATTTATAATAATAAATTTTATTTTTATAGCGCCGACATATTCCGCAGCACTTTACATTTCAGAGGGGATTTGTACAGACAATAGACATTACAGCATAACAATAATCACATACAGTAGATTATAACAAATACCAAAAGGAAAGAGGGCCCTGCTCGCAAGCTTACAGTCTATGAGGAAAGAGGGAGACACGAAAGGTGGGTGGTAACAGTTACCCTGATTGTATGGACCAGTCATAATGTTAAGTGTGTAACAGTACAGACACAGAGGGCTAATGGAGGCATAAAGCATGTGGGAACATGATGCGGGGAACCTGGTTATGGTAAAACTTTTGGCTCTGCCACACAGGGATAGATTAGGTTAATGTGTTGGGGTGGTAGGCCAGTCTGAATAAATGCATTTTCAGGACACGCTTAAAATTGTGGGGATTGGGGACTAATCGTATTGACCTGGGAAGTGCATTCCAAAGAATTGGCGCGGCACGTGTAAAGTCTTGGAGACGGGAGTGGGAGGTTCTGACTATTGAGGATGCTAATCTCAGATCATCAGCAGAACGGAGGGCGCGGGTAGGGTGGTATACTGAAACAAGGGAGGAGATGTAGGGTGGTGCTGAGCCATGGAGGGCTTTGTGAGTGAGGGTAATAAGTTTATACTGAATTCTGGAGTGGATGGGTAGCCAGTGTAATGACTGGCACAAGGTAGAGGCATCGGTGTAACGATTGGTGAGGAATATGATCCTGGCTGCAGCATTCAAGACAGATTGGAGGGGGGAGAGTTTGGTAAGAGGGAGACCGATTAGAAGAGAGTTACAATAGTCGAGACGAGAATGAATAAGAGAAACAGTAAGAGTTTTTGCAGAGTCAAAGGTAAGAAAAGGTCGAATTCTAGAAATGTTTTTGAGGTGCAGATGACAAGAGCGAGCCAGTGATCGAATGTGGGGGGCAAAGGAAAGCTCGGAATCAAGTATGACCCCAAGACAGCAGGCCTGTTGCTGGGGAGTAATAGTGGAACCACACACAGAAATGGCAATGTCGGGTATAGGTACATTAGTAGAGGGAGGAAACACCAGGAGTTCAGTCTTTGACAGGTTCAGTTTCAGATATAGTGAGGACATGATATTAGACACAGCGTTTAGACAATCGCCGGTGTTTTCTAGAAAGGCTGGCGTGATGTCAGGAGAAGAAGCGTATAATTGGGTGTCGTCAGCATAGAGATGGTACTGGAAATCAAATCTACTGATTGTTTGACCAATAGGGGCAGTGTACAAGGAGAAGAGGAGGGGACCTAGAACCGATCCTTGGGGGACCCCAACAGTAAGGGGAAGATGAGAGGAGGAGGAACTGGCAAAAGATACAGTAAAGGAGCGGTCGGAGAGATAGGAGGAGAACCAGGAGAGAACGGTATCCTTGAGGCCAATGGAACGGAGCATAGTGAGGAGGAGCTGATGATCCACAGTGTCGAATGCTGCAGAGAGATCCAAGAGAATTAGCATGGAGTAGTGACCATTTGATTTAGCTGTTAGCAGATCATTATAGACTTTAGTGAGGGCAGTTTCAGTGGAGTGTAAAGAGCGGAAACCGGATTGGAGAGGGTCGAGAAGAGAGTTTTCTGAGAGATAGCGGATAAGACGGGAGTGGACCAGGCGTTCCAGGAGTTTAGAGATGAAGGGAAGATTAGAGACAGGTCTATAGTTAGCGGCACAGTTTTGGTCGAGGGATGGTTTTTTAAGTAGTGGATGTATGATGGCATGCTTAAATGAGAAGGGAAAAATACCAGAAGAGAGAGAGAGGTTAAATATTTTAGTTAGGTGAGGGGTGACAGCAGGGGAAAGGGACTGAAGGAGCTGTGATGGAAATGGGTCACTGGTGCAAGTAGTTGGGCGAGAAGATGCAAGGAGCCTGCTTACTTCTTCTTCTGTGACTGGTTCAAAATCAGAGAGTGAGTTCGATGCAGTGGGGGAGGGAGGACAGTGCATGGTATGAGGTGATTGGGAGATAATTTCCTGTCGGATCTGGTCAATTTTTTCTTTGAAGTAATTGGCCAGATCGTCAGCTCGGAGCTCCGTGGTTGGGGCCTGTACTCTTGGATTGAGTAGAGAATGAAAAGTGTCAAAGAGACGTTTCGGGTTATTGGACAGTGAGGTGATGAGGGTGTTGAAATAGGTTTGTTTGGAGAGGTGAAGGGCAGTGTTGTATGTTCTAAGCATAAACTTAAAATGGATGAAATCTTCGTGTAGATTGGATTTTCTCCACAGACGTTCGGCGCACCTGGAGCACCGCTGCAGGAAACGTGTTTGCACCGTGTGCCAGGGTTGTCGCCGTCTGCGTTGTGGTGTTCTATTTATAGGGGGTGCAAATTCATCCAGGGCACTTTGAAGTGTTTCATTGTAATGCTTCAATGCAGAATCAGGACAGGAGAGGGAGGAGATAGGGGCCAATGAAGACTGCAAGTTCTTCATAAGTTTCTGGGTGTTAATGGCCTGTATGTTTCTATAAGTATGGACAGTGGGGGTGACCTGAGCAGCATGGCAGTTCTTGATAGAGAATGAAAGAAGATTGTGGTCAGAGAGCGGGAGAGGGGAGTTTGCAAAATCATCCACTGCACAAAGCCGAGAGAAGACCAAGTCGAGGGAGTTTCCGTCTTCATGCGTTGGAGAATTAGTAAGCTGCGAAAGGCCAAATGAGGAGGTTAGAGATAAAAGGTGAGTAGCAGATGGTGAGAGGGGAAGAGCAATGGGGATGTTGAAATCACCCATGATGAGGGTAGGGATGTCACAGGAGAGAAAATGTGGAAGCCAAGTGGCAAAATGATCCAGGAACTGATGGGAGGGGCCAGGAGGACGATACACCACCGCCACTCGCATGGAGAAGGGGGTGTAGAGTCTGACGGCATGGACCTCAAAAGAAGGGAAGACAAGTGAGGGTACTTGAGGGATAACCTGAAAGGTACATTTTGGTGATAGGAGCAGACCAACGCCTCCACCAGCTCTATTGTCTGATCTTGGGGTATGAGAGAAGTGAAGCCCCCCATATGAAAGAGCAGCAGCAGCGGTAGTGTCTGACTGCTGGATCCAGGTTTCAGTAAGAGCCAGGAGGTTAAGAGAATTAGAAAGGAAAAAGTCATGAATGAAGGAGAGTTTGTTACACACTGAGCGAGAATTCCAAAGTGCACAATTAAGAGAGACAGATGGCATGCAGGGAATATTAATAAGATTAGAGGGGTTTCTGAGTGTAGCAGTCGGGAGGTTTGACTTTCTATAACATGGGGGACCAGGGTTGGGAGCAATGTCTCCTGCGACTAGGAGAAGGAGGATAGAAAGAGTGAGCAGATGGTTAAGTGATTTGTGAGAGCGTCTCTGATGTTGAATGGTTGGACTGACTGGATCTGTGCAGTTTAACAACGTGAAAAGAGCATGAGTGCTATACATAGGAGAGGAAAGAAGCGAGGGGCCAATGTGGATGGAGTGTAGAGAGTTAATGCCAGGGCGGTGGATGTGTGTGAATGCAGCGGCCAGGATTAAAATTACACAAATGCATATGGTATATATTTGTTGTACTCCAAATGTACAGGGAGTAGATGTATATAAATGTCTTACCTGTCTCCTGCCCTGTCTAACTGCCATGTTATAACTGCCAGTACTTTGATAAACTTTACTTGGATAAAGTGTGCATAAATGCCCCCTGCATAAATGCTATCCCAAAGCTATGTCTGAATATATAGGAGGATAAGACTTAGAACTTTTTTTTTTTTTTTTTTGGGCTCTCTCTCTTCTCGTTAATCAATCACACTAAATTGAGACACCAGGACCCAATAAAATGTTGTGGTCAAATAAACACATGGCCAGCACTACATGGATCATAAAGCACTTTGAAAAGTTTCTTGACCTCACAACATAAGGGGACAAGCAGAGTAAGTTGAAAAAAACTATATACCATATAGAAGCTTGCAAAGTTGAAAACACAGAGATAGCATTCAGGATTAACTGCTTGCTGACATTGAATGGAGACACAGGAGTGGATTCAGAGCAGAGATTGGAAAAGCTGGTTACCATATAGAAGCTTGCAGAGTTGAAAACACAGAGATAGCATTCAGGATTAACTGCTTGCTGACATTGAATGGAGACACAGGAGTGGATTCAGAGCAGAGATTGGAAAAGCTGGTTACCATATAGAAGCTTGCAGAGTTGAAAACACAGATACAGTATATTATGGGCCCCATACACCTCCATACAGTATATCATGGGCCCCATGCACCTCCATACTGTATATTATAGCCCCCCATGCTCCTCCATACAGTATATTATGGGCCCCATAACCCCTCCATACAGTATATTATGGCCCTATGCTCCTCCATACTGTATATTATAGGCCCCCATGCTCCTCCATACAGTATAGTATGGGCCCCCTGCTCCTTAATACAGTATATTATGGGCCCCATACACCTCCATACAGTATATCATGGGCCCCATGCACCTCCATGCAGTATATTATGGGCCCCCATGCACCTCCATACTGTATATTATAGCCCCCCATGCTCCACTATACAGTATATTATGGGCCCCATGACTTTCCATACAGTATATTATGGGCCCCATGCCCCTCCATACAGTATATTATGGGTCCCCTGCTGCTTTATACAGTATATTATGATCCCCCTGATCCTCCATATAGTATATTATGGCACCCCATTCTACTCCATTCAGTAAATTATGGGCCCCATGCACCTCCATACAGTAAATTATGGGCCCCCATGCACCTCCATACTGTATATTATAGGCCTCAATGCTCCTCCATACAGTATATTATGGCCCTATACTCCTCCATATTGTATATTATAGGCCTCCATGCTCCTCCATACAGTATAATATGGGCCCCCTGCTCCTTAATACAGTATATTATGGGCCCCATACCCCTCCATACAGTATATTATGGGCCCCATGCGCCTCCATATAGTATAGTATAGTATAGTCTGCAGTGACAGGGGAGGATATATTTGTGTGCAGCAGCTCTGTTGGTTATTAGGCTGCCTTATAAGGCTCCCTGATAGCTGCATTGCTGTTTGCACTCTGCTGTGCAGACTGCTTTTTTAAAAGAAAAAATCCTTTTATTCCTTTTCTTCTGCACAGTAGATACTGAGCGTACATTTTTTCACACACCGTATAGAGGTGTACGCTCCTCACACACTACCGTGTACCGGCTGGTATCACGGACAAATACATGCTATCTGTGTGTGACTCCGTAAAAAAATACACAGAGATTAACATTTTTCCATACATACACCGTATAGAGATGTCCGATTCTCAAACAGTATCAGATATCTGGTGTTCTTATTACGGTCACATCTGCACAGAGTCACAGTGTGTGTGACACTCCGTAACTACATATACGGACCTTTCCATTTCTGCATACACCATATTGACTGCTGTCCGATTATCAAACAGTATCGGATATCTGGTGTTCTTATTACGGTCACATCTCCACAGTGTCAGCGAGTGTGTGTGACACTCTATAAATACATATACAGACATTTCCATTTCTCCATACACCATATTGACTGCTGTCCGATTCTCAAACAGTATTAGATATCTGGTGATCTTATTACGGTCACATCTACACAAAGTCAGCGAGTGTGTGACACTCCGTAACTACATATACGGACATTTCCATTTCTCCATACACCGTATTGACTGCTGTCTGATTATCAAACAGTATCGGATATCTGGTGTTCTTATTACGGTCACATCTCCACAGTGTCAGCATGTGTGTGTGACACTCCATAAATACATATACAGACATTTCCATTTCTCCATACACCGTATTGACTGCTGTCCGATTCTCAAACAGTATTGGATATCTGGTGTTCTTATTACAGTCACATCTATACAGAGTTAGCGTGTTTGTGTGACACTCCGTAAATACATATACGGAGATCGACATTTTCACCAACAACGTATACAGCGGTACACCTCTGATACAGTACCGTATATCTGCTTGTTGGATTACGGTGAAATACGTACTGGGTGAGAGTCTGTGACTCACAAAATATATACGGAGAGTTCACTTTTTACAAAGACCTTACACAGCTGTACGCTCCTCATACAGTACCATTTCTCTGCTGGTATTTTTGGTACATTTTCCCAAACATGAGGAAGTATGGTGTAAGAGGCCACGGACATGAGCGGGGGGGCTCATCTGGTACTGATGGTGGTGGTGGTCGTGCATCGGCTGCTTCTGGGAAAAGCACAATAGCGGCTAAGGCAGGAGGTGTTGAGCCTGCGTCATCGTCTGGCACAAGGAGGCCTTTAAGGCTCCCTTTTTTGGGAGTAGGTAAACTGCTTTTAAAGCCGGAACATCAGGAACTGGTTGTGCCTTACATTGCCGAAACAGCCTCCAGCTCTATCACCTCCTCTTCTGAAGTTTACAAAAATGCAAGCACTGAGTCGTCAGTGCAGACTTCTGGTCAGGAACCACCCCTTTCCTTGTCTCCTTCACCCCCACCCAAAGTGCAGGATGCAGCAGCCCACAATTGAGAATACTCCATGGAGCTGTTTTCACATGCCATGCCTGTTTTATCAAGTGAAATCCTGAATTCCCCAGTCCAACATTAATCGGAGATGGAGTGCACTGATGTGCAGCCACTACTAGATGATTCCGCTGGTACATTCACCCACAGCACTACATTCCTCTCGCACTCTATAGAGCCAGAATGTGACACTGATGAAACTCAGGTGCCCCTTCCCGCATACTATACCACCTTACACGGTGACATAGAGGAAGGTGCAGATAAAAATGCCGGTTCCCTGAGCAGGTGGGGGGTCCTACTCGTGGGCAACGACAGTGGCACAGGGCCCCTCATAGCACACCAAAGTGTCTCTGCCGGTGGGAGGGCCCACGCCGTCAAACATACCATTGTAATATGAGGGGCCCTGTGCCAGTGCCGTCGCCCACCATGCTTGCTCAGTGCCACAGCACTTGCAATACTTACCTCTCCCTGCTCCACCGCTGTGACGTCTTCCACGTTTCCTGACAGTGACATTCAGGTTAGAGTGCGCGTTGACATCACGTCTGTATGCTCTCTACCGAAACAGTACAATGCAGAGAGCTTAAAGATGGCAATGCTGAGGAGTCCAGAGTACAGCAGTGCCCAGCGAGGAGAGGTATTTAATTTTTTTAAATGTTGGGAGCATTTATTGGGGAGCAATATACACTGGAGAATGAAATATGAGGCCCATCATACACTGGCGCATCTTCCATTTGGCCCATCATATACTGGAGCATTCCAAATGGGGGACATCAGACACTGGAGCACCATTTACGGGGCCCATTATACACTGGAGCATTAGAAATGGGGCTCATTATATATGGAGCATTATTTGGGCCCATAACACACTGGAGCATCGTCCAAGGGGACTAACACATACTGGAGCATTCCAAATTGGGGACATCAGACACTGGATCAGCATTTACGGGGCCCATTATACACTGGAGCATTAAAAATGGGGCCCATTATATATGGAGCATTATTTGGGCCCATAACACACTGGAGCATCATCCATGGGGACCAACATATACTGGAGCATTCCAAATGGAGGACATCAGACACTGGAGCAGCATTTACGGGGCCATTATACACTGGACATTAGAAATGGGGCCCATTATATATGGAGCATTATTTGGGCCCATAACACGCTGGAGCATCGTCCAAGGGGACCAAAATATACTGGAGCATTCCAAATGGGCGACATCAGACACTGGAGCAGCATTTACGGGGCGCATTATACACTGGAGCATTAGAAATGGGGCCCAATATATATGGAACATTATTTGGGCCCATAACACACTGGAGCATCGTCCATGGGGGCCAACATATACTGGAGCATTCCAAATGAGGGACATCAGAAACTGGAGCAGCATTTATGGCGCCCATTATACACTGGAGCATTAGAAATGGGGCCCATTATATATGGAGCATTATTTGGGCTCATAAGACAGTGGAGCATCATCCATGGGGACCAACATATACTGCAGCATTATGTGGAGCTCATCATATGCTATATGGAACATTTTATGGGACCAATTATTCTGTATGGAGAAATATATGGGGCTCATTATTCTGTATGGCGCACAATGTGGTGGCCATAATACTGTATGGAGTAATATACTGTCCGTTTTTTGAGCTATTGTAGAATTTAAAATAGATAATATCAGTCATGTGATGTAAGCAGTGAAGTATTTTTTATTGTACTATACCTATATTTCTGTGCCGTATCGGAGCATTATGAATTGTGGTATGTGTTAAAAGGGCGCACTGACACTCTTTGGCCCAGGGCACACGAAAACCTGGCGCCAGCCCTACCCCCCCACAACTTTAGCCAAATAACCTCCAGTTTTCATTGCGTAACTATTATTATAAAGTAAATTAAGGTTGACAAGCTTAAGTAATGACAATTGATGTTTTTGGCATTAAAATGGGCACTGTAGGTGTGTTTACTGTCCTCCACTCCCTGCCGACTTTGCTTCCCCATTGACTTGCATTGGGTTTCGTGTTTCAGTCGGACCCTGACTTTTCCCTATAGTCGGCCGATTTCGTTTAAACCGACTTTTAAGAAAGTCAGGTTTCATGAAACCTGACTCGACCCGAAAAAAGGCAAAGTCCCTCATCTCTAGTGCTGAGTCCACTTCCTAGTAATTTCTAGCAAGATTTTTGCGCTACTGGGTAGAGATTATATGCCTTTCTTTTCTTCTGAGGGTATTGAGAACTCTTTAGGACTGTTTGGTCCCAAACCATGTCTATTTACCTGCTAACATATATGTATTCCTACTGTGCACTTTACTTATTTATCCACATTATCTATTAATCTTAAAGAATATTTATGACCACTTTCTATTCATTCATGATAATATGTTGACAAATTGTGCTGGGCAATCCTCCCCCTGCATTTGGAGGTCCCTTGTTTTGTCTTTTTTTTACTATACCTTTTAATTATTTAAATAAATATTAAATGTTTTAAAAAGTCAATTCTTTTCTACACTTCTTTCTTTTATGGCACTATACCATATAAGAATATGTTATTAACGTACCAATGAAGTGACCCAGCCATTGTTAAATTAAGGACTATGGGAATAATCAATGCGGTGTTTCATGGAGGCAAAATCAGTCTGTGGCACTGCTGAGGTGTTATGGAAGCCCAGGTTACCTTAATAGCAGCCTACGGTTCATCTGCATTGTTGGATCTGGTGTCTCTCATCTTCCTCTTGATAATACTCCATGGATTCTCTGTGGGATTTACAGTAGGTCAGGTGAGTTTGCTGGCCAATCAAGCACAGTGATACTGTTGTTTATAAACGAGGTATTGGTAGTTTTGGCAGTGTGGACAGGTGCCAAGACCTGCTGGAGAATGAAATTTCCATCTCTAAAAAGCTTGTTGGCAGGAGGAATCATGAATTGCTCTGAAATTTTGTGGTACACGGCTGCTTTGATTTTGGTCTTGATAAAATACAGTGAACCTACAGCAGCAGATGACATGGCTCCCTGTTATGAATGGGTCACCGAGGAGAAAAGAACAAAACAAGCTGAGTCCCAGAAAAACCAAAGAGGTTGGTAACTATGCAGATTGCAGATCCCTGATCCTAACCACACAACTAGCAGCAGCCGTGGAGCGTTCCTACGATGATCCTAGATGCCTCGTCACCGCCGGAGGACTAATTAAGCCTAAAGCAAGAAAGGGGAAAACTAACTGCTCCAGAGCAGACCCCAAAGGAAAGACAGCCCCCCACACATGTATTGACGGTGAAACAAGATGAAAACACAAACACAGGCAGGAAAATAGGCTGAGCAAACGATGGGGCCCAAACTAACTAAAAAGGACAGGAAAGGAAAGACACTGTCTGCAATCTGCCAAAAACCCTACAAAAATAATGTCCAACACTTCTGATAACAATATTAACCCTGAAGTCACTAGACTTCTCCCACTATATCAGCACTCTGAAATATTCTGAGACAGAGCAAAAAGAGGCCAATCTAATAGGGGACAAAAAGCAAATTGGCAAATACAGATTAATAAGAGTGGAAATTCAGCACAGCCCCAGCCGAGGCTGGCTGACAACACAAAAAACTGAATAGATAAATAGACAAACAAAAAGTGCTAAGAACATTAGCAGAAAAACTTAGCTTAAAATGACTGGAACAGAGCTGAACACCAAGAGCTGAAAAGCCAGAAGGAATCACCAGCACCAGAATAGGGCGTCGGCTGACTTAAATCCAGTCTGAAATTCCTGAGTTCCAATCGTCATCCTCATTATCAGGTGGCAGATCTCTACTGATTAAATCAGCCTCACTACCTCCTGTTACCACCAGAGGGAGCCTGGAAGGAGAACTCACAACTGGTAGACCAGAAAATGAACTCACAACAGCTCCCCAAACCATCACTGACTGTGGAAACTTCACTCTAGACCTCAAGCAGCTTGGATTGTGGCCTCTCTACTCTTCCTCCAGACTCTGGGACCTTGATTTCCAAGTGAAATGCAAAATTTACTTTCATCTGAAAACAACACCTTGGACTACTGAGCAACAGTCCAGTCCTTTTTCTCTTTGGCTTCTGGTGTTGGCTATTGGTCACAAGGATTGCGACACTTGTAGCCCATGTCCTGGATACATCTGTGTGTGGTGGCTCTTGAAGCAATGACTCCAGCAGCAGTCCACTCCTTGTGAATCTCCCCCAAATTTTTGAATGGCCTTTTCTTAACTATCCTTTCAAGGCTGTGGCTATCCCGTTTGCTTGTGCACCTTTTTCTTCCACACTTTTTCCTTCCTCTCAAATTTCCATTAATATGCTTGGATATAGCACTCTGTGAACAGCCAGCTTCTTTAGCAATGACCTTTTGTGTCTTACCCTCTTTGTGGAGTGTGTCAATGACTGCCTTCAAGAAATCTGTCAAGTCAGCAGTCTTCCCCATGGTTGTGGAGCCTACTGAAACAGACTAGGGGACCTTTTTAAACGCTTAGGAAAACACCTCGAAAGCGAATAATCAGGGTTTAGAATAAATAATCAAAACTAGAAAGCACCAAAAAAACAAAAACCCTTAAAATTTAGCTTTTAATAGAATCATTAAAACAACCCATACATTGGACATACCTATGTATAACAGGGGGTCAAAGGTCAGTCATTCATATGAACAATAGATATTATGGATAAATATATAGATGCAAGGGCAAAAAACACTATAATGCCCTAATGGGCACTACAATGACCCTTCCTGACCGCGGAGGTTGGCACCCTAGTTGTAGACGATATGGCGCCCCCGCTCAACGTCGGCGTCCCTGATCACGCCCTAGACCACCCTACGTATACAAAAAAGGACACAAAAAGAAAAACACACACACACCTACAGTACCGAAAATACAAACGTGAAGAGACAATATGTCTCAATTAAAAGTGCTAGTGTGCTGTAAACCTTATCTCATAGAAAAAATCTGACAAAATAGCAGCTTTAATAAGACTTATTTCGTAGTCAAAAGGACAACAGGCTGCAGTAGACAAAAACTTAGGCTTAATACTCTGTTCAAAATTGCAGCTTTAATAGAACTTATTTCATAGTCAAAAAGACAATAGGCTGCGGTAGACAAGGGCTTGGGCTTAGTACCGTACTCAAAAAATTTCTGAAAAAACATCTACACAGGGGTCAAAACAACATATTCAATGATGAAGCTTCAAAAGAACTTATCTTATAGTAAACTGCAGTAACCACATACCTATGTTTAATCCCCCCTTATTCTGAGAGAGTGTAGGGTCCTAACTGGTTCGCGGGATGCAGTGACGAGACACAAGACTGAGTGTGGTTTGTGGAATAAACTTTTATAAAACTGTAGCCGCTGGGCTATTTTGAGCTAACAACAAATGTAAACAGCAATCAGTCCACGCAGGGACTCAACAACCCTAACAACACTTTTCTTATGGTGCATGCGACTAACCCGGTTTGCCCGGTTGCTATAGGCCACGTATGACCAAACTGGGGGGTCCTTATCTCATATAGTACACTTATTTTTCCAGGGATCTGTCCGGATCACAGGCGTGGCCGCGTAGAGATCGCTGATGCGGCTGCCTTGACGCCTCGATATTCCGGGGTGAAACTGGACTCGACAGACCCTTGAAAAAGCGATGCCGGTGGGGCGCAACAGGCCCTGAAGAAAACGATGACGGTGGGGCGCAACGGGCCCTGAAGAAAACGATGACGTGGGGCGCAGCAGGCCCTGAAGAAAACGATGACGGTGGGGCGCAACAGGCCCTGAAGAAAACGATGACGGTGACGGTGGGGCACAACAGGCCCTGAAGAAAACGATGACGGTGGGGCGCAACAGGCCGTGAAGAAACGATGACGGTGGGTCGCAACAGGCCCTGAAGAAACTGTGCCGATGGGCGCAACAGACGTCCCCTTGCGACTCTCGTCTCACAGCAGAGTCATGACGCAGTCTCTAAATATAACCGTTCACCAACCTCTGCTCAGGGTCCCTTAGCCCCTACTGCTGCCTGTAGTGAGGTAGCGCCCCCTGGGGCCGGTGATGACAGGGCCGCAGCTGTGGGAGAAGGCAGGGGGCAGTGTCCTGAACGCTGTAAAGGAATGGTCTCTAGTCGCAGCGGTCAGTGGAGGTCGTGGACTTGTCACAGCAGGGAGGGAAACAGCGGGGGCGGCTGTACGCGTCCATATGAGGGGAGCGGCCGCCGGTGCAAGGCTCTCACGTGTCACTAGTCGGTAAGTCCGCAGCTTTCCTTTCACAGGGCCCTGTCAGTCTCTCCACAACACACCGTTCGCTCCCTCGGTCCTCTCTGTCTCACCCGACTTCTTGTCTGTTGTCTGGCTCTCTCTTAACTGCCACTTCAACGCGCCCCCTGCTCCTGTTAAGCTTGCCACGCCCCCTGTTTCCATGACAACTTCAGTCAAGTCTTTTCTTTTACTGTCCTCCCACCATCGTTCCCTCAGGAACCCTGATGACGGTCCCCTGGGCACCTGCCCCTTCACTGTCTGGGAGTCCACCTCTTCACACTCCCCCACCCTGTAAGCTCACCAGTCCTCGGGCGAGGGTTTTAGTCTATTGATTTCGGTCTGTAGCGGTTTCAATGTTCACTGCCATATGAATTGATCTTGCTCATATCGTTCAGGGGGTTTGACGGCTGTTGACCGCTTGGAGCGTCTAATGTTGTGAGTTCATTTTCTGGTTCACCAGTTGTGAGTTCTCCTTCCAGACTCCCTCTGGTGGTGACAGGAGGTAGAGAGGCTGATTTGATCGGTGGAGATCTGACACCTGAGAATGAGGATGACGATTGGATCTCAGGAGTCTCAGATTGGAATTAAGACAGCCGACGCCCTATTCAGTTGCTGGTGATTCCTTCTGGCTTGTCAACTCTGGGTTATCAGCTCTGTTCCAGTCATCTAAAGCTAAGTTTTTCTGCTAATGTTCACACCTGATTTTGTTGGTCTATTCAGTTTTTTGGTGTGGTCAGCCAGCCCCTGCTGGGGGCTGTGCTGAATTTCCACTCTTATTTATCAGTATTTTGCCAATTGGCTTTTTGTCCCTTTCTAGTTTGGTCTCTTTTTGCTCTGTCTCAGAATATTTCAGAGTGCTGATACAGTGGGAGAAGTCTAGTGACTTCAGGGTTAATTTTGCTATCAGAAGTGTTGGACATGATTTTTGTAGGGTTTTTTGCAGGTTGCAGACAGTGTCTCTCCTTTCCTTTCCTGTCTAGTTAGTTTGGGCCCCATCATTTGCTCAGCCTATTTTCCTGCCTGTGTTTGTGCCTTCATCTTGTTTCACCGACAATACATGTGTGGGGGCTATCTTTTCCTTTGGAGTCTGCTCTGGGGCAGTTAGTTTTCCCTTTTCTTGCTTTAGGCTTATTTAGTCCTCCAGCCGAGACGAGGCATCTAGGAACATCGTAGGCACGCTCCACGGCTACTGCTAGTTGTGTTGTAAGATCAGGGATCTGCAATCTGCACAGTTACCAACCTCTCTGGTTTTCTGTGACTTAGCCTGTTTTGCTTTTTTCTCCTCGGTGACCCATTCATAACAGAATCGCCAGCCATACCGCAGATTCTAGGGTACTTAAAAGCAGGAAAAAGCTGTTAAAAAAAAGTGTCAGAATTTTTTTTTTAGATTTTTTTCCTCTTTTTTCTCTGGGGCCGTAGGAGGATTTTTTTTTCTTTTTCCTAATGGAGATTAAGCAATTGTCTGATCGTGTGGAGCAGCTGGCTGCTTAAGTGCAGAGAATTTCCACCTACCTCATTCAGTCACATGCTGCTGAACCTAAGATCCCTACTCCTGATGTGTTTTCTGGGGATCGGTCTAAATTTCTGAATTTTAAGAATAATTGTAAATTATTTCTGGCCTTGAAGCCTAACTCATCGGGGAGCTCTGTGCAGCAGGTTAAAATTGTCATCTCCTTGCTGCGCGGTGATCCCCAGTATTGGGCTTTTTCTCTGACACCTGAAAATCCTATTCTGACTAATGTGAATGCATTTTTTTCAGGCCTTGGGGTTGTTGTATGATGAACCTAATGCTGTTGATCAAGCTGAGAGAACCCTGTTGGCATTAAACCAGGGTCAGGATTTTGCAGAGTTATACTGTCAAAAATTCCAAAAGTGGGCGGTCCTTACTACATGGAATGATAGTGCACTGGCAGCTCTCTTTCAGAAGGGTTTATCAGAGACCGTAAAAGATGTTATGGTGGGATTTCTTGTTCCCTCTGGTCTGGATGATTCTATGTCATTAGCCATTCAAGTTGATTGGCGTTTACGTAAACATAAAACTACACGGGAGGCGCTGCCACCTTTTGAACAAACGTCTGAACCTATGCAATGTGATGGGGTTTTGTCTAGGGCGCAACGTCAGGAGTTTAGAAGGCATAATAAGCTGTGATTTTTCTGTGGAGATGCCTCTCATATTATTTCTGTCTGCCCAAAACGAGAGAAACGTTTTGCACACACATTTGCTGTGGGCAGTATACAACCTACGTTTCTTTTTGCAATTACTCTGATCTGCTCCTTATCCACGTTTTCCACGAAGGCTTTTGTGGATTCAGGAGCAGCGTTGAATCTGATGGATTTGGACTTTGCTAAACGTTGTATTGATGCTACTCCTTTGGCGGAGAATAAACCTCAGTTTTGGACCCAGGTGACAATGCGAGTTGCCCCAGACCACCAAGAAAATTGTAAATTTTTGGTGCTGCATAATCTGCATGATACAATTGTTCTGGGTTTTCCTTGGTTGCAAACTCATAATCCAGTTTTGGATTGGAAATCTGGGTCTGTGGTGAGTTGGGGTTGTCAGTGTGTTCTTAGGGACGCTCCTGTTTTCTCCACCTCTCCTCAGTCTCATGATATTCCTGATTATCTAGCTGATTTTTCTGATGTATTTAGTGAGTAGTGTTGAGCGATACCGTTCGATACCCAAAAATATCGTATCGGATGGTATCGCCTGATACTAAAAAAATATCGGGTATCGACGATTCCGATACCGGAAGTCCCATTCAAGTCAATGGGACTTCCGGTATCGGAATTTAAAATAGCCCTTTATTTCCTTGTTGGCTAATTCTACATAATTTAAAACAAATAAGAATCATGTAGAATGTATTGTGGGAGGTGGAGGAGACACTAAAGGCATAGTGGTTTATTCAAATCACATGGCATAGCCAGGGCCGGTTTTAGGCAAAGTGGGGCCCTAGGCAAAGTTTAAAATGGGGCCCCAAATGCTAACACATTGCACATCACACAGAAACATTTTGATTGTATTTACATGCGCTGAGTTCAGGCCGCTAAATGATCGACAAAATTGAAGAAGTCGTTCAACTCTTGTTTCCCGGCCTCTTTCCACCGTCAGAGAAAGAATGATGGGAACAGAACGATCACTAATGGATCACTAAGGGTGTGTGCACACATTGCGGTTTTTGCTGCGAATCCGCAGCGGATTTGGTCCTGCGGATCTGCAGCAGTTTCCATGCGGTTTACAGTACTAAGTAATCCTATGGAAAACCAAATCCGTCGTGCACATGCTGCGGAAAATTCCGCGCAGATTTGCTGTGGTTTATTTTCTGCAGCGTGTTACTTCTTTTTTGCGGAACCGCAGCTGCAGTGTACGTTCCGGGACATACAAATCAATCAATCTCTCATCCGCACTGCCAAACCTCACTAGAGCCTGCATCAAATCCGCTGTACACATGCTAGGAATCCGCAGGAAAAATGCATGTGCTTTACCCTGCGGTTTCTGCCAAGAGATATGGATTCTCTGCAGAAAAAGCCGCAGACTAATCCTCAACGTGTGCACACACCTACAGATCACCATACAGTATCATGTTATCAGCAGCACATCTACAGTTTACACCCCATAGTCCTCCATATAATATAATCTGCCCCATAGTCCTCCATATAGTATAATACACTCCTCAGTCCTCCATGTAGTATAATACACTCCTTATAGCTCTCCATGTAATAAAATACACTGCTCAGTCCTCCATATAGTATAATACACTCCCCATAGTCCTCCATATAGTATAATACACTCCTCAGTCCTCCATGTAGTATAATACACTCCTTATAGCCCTCCATATAATAAAATACACTGCTCAGTCCTCCATATAGTATAATACACTCCCCATAGTCCTCCATATAGTATAATACACTCCTCAGTCCTCCATATAGTATAATACACTCCTCATAGCCCTCCATATATTAAAATACACTGCTCAGTCCTCCATATAGTATAATACACTCCTCATAGTTCTCCATATAGTATAATGCACCGCCATAGTCAGCCATATAGTACAATTCACTTCCCATAGCATGATGCACCCCATAGTTCTTCATATAATCTATTCCCCATAGTCCTCGATACAGTATAATGCAGCCCACATATAGTATAATGCAGCCACCCAATAGAGCATAATGCAGCCACCCCACAGAGTATAATGAGCCCCACCATACAATATAATGTAACCCCCAGAGAATATAATGCAGCCCCCCTCTTATAGTATAATGCAGCCACCCCTTAGAGAATAATGCAGCTACCCCAGAGTATAATGCAGCCACTCCACAGAATATAATGTATCCCCCCATAGAATATAATGCAGCCCCACCCCCATATAGTATAATGCAGCCCCTCCGTAGAATATATGGCAACCCCCTCATAGGATATAATGCAGCCCCTTATATAACATAATGTAGCTCCACCATAGAATACAATGCAGCCCTCCTCATATAGTATAATGCAGCCCCCATCGAATATAATAATTATAATACAGCCCCCCATAGAATATAATGTAGCCCCAAATAGAATATAATACAGCCCACCTCCCCATAGAATATAATGTAGCCCCCCATATTATATAACACAGCCTCCCCCTATAGAATATAATGTAAAATGTACCCCCATGGTATATAACACAGCTGCATAGTATATAGCCCAGCATCACATGGTATATAGCCCAGCACCACATGGTATACAGCCCAGCCCACCATGGGATACAGCACAGCATGGTATATAGCCCCCCAGAATGGTATAATACAGCCTAGCATGGTATAATACAGCCCAGCATGGTATATAGCCCCCCCAGAATAGTGTAATACATCCCAGCATGGTATATAATCCCCCTAGCATGGTATGATACAGCCCAGCATGGTATATAGCCCCCCCAGCATGGTATGATACAGCCCAGCATGGTATATAGCCCCCCAGTATGGCATGATACAGCCCAGCATGGTATATAGCCCCCCCAGCATGGCATGATACAGCCCAGCATGGTATACAGCTCCCCCAGCATGGTATGATACAGCCCAGCATGGTATATAGCCCCCCCAGCATGGTATATAGCCTCCCAGGATGGTGTAATACAGCCCAGCATGGTATATAATCCCCCCCAGCATGGTATGATACAGCCCAGCATGGTATATAGCCCTCCCAGCATGGTATATAGCCTCCCAGGATGGTGTAATACAGCCCAGCATGGTATATAGCCCCCCCAGCATGGTATATACCACCCCAGCATGGTATATAGCCCCCCAGCATGATATAATACAGCCGAGCATGGTATATAGCCCCCCAGCATGGTATGATACAGCCCAGAATGGTATATAGCCCCCCCAGTATGGCATGATACAGCCCAGCATGGTATATAGCCCCCCCAGCATGGTATAAGTCCCAGCATGGTATATAGCCTCCCCAGCATGGTATAATATGGCCCAGCATGGTATATAGCCCCCCCAGCATGGTATATAGCCCCCCCAGCATGGTATGTTACAGCCCAGCATGGTATATAGCCCCCCAGCATGGTATGTTACAGCCCAGCATAGTATATAGCCCCCCCAGCATGGTATGATACAGCCCAGCATGGTATATATTCCCCCCAGAGTGGCCCCACAGTCTAGTACTCACACTGATATAAAAAAAAAAACACTCCTCACCTTCTCCTCGTGCCCACGCTGCTGGCTGCTCCTGTCTCCTCCTGCTCTGTCTGGCACACAGTGAGAGCGCGATGACGTCATCGCGCCCCCGCTGTGTCAGAGGCAGAGTGGGGAATGATGGGAGAGGGAGCGTCAGCTGACGCTCTCTCCTCCATCACTGCCTCCTTCAGTGCGGCGGCGGCGGGAGGCGGCGCTGGGGGGCAGGCGGACCCCCTGCCTCACAGGGGCCCCAGAGCGGCTGTATGATGTGCCGCTGGCTGGGGGCCCCTGGAGGAGCGGGGGCCCTAGGCAGCTGCCTGGTCTGCCTGCCCATAACGCCGGCCCTGGGCATAGCATTAATTCCAATTTTTTTTTTCAAGACGTTCGGAGTTAAAAAGATATTGACTATGTTAACTTTTTTATATTTAGTCAGATATGTATGTTTCACAACTTCCATGCTCTTCACCTTCTTTTGTACTTCTCCCACACTTTCTCCTTCATGATCCGCAGCAGTAGCATTTTTTTCATCAACTTTTTCTTCACCTTATTCATCTTCTACTTCACCTTCTTCCCATTAATTTTTTTTTTCCATTCTTCATATTCTTCTTATTCAGCTATTATTAATTTTCATATGCTATTTCTTCATCTTCTTCCTATTCTTCTTTTTCTTCATTTTCTTATGGTGACAGGCATTCCTGTAGTACTTATCTATAAAAGTTTACGTTCTGCCTGTCACAAAAGATTTACAACAGGATTTGTCCGCGTTCAGTTTGGCCTGCAGCAGCAGGCATTTTCCAGGGGCACCACGAGGAGGAACGGACTCACCCCCATTTACTGCTTAGTCTTCTTCTGCTTATAATTTTGATTTCTTCTATGCTGATTTTTAGTCTTATGCTTAATGTTCTTCTGCTTTCTGTTCTTCTGCTTTTGCTTCTTCTGCTTCTTGTTCTTCTGTCTTTTGTTCTGTATCTTGGTGGTTGTCTTCATGTTCTTTGTCCTCTTGGTCTTATTATTTAGGGTCATATTTCTGATCTTCTTTGGTGTGGTCTTCAGGGTCGTCGTCATCAGGGTCGTCGTCATGGAGATCAATAAGGATTACCAAAGACAATTTCAAAAAGCTTGATCTCGGAAATGTAGCAGAAGGTACAAGAAGGCTGAGAAACTGCCGAGAACCAGCTGACAGTACTGGAACCCGTAGTGGCAGCAGAAGGAACAATAGCCAATGGCACTACTGAGGACCAACTGACGGTGATGGACCACGGTTACTAAGCAGAAGGTACTTGTGCTAGAAACCACTACCAAGGACCAGCTGACGTTGCTGGACCTCAGATACCGAGATGGAGGCACCTAGGCCAAAGGCTCTGGCGAGAACCAGCAGACAGTGCTGGAACCCGGATGGGTAGCAGAAGGAACAAGAGCCAATGGCACTACCGAGGACCAACTGATGGTGCTGGACCACGGTTAGTAAGCAGAAGGTACCTGTGCTAAAAAGCACTACCAAGGACCAGCTGACGGTGCTGGACCTCGGATACCGAGATGGAGGCACCTAGGCCAAAGGCTCTGGTGAGAACCAGCTGACAGTGCTGGAACCCAGGTGGGTAGCAGAAGGTACCCATCCAAAGCAAAGTAGCCAGGCCGCAAGGCGGCCACAGTTACCGAAACCCACAGTCCTACAGGGGGTCCATGTCCCATTGGCACTATGGATCCAGCCTTCAGTGCCAGTTCCCGCAGCCCACATAAGAGTCACCTAAAGTGCAGGCACTGTAGAGTCGGCTAACCTGGCCGCAAGACGACAGGACAACGGATTGGTGGCATAGTGACCTTGACACTACCCGGAAACAGCTGGCGTGCTGGAACCAGGCTGGGCAACAGGGAGTACCCGTGCCAACGACACTGCCGAGAACCAGCTGATGGTGCTGGAACCCAGATGGGTAGCAAAAGCTACAAGAGCCAATGGCACTACCGAGGAACAGCTGACGTTGCTGGACCACGGTTACTAGGCAGGAGGTACCTCTGCTAGAAAGCACTACCAAGGACCAGCTGACGGTGCTGGACCTTCGGATACAGAGATGGAGGCACCTAGGCCAAAGGCTCTGGCGAGAACCAGCTGACAGTGCTGGAACCCGGGTGGGTAGCAGAAGGTACCCATCCAAAGCAAAGTAGCCAGGCCGGAAGCCGGCCGCAGTTACCGAAACCCACAGTCCTACAGGGAGTCCATGTCCCATTGGCACTACGGATCCAGCCTTCAGTGCCAGTTCCCGCAGCCCACATAGGAGTCACCTAAACTGAAGGCACCGTAGAGTCGGCTAACCCGGCCGCAAGACGACAGGACAACAGATTGGTGGCATAGTGACCTTGACACTACCCGGAAACAGCTGGCGTGCTGGAACCAGGCTGGGCAACAGGGAGTACCTGTGCCAAAGACACTGCCGAGCACCAACTGGCGTTGTTGGAACCCAGGGACAATCATGGTGAAGGCCGAGGCCTACTTGGTGGTAGTTTTAGATTGTTTGTAGGCTACAACAGACTGTCAACGTGCTCCAATTAGACATCTGTCTCCACTCTGTTTCCAGGATTTCACGTGACCACCAACACCGCCAGTTTATGCGTACAGTAGCCGTCTGCCCAATCCACACGTGTTCCTGTGTTACTGGGGTTCTGTAATGTCAGCAGATCCCCTGATGTGTGTCTGCCAATGTCTCCTGCTCTGTCCACATTCCCACCACTTGCAGTGGGAAGGTGGACAGCGCAGGAGACAGTGGCGGACACACATTGGGGGATCAGCTCACGTAACAGAACACCAGGAACACAGGAACAAGTGTGGAATGCGTGGACGGCAACTGTGAGCAGGAACTGGCGGTGTTGGAGGTCAGGGGAAATGCTAGAGACAGAGTGGAGACAGAGGCCAAATCAGAGAATGTTTAAATCTGAAGTAGTTACAATTTGGAGGCAGCAGCACTTTGCCCTCCACACAGCAGGGGATCAGCTGACGTTACCGACCCCCACTTTCACATGAACGAGTGTTTTTTTCTGTGTGGACAGCACTTCCGAGCACCAACTGGCGTTGTTGGAGCCCAGGGACAATCATGGTGCAGGCCGAGGCCTACTAGGAGCCAGGTGTAAATCGGAGGTATTTTGACTTTGGAGGGTGCAGGACACTTTGCCCTCCACACAGCAGGGGATCAGCTGACGTTACTGACCACAACTTTCACATGAACGAGTGTTTTTTTTCTGTGTCGACAGCACTTCCGAGCACCAACTGGCGTTGTTGGAGCCCAGGGACAATCAGGGTGCAGGCCGAGGCCTACTAGGAGCCAGGTGTAAATCTGAGGTATTTTGACTTTGGAGGGAGCAGGACACTTTGCCCTCCACACAGCAGGGGATCAGCTGACGTTACTGACCACAACTTTCACATGAACGAGTGTTTTTTTCTGTGTGGACAGCACTTTCGAGCACCAACTGGCGTTGTTGGAGCCCAGGGACAATCATGGTGCAGGCCGAGGCCTACTAGGAGCCAGGTGTAAATCTGAGGTATTTTGACTTTGGAGGGAGCAGGACACTTTGCCCTCCACACAGCAGGGGATCAGCTGACGTTACTGACCCCCACTTTCACATGAACGAGTGTTTTTTTCTGTGTAGACAGCACTTCCGAGCACCAACTGGCGTTGTTGGAGCCCAGGACAATCAGGGTGCAGGCCGAGGCCTACTAGGAGCCAGGTGTAAATGTGAGGTATTTTGACTTTGGAGGGAGCAGGACACTTTGCCCTCCACACAGCAGGGGATCAGCTGACGTTACTGACCACAACTTTCACATGAACGAGTGTTTTTTTCTGTGTGGACAGCACTTCCGAGCACCAACTGGCGTTGTTGGAGCCCAGGGACAATCAGGGTGCAGGCCGAGGCCTACTAGGAGCCAGGTGTAAATCTGAGGTATTTTGACTTTGGAGGGAGCAGGACACTTTGCCCTCCACACATCAGGGGATCAGCTGACGTTACTGACCCCCACTTTCACATGAACGAGTGTTTTTTTCTGTGTGGACAGCACTTCCGAGCACCAACTGGCATTGTTGGAGCCCAGGGACAATCAGGGTGCAGGTCGAGGCCTACTTGGTGGCAGTTTTAGATTGTTTGTAGGCTACAACAGACTGTCAACGTGCTCCAATTAGGCATCTGTCTCCACTCTGTTTCCAGGATTTCACGTGACCACCAACACCGCCAGTTTATGCGTACAGCGGCCGTCTGCCCAATCCACACTTGTTCCTGTGTTACTGGGGTTCTGTAATGTCAGCAGATCCCCTGATGTGTGTCTGCCACTGTCTCCTGCTCTGTCCACCTTCCCACCACTTGCAGTGGGAAGGTGGACAGCGCAGGAGACAGTGGCAGACACACATTGGGGGATCTGCTTACGTAACAGAACACCAGGAACACAGGAACAAGTGTGGAATGCGCGGACGGCAACTGTGAGCAGGAAATGGCGGTACTGGAGGTCAGGGGAAATACTAGAGACAGAGTGGAGACAGAGGCCAAATCAGAGAATGTTTAAATCTGAAGTAGTTACAATTTGGAGGCAGCAGCACTTTGCCCTCCACACAACAGGGGATCAGCTGACGTTACCGACCCCCACTTTCACATGAACGATTGTTTTTTTCTGTGTGGACAGCACTTCTGAGCAACAACTGGCGGTGTCGGAGCCCAGGGAAAATCAGGTAGTAGGCCGAGGCCTACTTGGAGCCAGGTGTAAATCTGAGGTTGTTTGACTGTGGAGGGAGCAGGACACATTGCCATACACACAGCAGGGGATCAGCTGACGTTACCGAACCCCACTTACACATGAGCGAGTGTTTTGTTTGTGCGGACAGCACTTCTGAGCTCCAACTGGCGGTGTCGGAGCCCAGGGAAAATCAGGTAGTAGGCCGAGGCCAACTTGGTGGCAGTTTTCGATTGTTTGTTTCTAGACTACTACTAACTGTCAACGTACTCCAATTAGGCCTCTGTCTTCACTCTGTTTCGAGTATTTCCTCTGGCTTCCAACCACGCCAGTTGCTGCTCTGAAATGCCGTCTGCACAACCCACACTTGTTCCTGTGTTACTGGGGTTCTGTAACAGCAGCTTCTCCCTAGAGGTGAGTCAGGCAATGTCTCCTGCTCTGCCCACTTTTCCACTACAAGTAGTGGGAATGTAGACAAAGCAGGAGACATTGCCGGACTCACCTCTGGAGATAAGCAGATGTTACAGGACCCAGGTAACACAGGAACAAGTGTGGATTGTGCAGACGGCACTTGAGAGCAGAAACAGGCGGTGTTGTAGGCCGGAGGAAATACTCAAAACAGAGTGGAGACAGAGGGCAAATCAGAGATCATATTAAATCAGAGGTAGTCAGAAGTTGTAGGCAGCAGGAGAGTTTGTCGTACACACAGAGCAGGGGGTCAGCTGACGTTACCGAACCCCACTTACACATGAGCGAGTGTTTTGTCTGTGCGGACAGCACTTCTGAGCAACAACTGGTGGTGTCGGAGCCCAGGGAAAATCAGGTAGTAGGCCTAGTCCTACTTGGAGCCAGGTGTAAATCTGAGGTTGTTTGACTGTGGAGGGAGCAGGACACTTTGCCATACACACAGCAGGGGATCAGCTGACGTTACCGAACCCCACTTACACATGAGCGAGTGTTTTGTCTGTGCGGACAGCACTTCTGAGCACCAACTGGCGGTGTCGGAGCCCAGGGAAAATCAGGTAGTAGGCCTAGTCCTACTTAGTGGCAGTTTTCGATTGTTTCTAGACTACTACTAACTGTCAACGTACTCCAAATAGGCCTCTGTCTTCACTCTGTTTCGAGTATTTCCTCTGGCTTCCAACCACGCCAGTTGATGCTCTGAAATGCCGACTGCACAACCCACACTTGTTCCTGTGTTACTGGGGTTCTGTAACAGCAGCTTCTCCCTAGAGGTGAGTCAGGGAATGTCTCCTGCTCTGTCCACTTTTCCACTACAAGTAGTGGGAATGTAGACAAAGCAGGAGACATTGCCGGACTCACCTCTGGAGATGAGCAGATGTTACAGGACCCAGGTAGCACAGGAGCAAGTGTGGATTGTGTAGACGGCACTTGAGAGCAGAAACAGGCGGTGTTGTAGGCCGGAAGAAATCCTCAAAACAGAGTGGAGACAGAGGGCAAATCAGAGAACATATTAAATCAGAGGTAGTCAGAAGTTGTAGGCAGCAGGAGAGTTTGCCGTACACACAGCAGGGGATCAGCTGACGTTACCGAACCCCACTTACACATGAGCGAGTGTTTTGTCTGTGTGGACAGCACTTCTGAGCAACAACGGGTGTTTCTGTAGCCCAGGAAATAAAGTTCAGGTCATAGAAACATGAACACAACAGGAGACCTGGATCCTGTTGCCAGCCAATTATTTATTCTGGAAGAGGACTGGCAAATTCAGGTGAGATCCAGGCCTTGTTCATTTTCAGAAAAGTAAGCCGGTCAACATTATCGGCGGATAGTCGCGTGCGACGGTCTGTTACCACACCACCTGCAGCACTAAAGACACGTTCCGATAATACACTGGCAGCAGGGCAAGCCAGCACCTCCAATGCATACTGGCTCAGCTCTGGCCATGTATCCAGCTTAGAGACCCAATACTTGAACGGGGAAGAGCCGTCTGGGAGTACACTAACAGGGCAAGACAAGTAGTCTGTCACCATCTGACGGAAACGTTGCCTCCTGCTGACTGGAGCCGTCTGTGATGGTGTAGCCGTTTTTGGCGGTCCCACAAAACTTTTCCACATTTGGGCCATACTGGCCTTGCCTTGTCCTGCGGCACTGCCTCTGCTACCTCTTTGTGCAGAGCTTCCTCCACTGCCTCTACCCACATGGCTGCTTTGAAAAGCACTACCAGCAACACTTGCGGGGGGAGTGGAGAACATGATGGCCTGCACAAGTGTTTCTTGGTACTCCCGCATTTTTCGCTCCCGGTTCAACTGTGGTATGAGGCTTTGTAAGTTGTCCCGGTAGCGAGGATCAAGGAGGGTGTACACCCAATAATCAGCCGTGTGGAGAATGTTGGCAATGCGGCGGTCATTTAACAAGCACTGCAGCATGAAATCAACCATGTGCTGCAGACTGCCAACTGGACCGGAAACGCTGTCCCCAGCTTGAGGCAGCATCTCTGCCTGCTCAGCATCACCCCACCCTCGCTGTACACACTGACTACTAGAGCCTTGTGTACCTCCCTCCTCTGGAGAGATGTGTTCCTCCTCCTCCATTGACTCCTCGTCATCCTCCTCACTAAGTGTCCCCTGACTGGGCCTTTGTGTGGAGGCACGTTGCGCAGACTTGCCAGAAGCAGATGGCATTTCTGACTCCTCATCCTCGACCTCTTCAAAAACCTCCTCACTTAATGCTTGTAAGGTTTTTTGAAGCAGACAGATAAGGGGGACTGTCATGCTGACCAGTGCATCATCTGCACTGGCCATCCGCGTGGAGTCATCAAAGGCACGCAAAACTTGGCAGATGTCCCTCATAGTGACCCACTCAGTGGTGGTGAAGTGTGTCCGGCGCACAGTGCGACTTGTTTGCGCCTGATGCAGCTGGTACTCCATTACTGCTGCGTGCTGCTCACACAACCACTCCAACATATGTAATGTTGAATTCCACCTGGTGGGGAGGTCACATATGATGCGATGTTCTGGCAGGCGGAATCGGCGTTGCAGAGATGCAATGTGCGATCTTGCCATGCTGGAACGCCACAAGTGAGCACACTCTAGGCGAACCTTGTGCAGCAGTGCATCAAGATCCGGATAGTCCCTCAGAAAGCTCTGCACAACCAAATTGAGCACGTCTGCCAGACATGGTATGTGAGTGAGGTTGCCTAGGCCCAGAGCTGCCACTAGATTTCGGCCATTGTCACTCACTACCAAACCTGGCTGGAGATTCGCTGGCACAAACCACATCGCTCTCCTGCTTGATGGCATTCCAGAGCTCCTGTGCTGTGTGGCTCCGATTCCCCAAAGAAATTAATTTAAGGATGGCCTGTTGACGTTTGGCCACACCTGTGCTCATATCTGGCCTAACAGGCTCATGCAGTGCTGATTCCAAGGAACTAGAGTAGGAGGAGGACTCAATATGTACAGACTGCATTCCTGCAATCCTTGGAGTTGGCAGAATACGTACAGAGCCACTCTCCAGATCTGTACCCAGCTCCACAACATTGACCCAATGGGCAATGAGGAAAAGGTATCGTCCCTGTCCATGGCTACTGGTCCACGCATCGGTGGTCAGATGGACCTTGCTACTGACGGTGTTTAGTAGCGCATTTTTAATTTTTCCCTCCACATGCTTTTGCAGGGCAGGGACTGCTTGCCTGCTGAAATAAAAGCGGCTGGGCACATTGTATTGTGGAACTGCCAATGACATCAAGTTCCGGAAGGTGTCAGTCTCCACCAGCCTGAATGACAGCATCTCAAGGGCCAGTAGTTTGGCAATGCCGGCATTCAGAGCCAGTGCTCGGGGATGGTTTGCCGAGTATGGCCGCTTTTTCTCCCATGCCTGTGCTTCCGATTGCTGGTGAATGGCCTGGGAGTGTGCTGATGACTGAGAACGTGGTTCAGTGGGTGGAATTTCACTGGGTCTCTGGACAACAGTGGCAGAGGTTCTTCCATGGCGTTCCAGTGAGGAAGCCGAACCAGCTGTGTGTGAGCTGGAGGAAGAGGCCCCAACACTAGCTGAAGAGGTGGTAGGTGCTGCTGAAGGTTGGCCTACATCTTCAGTGTGTCTGTGTAACTCCACCTCGTGCTTGGTACGCACATGTTTCCACATATTTGTGGTATATGAGGTTGCTCACATTTTTCCCTCGTTTAACTTTCTGATGACACAGCTTGCATTTGACAAAGCAAATGTCATCTGCAACTGTGTCAAAAAAAGACCACGCACTGCAAGTCCTGGGAGCGCCCGTTTTCTGTTTTGGAAGAGGATTGCTCCTCACGGGTGCCAAAGTGGAGGCTACAGGCAACCAAGTCTCTCCCTCCTCTTTTGGCCGTTCGGGGAATCTCTTCCTCAGAGCTGCTCCCACCACCTTCCTGTGGCTGACGCCATGATGGGTCAAGGACCTCATCATCTCCACTCCCCTCTTCAAGCACCGGCTGGTCCTGGGTTGTCTCGCCAGCACCGTACGCACCAGAAATTGGCAACTGAGTCTCATCACCATCAGATGAGCACTGAGGTGTGCTGACAATAGGCACTGGCCCACCCGCCTCTTCACATTCAGATGGACAAAGCAGTTGCGCATCACTGCATACTCCCTCTTCTTCACGCTCTAGAATGCTGCTTGGCTGGCCACCTCTTTCCAAGCCAACAGATTCTGAGAACAGAAGTAAAGATTGAGATGGCTCCTGTCCAGGGCTCTCAGACTGCCTGGGCAATTTGGCAGGTGGTGAAGAGACAGATGGTTGCTCTTCAGTGCTCTGGCCCTGGGAGGATGCGGATGTCATTGAAGTGGATGCGTTAGCTGCCATCCATCCGACAACGGCTTCAATTTGTTCGTCACGCAGCAGTGGGGTACGGCGAGGTCCTACAAAACTGCGCATGAAGGACTGTTGCCTGGTAAAAGTGGGGGATGCTGGGTCACTGGTGGCCGCAGCAGACACCGAATCCCCACGTTCTCTCCCTGCTGAATCCCCCCGTCCTCTCCCGGCTGAAACTCCACGGCCACGACCACGTGCCTTACTCCCTGCCTTCTTCATCTTGGTAGACTGATAAAGATAGGCAGAAAAGTAAAAAAGGGGTGGCTTAGTGTTCTTATTCCTGAACACCTGCTAACCAGTATAAGAAACACTAGTTTGGCTAAGAGTGTGTGTACTACACTTTAATATGATCTAATGTGGCCTACACAACTGTAAAGTGGAGTGTTTGGTGAACTTTATTTCCTTTTTTTTTGGGGGGGGGGGAAAGAAAAGGATGTGACCAAAGTTTGAAAGCTATAGTATCACAAACTTTTTGGAGCGATTACAATGCTGGAAGCTAACCTACAAAGCAATTGATGAGGCTCCAAAAAATAGGGTGATACTAGTCTGGCTGGCCCTGAAGGGCACAAGCCAGCAAAAAGGCTCCTCTATCTAATCCTATATAGTGTTTGCAACCAACCAATGACAATGGATGCGGATGGAAGCACACTAATATAGGAGCTAAAATCTGGCTAAATTTGCTGCAAAAAAAGGACTATGTATGAGGCAATGACGCACGCTGAGCGGACTACAACGAGCGGTGGCTGTAGAACACACTGCAACGTGAGCTGCACTCACACACAGAGAGACCTATCAGACAGCCAAAAACAGTGCAGAGAAATGGGCTATAGCACTGAAAGGCTGCTGAAAGGCTCCGCTGTCCACTCCTTTAGTGTTTGCAGCCAACGTATATGGCTACGTATGGAAGCACACTATACAGGAGAAAGAAAAAGCAGCAATAAAAGAAAAATGTGTATGAGGCAGAGACCCACGCTGGGCGGCCTACAAGCAGACGTGCCTGCAGGACACACTACACAGCGTGGGTCTGCACTCACACAGCCCTTGCAGACAGCTATTAAAACAGCGCTGCTGGGCTACAAAAATGCTACAGTGGTGGATTATGTAGCCTGGGTAGAGCAATAGATATGTTTGATGATCGCTATTTCTAACTGTCCCTCAGTCTTCAACAGTAGCCTGTCCCTAACTGAATTCACAGCAGAGTGAACCCGAAATGGCGGCTGCTGTGGTTTTTATAGTGCATCATGACATCATTTCAGCAGCCAATCACAGCCATGCCAGTAGTTAACATGCCTACATGCCTAACAGGATGTGCCCACACTTCTGAGGATCCCCATTGGCTGAATCAAATCGAGCGGGCTCCTAGCATTATGGGAACTTCCGATTCCGGTATTCGATGTGAAAAAAGTATCGGAACTAAGTATCGGAATTCCGATACAGCTAATATCGGCCGATACCCGATACTTGCGGTATCGGAATGCTCAGCACTATTAGTGAGAGCAAGTCTGCGTCTTTGCCTCCTCATAGAAGTTATGACTGTGCAATTGAGTTGATGCCTGGGTGTAAATTTCCCAAGGGTCGGCTTTTCAACTTATCAGTACCCGAACATGATGCTATGCGATCCTATGTTAAGGAGTCATTGGAGAAGGGTCATATTAGACCATCCTTGTCACCTTTAGGTACTGGGGGTTTTTTTGTGGCCAAGAAAGATGGTTCATTAAGACCGTGTATTGATTATCGTTCCCTTAACAAGATGACGGTTAAATATCAGTACCCGTTACCTCTGATGTCTGATTTATTCTCCAGAGTTAAAAGTGCCTGCGGGTTTACTAAGCTTCACCTCAGGGGGTGTATAATCTTATTCGCATCAAGCACGGGGATGAATGGAAGACGGCGTTTAATACTCTGGAGGGACATTTTGAGTACCTGGTGATGCCTTTTGGGCTCACTAATGCCCCTTCTGTCTTCCAGTCCTTTATGAATGATATTTTCTGTGACCTTGTGGATAAGTTTTTGATCATCTATCTGGATGATATTTTGATCTTTTCTAGTGATTGGGATTCTCATGTGGAACACGTCCGGACTGTGTTCCGGATTTTGAGGGAGAATTCCCTGTTTCTTTACGGATCGAAATGCCTCTTTGGTGTACAGAGGATTTCATTTTTGGGATTTATCTTATCTCCATCGACTATTGAAATGGACCCGGCCAAGGTACAGGCCATTTATGATTAGGTTCAGCCTACTTCTTTGAAGGCCCTCCAGAAGTTTTTGGGTTTTGCTAATTCTATCGTAAATTTATAGGTAATTTTTCTGGTATTGTCAAACCACTGACTAATCTGACCAAGAAGGGCGCTGATGTGCTGAATTGGTCTCCTGAGGCAGTCTCAGCATTTCAGGAGCTTAAGCAGAGATTTACTTCAGCTCCAGTTTTACGGCAACCTGATGTCTCACTTCCATTTCAGGTGGAGGTAGATGCTTCTGAGATTGGTGCAGGAGCTGTTTTGCCCCAAAAAGACCCTGTGACTTCTAAGATGAATCCCTGCGCCTTCTTTTCTCGAAAGTTCTCCCCATCTGAACGCAACTATGACGTGGGGAATCGGGAATTGTTGGCCATGAAGTGGGCATTTGAGGAGTGGAGACATTGGTTGGAGGGAGCTAGACATCAAGTTGTGGTCCTCATCGATCACAAGAATTTGATTTATCTGGAGTTGGCAAAATGCTTTAATCCTAGACAGGCTAGATGGGCCTTGTTTTTCACGCGTTTTAATTTTGTGGTCTCTTTTCTTCCGGGCACTAAGAATGTTAAGGCAGATGCCCTTTCTATGAGTTTCTTTGCCGATTCTCTTAGTGTGACCGAGCCTACTACCATCCTAGGTGAGGGGGTAGTTCTTTCTGCCATTTTGCCCGATTTGAGACGCGCCCTGGAGAAATTTCAGGAGGATAAACCGGAGCGTTGCCCTATGGGAAAATTGTATGTTCCTGACCAGTGTAGATGTCTGAAATTCATTGCTCTGCTTTGGCTGGTCATCCAGGTATTTTTGGTACCAGAGATTTGGTGAGTCGGTCCTTTTGGTGGCCTGCCTTATCTCTTGACGTCAGGAATTTTGTACAGTCCTGTGGGACTTGTTCTCGGTCTAAATCCTGTTCTCGTTCTAGTGGGTTGCTGATGCCCTTGCCGGTGCCCAAGAGGCCATGGACCCATATCTCAATGGATTTTATTTCTGATCTTCCTGTCTCTCAGAGAATGACTGTTATCTGGGTGATTTGTGATAGATTTTCGAAGATGGTCCATCTTGTACCACTCCCAAAGTTGCCATCTTCCGCTGACTTGGTGCCCTTGTTTTTACAACAGGTGGTTCGGTTACATGGGATTCCTGAGAATATTGTGTCCAACAGAGGAGTCCAGTTTGTTTCCAGATTCTGGAAAGCCTTTTGTTCCAATCTGGGAATTCAGTTATCCTTCTCCTCCGCGTTTCATCCCCAGACCAATGGACAGACTGAGAGAACAAACCAGACCTTGGAGTCTTATTTGAGATGTTTTATATCTGCTGATCAGGATGATTGGATCTCATTTTTGCCCTTGGCCAAATTCGCACTGAATAATAGAGCTAGTTCTGCCACTTTGATGTCACCCTTTTTCTGTAATTTTGGGTTTCATCCTCGATTCTCTTCAGGGCAAGTGGAATCTTCGTCCTGCCCAGTTGTGGACACTGTGGTTATGAGAATGCAGCAGATATGGGACCAAGTGGTGGATAAGTTGTCACTCTCTCAGGAAAAGGCCCAGCGATTTTCCTACCGGCATAGGACCATTGGTCCCCGGTTTAAAGTGAGTGATATGGTTTGGTTGACGTCTAAGAATATTCCTATGACGGTCGCATCTCCTAAATTTAAGCCAAGATTTATTGGTCCTTATAAGATTTTGGAAATTCTTAATCCTGTTTCGTTTCGATTGGCTCTTCCAGTTACGTTCAAGATCTATAACGTATTTCACAAATCTCTGTTGAAGAGGTTTGTTGAGCCAGTGTTTCATATGGCAGCACCTCCTGACCCTGTGTTGGTTGAAGGCAATGTGGAATATGAGGTAGAGAAAATGTTGGATTCTCGATGGGTTAGACGGAGACTCCAGTATTTGGTCAAATGGAAGGGTTATGGTCAGGAGGATAATTCTTGGGTCTCTGCCTCCGATATTCATGCCAATAGATTGGTTCGTGCCTTTCACTGGGCCCATCCTGATCGGCCTGGTGGCGTGGATGAGGGTTCGGTGACCCCTCCTCAAAGGGGGGGTACTGTTGTGAGTTCATTCTCTGGTTCACCAGTTGTAAGTTCTCCTTCCAGACTCCCTCTGGTGGTGACAGGAGGTAGAGAGGCTGATTTGATCGGTGGAGATCTGCCACCTGAGAATGAGGATGACGATTGGATCTCAGAAGTCTCAGATTGGATTTAAGACAGCCAACGCCCTATTCAGTTGCTGGTGATTCCTTCTGGCTTGTCAGCTCTGGGTTTTCAGCTCTGTTCCAGTCATCTAAAGCTAAGTTTTTCTGCTAATGTTCACACTTGATTTTGTTGGTCTATTCAGTTCTTTAGTGTGGTCAGCCAGCCCCTGCTGTGCGCTATGTTGAATTTCCACTCTTATTTATCAGTATTTTGCCAATTGGTTTTTTGTCCCTTACTAGTTCGGTCTCTTTTTGCTCTGTCTCAGAATATTTCAGAGTGTGATATAGTGGGAGAAGTCTAGTGACTTCAGGGTTAATTTTGCTATCAGAAGTGTTGGACATGATTTTTGTAGGGTTTTTTGCAGGTTGCAGACAGTGTCTCTCCTTTCCTTTCCTGTCTAGTTAGTTTAGTATCATAGAATCGTAGAGTTGGAAGGGACCTCCTGGGCCATCTGGTCCAACCCCCTGCTCAAAGCAGGATTCGCTAAATCATCCCAGTTAGATGTCTGTCCAGCCTCTGTTTGAAGACTTCCATTGAAGGAGAACTCACCACTTCTCGTGGCAGCCTGTTCCACTGTTCCTGTTTGGGCCCCATCATTTGCTCAGCCTATTTTCCTGCCTGTGTTTGTGCCTTCATCTTGTTTCACCATCAATACATGTGTGGGGGCTATCTTTTCCTTTGGGGTCTGCTCTGGGGCAGTTAGTTTTCCCTTTTCTTGCTTTAGGCTTATTTAGTACTCCGGCCGTGACGAGGCATCTAGGAACATCGTTGGCACGCTCCACGGCGCTAGTTGTGTTGTAAGATCAGGGATCTGCAATCTGCATAGCTACCAACCTCTCTGGTTTTCTGTGACTTAGCTTGTTTTGCTTTTTTCTCCTCGGTGACCCATTCATGACAGTCTAAGTTCAACAGGGGTAGAGTCATCTGGGGTGGTGGACATCAGTGGGCTGGTTGGTGCAGGCGGGCTAATTGTGTCAGATGATTCATTACTGAGTGGAGGGCCTCCGGGTCCTGGGAGACAATCTTCATCGTCGTCCGGGTCCCAACATACGGAAGACGGTTCAGATGTCGACGGGATAGGCTCCGGTTGCTTCGGGTCAGAGGAAGTACATGGGCGTAACATATTACGATGCACAACACGAGTGGGCAGTGTTTCATCCTCTTTAGGCCGTATTTCGTACACCGGTCCGTCAGGATTAATACGGCGTAAGACCCGATAACGACTTTCTTCCCAACGCGGCTCCAGTTTGTTCTGGGGGCGTTGATCTAGTACAAGCACCCGGTCCCCACTTTGGAGGTGAGGAGGCGGGGTTGCATTCTTCCCTGGGTGCTCCCAGTCTCGGAGCTTGGTGTGTACAATCCGGTGAAGAGTTTGCAGCCGATGGCGATGATTTCGGACCCAAGACGACACTCCAGTTCAGGGCTGAGGCTCTTTGGGGTCTAACTCCACCTCCGTGATCCCTTTACCTTCTTGCCCAAACAACAGGGAATAGGGAGTATAGCCAGTCACTCGATGTACCCTATTGTTATAGACCCAAACTAATTTGGAAACATATTCGGGCCAACAGGCCTTCTTGTCACTCTCCAGAGTGCGCAACATCTGAATCAATGTCCGATTAAATCGTTCACAAGACCCATTCCCTAGCGGGTGATACGGTGTGGTCCGGGACTTGTCAATTCCATAGAGGTGATGTAATTCTTCCATGACTTTTCCCAAAAAACATGCTCCCTGATCAGAATGTATTCGTTGAGGACAGCCGTATACTTGTATAAAGTTTCTACAAATTGCGGAGACAGCTGACTCTGCGGTCTGATCCCGAGTGGGGGTGACCACAGCGAACTTGGTGAAATGATCTACCATAACGAGACAGTGTTCGTATCCCTGAAATGCGGGTCCAATGGTCAGATAATCCACCGTCAGTAGCTCAAGGGGTGCTGAGGTCACAATAGTCTGTGTTGCGGCTCGCTGAGCGGGTGGTTTGGCTAGTTCACACAAGCGGCAGGTCCGGCAAATTTCATCCACAACAGCCGGCAAGCGCGGGTGGTAAGCTTTCTGTTGCAGCCATTGCAAAGTTTTTTTTGTTCCGAAATGGGCCCCTTTTTCGTGAGCCTCCCGAGCCAGTACGTGAAGTTGGGCTCCTGGCGTAACCACCTGCCAAACCGTCATTGAGGTTGTTTGTGATGTTATTTTACGATGCAATAATCCCTTTCGGATAATCAACCTCTCCCATTGTCGCAGCATAAGCAACAGGTCTTGGATCAAATTTTGCCGTTGAAAGTCAGTGGGTAATGGCCCAGCGGCGACCCATGTCCTGAGAAGGCCAACCTCTTCATCTTCTTGTTGCTGTTGTATCCACTTATCCCAGGATTGTTCCAGTATGCCCCTTGGGGTCTCAGAGGAAGATATCTTTTTATTGTCGGTTGTGAGCATGGCAGCAGTGAGAGCGAACGGTATTTCATCTCCTTCCAATTCTTTGTCTCGATTCTGCCCTGGAGTTGTAAGTCGAACCCTGGAGAGGGCGTTTGCATGGATATTCTCCGCCCCTCTTTTGTAGATAATCTTATAATTGTACTTCGCCATCCGGGACACCCATCTTTGTTCCAGAGCCCCCAATTTGGTGTTTTCCAAATGAGCCAGCGGGTTGTTGTCAGTTCGCACTACCACCTTGGAGCCCGCTAGGTACTCTGCGAATCTCTCCATCATAGCCCATACCACTGTGAGGAGCTCGAGCTTAAAAGAGCTGTAATTGTCAGGGTTACGCTCGGAGTCATGGAGTGAGCGACTTCCATATGCGATCACTCTCTCCCGGCCATCCTGAACCTGTGACAACACAGCCCCTAGTCTGTGAAGACTCCCGTCAGTGTGCAAGATGAACGGTTGAGAGAAATCCGCATAAGCCAACACTGGGGCATCCGAGAGTGCAGCCTTGAGATCTCGGAAGGCCTCTTCCTGAGGGTGTTGCCACTGGATTTTCCTCCCATTAGCCCCAGCGGGAGCCCCCTTCAGCAGGTCGTGCAGGGCTCGAGCTCGACATGCAAAATTCTTTACGAAGCGATGGTAATATCCGGCTAACCCCAGAAAAGCCCGCACATCTTTCACCGTCTTGGGGGTAGGCCATTCCTGGATAGCAGCCACCTTCTCCAGGGATGGCCTCACACCCTCCGCCGAAACGACATGACCCAGATACTCAATCTGAGAGCGAAATAGTTGGCATTTCTGAGGCTTCACCTTCAACCCGTACTTTTGCAACCAGCTGAGTACCTGTCCCAACCGCTTCAGGTGGTCCTCAAAGGTGGCGGCATAGACGATGATGTCATCCAGATTGATCAACGTAGCCTCAAAATTGACATCTCCCAGACACCGCTCCATCAATCGCTGAAAGGTCCCGGGGGCGTTGGCCAGCCCAAACGGCATCCGATTAAACTCAAACAGTCCCATGGGCCATCTTGGCTCTATCTTCCTCTGACATGGGCACCTGCCAGTACCCACTGGCCAAGTCCAGGGTCGAAAAATATGTTGCCTTCCCCAAGGCAGACAGGGATTCTTCTATGCGGGGCAGTGAGTATGAATCCTTAATAGTGCAAGCGTTCAGTTTACGATAATCCACACAGAATCGTAGTGTACCATCTTTCTTCCGGACCAACACGATTGGGGCTGCCCTGGGGCTTTGACTTTCCCGTATCACCCCTTTTCGCAGCATTTGGGCCAGCAAAGTTTTCACCTCTTGATAGAGTTGTGGCGGAATCTGTCGATATCGTTCCAGGATAGGGCCCGCTCCTGCTGTGGGGATTTCATGAGTGATGGCGGTGGTACACCCAAAATCGTCCTCATGACTAGCAAATACTTCATGGTACTGTCCCAGCAATGTTTTTATCTGTGAAAGCTGGGCTGCAGTTAATCCAGAAAGCTCCGCACGCATCTGCTCCAAAATATTTTGGCCCTTCTCTTGTGCCGAGACTTCGTGGGCCTGTAAGGTTCGTATTGTTACTTCCCAAGGATCCTCGGGGTGTACTCGTAATTGAACCGCAGGGGCTGGCAGCACTTCTTCTAATGGCCTTACTAGTTTGGCCAGTACAGTCCGTGCTTTCAGAACGGTGTCTCGGTCTTCAAGGTTAACGCAGCGCACCAGGACGGCTCCTTTTTGCACAGTAGCCAGGGAACGGGCCACCAGTATGCCAGGAGGCAAGCGCTCTGAGTGACACGGCTCCACCTGCACCTCCACACCCTCCAAGAGTATCGGGGCTCGAATGGGCAGGGCCACCACAGTCTGTCCAGGAGTTAACACAAGCAGGGGAGTCACTGGCGTGATGACCTTACCCAGAGCCTCGCCTTCCTGGCAGTCCTGATGTACCCGTGCTCCCCGCACCAGCTGCTGGAATACCTGTCCCTGGGCTGTGCGAGAACCTCACTGCTTCAGAATCCTCTGTGTAGAGTCATTGAGCAGTAGGTTGCCGAACTCTCGTAGAACATTCATGCCTAGGGTGACGAGGTGTTGCTTATCAGCTTCTCCTTGAGTCAGTACCACCCCTCTGCGACCAAGGGATTTACCGCACAGCGTCACTTTCACCCACACCACCCCGGCAACTGGGACCGGCAGTTGGTTGGCAGCTACTAGTCTGATCATGGGCCCCCACTGAGGCCTGGCTGCTTCCGGGAAGTTCTGTTGAAAGTACGTTGCAGGGATAGTGGTTACTTGTGACCCCGTGTCCACCAGGCTCCGGACGGCCCGGCCCTCCACTTCTGCCCAAACCACCAGACATTTTGCTACCAAATCTTTTGGACTTCCACCACCCCTAGTTGTGCTTTTCGGCTCCGAGCGGCATCCCCCCAGCCCGGAGCCCTTTAGTTTAATGGCCGCCGGGGTGGGTATCTCCCACGCCGCGGACACTTTCGGGCAAAGTGGCCTGGTTCTCCACACTCAAAACACCGGGCCTGTGTAGGCTAACCACCCCGCGGGGAGCGTGATCCCCAGGAGACAGGGTTAAAGCTAGGTCGTCCAGTCCCGGACTCGGTTCTTCTCTTTACTTTGGCCAACTCGCCCTTAATAATTTTCAGCTCTTGCTTCATCTCTTCCACCCACTGAGGCTCCTTGACTACATTCGCGGAGGCCTCCACACCTCGGACTTTCCCCACGGGGACCGCCATCCCCTGCTCCTGCTCTCGAGCACGTACCTGACTTCCCACCTCTGAAAAATCTATTCGTGGATTCATTCTGATCTGTTCCCGCAGTGCCTGTTTGAATAAAGGATCTCGCAAACCAGTCACCAGTAGGTCACGTAGGGTAATGTCAACTACTTTACAGTAGTTATACGTACCGCCCCTTTTTCACTCTGTGACAATCCTGTCAGCTCAGTCACTGTGGCCGCCTTAGGCCCGTACACCATCATCACTTTACTGGTCAGTTTGGTCATTCCAAATACGGTATCCTACACCCAAAGCCTCGTCTATACTGCGGTTCTTCCTGTCAGGACCTCCCCCCTGACTTTCTCTCTCATCAGTCCCCCTGGTTTAGTTTTCCTCACAGTGCACAAACTGTCATAGTCCTCCTGTCACTGGAGCTCCCCCTTTCTGGAACCCTCCTGTCAAATTTATATCATTCCCGGTTCCCTGTAACTCCGCCCCCATGACCAACGGTTTCCTAAGCCCTAAGCTGATGTCAAGTCCTTTGCTCACACTCCTCCCTGCCCTCTAATGGTCAACCCAAGGTACTGCACGTCCACTACACTTTCTCAACTGTTTCCCCACTGTAGTAACTGACACCTGTCTAAACTGTGCAAACCTTCCTTTCTCTATTCTGACAAGTCCGTCCGTCCATCAGGTCACCTTCCCTACACAATTTTCCCTCAGTGTCCATTAATACTCAGTCTGCAAAAAACAATGTGCCAATATGCAGTAAGGGTACTTATCAGCCATTAAGCCATTGATGAAAGCGGGACCGACGCGTTTCCCCCCAGGGTAGATGAGGGTTCATCAGGGGTCAGAAGAACGGGGTATCATCACCCCTGGCCGTCTGGTCAGTGCAGCGTGCGGCTTGCTCACTGCGCTTTCAGCGCTGTCATTTGAAAATTCAGCGTCACTTGTAGAACGCCCACTTCCGGACGCCCGAATGTCAAAATGAAAGTCAAATGGACCGCAGTCTGTGCTCCACAGGGCGGAAATGTGTCATAGAGGGGAGGGACAAACAGACTGAGTGCCGACCCAAGAGGATTGTATGACCACATAACGTCAGGGCGGAAGTGTGTCATAAAGAAGAGGGGTATTAGGGGGATGAGTGACGTACATAAAAAATTATATGCCCACATGATGTCAGGGTGGAAGTATGTCAAAAATGGGAGGGACACAGTGGCTGAATAGTGTCCATAGGAGATTGCCTACCCGTATGACGTCAGGCTGGACGCCCATCTAGGAGAGCGCGCGTTCTCTGTTTCAAAGCACTGCAGGTCCAACTATAAGAATCATATCTCAACTACCCACCAGCATGCTATCACCCCATCACATATTATAAACAGACATATTTCCATCTTAAAGATGAGCGGTAATATTTCTTAGAAAAAACTCATTCAAAAATTTCTTTGGATCTTGTAGATAATCAACAAAAAGAGAAATTGTTAAATACTTATGGCTATTTAGCCCATCATCCCATATGCTATATATATCTCTTAATTTAATTAACCAAACTATCATACTGCCACAATTCTTTTCAGACAATACATCATATATTAAATCATTTGAATTTGTCCCCAGTAAACACAGCCCCCAAAAGAAAAAAGAGCAAAGCAAAAGTCTGTGTCCTCAGGAAAATAAACATAATCTTGCACCATTAATAGGCATTAATCATCATATGAGCTCACTCAGGGCAATAAAAGTAGGCTGGAAACATAGGAAACCACACTGATTATGGATAGCTAGTAAAATTCAATTGTTCATTTAACCCTTTAGGGCTCTGTGATTCGAGCCAGAAGATCCAGCGTGTTTCTCGCTGTAAGATCCTCCTGTCCCAATCTCCCTGTCTTGCTGTGGGCTGGACCCTCTCAATCACGTGAAAAGAGATCTGTTTAATATCACCTCCATGAACCAGGTTAACATGACGTGCCAGGGGGGCATCTCTACAATGTTTGATGTCACCCAAATGCTCACCTATACGGACTCTCAACTCTCGTTTAGTCTTCCCCACATAGTCAAGGGGACACGAGCAAGTACACAAATATACCACACCTGTGGTTTTACAATTAGCAAAAGATCTCATCTTGTAAGTCCTTTTAGTAGAAGAACTGCAGAATGTCTGTGAAGGACACACAAATTTACAAAAACTGCAGTGTCCACATCTAAATGTGCCCATTGACCTGTTCTGCAGCCATGTACCTTCTTTTTTGCACGGTTCAAGATGACTGTTTACCACTATGTCTCTAATGGACTTGCCCTTTCTGTAGGCCACTGATGGCTTTGAAGTAATGAAATTACAAATATCTTGATCAGTCATAAGGATGCCCCAATGTTTCTTAAGTATATCCATAACCTTACTAGATTGATCATCAAAAGTGCCTATCAGTCTAGTCATATTTTTCAAGTCCTCTTTCTCCCTGGGGACCAAGAGAGATGACTTCCTCACTTGTTTCGCATGTCTATATGCAGGTTCAATAACCTTAGTGGGGTAACCCGTGTTCTTAAATCTACCCCACAGGTCTCTCGATTGTGACTCAGAGTCACCCCAATTTGAACAGTTCCTCCGCACTCTGAGAAACTGCCCTCTGGGGATCCCCCTTTTTAAAGGGGGTGGGGTATAGCTCTCCCACCTCAAAAGATTGTTTGTTGAGGTGGGTTTTCGATACAAACACATCTTCAAAAAACCCTCCCAGGAGATAGATATACGCAAATTATTATAAATAATAGTAGGTGCGTTCGCAGCCCGGGGTCCATCGTGCAGAGGTGGTATACTGATGCTAGGTAATGGCGGAAGAATAGAGCGGCGTGAAAACAGTCACTCGTGGGTTACGTCACCCAGTGTGAACAGGAGCGAACTCTGTTGACTCACAGAGCCGCACAGCCGCTGAAAGCAAATACCGGAGCCTGTTTAGCTCACAGAGCCCAGCCAAAAAGCGCACAGAAAGCGGCCACAGAACTCTGCCCCAAGGATACGGGGTTAGAGTTCCTCTAGGCCCTCTGAGCGCACGGCGTCGCTGCCGCGAACGCCGCTATAGACGCTGGCTATGGAGTGTGGAGCATGTGCACTCTGGTGTGCCGAGTCACTGATGGGGACTAATGCCTGACTCCGACTCTGCCCTACCTACACCTAAGCCTGGGCGCTGGTATGCTAGGCTACACAACACATGCGTACCAAGGGTAGGGGTTTCATAATGAGTCAGTCACCAGAGACATTCATACGTGCATACATCACTCATTCCTCATGGTCTGAAAATACAGAGTATCCTAGCGCATGGCCGAGAGGCCATGCAAACCTTTTATAGCCGCGAGCGTCCTGGACCTTCCTGGCTTCTCGGAAGGGCCAATCTGAACAGGAGCAGGACCTGAGCACGTGACCTTCGATCTCCAATGGGAGATCACTCCACGGGCATGCTCAGTGGCCCGACATGAGGACTTATTCCCTGGAGAATCTCGCTGCTGAGCAGCCTGCATTGCCATAGCTGTGCCAGAGGTGGTAGCAACAAACAAACCCACGGAGGTGGTCTGGGCAGAGTGCCGGGACCGACGAGTTTGCTGAGCAACCTCCTCTGTGGCTGGGGAGGAATGGGAGACCACCGGGAGCAGGGCTCGGGATTCCCACTGTGTAGCAACAGGAACCTGACGCCTAACATTACCCCCCTCCTAGGGCCCCCCCTCTCTGAGCCTCGCTCCGCTCGAATTCTGCAATGAGAAGTGGAGCGTGGATGTTCTCCACCGGCTCCCTGGACCGAGCCTCTGGACCATGACCCTTCCAATCCACCAAATAAAACTTTTTGCCCCGCATCATCTTGCATCCCACAATGGCATTGACCTCAAACTCGTCAGACGACAGGTCTGATGTCCTGGCAGATGGCTCAGAGGACTGGGACATGTGAACCGGCTTAAGGAGGGACACATGAAACGTGTCAGAAATAGCTAAGCGTGGTGGAAGGGCCAGGTGGTAGACCAAAGGATTGATCTGCTCGAGGATCTTGAAAGGGCCAATATAGCATGGTGCGAACTTAGCGGATTCAGCCCGCAGCCTGATGTTTCGGGCAGAAAGCCACACTATGTCGCCAGGGGCGAAGGTCAGACGCCTGTGTGCATCAACAGAGGCCCTCATTCTCTCCTTGGAGGCCCGGATAGCATCCTGCATGCGATCCCAAATGTCACGTGCCTCCACTGCCCAGTCTGCCACCCTAGAGTCGGTGGATGACACTGGCATGGGCACGGGGACGCGCGGATGCTGGCTGTAATTTAAGAGGAATGGAGTCTGACCGGTGGAGTTGGCCACAGCGTTGTTCAAAGCGAACTCTGCCCACGGCAGCAAGGATGCCCAGTCATCCTGCCTGGCCGAGACGAAATGTCGCAGATATGTCACCAGGGTCTGGTTGGCTCTCTCAACCAACCCGCTCGTCTCGGGATGATAGGCCGAGGAGAGATTTAGCTCGATGCTGAGCAGAGAAGAGAGCTCTCTCCAGAACCGAGATGCAAACTGAGGACCCGGGTCGCTGACAATCTTATCCGGCATGCCGTGCAGGCGGAAGACATGTTTAAAAAACAACGCTGCCAGGCCCCGTGCAGAAGGCAGCCGCGAGAGTGGCACCAGGTGCACCATCTTGGAGAAATGATCGGTGACCACCCAAATGAAGGTGCTGCCACTGGACTTGGGCAGACTCACCACAAAGTCCATACCAACCATCTCCCAGGGCCTGTCCACTACCGGCAGGGGATAGAGTAACCCAGCGGGCCGCTGCCGAGAGGACCGATTCTGGGCGCAAGAGACGCATGCCTGAATATAGACCCTGACGTCACGGGCCATATGTGGCCACCAGTATGTCCTTGCCAGGAGATCAGAGGTCCATTTGATCCCAAAATGTCCCCCCACCCTGGACGAATGAGTCCAAGAGAGGACCTCCGGTCGCAGATGAGCAGGGACAAAAGTCTTGCCTAGAGGTACCGACTCGAGAGCAACCGGAGCCACGGTCCTCAGGCTCTCCGATGGGACTATCAGCCGAGGCTCCTCCTCCTCCGATGACACCATGGAGCGAGAAAGAGCGTCAACCCGGACGTTCTTCTCCCCAGAGAGAAAATGCAGGGTGAAATGGAATCGGGAGAAGAACAAGGACCATCTGGCCTGGTGAGAATTCAGCCGCTGGGCTGTCTGTAGATAGACCAAATTTTTGTGGTCGGTGAACACCTGGAAAGGGTGGCGAGCCCCCTCCAGGAGGTGTATCCACTCTGAGAAGGCCAGCTTCATTGCTAGCAACTCCCTGTTCCCGATGGAATAATTCCTCTCTGCTGAGGTGAAGGTCTTAGAGAAGAAGAAGCATGGGTGCTTCCGACATAGCGAGTCCTTCTGGAACAGGACCACTCCAGCACTGACAGAAGAGGCATCCATCTCCAGAATGAAGGGCTTATCTACATCGGGGCAATGTAGAATGGGAGCGCTAGCGAAGTGGGATTTAATAGAAGCAAAGGCCTTGGAGACAGTTTCCGACTACAGTTTGGGGTTTGCACCCTTCTTGGTGAGGGCTACCAAGGGCGCTACCAAAGTTGAGAAATGGGGAATGAATTGGCGGTAGTAATTTATGAACCCCATAAAGCGCTGCACCGCTTTGAGAGAATGGGGTTCTTGCCAATCCATCACCGCCTGTAGTTTGGCAGGATCCATGGCCAAACCGTGGGCAGAGATGATGTAGCCCAGGAAAGGCAAGGACTCCTGCTCAAACACACATTTCTCCAACTTGGCGTAAAGGGAGTTTGCCCACAGGAGATCGAAAAGTTTGCGAACGTCTCTCCGGTGGGAGTCAATATCTGGAGAGAAAATGAGAATATTGTCCAGATAGACTACTACCGAGGTGGTAAGCATATCCCGAAAGATATCGTTCACAAAGTCTTGGAAGATGGCTGGTGCATTACATAGCCCAAAGGGCATCACCAGGTATTCATAGTGCCCATCTCTGGTGTTAAATGCCGTCTTCCATTCGTCCCCCTCACAGATGCGAATCAGGTTATAGGCTCCTCGCAGATCAAGCTTAGTAAACACTCTCGCTCCCCGTAGCCTATCGAACAGTTCCGATATCAGGGGTAGAGGATACTTGTTCTTAACGGTTATGGCGTTATGACCCCTGTAATCGATGCACGGATGTAATTCTCCATTCTTCTTTTCGACAGAGAAGAACCCCACTCCCGCCGGAGACACCGACTTCCTAATGAATCCTCTTGCCAGATTCTTCCTGATATACTGAGACATGGCTTCTGTCTCTGGGAGAGATAGGGGGTAGACCCGACCCCGGGGAGGCTCACCATTGGGCAAGAGGTCAATAGGACAGTCGTAAGGGCGGTGCGGCGGAAGGGTCTCCACCACCTTCTTGTTGAAAACGTCTGCATACTGCTGGTACGGCTTGGGAAGCGAGGAGAGATCTGCGGGAACCTCAGAGGTAGCGACCTGTACGCAGTCCCTCAGACACCTACCCTCGCAGGACTTGCTCCAACCGAGGATTTTTCCCGAAGACCACTCTATATGAGGAGAGTGAGCTCGTAACCAGGGAACTTCTAGGAGGACCTGGTCGATACTTTCGGGCATAACAAGAAGAGACAGCATCTCCTGATGAGAAGGAGACAGTGAGAGTCTCAGTGGAGCAGTCTGGTGGGTGATTTGGGACGGGAGTGTCGCACCATTCACCACTCTGATAGTGACTGGTTGAGGTAGCAGGACCAGGGGGATTGCGTGTTGTTGGGCGAAGGCAGACGACATGAAATTGCCCTCCGCCCCAGAGTCCACGCAAACCTCCACAATCAGAGTGGAAGAATTGAACTCTAATGTCCCTTTAAACAGGAGCTTGGAGGAGAAAGTCGCTGTGTCTAGTCGGCCCCCTCCAATAACCACTAGACGTGAACGTTTCCTGACCGCTGTGGGCACTGATTAGCAACGTGTCCAGTCTGCCGACAACGGAAACAGACTGGAGATACCCGTGCAGGCCGGGACTTGGACCCCGTGCGGGACACCTCCATGGCCCCTGGAGGCTCGGGCAGCTGACCGGGAGATTCCAGCGGTCTAGCAAAATTTGCCGCCAACCTATATATATCGTTGGCTGGACTTAGACGCTCCAGCCCTCGCTCGGTGAAGCGAACGTTAATTCGGGTGGAGACCGTAATGAATTCCTCCAAAGTGGTGGGCACCTCCCTGGTTGCTAGGGCGTCTTTGATATGATCAGTCAGGCCTCTCCAGAATATAGGTATGAGAACCTTATCTGGCCACTCCAGCTCGGAGGCCAGAGTTCTGAAGAGGACGGCATACTGGCTGACCAGAGACGGACCCTGGGTTAGGGCCAGCAACTGAAGTGCGGTGTCGTGCGTGACCCGAGGTCCCAGGAACACCTGCTTCAGAGTGAGCAGAAAATGGGTGGCACTCTGTACTAGGGGATCCCCATGATCCCACAGCAGGGTGGCCCACTCCAAGGCCATGCCCGACAGGAGGGAGATGATAAATCCCACCTTGGCCCGCTCAGTGGGAAATCGTGTGGCCAGCAACTGCAGGTGAATGGAGTACTGACTCACGAAACCCCTGCATGATGCACTGTTATGAATGAGTCACCGTAGGAGGCAAAAACAGAAATACTAGCTAAGTCCAGAAAACCAGAGAAGTTGGCAGCTATCGGATTGCAGACCCCTGAACCTATCAACAACAACTAGCAGTAGCCGTGGGGGGTTCCTACGGTGCCCTAGACCCCTCGATCACAGCCGGAGAACTAAATAGCCTAAAGACAGAAAGGGAAATCTAAACTGCCCCAGAGCAGACCCCAAAGCAATAGGCAGCCCCCAACATACACTCACTGGCCACTTTATTAGGTACACCATGCTAGTAACGGGTTGGACCCCCTTTTGCCTTCAGAACTGCCTCAATTCTTCGTGGCAGAGATTCAACAAGGTGCTGGAAGCATTCCTCAGAGATTTTGGACCATATTGACATGATGGCATCACACAGTTGGCGCAGATTTGTCGGCTGCACATCCCTGATGCGAATCTCCCGTTCCACCACATCCCAAAGATGCTCTATTGGATTGAGATCTGGTGACTGAGGAGGCCATTTGAGTACAGTGAACTCATTGTCATGTTCAAGAAACCAATCTGAGATGATTCGAGCTTTATGACATGGCGCATTATCCTGCTGAAAGTAGCCATCAGATGCCTGTTCTTAGCTGAGAGGAGTGGTACCCAGTGTGGTCTTCTGCTGCTGTAGCCCATCTGCCTCAAAGTTCGACGCACTGTGCATTCAGAGATGCTCTTCTGCCTACCTTGGTTGTAACGGGTGGCAATTTGAGTCACTGTTGCCTTTCTATCAGCTCGAACCAGTATGCCCATTCTCCTCTGACCTCTGGCATCAACAAGGCATTTCCGGCCACAGAACTGCCGCTCACTGGATTTTTTTTCTTTTTCGGACCATTCTCTGTAAACCCTAGAGATGGTTGTGCGTGAAAATCCCAGTAGATCAGCAGTTTCTGAAATACTCAGACCAGCCCTTCTGGCACCAACAATCTTGCCACGTTCAAAGGCACTCAAATCACCTTTCTTCCCCATACTGATGCTCGGTTTGAACTGCAGGAGATTGTCTTGACCATGTCTACATGCCTAAATGCACTGAGTTGCCGCCATGTGATTGGCTGATTAGAAATTAAGTCTTAACACACAGTTGGACAGGTGTACCTAATAAAGTGGCCAGTGAGTGTATAATGACGGTGAAGCAAGATAAAAAAACACTCACACAGATAGAAACATAGGCTGAGCAAATGATGGGGCCCAAGCTAACTAAATAGGACAGGACAGAAAAGCTGCTGTCTGCAATCCGCCAAAACCCTATCAAAGCAAGAGCCAACAGACTGTCACGTAGCACAGTGATGGAGGAATTTCACATAGTGGTGGAAAGTGAACTTACTAAATTGGCATTGGAAAATAAAAATCAGAACAATAAAAAAAACTTAACAAAAAAACAAAAAAATGCATTGGAGGAATTGAAGAAAAATTCTAACATTGTTATAAAAAATTCAGATAAAGGTGGATCTATTACTATACTGGACACTGGTCTTTATGAACAAGAAGTGCATAAGTTGCTTCAAGACAGTGTTGTGTACAAGCTGTTAATAAAAGATCCTACAGAGGAGATAAGAGTTCTTTTAATGAAAATTTTGGAAGAAGGACATTTGATGGTTTTTTTTACTAGTCAGCAATTGGAATTTATGAATCCACCTTTCCCTAAAATTCCTCTTTTTCATGCCTTGCCCAAGGTTCATAAGGGGGTATTTCCCCCACCTATGCGGCCTATTGTATCTGGAATAGGGTCATTATTGGAGAATTTGGGGGATTGGTTGGATGCACGACTTCAACCACTAGTATTGAGATCACCTAGCTATATCAAGGACAGCAAACATGTGTTACGTGTAATGAAGAACATTAAGTGGAATAGTAATTATACATGGGTTACTGCAGATATTGCTACACTGTATTCATCTATACCTCATCATCTAGCTATTCGTGCACTTCAGGATCAGTTGCTTAAATATACTAAATGCAGTGTGGAATTGCAGCAATTTATTTTATCTGTAACTGAATTTTTGTTAAAAAACAGCTATTTTATGTTTAAAAAGAAAAGCAATTTGTTCCTTCAATTACAAGGATGTGCGATGGGGGCGAAATTTTCCCCATCGCTTGCAAATATATTTGTTACTTGGTGGGAGGAAGAAAAAATTTATGGTCAGGAAAATATTTTTATGGATCATATAGAATTTTTTGGAAGATTCATTGATGATCTGCTAATAATATGGAAGGGTGATCCAGATAATATAAAAGAATTCATAAAATTCCTTAATACTAATAATCATAATTTAAAATTTACATATCATATGAATAAGGAACGAATTGCTTTTCTTGACATGATGTTGATTGGAAATGAAGCAGATTTTAGGGTTGAAGCATGTTTATATAGAAAACCGCAATCGGGTAATTCTTTGTTGCATGCTAGCAGCAACCATCCCAAACATGTCATTAATAATCTCCCAGTAGGTGAATTTGTGCGTGCCAAGAGGTGCTGCACAACTGATTCATTTTACAGACAGGAATGTGAAGCAATTGACGAACGATTAAAGACTAGAGGTTATCTCAAGCATCAAATTAATACTGGTAAAATTGTAGCAGAAAGAAAAACAAGAGATGATTATTTGGAAATAAAATCAAAATTTAGTAATTTTGAGGAGAAACCAGTTTTTATTACTAAACATAGTGATCAATTTAATCAAATAACGGAAATTATTAAATCAAATCTACCTATTTTACGGGTGGATCCAACTTTGAGAACTATTTTGGATAAAGGCTGCAATTTTATTCCTAAAAAAGGAACTACAATTGCGAATATTTTGTCCCCCAGTGATCACACTTTGCGTTTTTCATCAGAAAATAATTCAAGCTGGTTATCTGTCTCTGGTAGCTATCGTTGTGGAATAAGATCATGCGGTTTATGTAAATACATGTATAATACGTCTACATTTAAATCCACAGTTACAAAAAATGAATATGTCATAAATATGTTTGCTAACTGTAGTTCCACATATGTTATTTATTTAATAACATGTGAAACATGCTGTATTCAATATGTGGGCAACACCACACGTCCTCTTCGCAAAAGGATTTCTGAACATCTTTATGATTCATGTAATAAAACTATAAGGAGTCCCTCGGGAGCCTCTCAGCATTTTATTTCTGTACATGGAGGAGATGTCAGTACTTGTAGGGTTAATATAATAGAAACTGTCCCAAACCCCAAGAGGGGAGGTGATAGAAAAAAGGAATTGCAGCGTAAAGAAGCAATGTGGATTTTTAAGTTAAAAACACGATATCCTGCAGGCATGAATTTAAAATCTGATCTTTTATATATATATGATTAAGATGATGTGATGATTTCCTCCATGTTCAGATACTATGCCTTTTTTTTTTTTTTTGTATGGTGGAGAAAATCCTCCCTTCCTGCTATTGTGGACCTCCGCCCATTTTGTTTCCCTCCCACTTTACTTCAGCCAGCAAGTGTATATAGGTATATGCTTATTTGTAAGATGTTAAGCTATGAGTAAGGACCCTCTAGTCCGAAACGCGTAAGTGTCTGCCACATTGGTGAACCATATGTTTTTTATGCATCTATTCTGTTTTTAATCATTTTTTGGAATAAAGTCTTTTGATTTTAACCATCCTTTGGTCGAAGTTGCTGGAACATCTCCTAAGTATTGTGCCTACAAGATTTTCCAGAATCCAAGTTCCCTGCACCGCCCAGGATTAATTGCATTCCTCCAGACTTCGCATTTGCTACGGTTTGGTGAGCTGACAAAAAATTTTTTCCTTTGTGATAGGGAAAAAAGCCCTGAAGATGCTAGGCTTCAAAAAGACTATATCAGTACTCAGGTATTTTCTGAAGACAGAGCAAAAAGGAATTCAGCTCACCCCAGCAGGGAATGGCAGAAATCCAGAAAAACAAGGCAAAACAAAACCAAAACACAAATGCAAAAAGCAGAGCAGAAAACTTAGCTTTTGAGGAGCAGGAATCAGACTAGTTTCCTAGAATCCCTCTGAGAAATCACCAGCAAGGCAGAAGGGCGTCAGCTGCCTTATATCCAGTCAGCAATTCCAGTCACCCAGTCATCATCATCCTGCTCAGGTGCTTGGTAATCAGCCTCACTACCTTCCTTCACCAGAAGAGGCAGTTCATCAGACCTCAATGGTGAAGGGGAAAATGAAATCACAACAATGCACTATCACCCAAGAACTTCTCGGGCAGCGGGAGGCGAGACAAGGTCGGGGCAGGGCTGGCCATGGAGACACGGGCGACAGCCTCTGTAGCTGCTTGAACAGCGACCGAAGTAACATCCGCAGCTGAGGTGGAACACTCTAGCACTGCCAACCTACCCTTCAGCTGCTGGATGTACCTGTGCAGTCGTTGTTCGTCCGCCATTACTAGCCAGACCTTGGCGCTTGGATAATGTTAGGGCTGGCGGAACGTACCAAATTATAAATAATGGTGCGTTCGCAGCCTGGGGTCCACCGTGCAAAGGAGGTACACTGCTGCTAGGTAATGGCGGAAGAATAGAGCGGCGTGAAAACAGTCACACGTGGGTTACATCACCCAGTGTCAACAGGAGCGAACTCTGTTGACTCACAGAGCCGCACAGCCGCTGAACGCAAATACCAGAGCCTGTTTAGCTCACAGAGTCCGGTCAAAAAGCGCACAGAAAGCGGCCACAGAACTCTACCCCAAGGACACAGGGTTAGAGCTCCTCTAGGCCCTCTGAGCGCACGGCGTCGCTGCCGCGAACGCCGCTATAGACACGGGCTACGGAGTGTGGAGCATGTGCACTGTGACGTGCCGAGTCACTGATGGGGACTAATCCCTGACTCCGACTCTGCCCTACCTACACTTAAGCCTGGGCGCTAGCAGGCTAAGCTGCACAACACATGCATACCAAGGGTAGGGATTTCATAATGAGTCAGTCACCAGAGACATTCATACGTGCATACATCACTCACTCCTCATGGTCTGAAAATACAGAGTATCCTAGCACATGGCCGAGAGGCCATGCAAACCTTTTGTAGCCGCGAGTGTCCGGGAACTTCCTGGCTCCTCGGATGGACCAATCCGAACAGGAGCAGGACCTGAGCACGTGACCTTCGATCTCCAATGGGAGATCACTCCATGGGCATGCTCAGTGGCCCGACATGAGGACGTAGTCCCTGGAGAATCTCGTTGCTGAGCAGCCTGCATTGCCATAGCTGTGCCAGAGGTGGCAGCAGCAAACAAACCCACGGAGGTGGTCTGGGTAGAGTGCCGGGACCGACGAGTTTGCTGAGCAACCTCCTCTGTGGCTGGGGAGGAATGGGAGACCGCCGGGAGCAGGGCTCGGGATTCCCGCTGTGCAGCAACAGGAACCCGACGCCTAGCAAATATGGTCTCCCCCCCACCTCATGTGTGAAGAAGAGACCCAAGTCATTCTTATTCAGGGTATCCACAAAGGACGCAAACGACTCTCCACTTCCTGCCCAGAGGACAAGAATGTCGTCAATGTAACATTCCCAGAAAAGAATCCTCGGGGACCAGATGACATCCTCGTCCCTGAACACTATTGTGTCCTCCCACCAGCCCAGGAGCAAATTAGCATACGTGGGGGCACAAGGGCTCCCCATCGCTGTGCCCCTGAGCTGGTGGTAGTACTTGTCATTGAATAAAATAAAGACAAATTCGAGAAGTTCCACTAGGAAGGAATTATGCGCTCCAAAGTGTACTCCACTTCCTTACAGGAAGTGTTTAATCGCTCTAAGGCCATCAGTATGCCCAATGCTGCTGTATAGTGCTTCAACGTCAATCGAGGCCAATATAGTGCCTTGGTCAACTGTAATCCCTTCAAGTTTATTGAGAAGGTCCATTGTGTCCCTCAGATGGGAGGGAAGAGAGAGCACAAAAGGTCTCAATAATTTGTCAAAGTAGACGCTCGAATTCTGACATAAGGCATCAATTCCAGGCACAATTGGTCTCCCTTTCAACGGGTCGATGCCCTTATGTATTTTGTATTTTGGGCAGAGAATAGAAAGTCGCTGTCACTGGCCATTTCGGTACAAGATAATCATGCTGATTTTTTTAAAATAATTAATTAAAATGAACATTTAACTTTTTTTCACAAAAAAAATACTTCAGGTTCAATTTTTTTATTTTACCAAGGGTAACAGGAGAAATCGGACTGCAAAAGTTATTGTGCAGTTTGTCCTGAGTACGCTGATACCTGATATGTGGGGGGGAACCACTGTTTCGGCGCATGGCAGAGCTCAGAAGGGAAAGAGCGCTGTTTGACTTTTTCAATGCAAAATTGGCTGGAATTCAGATCGGGCATCATGTCACGTTTGGAGATCCCCTGATGTACCTAAACAGTGGAAACCCCCCACAAGTGACCCCATTTTGGAAAACTAGACCCCCCAAGGAACTTATCTAGATGTGTGGTGAGAACTTTGAACCCACAAGGGCTTCACAGAAGTTTATAACGTACAGCGGTACAATTAAAAAATCATATTTTTTCCACAAAAATGATCTTTTCACCCTCAATTCTTATTTTTCCAAGGGTAACAGGACCCTAAAAGTTATTGTGCAATTTGTCCTGAGTACGCTGATACCCCACATGTGGGGGTAAACCACTATTTAGGCGCACGGCAGAGCTCGGAAGGGAAGCAGCGCCATTTGACGTTTTTGGCAGGAATTGAGATCGGACACTATGTCGTGTTTGGAAAGCCCCTGATGTACCAAAACAGTGAAAACTCCCCACAAATGACACCATTTTGGAAACTAGACCCCCCAAGGAACTTATCTAGATGTGTGGTGAGAACTTTGACCCCCAAGGGCTTCACGGAAGTTTATAACGCCCGGGCATGAAAATAAAAAAATCGTATTTTTTCCACAAACATGATCATTTAGTCACCAATTTTTTTATTTTCCCAAGGGTACCAGGAGAAATTGGACCCCAAAAGTTGTTGTCCAATTTGTCCTGAGTACGCTGATACCCCATATGTGGGAGAAAACTACTGTATGGGCGCACATCAGGGCTCGGAAGGGAAGTAGTGACGTTTTGGAATGCAGACTTTGATGGAATGGTCTGCGGGTGTCATGTTGCTTTGGGAGAGCCTAAACACTGTACCTAAACAGTGGAAACCCCCCACAAGCGACCCCATTTTCGAAACTAGACCCCCTAAGGAACTTATCTAGATGTGTGGTGAGCACTTTGAACCCCCCAGTGCTTCACAGACGTTTATAACGACCGGGCATGAAGATAAAAAAATCGTATTTTTTCAACACACATGATCTTTTAGTCCCCATTTTTTTTATTTTGCCAAGGGTAACAGAAGAAATTGGACCCCAAAAATTGTTGATCAATTTGTACTGAGTCTGCTGATACCTCAAATGTGGTAGAAAACTACTGTATGGGCACACGTCAGGTCTCGGAAGGGAAGTAGTGACGTTTTGGAATGCAGACTTTGATGGAATGGTCTGTGGGTGTCATGTGCGTTTGGAGAGCCCCTGATGTACCTAAACTATTGAAAGTCCCCACAAGTGACCCCATTTTGGAAACTAGAACCCCCATGGAACTTATCTAGATGTGTGGTGAGCATTTTGAACCCCCAATTGCTTCACAGAAGATTATAATGCCCGGGCATGAAAATAAAAAATCATTTTTTTCCACAAAAATGATATTTTTGCCCCCAATTTTTTATTTTCCTAGGGGTCACAGGAAAAATTGGACCCCAAAAGTTGTTTTGCAATTTGTCCTGAGTAGGCTGATACCCTATATGTGGGGGTAAAACACTGTTTGAGCGCATGGAAAGTAGTGACGTTTTGGAATGCAGACTTTGATGGAATGGTCTGTGGGTGTCATGTGCGTTTGGAGAGCCCCTGATGTACCTAAACTATTGAAAGTCCCCACAAGTGACCCCATTTTGGAAACTAGAACCCCCACGGAACTTATCTAGATGTGTGGTGAGCATTTTGAACCCCCAAGTGCTTCACAGAAGTTTATAATGCCCGGGCATGAAAATAAAAAATCATTTTTTTCCACAAAAATGATATTTTTGCCCCCAATTTTTTATTTTCCTAAGGGTCACAGGAAAAATTGGACCCCAAAAGTTGTTTTGCAATTTGTCCTGAGTAGGCTGATACCCTATATGTGGGGGTAAAACACTGTTTGAGCGCATGGCAGAGCTTGGAAGGGAAAGTGCACCATTTGACTTTTTCAACGCAGAATTGGCTGGAATTGAGATCAGACGCCATGTTGCATTTGGAGAGCACCTGATGTGCCCAAACAGTGGAAACCCCACAATTATAACTCCAACCCTAACCCCAACACACCCCTAACCCTAATCTGAGCCCTAACCCTAGCCCTAGCCCTAACCCTAGCCCTAGCCCTTACCCTAGCCCAGCCCTAACCCTAACCCTATCCCTAATGGGAAAATGGAAATAGATTTTCTTTTAATTTTATTATTTTTCCCTAGCTAAGGGGGTGATAACGGGGGGTTTGATTTACTATTTATAGCGGGTTTTTATTTTTAGCAGCTGTTGCACGCTAAAAGACGCTTTTTATTGTAAAAATAGTTTTTGCATCCCCACATATTGAGAGCTATAATTTTTCCATATTTTGACCCACAGAGTCATGTGAGGTCTTATTTTTTGCGGGACGAGTTGACGTTTTTACTGGTATCATTTTCGGGCATGTGACATCTTTTGATCGCATTTTATTCCGATTTTTGGGATGCAGAATGAACAAAATCCAGCGTTTCATTAATTTCTTTTGGGGGGTGCGTTTACACCGTTCCGCCTGCGGTAAAATTGATAAAGCACTTTTATTCTTTGGGTCAGTACGGTTACAGCGATTCCTCATTTAGGTGGTTTTTTTACATTTTGGCGCTTTTATGCAATGAAAACAATTTTATATAAAAATAATTATTTTTGCATCGCTTTATTCTGCGAGCTATAACTTTTTTATTTTTTTGCTGATGATGCTATATGGCAGCTCGTTTTTTGCAGGACAAGATGACGTTTTTAGCGTTACCATGGATATTTATATTCATCTTTTTGATCCCGTGTTATTGCACTTTTTGTTTGGCGGATGATAGTATATCATTATTTTTTGCTTCGTTTTTTATTTTTATTTTTTAAGGGGTTCGCTAAAGGGGTTAACTAATGGGACAGTTTTATAGGGCGGGTCGTTACGGACGCGACAATGCCAAATATGTGTACTTTTATTGTTTTTGGTTTTTTTTATTTCCAAAAAATGAATTTATTAGGGAATATTTTTATTTTTAATTTATTTAGCGATTTTTTAAAATTATTTTTACACTTTTTTTTTAACTTTATTACATTGTCCCAGGGGGGACATCACTGTCCTGTGACAGATTGCTGATCTGTCACATAACAGATCACTGTGACAGATCAGTGATCTGTTACAGGCACTTCACAAGGCCTCCTCCTTGCCTGCTCTTTGCAGGCATGAGGAAGCCAGCTCCCTGCAGGCCCCCGAAGGTCCCCGTCGCCATCTTGGATTCGGGGACCTACAGGGATGGAGCCCCCCCGCAGCAGCGCTGCACATTGCGCTGCTGTGGGGGGCTCAGGGAAGCACGGAGGGAGCCCCCTCCCTGCCGATGCTTCCCTTTAACCCCCGGTACACCGCGATCGTGTTTGATCGCGGTGTGCAAGGGGTTAACGTGTCAGGGGCGGTCCGTGACCCCCCCTGACACATTGTGCCGGGTGTCAGCTGTGATAATCAGCTGACACCCGGCCGCGATCAGCGGCGCTCACCAAGTGGGCGCCGCTGATCACTGTGACGTACTATCCCGTCCCTGGGAATTAGGCTGTGTGCACATGCTGCGGATTTTGCTGCGGTTCCGCAGCGGTTTTGGCCGCTGCGGACCCGCAGCAGTTTTTTGCTGCGGTGTACAGTACCATGATTCCCTATGGGAATCAAAAACCGCAGTGTAGACAGTGCAGAATTTTCCGCGCGGATTATCTGCGGTTTTCAATCCGCAGAAAGAATTGACATGTCAATTCTTTCTGCGGATTCCCCTGCGGTTTGCCATCTCCTCCATTGAGGAGATGAAAAACCGCAGGGCAAAACCGCAGAGCAATCCGCAGGTAAAACCGCAGGTATTTTGACCTGCGATTTCACCTGCGGATTTTACAAAATCCGCGCGGATGAATCCGCACCTAATCCGCAGCGTGTGCACACAGCCTTAAGTCCCAGCGCACATGGACAGGATAGTACATCACATGACAGAAAGGGGTTAAAGCTGCAATTTTGAACAGGGTATTAAGCCTATGTTTTTGTCTACTGCAGCCTGTTGTCCTTTTTTACTACGAGATAATAAGTCTTATTAAAGCTGCTATTTCATCAGATTTTTACTACGAGATAAGGTTTACAGCACTCTAGCACTTTTAATTGAGACATATTGTCTCTTCACGTTTGTATTTTCGGTACTGTAGGTGTTTTTCTTTTTGTGTCCTTTTTTGTATACGTAGGGTGGTCAAGGGCGTGATCAGGGACGCCGGCGTTGAGCGGGGGCGCCATATCTTCTACAACTAGGGTGCCAACCTCCGTGGTCAGGAAGGGTCATTGTAGGGCCCATTAGGGCATTATAGTGTTTTTTGCCCGCATCTATATATTTATCCATAATATCTATTGTTCATATGAATGACTGACCTTTGACCCCCTGTTATACATAGGTATGTCCAATGTATGGGTTGTTTTAATGATTCTATTAAAAGCTAAATTTTAAGGGGTTTTGTTTTTTGGTGTTTTCTGGTTTTGATAAATGCTTAGGAAGCCTTTGCAGGTGCTTTTTGTTAATTATTCTAATTTACTGAGATAATGACTTTTGGGTTTTCATTGGCTGTAAGCCATAATCATCAACACTAACAGAAATAAATACTTGAAATAGATCACTCTGTGTGTAATGACTCTATAGAATATATGAGTTTCACTTTTTGCATTGAAGAACTGAAATAAATTGACTTTTTGATGTTATTTTAAATTTGTGAGAAGCTACTGTATATCTACAGTTTATAGGGGGGGTAATGTTGCCATTGCCAATCTATCAGTCTGGTTAGGAGGACTATGTGAAGTTGAAGGGCATGACTTGAACCCAAAACACCCTTACACATGCATCAGTTGTCCTTTCCGACAGATGCTCAGTAGATTCCTGTCAATGTAAACTGTTCTTCTCATCGCACAGAGACAATGCGCTTTCTCCTCAGCTCTGATCAGAAGTGACAAGTCGGCTACAGAGCGCACTCTCCTTGCACAGAGTCAGTAAAGAATGTGCAGATGACATCACTTGCGGGGCAGGACTGGTCTCTGATTGCTCACCTTCTTACAATGTGGACTGACTGTGCTCTCTTTTACTGACTAAACACTACTGATCAGAGCTGGGGAGAGAGAAATTTTCATTTTTTGGCTAGTTTTTTTTCTAGTTTTTGGGGGGCGATTAGAATCAGGGAGTCAATCCCACCTTCAAAACAGAGGTTGAGCTATTTGATGCACAATGATGTTACAATAGAGTACGGTGGTGAAAAACAGATATTACTAGATGGTAGCCCGATTCTAACGCATCGGGTATTCTAGAGTATGGCCAATTCGCATGAGTTTTCCCACCGAAAACAAGCGTTTTTCACGCGATTATCGCGTGCAGAATTCAAGTGCATTCCAAGCGATTTGAAGCATCGCTTGGAATGTGATTGACAGGTTGGTCACAGTTGTCAAGCATAGTGTTTGACAATTGTGATCAACTTTTTACTATTGATGCTGCCTATGCAGCATCAATAGTAAAAGATAGAATGTAAAAAAGAATAAAAAAAAATTAAAAAAAGGTTAGGCTAAGTGCACACGTACCGGAACTCTTGCGGAAATTACCGCGAGAATTCCGGAATTCCAGTCCGCGGGAAAATCGCATTTTAAATTCCCGCGATTTTCCCGCAGAAAAACTAGCATTTTGCAAGCGTAATTAGCTTGCAAAATGCTAGCGTTTTCCAAGCGATCTGTAGCATCGCTTGGAGAACTGATTGACAGGTCGGTCACACTCGTCAAACATAGTGTTTGACGAGTGTGACCAACTTTTTACTACTGAGGCTGCATATGCGGCATCAGTAGTAAAAGATAGAATGTAAAAAAAAATAAAAAATGGTGTTATTCTTACCCTCCGACGTCCCGCGCAGCCGTTCCCAGTAGTCCTTTGCGAAAATGCCCGCGATGACGTCAGTTCTCGCGGGATCGCGACGTCTCGCGGTAATTCACGATGACGTCGCGCGAATGACCGCGAGACGTCGCGATCCCGCGAGAAGGGACGTCATCGCAAGCATTTTCGCAAAGGACTACTGGGAACGAGAGTGTGAAGAGAAGCAGGAAGACTGCGCGGGACGTCGGAGGGTGAGAATAACAATATTTTTTATTTTAAATTCTTTTTTTTTACAGGGATATGGTACCCAAAGCCCGGAGGACAGTCTCCTCTCCTCCGGACCGTGGGTACCATCCGCAATTGTTCTGCTTACTTTCCGCATGGTGTGCACAGCCACATGCGGGAAATAAGCAGAACAATGCATTCCTATGGGTGCGGGATCGCCGCGATTCCGCAAATTAATGAGCATGCTGCGGTTTTTACCGCGAAGCGATTCCGCCGCGGTAAAAACCGCAGCATTAGCACAGCATTGCGGAATCTCATAGGAATGCATGGGATGCTTATTTTTCGCGTTTTCGCGGCAAAATTGCGCGGTTAAAACCGCCGCGGAAACGCGAAAAAAACGCCACGTGTGAACTCAGCCTTATTCTCACCTTCCGGCGGCCCCTGGACTCTTTCCTTCCTCTCCACACTCCAGGCATCTTCCGTTCCCAGTAATGCTTAGTGCGAAGTTCCGAAGATGACGTCACTCTCGCGAAAGTGCGACGTCATCAGCGGTCTTTCGTGCAAAGCATTACTGGAACGGAAGATACCGGATGCGTGGCGAGGAAGGAAAGAGTCCGGGGGCCGTCAGAAGGTGAGTATATCATTATTTTTTTATTTTAATTCTATTTTTTACAGGTTTATGGTAACCAGGGTTCCGGAGGAGTCTTCTCTCCTCCAGACCCTGGGTACCGGCTAGTGCCGGTCATCTCACGGCTGCGCCGCCGCTAACGTCAGAGCGGCTGGAGATGACCCGACGGTAGCGGTGGCATGCGTCCTTCGAATTCAGGACTGCGCCTGTGCACTTCCCAGTCACATCCATAGACTTATTACTGCCCGGTCACATCTATAGCCTTATTACTGCCCGGGCACATCCATAGCCTTATTACTGCCTCTTGAAACATGACCACACTCTATGGAGAGTCACTGAAAATAAATTAAGGAAAAACAGACTAAAAACATTTTAATTGATCAATATCATACTACCTAAAAATATTTGGTATTTTATAAAATAAAAATAATAAAGAATAATAAAATAATCTAGCTATTCCATGATGTTTCACAATTCAGTGGCTACAGGTACAGTGTCTGACATCACAAAGTAACGCATAGTTCAATTCCTACAAGAGGAGGTGATGACTCTGCTCGAACATTTACAACTCATAAGTAAAATGTTGGACACAAAAGGTAATAAGTGTTTGCAGTATAAGGTTCGGCCACCGGCCAGTGTCTGTATATGTACTGAATTTTATCAGATAACAAAATACATAGATAAGTTTAATAAATGTGAAAAAAAATTAAGTAAACTTAGAAATTTTTTTATTTTAATTAATAATGGGGTAGAAGGATAAGGGAGGGGTAAAACTAGGAACAGAATCAATATGTGTACGAAAAAGCTCTGTCGTTAATAGTATTCGGGTAGAGCTATTCGATAGCGCTGTCCATGAATAAATTGCACGGGTAGGGCTATCCCATAGCTCTATTCCTAAAGGAAATGAACGGGTAGAGCTATCCGATAGCGCTATCCCTCAATGTTCCTGAGCGTAAGCTATTTCACATGGTTGAGCGCACTTGGGATCTGCCCCCAAGGCCCTGCCCATGCCTAATGTTTGGTCCGTAGACCGCGGCTAGGAGTTAGTCCCGCTTCTAAACAGGCCCAGCAGTGATGGTGGATCTGCTTGACTTCAGGGCGCTGCCTGCTTAGGTTTCCTGTCTTTCAGATGGTTCTAGGGCAGCAGTGACAACCTGCAAATAGACGAGCAGCCCTGGATAATCCGCGCCGGCAGGATGATAAGATCCGGCGGAAGATGGAACCTGTGAGAAGAGAAGTAAATATAATGTAAGTGATGGGATTCCATATGACATGATGCTACTGTGCGGTCACTGTGGCCGGACGGCAGAGGAATATCATCACACAGAGGTCAGGGATCATTGTCAGCCATCATACATGTGATAATCCCATCACTGACAGATGACATCTGCTCCACACGAATGATTCTCACTGACCTCACACAACATGGGGCTGATTCTCACACTTACCTCGTCTCTTTTTCCCCTTTTTTCCATTTTCTGATTTTTCTTCTTCTTTGCTCAGATTTATTGTAGATTTTCTTTCCTCCTGAGCAGGAAATTCTGATCATAAAGTAAAAAAAAAACTTCAGTAATGACATATCCTAATGGGATCTGCTTTGCTTCCTGTATATAGTAGGATTGTTCTAGTCCTGTCTCCTATAGTCCTGATGATCTGGTATTATATCATAATAGGCCAGAATAAGTCCTATATAATGTACATAATCCCATCTGAGGGGCATTAGATGTGTCACTGATATAGAGCAGTAAGCGCCCTGTGTGCCGCCATGTGCTGCATCACTGATGAGCGATATTCTATTATAGGAGACGATGTCTCCTTATGATGATGTAGGTCATTGGACGCTGCAACGTATCTCACAGAATCCATGAAGAAAACTATGCAAAATTACTGAAATAGAGATACAGTATGGGCCCATAGACAGCATAATTGTGATCCATGAAGCATGGATAACATAGGAGACCTATTACAGAAAACCATGTGGAAATATTTGAGCCTTGAAGTCAACATTCCCATTGTTGGTGCTGGAGACATGGACATACCTGATAGTGGGGACGAGGATGGTAAGATGGTAATAACATCATCTTTATCAGATACAGGAACAGATTCTTTCTCCCTGTTTGGAAAAATGTAAATCACAAGTAAGCGGAGTATAAAAGGGGTTGTCTCACTATAAGAACACCGACTCTAAGGCCTAATAGGACATATGACTGCCATAGTGGGGAAGGTCTTCTGCTAAACGCCACCTTCTACTAAGAATGTCTGGCATGTAATACTACATCTCTACTACAGTGTAGGCAGCATGAAAAATGCATAACTGGCCGTAGATATGGGCTGTTATCACCAGTGGTTTCTAAAGCCAAAAGCACAATGACGGCTAAACATGGGGCGGTGAATGCTGCTGTGATATTATGGTATTTATGTCCTATATTTGGTGTTGAGCTCCCAGTAATGACCCCATAATCTACTCACATTTCTGAGACGTTTGTGCTGGAGTTTGGTGCACACTCTGGAGGGGACTTTGGATCCTCCTCATCCTCTGAGTCCAGATGTTCCTTTATCTCAGAGTGATCTACAAGACATAGGTAATGAAGTGTTATTACAGGTTGTCAGTATAACATAGTCACCATTTATACATGAAACATGGAAAACCTAAGAGATCTATTACAGAAAAAAAATGTGGAAATATTTGATCCTTGAAGTCAACATTTACATCGTTGGTGCTGTAGACATGGACATACCTGACAGTGGGGACGAGGATGGTAAGATGTTAATAGCATCGTCTCTTTCAGATACAGAAGCAGATTCTTTCGGTCTGTTTGGAAGAAGAAAAACGTGTAAATCACAAGTAAACGCAGTAGAAAAGGATTTGTCTCACTAGAAGAACATCGACTATAAAGCCTAATAGGACGTGTGATTGCCATAGTGGGGAAGGCCTTCTGCTCAAAACTAACTTTTATAGAGCAGAGTGGAAAACAACTACCAAGACTGCCTGGCATGTAATACTACATCTCTTCTATAGTGACAGCAGCACTAAAAATGCATAACCACAATTATGGGCTGTTATCACCAGCAGTTAGTAAGGCCAAAAGCACAATGACTTCTAACCATGGGATGGTGAATGCTGCGTATGATATTATGGTATTTATGTCCTATTTTTGGTGTTGTGCACATATATCATCCTAGAGTTCCCAGTAATGACCCTATAATCTACTCACATTTCTGAGACGTTTGTGCTGGAGTTTGGTGCACACTCTGGAGGGGACTTGGGATCCTCCTCATCCTCTGAGTCCAGATGTTCCTTTATCTCAGAGTGATCTACAAGACATAGGTAATGAAGTGTTATAGCAGGTTGTCAGTATAACATAGTCACCATTTATACATGAAACATGGAAAACCTAAGAGATCTATTACAGAAAAAAATGTGGAAATATTTGAGCCTTGAAGTCAACATTCCCATTGTTGGTGCTGCAGACATGGACATACCTGACAGTGGGGATGAGGATAGTAAGATGGTAATAGCGTCATCTCTATCAGATACAGAAACAGATTCTTTCAGCCTGTTTGGAAGAAGAAAAACACGTAAATCAGAAGGAAACAGTATAAAAGGGGTTGTCTCACTATAAGAACACTGACCATACTATAAGGTCTAATAGGACATACGACTGTCATAGTGGGGAAATGTCTTCTGCTCAACACTACCTTCTATAGAGCGGAGCCTGCTAAGAATGTCTAGCATGTAATAATATATCTCTCCTACAGAGTAGGCAGCACGAAAAATGCATGACCAGCCATAGATATGGGCTGTTATCACTAATGGCTTCTAAAGCCAAAAGCACAATGACGGCTAAACATGGGGCGTTGGATGTTGCATTTGATATTATGGTATTTATGTCCTATATTTGGTGTTGAGCTCCCAGTAATGACCCCATAATGTACTTACTTTTCCGTGACGTTTGTGCTGGAGGTTGGTTCACACTCTAGAGGGGACATGGGATCCTCCTCATCCTCTGAGGCCAGATGTTTCTTTATCTCAGAATGATCTACAAGACATAGATAATGAAGTGTTATTAGAGGTTTTCAGTACAACATAGTCACCATTTATACATGAAACATGGAAAACCTAAGTGATCTATTACAGAAAAAATTGTGGATATATTTGAGCTTTGAAGTCAACATTCACATTATTTGTGCTGTAGACATGGACATACCTGACAGTGGGGACGAGGATGGTAAGATACTAATAGCGTTATCTCTTTCAGAAACACATTCTTTTTGCCTGTTTGGAAGAAGAAAAACACATAAATCATAAGAAAACACAGTATAAAAAGTATAAAAAGTGTCGTCTCACTAGAAGATCACCAACTATAAGGCCTAATAGGACATATTACAGCCTTAGTGGAAAATGTCTTCTGTTCAAAATGAACTTTTATAGAGCAGAGTGGAAAACAACTGCCAAGAATGCCTGGCATGTTATAATAGATCTCTTCTATAGTGACAGCAGCACTAAAAATGCATAACCATCCACAGTTATGGGCTATCACCAGCAGTTGCTAAGGCCAAAAGCACAATGACCTCTAACCATGGGGCGGTGGAAGCTGCATTTGATATTATGGTATTTATGTCCTATGTGTGGTGTTGTGCATATATATCAGCCTAGAGTTGCCAGTAATGACCTTATAATCTACTCACTTTTCTGAGATATTTGTGCTGGATTCTAGGGCACAATCTGGAGAAGACTTGGGATTCTCATTAATCTTTATCCTGGTAACGGTGGTACAGAGCTACATGCGGAAGGAATAAGATATGAAATAATTGCACGTCTACCTTTATAGGTCTTTTTTATACATATTTGGGATTTATTAATTACATACTTACTTTAGAAAGCCTTTCAGAAGATGATGTAAAATTTTTGAAGTCAAGGCTCTCATTGTCCTCACTTGTACTCTTCTCATCCTCTGAGACCGGATTAGAAAGGTCTGCAAGACATAGGTAATGAAGTGTTATTAGAGGTTGTCAGTATAACACAGTCACCATTTATTAATGGGAACCGATTTTTACAAAATAAGGAAGATGAGACAAACAGACACTTAGTCTAGATGACATCTCCTTCAACTTACCGATAAACAAGCAGGTGTCCACATCTGACGCAAGCTGAGGAACGTACTCTGGCTTTTGTCTTAGAAGGGTATCAAAGTCTAAGTCACTAAGAAATGGATGACACTTGATCTCAAAAGCTCCTCCTGGATAAAGGAAAACAAAAGTGATGCAGACATTGTCAGAGACAGCTTCATATCCGAACAGTTTATCATAATTAGAACTAATTACACAACTGAGAAGACATGTAAGAAATAGAATGAAAATCTTAGCAATGAGAACTGTAAATGGAGAAGCTTTTAGTGAAGTAATGATCCCCATGGACATGAGTGATATGTCCTCAGTGTAACAAGGGAATATTGATATTACTGTATATGTTACCTGTCCCAAGTCTATCCACAGGATTTTTTCTGAGCAGCTGAGTGATGAGGTCCTGAGCATCGGGTGGAATAGTTTTATTACTATCCCAAATTATATCTCCTGTTATATAGAAAATTACAGAATATAAAACTTCTTTTCTGCACTGTAAGATAAAGCAAAGCAAGTAACTAAACCAAGATAACCAGTAAAAGCAATGATCTGATTTTTCTGCTTACCAGTGACCACATTTTCATAAAACTCAGATAGGGAAGTAATTTCAAATGGTCCCGATCCCAGGAGAAATTCATGTAATATGATGCCCATTGCCCACCAGTCAACAGGTCTTCCATAGCCTTTCTTCTGAATGAGCTCAGGGGCTTTGTAATAAAGGGTGCCACATTCCTGGAAACCAACAGAAAATAAAGATGAGAATCGATAAAACGATTATTATGACAAGTTCTTGACATAAAAACAGAAATACAGAAGATAAAATATCTGTGGAAAAGTTCTCTAAAAATAAAGAATGTAGGGAAGACAAAATAGAGTTATGAGATTTGTGCAGAACACGCTAAGTTCCTGTAGGTAATGCTGACCTCATTGTCCTGGAACTCTCTGGAGATGTACTCTGCTGATTGCTTGTAGATGTTGGTGTTTGGTATCATGACACCAAGTTTTGAAAGCCCAAAGTCGGTAACTTTAATATGTCCATCAGATGTTATCAGGAGGCTGTGAAAGAGAAGATGATTTTAGCTTCATAGACCGTGAGATAATAAAGGATAACTTTCCCCTTTGTTATACTACAGGTATTCACTTACTTCTCCAGCTTCAGGTCTCTGTGCACCACACCGTAACTATGCAGGTATTCCACACCAAGGACAGTTTCTGCAAAGTACAAGCGGGCCAACGGGACAGGGAAAGGACCCCTGGTCCTTAGAAGGGTCTCACAGTCTCCACCTATAGAAGAAAGGAAATATGACCGGTGAGGGGTTTATACAGCAGATCACCATGATGTGTGATGAAAAGTGAGCGGAAACATTGAGGCGGGAGACAATATATAAAGATATAATGTAAATAATATTAGTCTACAGTCATTATGAAATGTCATCGAAGTAAGTAATGACATAAAGTGATGTCACATCTCGTCTACAGCTGGAGATACTGATGTTCTCAGTACGGACATACAGGGAGATCACACACATCAATGACTTTCTGAGCATCTAGGTAATAGATAACCTATAGTAAATGCTGTGTGGGGATGAAACATCCACGGGAACAATCCTAATGATATGAGCAGTGATAAGATGTCAGCAGACATGGGAGGAATATAATACAATGTACGTGTCCTACCTCGTACATACTCCATGACCATACACAGATGAGATTTAGTAGGGAAGGAGCAGAGCATGGAGACCACAAAGGGACATTCTGCGAATGTTAGGATGTCTCTCTCGATAAAGGCCCTTTGCATTCTCTGTGGAGTATTCAGGTTGCACATGGCCATTTTCTTCATTGCGAAGATCTGCTGTGATTCTTTATGGCGCACTAAGTAGACATCCCTGGAGAGAAAGAGAATCCATGGTTTATAATGAACCCTTATTAACAGTCGGTATATACAAGTCATTATATGACCTTTTGTAGTAATGTTTGACACCAGCAGTCCGGCCATCACTAGAAATCCACATCTAGAAATCCATGAAATAACACTACATAGATGATGGGAGGTCAGCACCACGCCACGTCTGCCCTCACCAGGTCACATTATAGATGAGAGAATCTACTGAAATTCATCTTCACCCGACCACTACATACTATTCAGTAAAAATAAAAATTGGTCAAAATTGAAAATGTTCCAATTGTCATAAGAAGATGTTTTTAGACTTTCTCCACAGTCCAAGGCAGAATAAATGGAGGGGAGGGAAGAAGTTAAAATATAATTAAACTCATTACACCCACTTGTCCTCGTCCCTCCCCGTCCATCACTGCAGTCCTCCGTCCTCTGTGCCAGTCTTTGGTTGTCCTCCCTTCTGCTGCTGAGGCCAGTGATCGGACTCACATGGTCATGGTGGAGGGTGGTGGGTAGGGATGAGCGAGTAGTGAAATACTCGGACTCGCTGTACTCGTTACGAGTAGCTCCTAATACTCGGGTACTCATAATGAGTAGCGAGTCCAATGTATGTCTATGGGAAATGCGAGTAATGGGCGGAGACTATGTGTGCAGGCGGAGAATGTGTGTGGGGGTCTCTGGGGCTGTGTGTGTGCGGGCTCTGCCGGGCTGATCGGGGGTCTGTGCAGCACAGACCCCCAATCAGCCCGGCAGAGCCCACACAGAGCCCCAATCAGCCCGGCATAGCCCGCACAGACCCCCAATCAGCCCGGCATAGCCCGCACAGACCCCCAATCAGCCCGGCATAGCTCGCACAGACCCCCAATCAGCCCGGCATAGCCCGCACAGACCCCCAATCAGCCCGGCATAGCCCGCACAGACCCCCAATCAGCCCGGCATAGCCCGCACAGACCCCCAATCAGCCCGGCATAGCCCGCACAGACCCCCAATCAGCCCGGCATAGCCCGCACAGACCCCCAATCAGCCCGGCATAGCTCGCACAGACCCCCAATCAGCCCGGCAGAGCCCGCACAGACCCCCGATCAGCCCAGCATAGCCCGCACAGAACCCCAATCAGCCCGGCAGAGCCCGCACAGACCCCCGCACACACATATGATGCTGCGCAGCCAGCCAATCACAGTAATGTCACAACAGAGAAGGCGGTCGCTTTACTGTGATTGGCTGACACATGCTGGGCGGGTGATCTAAATATTGCGAGGCGAGTAGTGAAATTTACTCGCTAGGATTCGAGTACCGCGAATCCTAAGAAATATACTCGCTCATCCCTAATGGTGGGGGCAGATATCATTGGCATCAGTATCATGTCACCCCTCATGTGACCGTGCGCAGCCAATCACTATTATCAGCTCCATAATGGGGCCCCGAAAAATCTGAAGATCGGTGCAGAGGACGGGGAAGCGGTGGTGGAGGCGGCAGCATAAGACCAGATGTGGTCTCGGACCGGTGGGTGTAATGTATTATATCATCCCTTTCCTTACAGACTGATTTGTTACAGATCTGGTCGTTCAGCTGTATATAACTGAGCTGAATAGTGACATTGAGATGTGGACAGTGATGTGGACTCTGATCGTTTCCCTATGATAACATTGAATGGCAGAGCACAGAGGCAGAAGCTTTGTCATAGGGAACCCTGAGAAATGGGGATTATGGGAACAGAAATCTCACCCAAAAGATCCACTGCCGATCAGTTTAGATGTCTCATAGTCGCTGATACGCGGCTCTCCTGCCGGGATCAATGATCTGTTCATGTCCTAAAAAAGAATAAGAAATAATGCTAAGATATAGAAGCTGCAGGAAAACATCTCAGGATGTAAAAACTTCTCCTCCTCTATTATTACACTGATCCGATGTAGGGGACGATACAAGCCAGACACTCCACATGGATGTAATATAAGGGGGATCCTCTATACACCGGTATTATTGTAAAGTGCTTGATAATATGGGAGATCACACATGGGAGAACTTACAGGGAATCTGTCAGCAAGTTTGTGTTATGTAACCTGGTAGCAGTTATGATTTAGGGCCAGAGACCATGATTCCAGCGATGTGTTACTTACTAGGCTTTGTGCTGTTGTTTTAATATTTAATATTTAATAAATTAGTGTTTGATCAGCAGGAGATAATCACTAGGACTATGTGTCTCGTGCCATGCAGTCCTATTTCTTTGTAAACCCACCACCACTGAATAGCAGCTTTCTGCCTATGCACAGTGTACACAGAAAAGCTGCCAATCAGTGGTGTGGGCAGTTTTCTACAACGCAGAGAAGACAGGGATATTATCACATCTGCTGCCCCCAGTAAAGTAAGTGACATATCGCTGGAATCAGGGTCTCTGTCCCTACATTATGCTACAGCCTTAACCTGGAGACAGATTCCATTTAATCTAAATGCTATTATCTAACACCATAGTGTCATCTAGACTTAGAACAGAGCCGTTCCATGGTTATATGGGGGATAATACTGGAAGGGTCACTCACACCCATGATTTGATAATACACAGACACCCCCTGTATCTCTATAATACTTACACCAGAAGATTCTTGCATCTCCGGGATCTTGCAGATTCCGCTGTCGGGATTCGCCAGCGCTGATGGTACTAAAATAGTAATAAAGTGATGAGGAAATAAAATGTGTTAGATTATATCAATCCTACATACATCATACCGCAATATAACGGAGAAATGATGTCTGTAAATAGGATTAATACTCGATATATGGGGATTCTACATATGAGAACGTACAGCGCATCTACAGATAAATGTAAGGTGAGTGGTGGCGGACCCCCAATTACCGCAGGAATGAGGAGCCCCCACCATCGCTGCACATGTGAGTGATGGGAAGAGAGATGAAGCATAGCAGCCATATGCATATTAGTCTGGAAGTGCACTGGGGGCGTGTCACTGCACTCAGATTCCTTCTTCCACGTCCCCAGTGCACTTCCATCCTGATTTGCATATGGCTTCTACATTATATTTCTCCTGACTGGCGCATTGGATTTCAGCAAACAAATACTTTTTATTAGAGAGGAACATCCTATAGTCATACCACCACTCCTACATGTAACACGTGCTGACAGGTTCCCATTACATGGAGTAGAGAGTAAATCTGCCATTACTCCCTGCTCTGTGTAATATCTGGAGATTCCCTGTAGTGATCGGCTCACCTGTAATCAGATCGCTGCTCAGCTCCGGCTGACTCCTATTAGGGTCAGGGGTTTCCGGGATCACATTCTCCCCATATTCGTCGTCGCCTCTGGGTGTTTCCTGATAAATATAATATAGATAATTAATATGTAGAAGATTTCACTAAATCACCAAACACACAAATCAGGAAGGAGTAAACCAACATTTACAGATGCACCAATTGTAACTCTGAGTCTAGAAGGTGATGGCTCCTTACTGGTAGGGTCGAACTGGCCCACCAGAGAACTGGAGGTTTCCCTGGTTGGCCCAGGCACTAACACCTGCTGGCACACAGGGCCGACAGCTGCCTAGGGCCCCTGCTGCTCCAGTGACTAATAGTGACAGACAATGTAGCTGCTAAGGGGCTCGTGAGTCAGGGGCACCTGCCTAATGCCAGCGGAGCTGCAGCGGGTGACAGGCTGCTGCAGCTAAAGCCTGTCCCCACTGCTGAAGAGAAATGAATTTTCACTCTTCCCCACATCCCCATGGGTGTGGAGAGTAGTGAATACTCATTTCACTTTAATAGTGAGCAGTGTTAGACGCAGGCTGTGGTTGTGGCTCCCCTGAGGGTTCAGTCACCACAGAGGTACTGCACCTCACCCAGAGATGTGGTACCCCACTGTCAGGTAAGGAGGGAGCACCACCCAGGACTCTAGCACCTGCACCCAACACACACTATAGCAGCAGGACACCCTGGATGTACCCTGCGGGAGGATGGTCTCATCCCTGGCTGGGTAGTAAAGGGTGTTGGGAGGTGGGTGGAAAAGGTAGGAAAAGGGGAGGAGCTTAGAGAGCAGGAAAGAACAGTGCAGAGAGAGTGAGTCAGACATGAGGAGAAAGTGATTGTAACCAGACATGTTGTGAGGCAGATCCCTGTCAGAAGGAGCTGCAGAGAGAAAGCTGAAAGGAAGAGACAGAAGGAAGCTCCCAAAAGAGAGAAGGGGTCTTAGGAGCATGGGAAGTGTGGATTCCACCCGTGGGGCCCAATCCAGTATTGGAGAGACCAGGTCGCAGTGGGCTACCAGCCCCCGAGCCTAGTGGAGAAATCATCAGACTCAGCTAGCAAGCCAGAGGCAGGGGCACCTGTAGGTGCGTCACCCACATGCCACAGTTATCTTCGCCGGAAAGGCAGCCACATAGGAGGAAGGGGACGCAGAAAGGACGTCACACGACAAGGTCCACGGCTAGTGGCCTGGGACACTGTCTGTGAGGTGAGGTGTTGGGCAGGAGAGGCGGAAAGCCAGCACAGTGAGACAGCCATGAGTGGTATATACTGAAGGGAGTCCTGGAAAGGTGTATCCTAATCTACCTGGTAGTTTGCTGGACCCCTCACCTGGAGGACACAGCACCAAGTGGGCACCTGTGTACTCAAGAACTGTGAGTAAAGCTTTAGAAACTGCACCTTGCTGTGTCCTCTGAATCATTCCTGCATCACCTGCCCTGCATCATATCTACCAACATCACCTTTAACATCTACACTCAAACTGCCCTGTGGATACAGCTCTACCTGTGGAGAGCTAAACCATCTCTGCTGCCCTGTCATCATACCAGAGGATCTGCATAGCAGCGCCGGTCCCCTGACCAAATACCACAGGTGGCACCACAAACACTTTATGATAAACTTTATAAACTTTATCCCTTGTAAATATCCCTTTAATTGGACTCCCAGGGCCACGGACTGGGTCATCGCTGCTGTGACACTGCCCCTTTAAGAAGTGGCCCGGTATCGAGTACCCCACGGCACTAGCGGGCGATCCATGGTTAACACTGCCCGCTCTCAGGGCCGGCAGACCAGGGCCCCCACTCCCCCAGGGGCCCCCAGCCCTCGAGACAGCTATGGGACCTGCAAGTCAGGTGGGACCGGCGCCAGCGCTGCCCCCCCAGTGTGCACCGCATTCAACTGTATCGGCATCACAGATGCTGATACAGTTAAAAGCAATAATTGAGGAGAGAGCGCTCCATCTCCCGTCATTCCCTTCTGCCTCTGACACTGTGGGTGTGCGATTACATCACTTCATTGTATACCTGCTGTGTGTCGGGCAGATGGCAGTGCGGCTGCTGATACCGGAGCAGAGCCAGGATTTGCGGGGAATAAGGAGGAGAGGTGAGTATTATGTTTTTTTTATATTTATATATATATATCAGTGAGTGAGTCCTGTTGGTCATAAGACTGTAGGACTGTGAGGTTGGATTATATTCTATAGGGGGTGGCTACATGATATTCCATTTGGGGCTGCAGTGTACCCTATGAGGGGTTCTGCATTATACCCTATGAGGGGGGCTGCATTATACCCTAAGAGGGGGGCTGCATTATACCCTATGAGGGAGGCTGCATTATACCCCATGAGTGGGCTGCCTTATACCCCATGAGGGGGCTACATTACATTCTATGGGGGGCTGCATTATACTATATGAGGGGGCTGCATTATACCCTATGAGGGGCTACACTATATTCTATGGGGGATTGCATTATATTCTATGAGGCAGGCTACATTATATTCTATGAGGGGGCTACATTATATTCTGTGGGGGGGGACTACATTATACTATATGAGGGAGCTGCATTATACCCTATGAGGGAGCTACATTATAATCTATGGTGGATGCATTATGTTCTATAAGGGGGGCTACATTATATTCTATGAGGGGCTATTTTATATTCTATGAGAGGGCTACCCCAACCCCTGCTGCATAATTAAGATGTGTACTACCGTATAGTATACCCTGATATCAGCGTATTTTACTGCACAATTGGTTTTATAATTATTTCTATGTAGCTACATAGTGGGCCCCAAGAATGATTTTCTCTGGTGTGCCCAAGGTGCTCCAGTCCGACGCTGCTTACCGTGCGTTCCGACGAGTGGTCCGGAAGTTCTAATACACAAAGGACTTTTTCGGCAAGTTTTTTAATAAAAGCCAAATCTCCATATTGAGATCTTTTTTCAGCCTATTAAGAAGAAAAGAAACAAAAAAGAAAAATTCTGAGATGAGAGGCGGCTATTGTATGTGTCATCTGCTCCTGTCTGCAGATACACTGACTCCATACAGTGTTTAGGGACTCATCGTGCTTTATATTGGAGGAAAGAAGAAGCTTCTCTCCCACCATTATTATCTATGATTATGGAGAAGTTTTGTGCGGAGCGTCCGCCATTTACCTGGTGTAGTAATGTCCTGATGTTGTGACGTAAATCCGTCAGATACTCTGACGTTAGTTGACCTTGTTCGTTTTTGGTCAGGCAATCCTTTACTAGCTGCACCACCAGCCGGTGAGTGAAGCAGAGGACGCCATCGGGTGGTAGATGTACAATGCTAGGGCGTTTGATGTAAAGAATCTCCCATAGTGCGTCTACCTGAAAATCATTTAGACGTAATCCAACCATAGTGAAAAATTGCAAATGCTCTCAGTCACTATAGAACCAAAAATGGCGCCGGTGACCCTGTGTACATTGTATAAGTAGTGATTGTGAGCTGTGATGTCACAATGGCCAAGATTCTCTAGTGATGTCACAATGGACTAGCATCACCAGTGATGTCATAATGGTAGAGCATCATCAGTGATGTCATCACGGAATGTTGTGATAGAATCTTCAAGCATCGGCTCTGCACTAATAGATGCTGCCTGGCAATATTTCAGATTCGCTCACACTTGTGTATAAATAATCTGTCCATTCTCATCCAGGAGAGTGGGACGAGTTTTTCTCACGTGTCATCCGTGTTCTGTCCGTGCAGAATCCGTTATTTTATTCCGCATCTATTAATTGTTTACATGACCATTTACAGTTTCCTATGCTACAGAATTGTAATGTATCCATAAAAATCGGTTGTCACTCTGATGGTCTATAAGGCATGTGACTGTTTTCTGGCACTGTCCGATTTTGGACTGAAAGCAATATTTTTTCTCATGCCGAATATACGTTTCGCTGTGTTTTTACGTGCGTTTTTTTATCATTCACTTGAATGGGTAAAATATGCTGCAAAACCCTTGAGAGACTTGACAATCCGCTGCTTTAAAAAAAAAACGCTGAGATTTCAGAAATCACATTCTCTAGGCTGCGGCGTATGGACCATACTTTTCTGGCACGACGAAATGTTCGATTAGCACTCGAGCATGCTGGGTTAACACCTTATCCGAGCACGCTCGCTCATCACTAATCCTCAGTCATATGAATGAAAATACTGTGTAGATTTATTACCTCACATGTCTTTTTTTCTCCATAGAACATTTAACTCATTGGTTGCAGAGTTTACTATTAACAACTGTTACAAATATTGAAGAAGTAATGATAAATGACCCTAGTAATAAATCATTAAACCATTGCATCGTTAAAATTAATCATTACGTCTTTGTAAACTTCCATCCTTTACTTAAATTGTGAATTGCCCCTCTTTATGTCCCTATGGTAGGCACAATGTATGAAGTAAATGAAAGAGAAAGCAGGAAATATATATACACACTTTTAAAAAAATGCTTTAATTTCTATATATGTATAGGTGCTTCTCACAACATTAGAATATCATCAAAAAGTTAATTACATTACAGTCATTACACACAGAGTGATCTATTTCATGTGTTTATTTCTGTTAATGTTGATGATTATGGCTTACAACCAATGAGAACCCAAAAGTTGTTATCTCACTAAATTACAATACTTTATAACACCAGCTTGAAACATGATTTTAATTTTTTAAGTTTTATTAAAGAAGCAAAAAATTCACAAATTATTGCTCAAATTATCACATTTTTAGGGCAGAAAACTGATGCAAGTCACTTAATAAATTCTCCCAATAGTAAACATTTACATTAATAAAAGACAAATCCCATAGTTATATGGAAATCATATTGGGCGTGTAATTCATACACAGTCATCTGATGAGATACAGACATCTCCATTTATGATACTTACACTGACAGATTCATGGATCTCCGGGATCTACGATTTTCCATTATCATTATTTGCCTGCACATTTGGTCCTAAAATATGATTAAAAAATTAAAAAAATAATGTATTAGACTGTACTAATCCTAAATATGTAATGTAATGATATCATTAGGAAATGACAAATCTTCTCCATGTTACACTGGACAATTTTTTTTTCGAAAGTTTTGCTTCCTTGAAAATTTGATGTGATTATAATTAACCCATTCGAGCTAAGCAGATATATAATTTCAGATAGTCTGCATTATTTAGAAACTTGAAGAAAGATGAGATTCATTTTTTTCAGATTATGAAGCATTAGTTCAACTGAACCAAAAGTGAATTTCCTGCTGATTTTCATTTGTACTCAATATCTGGTGCATCCCGTCTTCCAGCAATAGTCAGCTAGCAGTGATGGATTCCAGTACACTTGATACCACTTTTTCATCTTGGCAATATCTTTGGGAAACCATTCACCATGTTCATTACTAACAGCACCAAGATTTCCAGGGAAGAATTCCAAATGTGAATGCAGAAAATGAACTTTCAATGATATGTTGCACTTCATCGCTTTGAAGGTTGTTGACCAATTCGATGGAATTTGGTGTTGAACTGTTGCCAAAAAATTTATGAGAAATATCCTTGAAAGATTTCCAAGCAATTTTCTCTTCCCTGCCAGCAGCTCTTCGAATTGTTTGTCATTCATGATGTGTCGGATTTGTGGACCAACAAAGATGCCTTCCTTAACCCTAGCGTCGGTTATTCTTGGGAACATTTGTCTCAAATAACGAAAACCTTCTGCTTCCGTTTTCATTGCTTTCACAAAATTTTTCATTGGCCCGAGCTTTATGTGAAGTACAGGCAGAAATATCATTGCATATTCCACAATTGCTTTATGTAAAGACATTTTTCTGTCCATGAGTTGACAGGTTATGGATTATCCATTTTTTTCTACTGTGATGTAACTGCTGAGGGTGGTTTCACATTAGCGCTTTTTAAGCGCACGCACGGCCGGGGGTAGCTCCGCCCCCGAGCCGGCTCTCTGCCCGGCGTGCCCGCCCCTTGCTTGTAGCGCCGCCTCCTAGCGCACAGCGGCGCCTGCGATCGGCGCACCCTATCATTAGCATAGGGTGCGCAGATCGTGCGCAGGCCGTGCGCTAGTTGCGCTTTGACCTGCGCTGCGCACTCTTGACGGTGCGCACCGCCGATCGCAGGCACCGCTGTGCGCTAGGAGGCGGCGCTACAAGCAAGGGGCGGGCACACCGGGCAGAGAGCCGGCTCGGGGGCGGAGCTACCCCCGGCCGTGCGTGCGCTTAAAAAGCGCTAATGTGAAACCACCCTTAGCATGGCTGTACCATTCGCAAATGAAAAAGCAGTACATGGTATATCCGAGCTGCAATACAAGCAACAGCGCCACTACTTTCAAAGCTCCACAGATGTTCCAGTTGTATTTGCTGTACTTGATGTGTTCCATGCTGTTCCATGCTCTCATATGTTTCTTTCATGTATGTAACATAGCCAACAAGTATTGAAGGATGAACACTGCCATTGTGTAACAAGACAGTCTTGAGGCTTAACGCTGATGAGTCAATTAACCCCTTTCCTACATTGGACGTACTATTCCGTCCATGTGACCTGGGACCTAAGTCCCAAGGACGGAATAGTACGTCTAATGCGATCAACAGCGCTCACGTGGTGAGCGCCGCTGATCGCGGCCGGGTGTCAGCTGACACCGGCACAATGTGTCAGGGGCGGTCACGGACCGCCCCCGACACGTTAACCCCTGGCACACCGCAATCAAACATGATCGCGGTGTTCCGGGGATTAAAGGAAGCATCGGCAGGGAGGGGGCTCCCTCCGTGCTTCCCTGCGACCCCCATAGCAGCGCGATGTGCAGCGCCGCTGCAGGGGTCACCTTCACTGCAGGTTCCCGGATCCAATATGGTGACGGGGACCTTCGGGGGCCTGCAGGGAGCCGGCTTCCTCACTGCCCGCAGAGCGCAGGCATGAGGAAGTCTGCAGCAGTGCCTGTGACAGATCACTGATCTGTCACAGTGATCTGTGATGTGACAGATCAGTGTTCTGTGATGTGACAGATCAGCGATCTGTCACAGGACAGTGATGTCCCCCATGGAACATTGTAATAAAGTAAAAAAAATATATATATATATTCCCTAATAAATTCACTTTTTGAAAATAAAAAAACAAAAAAACAAAAGTACACATATTTGGTATCGCCGCGTCCATAATGACCCACCCTATAAAACTATCCCATTAATTAACCCCTTTAGCGAACCCTTTAAAAAATAAAAATAAAAAACGAAGCAAAAAATAATGATTTATTATCATACCGCCGAACAGAAAGTGCAATAACGCACGATCAAAAAGATGCATATAAATATCCATGGTACCGCTGAAAACGTCATCTTGTCCCACAAAAAACGAGCCACAACACAGCATCATCAGCAAAAAAATAAAAAAGTTATAGCTCGCAGAATAAAGCGATGCAAAAATAATTATTTTTATATAGAAATTGTTTTCATTGCATAAAACCGCCACAACATAAAAAAAGACATAAATGAGGTATCGCTGTAACTGTACTGACCCGAAGAATAAAACCGCTTTATCAATTTTACCGCACGCAGAACGGTGTAAACGCACCCCCCAAAAGAAATTCATGAAACGCTGGTTTTTGTTCATTCTGCGTCCCAAAAATCGGAATAAAATGCGATCAAAAAATGTCATGTGCCCGAAAATGGTACCAATAAAAATGGGAACTCGTCCTGCAAAAAATAAGACCTCACATGACTCGGTGGGTCAAAATATGGAAAAATTATAGCTCTCAATATGTGGTGATGCATAAACTATTTTTACAATAAAAAGCATCTTTTAGCGTATGACAGCTGCCAAACATAAAAACCGCCATAAATAGTAAATCAAACCCCCCGTTATCACCACCTTAGGCTAGTTTCACACTTGCTTTTTTTTGCAGCGCGTTTTTCCCGCAAAAAAACGCATTGAAAAAACGCATACATAATCATACAACTGCTGCGATTTTTTCAAGCATTTTTATGAGCATGCATGAAAAAAACGCAGCGTTTTTATGCGTTTGTATGCGTTTTTAGCGCGTTTTTACCGCGTTTGCGTTTTTTTCCAACATTTTTAGGTGGCCCCTCACACTACCCAAACCATGACTTTACTAACCCTAACCCTGACCCTAACCCTAACCCTAACCCTGACCCTAACCCTAACCCTAACCCTGACCCTAACCCTTAACCAAATCATACTTAACCCTAACCCAAACCCTAAACCCTAACTAACCCTAACCCTAACCCTAACCCTGACCCTAACCCTAACCCTAACCCTAACCCTAACCCTGACCCTAACCCTAACCCTAACCCTGACCCTAACCCTTAACAAAACCATACTTAACCCTAACCCTGACCCTAACCCTAACCCTAACCCTAACCCTGACCCTAACCCTTAACCAAACCATACTTAACCCTAATCCTGACCCTAACCCTGACCCTAACCCTAACCCTAACCCTGACCCTAACCCTTAACAAAACCATACTTAACCCTAATCCTGACCCTAACCCTGACCCTAATCCTTAACAAAACCATACTTAACCCTAACCCTGACCCAAACCCCAACCCTAACCCTGACCCTGACCATAACCCTAACCCTAAACCCCCTTAACTAACCCTAACTCTAACCCAAACCCCTAAATTCCATGGTTTAAAAAAAAAAACGCATATGCAAAAAAACGCATACATGAGCATGCCAGTGCGCACATATGCGCATCCATAGGCTATAATGGCCATTTTTAGCGCAAAACGTGCGCATATGTGCGCATGCGCTTTTTTGCAGGGCCAAAAAATGCAACATGCTGCGTCTGGAAAATCCTAACGCACACCCCAAAAAAACGCAGCGCATGAAAATCGCATACATGCGCTGACCAGTGCGCAGGTATGCGCACCCATGTTAAATATAGGGAAAAAAACGCATGCGCAGGTGTGCGTTTTTTTCCAGCGCTAAAAAACGCAAATGTGAAACCAGCCTTAGTTAGGTAAAAATAATAAAATAAATTTTTTTTTATTTATTTCCATTTTCCCATTAGGGCTAGGGTCAGAGCTAAGGTAAGGGCTAGGGTTAGGGCTAGGGCTAGGGTTAGGGTTAGGTTTGGAGTTAGAATTGGGGGATTTCCACTGTTTTGGCACATCAGGGGCTTTCCAAATGCGACATGGCATCCTATCTCAATTCCAGCCAAAAAGGTTAATTGGCACTGCTTCCCTTCTGAGCTCTGCCATGTGCCCAAATAGTGGTTTACCCCATATATGGGGTATCAGCGTACTCTGGACAAATTGCACAATAACTTTTGGGGTCCTGTTACTTTTGGGAAAATAAAAATTGGGAGTGAAAAGATCATTTTTGTGGAAAAAATATGATTTTTGTACGGCTGTACGTTATAAACTTCTGTGAAGCCCTTGGGGGTTCAAAGTGCCTACCACATATCTAGATAAGTTCCTTGGGGGGTCTAGTTTCCAAAATGGGGTCACTTGTGGGGGGTTTCCACTGTTTAGGTACATCAGGGGCTCTCCAAACGTGGCATGTCGTCCAATCTGAATTCCAGCCAATTTTGCAGTGAAAAAGTCAAACGGCGCTCCTTCCCTTCCGAGCTCTGCTATGCGCCCAAACAGTGGTTCCCCCCACATATCAGGTATCAGCGTACTCAGGACAAATTGCACAATAACTTTTGCAGTCCAGTTTCTCCTGTTACCATTGGTAAAATAAATAAATTGAACCTGAAGTAATTTTTTTTGTGAAAAAAAGTTAAATGTTCATTTTTTTTAAACATTCAAAAAATTCCTGTGAAGCACCTGAAGGGTTAATAAACTTCTTGAATGTGGTTTTGAGCACCTTGAGGGGTGCAGTTTTTAGAATGGTGTCACTTTTGGGTATTTTCTATCGTATAGACCCCTCAAAGTGGCTTTAAATGTGATGTGGTCCCTAAAAATAAAATGGTGTTGTAAAAATGAGAAATCGCTGGTCAACTTTTAACCCTTATAACTTCCTAACAAAAAAAAAATTTTAGTTCCCAAATGGTGCTGATGTAAAGTAAACAGGGGGGAAATGTTATCTATTAAGTTTTTTGAGTGCCATATCTCTGTGATTTAACAGCATACAAATTCAAAGTTGGAAAATTGCGAAATTTTCAAAATTTTTGCCAAATTCCCATTTTTTTCACAAATAAACGCAAGTTATATGAATGAAATTTTACCACTAACATGAAGTACAATATGTCACGAGAAAACAGTGTCAGAATCACCGGGATCCATGGAAGCGTTCCAGAGCTATTACCTTATAAATGGACAGTGGTCAGAATTGTAAAAATTGGCCCGGGAGTTAACGTGCAAACCACCCTTGGTAGTGAAGGGGTTAAGAGACACCACTGTGTTGACTCATGCGAACAATCCAAAACTGCCAACAACCCACCAATATCGATGCAGAAGCTCAGGTTGTCAACCAGTAGTGATGAGCGAGTATACTCGTTGCTCGGGTTTTCCCGAGCATACTCGGGTATCCTCCGAGTATTTTGCCGTGCTTGGAGATTTAGTTCCTGTCGATGCAGCTGCATGACTTGCGTCTGCTGGGCAGCCTGAATACATGTGAGGAAAGCCTGTTTGTTAGGGAATTCTCACATGTATTCAGGCTGTCCAGCAGCCGTGAATCATACAGCTGAGGCAATGAAAACTAAATCTCTGAGCACGCCAAAATACTCAGAGGACACCCGAACATGCTCTGGAAAACCCAAGCAACGAGTATACTCGCTCATTAATATCAACCAGTTCTGAAAACTGTATTAAGTCATCTTAACGGCTCAAAAGACAGAATCTTTGGTAGCAGATCTTTGAAGTCATGAAGCCAGTAACTCTTCATTTGGTTTTGACAAACGTAAGTCCTGGACCAAGTCATTCAGTTCTGGCAGTGTTATAAGATGAAGCTCACCAGACAAACATGGCTCAAAGTGTGAATGAGCGTTGTTCCCCATCTCTGACCCATGGACTGCAACATCTTCATTGGCTGCCTCCTCTAGGCTTCATGTTTCTAGTGGCTTTGATACTGGAAGATCGTCATCGTGTGGCACTGGTCTCATAGCTGAAGGCAGATTGGGATATTCAATGGATTTCTTATTGTTTGCAGATAATCCAGGGACATTGGTTAGACAGAAGTAGCGACCATGCTATTTTAGAATTTTGGATAACTAGAGGCGGAAGACCTGTGAAGACTCAGACGTCAAGGTTAGATTTCAGAAAGGCAGATTTTAAGGGATTCAGAAAGAGAATTGGAGGGATCCAATGGCTGGATATCCTTAAAGACAAAAATGTCCAGGAAGGATGGGAAATCTTGAAAAATGAAATTCTCAAAGCACAGTTGTTAACAATTCCGAAAAGAGGGAAGAATAGGAAGCAGTTAAGGAAACCAGGATGGATGAACACAGAACTTAAGCACATGCTAAAAAGGAAGAAAAAAATGTTTATAAAATGGAAAGAGGGAGGCATATCTAAAGAAGAATATAATGCTGTCTGCAGAACCTGCAGGGCACAAATCAGATTAGCTAAAGCTGAAAATGAATTGAGGCTTGCAAGAGATGTCAAAAGCAATAATAAAGGATTTTGGGGATATGTCAAAAGTAAAAGAAAAGTCAAAGATGCTATAGGATTTTTACAGGATGAAAATGATGAAATGGTAAGACAGGATGTTGAGAAGGCTGAACTTTTAAATTCCTATTTTGCATCTGTTTTCTCTCAGAAAGGAAATGTAACATCAACTGTTATTCACTGTCCTATTAAGGGAATAGAAGAATCCAGGATATCTATAAACAGAAAGATAGTGAGGAAACACTTAGCTAGCCTAAATGAATTCAAGTCTCCAGGTCCAGATGAATTACACCCCAGAGTGCTGAAGGAGATAGCAGAAGAAATTTTTGAACCCCTCTCTATAATCTTTGAAAATTCTTGGAGAACAGGAGAAGTGCCAGAAGACTGGAGAAGAGCAAATGTTGTTCCTATCTTCAAAAAGGGGAAGAAGGTGGACCCAGGTAACTATAGGCCAGTGAGTCTGACTTCTATACCAGGAAAGATCTTTGAACAAATTATTAAACAACATGTATGTCAATACCTGGATAAGAATGAAGTGATTAAACAGAGTCAGCATGGGTTTGTAACTAATAAGTCATGTCAGACTAACTTAATTTCCTTCTATGACGGTATCACTGATTGGGTGGATCAAGGAAATGCTGTAGATATAGTATATCTTGACTTCAGCAAAGCATTTGACAAAGTCTCTCATACAATCCTTATTGAAAAAATGATTAAGTATGGAATGGACAAGGCAACTGTTAGGTGGATTCATAACTGGCTTAGTGATCGGACCCAAAGAGTGGTCGTAAATGGCTGCACATCCAGTTGGAAGAATGTCTCAAGTGGGGTACCACAGGGCTCTGTCCTGGGCCCTGTATTGTTCAACATCTTTATCAATGATTTAGATGAAGGAATTGAGGGTAAACTGATTAAATTTGCTGATGACACAAAGCTAGGAGGGATAGCTAATACTAGAGAAGAGAGAGAGAGGATTCAAAAAGATTTAAATAAACTGGAGAAGTGGGCAGCAACTAACAGAATGGTTTTTAACAGGGAGAAATGCAAAGTACTACATCTGGGCAATAAAAATGGAAAAAGCATATATAGAATGGGAGGAATAGGGCTAAGTGACAGCACATGTGAAAAAGACTTGGGTATACTAATAGATCACAGACTGAATATGAGTCAACAGTGTGATGCAGCAGCAAAAAAGGCAAATGCAATTCTAGGATGTATTAACAGAAGCATACAGTCTAGATCACGTGAAGTCATTATTTCCCTCTACTCCTCTTTGGTCAGACCTCATCTGGAATATTGTGTCCAGTTTTGGGCACCACATTTTAAAAAAGACATCAACAAACTGGAGCAAGTTCAGAAAAGAGCGACCAGAATGGTGACCGGTCTGCAAACCCTGTCTTATGAGGAAAGGTTGCAGGATTTGGGAATGTTTAGTTTGCAAAAGAGAAGACTGAGAGGAGACTTAATAGCTGTCTACAAATATCTAAAGGGCTGTCACATTGTAGAAGGATCAACTTTATTCTCATTTGCACAAGGAAAGACTAGAAGTAATGGGATGAAACTGAATGGGAGGAGACACAGATTAGATATTAGAAAAAACTTTTTGACAGTTAGAGTGATCAATGAGTGGAACAGGCTGCCACGAGAAGTGGTGAGTTCTCCTTCAATGGAAGTCTTCAAACAGAGGCTGGACAGACATCTGACTGGGATGATTTAGCGAATCCTGCTTTGAGCAGGGGGTTGGACCAGATGGCCCAGGAGGTCCCTTCCAACTCTACGATTCTATGATTCTATGATTCTATGATTAAGTAACAGCTGGTCTCATGATCTTTCTGTTCTTGCCAAATCACTGGGACAGCAAATGGCATTTACTTGCGAGAACCTCTCAGCCAACCGCTAAGATCAACAGCACATCTTACACAACAGATGTGAGGAGCCCAGGAGATATCTTGATCAAGCTCATAAGCTTTCATGATGAGAGCTGTCATGGTGCATCTTTGAGGCTTAAGCGTGTACTCTCCACAAATGTAACAGAAGGTATTGCAACTGTTCCGACACTGAAGAGACATTTTAGCTATATCAGATAGTACTTTATTAGTTACAGCTGCTTAGATTTGAAATAACTTTGCAGAATCTTTGCATGCAGATTTTACAACCTGTGCAGGCAGCGTCCAGATATGTCTAGACATGTAAATCCTACAAAAATCAGAGTCATTGTCCAAGCAAAGATGTAACAAAATTACCAAAATTTAATCAGAAAACATATGGGTCGCCTTCCCAGGGCTGTGGGGTACTCGGTACCGGGCCGGTGTCAGTGGGATGTGTCACAGCAGCGGTGACCCGGTCTGTGGCCCTGGGCGCCCAATGTAAAAAGGGGAGATTGGAAATGATGGAATGTAAATGAATAGTTCGTGACGCCACCTGTCGTGTTCAGCAAGTGAGATGTTAGGCCGACGCTGCATGCAGATCCGCTGGGACTGATGGTATGGTGCAGCAAAGATGTAAAAGCTCCCCACAGGTGAAGCTGTAGTCCCAGGGCAGTGTAGATGTGGTTGGCACAGGGATGTAGCGGTGCCAGAAAGGTAGGAAGCAGACAAGACACAGCGGGGTGCAGTTTCTGTACCTTTACTTGACAAATGCAGTCCAGGGTCCTGATTACAGATGGTACAGATGGCAGGCTAGCCTGGAAGCAACTCAGGGATTCTCTCTCAGCAGATGGGCTGTGCAGTCTCCTTCCTAGCGCTTATTTGAGTGAAGTACTCCTAGTACTGAGTTACACTGAAGTTCCTCCTAATTCTCTTCTACTAGCACTCCTCGTATGGCAGACAGCTGTAGCCACTATTCCTCTCTTGGCTCACTCCATGCTGTTGTGCCTCCGAGTCTTAGATGGGGGTAGGGCATTTACAGCCTCCTACTCCTCTGGTGTCTGTTGCAGGACCATTAGTATCCGAACAATCGTGGAGACCAGGCTCCAGTTCATGCGCTCTCGCTGTCTGGCGTTACCCTCCCTGGAGGAAGGCAAAGCCACTGTGGTGGCCATACTCCTGGGGGCACCACATTCCCCCCTAGTGCAAGTCAGCACTCCTGGGCTGAAAAAAACATGAAAACATGGATAACATATAACAAATATAATTGTACAAAATTTTGAAAAATGAAAAATGTACAAAAACCACAAGCTCCAAAAACAGTCCTATGATGACAAGTCCAAGCATCAATGTCCATGGTCCATTCCTGGGCAAATGGTGAACTATATACAAGTTGGTGACCACACAAGTCCTGTGGTACAATGTCCATAAAACAAAACTGGCAAATTCCAAAGGAAACTCTTACAGATTACCTGTAGGCACAAAAGTTGAAAACAGTTACATATATACACAATTTCAATATTTACATTTGCTTAGCTATATACGATATCTGATGGGTGGTATACCTTGTGTAGTGCGGGTAGACCTGCGTAACACTGGTGTGACTAGGGATCCTACTGGTGTAGTGGGTAATGTACTGGATACACTACTGGTGGTTCTATGTAACACAGTGATACTAGATTGTCTAAAAACTCTTAGACTCTCCATGGGCATAACAGGTTCACCACCGGCAGGGCGAGGGTTCTCTGGCTCCACTGTTGGTGTGGCACCTGCTGCCTGATTTTCCTGGTCTTCAGGATTTTCTTGAGTCACGTCTTCCTGTGCTACCAGTTGGGGAAATGTCAACATGGGTACCACTATTGCATCATATACTTTAGTCCAATTGGCAGGAAATTCTCTAAGTATGGTGCTGACCTTTTCTTCTTCTATGGGTTGGATGTTATCTTGTTCTTCCATTCTTTCTCTTAACTGGTCAGGGCATAATTTCAAATGATCCCTTGATACAGCTGCTGAGGTTTCTCCTCCATCTTTGCTAATAAGGCACACCTTGGTATTGTCAAAGTTTGAGGGTAAAAATGGTGTAAGGTTCAGCTTCCCATTGGTCATCCAATTTATGCAGTCTTCTCTTCCTCTTGAGGACTTGTTCTCCTGGTGCCATGGGAACTGCAGGGGCATGCTGATTGTAGTGTCTTTCTTGTTTTTGCCTTGCCTGAGCTAGACTCTCATCCACACACTCTTGTACTCTTCTATACTGTTGCTGCCTCTCTGTGTCCCAGTCAGTATCTGGTGACGTTACTTCAGGTGTCAGGACTCCCATGTCCAAATCAATAGGCAGCTTACCAGGTCTTGCTCTCATTAGGTAGGCTGGGGTACAGTTGGTGGAATTCACTGGGATATGGTTGTAGAGGTCTACCAGATCTGGCAACTTTTCTGGCCACAGATTTCTCTCCTCCAAAGGCAATGTCTTCAGTAGGTCAATCACTACCTGGTTCATCTTCTCACACATCCCATTGGTCTGTGGATGATAAGGGGTTGTCCGGATCTTCTTGCAACCATACAAGTTACAGAACTCCTGGAACACTTCTGCTTCGAAAGCTGGACCTTGATCTGTAAGCACTCTTTCAGGGTAACCATGTGGTCTGCAAAAGTGCTGTTGAAATGCTCTGGCTGCTGTCCTGGCTGCTGAATCTTTAACAAGCACAACTACCAGGAATCTTGAGTATGGGTCCACAATGGTAAGAGCATAGATGTAGCCTGACCAGCTTGGAACCAGCTTCACATGGTCCAGGGCTACCAACTCGAGTGGCTGTTTGGTTACTATTGGCTGTAGAGGAGCTCTCTGGCTGTTTCGATCCTTTCTGCGCAGGTTACATTGTCCACACTCCCGGCACCACTTTTCAATGACTTTCCTCATACCAGCCCTGTAGAACCTCTCCCGGAGCAATGCTTCCAACTTCTTCCATCCGAAGTGTCCAGCTCCATTGTGGTATGCTTCCAAGACCATTGATGCCTCTATCTTTGGGACTACTACCTGCCAGACCAGCTCATGAGTGCGGGCATTGATATTCCTCTGACACAGCTTTCCTTCATAGATGAACAGCCGACCTCTTTCCTTCCACAACTGCTGGGTTTCTTCCGGAGCATCCGACTCTGGGCATGAGTCAGCTTGTGACAGTAGCTCCTTCACCAGGCAGACTGCAGGGTCATCATCCTGAGTTTCTGCCCAGTCATGATGGGGCAACAGATTTAGGGTGACCTCTTTCAAGCCAGACCTTCTGTTTCTCACCCCTTGAGCATGTTGGGCCGCAAGTGGCCGGTGGAAGGGAGGCAACTCTATTTCTTCAAGAGCCTCAGGGTCTTCTCCTGCATCCGGCAGATTAGGCGTTCTGGACAGCGCATCAGCATTGGCATTCTTGTGCCCTGCTCGGTACTTGATGGTGAATTCATAGTTAGACAGCCGAGCCATCCATCGCTGCTCCAGTGCACCTAGTTTCGCAGTTTCCAAGTGGGTCAACGGATTGTTGTCCGTGAATATAGTAAACTTGGCTGAAGCTAGGTAATGCTTGAACCTTTCAGTGACAGCCCAGACTATGGCAAGGAACTCCAGCTTGAAGGAACTGTAGTTGTCAGGTTTCCTTTCAGTGGGACGCAGCTTCCTGCTGGCGTAGGAGATCACTCTATCTTTTCCATTCTGTACCTGTGACAGTACTGCTCCCAGTCCCACGTTGCTGGCATCAGTATACAACACAAAGGGCTTGTCATAATCTGGGTAGGCCAGAACTTCATCTCCTGTGAGAGCCATCTTCAGTCGGGTGAAGGACCTTTCTAACTCCTCAGTCCATTCAAATGTGGAATTCTTCTGTTTGGCTTTCTTAGACTGTCCCACCAGAAGATTTTGCATAGGAATGGATATTTCAGTGAAGCCTTTGATACATCTTCGGTAGTAACCTACCAGTCCAAGAAATTGACGTACTTCATGGAGGTTACTGGGCTTCGGCCAGTCCCGGATGACTGTGACCTTGTCAGGATCTGGTGCCACACCTTCTGCACTCACCACATGACCTAGGTACTGTACCTTAGGCTTCAGGAGGTGACATTTGGAAGGCTTCACCTTCAGGCCAAAATTGGACAAAGCTTCAAACACTTTAGCCAGGTGTTCCAGATGGTCCTCATACGTCTTGGAGAAAACAATGCCATCATCAAGGTACAACAGGACGGTCTCAAAGTTCATGTGCCCCAGGCAGCACTCCATCAGCCGTTGAAATGTTCCTGGAGCCGTGCAGAGCCCGAATGGCATGTAGTTGAACTCATAGAGACCCATTGGGGTGGTAAATGCTGTTTTCTCCTTGTCTGCCTCTGCCACGGGAACCTGCCAATACCCACTAGTAAGATCTAAGGTGGAAAAGTAGTTAGCAGTTTTAAGTGCAGCTAATGACTCTTCAATTCTAGGTAATGGGTAGGCAGCTTTATGTGTAATGCTGTTAATTTTCCTGTAATCAACACACATTCTCATGGTACCATCCTTTTTCTTTACAAAAACTATTGGAGCTGCCCAGGGGCTGCAACTGTCTCTGATAACTCCAGCTTCCTTCATCTCTCTCAACATACTCTTAGCACATTGGTATTGTGTTGGGGGTATAGGCCGATACCTTTCTTTAATGGGTGGATGATCTCCAGTGGGGATATGGTGTTGGACCCCTTTGGCCTGCCCAAAATCTAGTGGGTGTTTGCTTAATACCCGCTCATATTCCTGTGTCACTCTGTAAGCCCCATTTTTCTGGTATGAAGGTGTAGAGTCAGTCCCCACCTGCAGTTGCTGGCACCACTCCTCTAGCTGCTTTCCAGAGCCATTGTCCTCCACCTGGTCGGATGAGACAAAAGGCTCCGCTGCCTGCAATGAGTTGTTATTAACAGTGAGCAGCTTAGCAACTGTGGCGTACCGAGGTATTGTGGCCTCCTCCTCCACACAATTCAAAAGGCGTACAGGTACTCTAACTTTTCGTACATCAACCACCCCTCTGGCTGTCAGGACAGTGGGCCTGCTATCAGAGTTTACTGGTTCTATCAATGCCTGGTAACCTCTCCCTCTGAGACCTATAGCTGCCCAACACCAAATCAACATTTCACACCTGGGGGGTATTGCAATGGGAAAAGCATCACTCACTCTGATGCTGCCAATTTCTCCGCCAGAGAGTTCCACCTGTTGTCTTTGCATCAGGGCTCTGATCTCCTTCTGCAGGACTCGTTGTTCACTGGAACCAGCAGTCTCAGCCACCTGTTGCAACAAGAACAATAACCTCGGAAAGACAATTTTCAATTACATTTGTACCAAGAGTCATCATGGGATTACATTCTCGTCAATCAATATCCACAACTATCAGACCTTGAGATTTTAGTTCTACCCGACCCACTTTAACAGTAATCTCTTTACATCCAATCTGCGGTAAAGACTGACCATTACTGGCAACTACTGTCAGTTCATCAGTTGGGCCACGGGTAAGTTCAGAATCAGCCCAATACATCTTGTAGAGAATGTACGGCATAGTGGTCACCTGGGAGCCAGTGTCCAGCAAAGCGTTCATGGGGATGCCATCAATCACCACAGGGAGAATCGGTCTCCCTCCAACATACTTGGCTCTCCAGTTCCTTGGCCCTTGTGATCCTATTCCTGGGGGTTGGCCCTCTGCCCCAGGGGTTGCACGTTTAAAGGACAGAATCTTGCAAGATGACCGGCCTTGTAGCAGCGATGACAGATGGGACGTCCATCCTGGTCATAGCGGTCGTTGTTCCTCCCTCGGAGTGGCAGGGCTCTCCTCTTCCAGAGCCACGGGACATCCTCTGGACTGAAAGCAAGCTGGATCTTCTCTTTGGAGGACACTTGCAGTGACTGCACAGTTTTAGTAAGTGCAGCCATTCCTTCGGTCAACTCCTGGACCTGAAGACGCAGCTCTTTAGTTGGATCTTTATCCAAAGTCTGTGCATCAGCCTCCACAGGGATGGAAGGGAAAGATGTTGCTTTCTGGTGGTAGGTGATCGCTGGGCGCCTCAGGGGCGCTGGACGGCTGTCAGTGGATTCCTGCAGTACCCGAATATCCCTTTCCTTGAAATCAGCAAAGTCCAGATCAGGGTTTTGCAGGGTTATGATGCGCAAATGTCCTCTGTGGGTACTGGATAGGAGTCCTTCAATGAACTGCTTCTTTAACAGTTTATCTTCCTCCTTCACACTGTCAGGATCAACTCGCTTAACTGCTCGCAGCGCCTCCTGCAGGTTAAGAGCACAGTCCCTTATACTGTCCTGCGCCTTCTGTTTACATCCAAAGAATCGCATCTTGATTTCAGCTGCAGTGCGAGTGTCAAAGGTGCTTCTCAGCTTGGCTAGAATCTCTTTAACAGTCTCTTTATCAGTGTCCTGCCAGGCTTTCACCTCTCTCTGTGCTGCACCTGTCAGTTGTCCAATAAGGATGTGCACTTTCTGGCTTTCATACAGGGGGTATACTTGAAACAAACTGCACAGTCTCTCTTTAAATTCACTTAGGGTATGAGACTCACCCGAGTACTGCGGTAGCCAGGCCGCTCCCGGTATGCAGGGCATAGACAGCGGCATTATGGGGACCGCTGCGGTGGGAGCTACTCCTTGCGGCGCGGAGGGGTTGGAGGCGGTGTCCGCTGCTGCATTGCTGTGTGGCACAGACATTCTCTTTCCCCCCTAGTTAACGTTAGCCAGGGCCGGGGTTGGGTGAGCTTACTGGCGGCCGCTTCGCAGGCCCGACGCTCCGGGCTGTAGGCCTCAGCTCCTCCCACTTCTCGCTCGCTTTTTCCTCTTCCCGCGCGGGACTTCACTGTTTCGCGCTCTCGGAGGGGCTCCACCCATGAAGGCCTGCCCCTTTTCTTCCCGCGCGCGCCAATCAGCGGGATAATAGCAGCAATGGCGCCAATTTCACACAGTCTTTTACACAAACACAGTCTATGGCACACAGGACCCGGGAGGTTACCGGGCTCCGTAATCCTGTTCGTGACGCCAAATTGGGTCACCCTCCCAGGGCTGTGGGGTACTCGGTACCGGGCCGGTGTCAGCGGGATGTGTCACAGCAGTGGTGACCCAGTCCGTGGCCCTGGGCACCCAATGTAAAAAGGGGAGATTGGAAATGATGGAATGTAAATGAATAGTTCGTGATGCCACCTGTGGTGTTCGGCAAGTGAGATGTTAGGCCGACGCTGCATGCAGATCCTCTGGGACTGATGGTATGGTGCAGCAAAGATGTAAAAGCTCCCCACAGGTGAAGCTGTAGTCCCAGGGCAGTGAAAATGTGGTTGACACGAGGATGTAGCAGTGCCGGAAGAATAAGAAGCAGACAAGACACAGCGGGGTGCAGTTTCTTTACCTTTACTTGACAAATGCAGTCCAGGGTCCTGATTAAAGATGGTACCAGAGCAGGCTAGCCTGGAAGCAACTCAGGGATTCTCTCTCAGCAGATGGGCTGTGCAGTCTCCTTCCTACCGCTTATTTGAGTGAAGTACTCCTAGTACTGAGTTACACTGACGTTCTTCCTAATTCTCTTCTACTAGCACTCCTCGTATGGCAGACAGCTGTAGCCACTATTCCTCTCTTGGCTCACTCCGTGCTGTTGTGCCTCTGAGTCTTAAATGGGGGTAGGGCATTTACAGCCTCCTACTCCTCTGGTGTCTGTTGCAGGACCATTAGTATCCGTACAACCGTGGAGACCATGCTCCAGTTCATGCGCTCTCGCTGTGAGGAGCTCTCTTTCCTCAGCTAAACCTCCAGCTTCTTTCCACACGTCTACACACGTGGCCCTCCTCACACTAACTGACCACTCCTTCCTCTTGGCCCTCAGAGAGCGCTCCTCCCCTTAATTCCGGTTCAGCGTCCCCCTTGCTGGCCTGGAGTGAAACTGTGTTGCATGTATTGGTTAACTGCGAGAGAGACCCTTCATTGCCTCCAAGCCTGGCATTACCCTCCCTGGAGGAAGGCAAAGCCACTGTGGCGGCCATACTCCTGGGGGGCGCCACACATACAAGGCATAATACATATAGCAAATAACTAAAGAATCAAAGCACAGAAGAGAACAGCCCTCGAGGAAGCCCACGCAAAACGCGCGTCGGGGCTGCACCGGACTTCACATTGGCAGGCATTAGAATGGGTAAGCTGGGCACTCCATGTTATATTTGATACTCTTTTTGTGTCTTGTGATACTGGAAGCTAACATTTACCTTCACAACAGTCACCACCTACTAAATGTTACTTCATGGTTTTTGTTTTTAAGTATCATCTGACCTGACTTCTATATTGCAAATTGTATGCACTCTGCACTTGAGTATAATGTGTCTTGGTCCTCTGATGGTCTGATTGCCCAGCCTTTTCCCATCCTGTGACATAACTAATGCTTTGATGTCCTTCACACATGAGCCTTTCCTGTGGTTTGTTTCTTTAGTTATTTGCTATAGGTATTATGCCTTTTACTTTTTCTGAATACATTTTGGTAATTTTATTATATCTTTGCTTGGACAGTGACACCATGATTTTTGTAGGATGTATTGCATTCGGAGTGTCCTTATATACTTATTCTGGTCCCTTATCCAGGCATATGGCCTGTTTGACAGTTATATATTATGATTCCATGTCTACACATGTCTAGGTGTGCCTAGTCTGTAACAATTCCACTGAAGTTTTGAAACTTCCATGAAATACAAGGAATTCATACCTTTGCTTGCCTATAAATTACGCAACAGCACATACAGTATATTGTGGACATTACACGGACAGCCTGAAAATATGAAATAAAAATTTTTGTGATCAGCAGCTCAAATTTTGCAATATACAACCAAATATTGTTCAGGAAGCAAAATCTTCCTTGTCCAGTGTTATCAGTGATAGATATTCAGGTGATCTGACCTTGAATATGTGTAACACACCCATTTATAGAAAGAGGTAACATACATCATTAATCCTATATGGTGCCATGACCCTTGTTGTGCAAAACGGGAAAGTGAGAGGTGGATAAATTGCATTAAATACACAATCCCTCTCCCAAACCCCTGGCAAAATAAACATAGTCCAGTAGGACATGATTGTAGCCAGGTAGGTTTCCCTCTGAAATGCTACAGCAGGGGTACACGTTTGTCTCGCCTACAGGCAGCTTTTCCCAGTGCTGCTGCAAGTGATTGACAGGTCTCTCCCTTGTGTGCATATAGGGACACAGTTATCACTTACCTCTAGCAGTGCTGGGAAGAGCCTCGTCACCGTCCATGCTCCCCAGCCTTCCAAAACATATTCTATCTGAAACGCCGGAGTATTTCAGAGAGAATTAGACATGCTGAATTGTATAGCCAGGCTCTGATCCATGCTTTAAAGCAATATCAATAGAACAGAGTATATAGTATTTCCACCATATGTACACATAGTTAGCCCATGTGGGATGCCACCTCAGCAGCCCCAACGCGCGTTTCATGTTGCCTTCCTCTGGGAGCCATGGCATACTGTGTGTCTAACCTTGTTTAAATAGAACTCACCCCAGCTACACATATTTCGGTGTTATCAAACCACACATGCATAGTGCCACGCGCACTGGAAGACATATTGATTAAAGCTTACGACATCGTGGTAAGGGGAAACCCCCTGTGATATCACATAACCTCAACATGTCATGTGATGGCACCGTCAGCAATGTTTCTAGTCTTACCACACATCAGACATGCACACTAACCGGTTACCATGCTTATTGTGGGCTTATGAAAGGGCCGGAAAACAGTCACCAAATATTACTATGCAGAGCAGCCAATAAGACCTATATCGCATAAGTAAGAAAGATTAAATATGAATTCTAAGATGGAACCTCTATAAATTGCTATGTGCAAGTTAAAACGACAGTGTACCAATTTATCAATTCACCAAAAAAACATGCAAAAGTAACTAGGTGAGAGATAAACCCGATAATGTTTAGATTTAATAAGTAATTGTGAATTAATAGATGCCCACAAAAGTGCTAATCAGTAGAATGAGAGTTCCATTTCAATCCTAATACACTGAGTATACAAGTAGAAAAAATATTTTTTATGAATATAATCAAATATAGTGACCATAAAGATGATAATGTGCGGATGTGCGAGTAATAGGAACACTACCCCACAACAATATGAACAATAAAGTGACGGACTTTAATCCACCTACATTCCCTATGAAGGACTGTTATCCACCTACATTCCCTATGAAGGACTGTAATCCACCTACATTTCCTTTGAAGGACTGTCATCCACCTACATACCTTTTGAAGTACGGAAATCCACCTACATTCCCTTTGAATGACTATAATCCACCTACATTTCCTATGAAGTACTGCAATCCACCTACATTCCATTTGAAGGACTGTAATCCACCTACATTCCCTATGAAGGACTGTCATCCACCTACATTCCCTTTGAAGTACTGCAATCCACCAACATTACCTATGAAGGACTGTCATCCACCTACATTCCCTCTGAAGGACTGTCATCCACCTACATTCCCTATGAAGGACTGTAAGCCACCTACATTCACTTTAAAGAACTGTCATCCACCTACATTCCCTTTGATTAACTGTCATCCACCTACATTCTCTTTAAAGTGCGGTAATCCACCTACATTCCCTATGAAGGACTGTAATCCACTTACATTCCCTTTGAAGGACTTTAATCCACTTACATTCCCTTTGAAGGACTGTAATCCACCTACATTCCCTATGAAGGACTGTCACCCACCTACATTCCCTTTGAAGTACTGCAATCCACCTACATTCCCTATGAAGGACTGTAATCCACCTATATTCCCTTTGAAGGACTGTCATCCATCTACATTCCCTATGAAGGACTGTAATCCACCTATATTCCCTATGAAGGACTGTAATCCACCTATATTCCCTTTGAAGGACTGTAATCCACCTACATTACCTTTGAAGTATGGTAATCCTCCTACATTCCCTGTGAAGGACTGTAATCCACCTACATTCCCTTTGAAGGACTGTAATCCACCTACATTCCCTATGAAGGACTGTCACCCACCTACATTCCCTTTGAAGTACTGCAATCCACCTACATTCCCTATGAAGGACTGTAATCCACCTACATTCCCTTTGAAGGACTGTCATCCATCTACATTCCCTATGAAGGACTGTAATCCACCTATATTCCCTTTGAAGTACGGTAATCCACCTACATTCCCTATGAAGGACTGTAGTCCACCTACATTCCCTTTGAAGGACTGTAATCCACCTACATTCCCTTTGAAGTACGGTAATCCACCTACATTCTGGATGAAGGACTGTAATCCACCTACATTCCCTTTGAAGGACTGTAATCCAACTACATTTCCTTTGAAGTACGGTAATCCACCTACATTCCCTTTGAAGGACTGTAATCCACCTACGGTACAGAACAAAAGTTTGGACACACCATCTCATTCAAAGAGTTTTCTTTATTTTCATGACTATGAAAATTGTAGATTCACTCTGAAGGCATCAAAACTATGAATTAACACATGTGAAATTATATAATTAAGAAAAAAGTGTGAAACATCTGAAAATATGTCTTATATTCTAGGTTCTTCAAAGTAACCACCTTTTGCTTTGATTACTGCTTTGCACACTCTTGGCATTCTCTTGATGAGCTTCAAGAGATAGTCACCAGAAATGGTTTTTACTTCACAGGTGTGCCCTGTCAGGTTTAATAAGTGGGATTTCTTGCCTTATAAATGGGGTTGGGACCATCAGTTGTGTTGTGCAGAAGTCGGGTGGATACACAGCTGATAGTCCTACTGAATAGACTGTTAGAATTTGTATTATGGCAAGAAAAAAAGCAGCTAAGTAAAGAAAATCGAGTGGCTATCATTACTTTAAGAAATGAAGGTCAGTCAGACCGAAAAATTGTGAAAACTTTGAAAGTGTCCCCAAGTGCAGTGGCAAAAACCATCAAGCGCTACAAAGAAGATGGCTCACATGAGGACCGCCCCAGGAAAGGAAGACCAAGAGTCACCTCTTCTGCGGAGGATAAGTTCATCCGAGTCACCAGCCTCAGAAATCACAGGTTAACAGCAGCTCAGAATAGAGACAAGGTCAATGCCACACAGAGTTCTAGCAGCAGACACATCTCTACAACTACTGTTAAGAGGAGACTTTGTGCAGCAGGCCTTCATGTTAAAATAGCTACTAGGAAGCCACTGCTAAGGACAGGCAACAAGCAGAAGAGACTTGTTTGGGCTAAAGAACACAAGGAATGGACATTAGACCAGTGGAAATCTGTGCTTTGGTCTGATGAGTCCAAATTTGAGATCTTTGGTTCCAACCACCATGTCTTTGTGCGACGCAGAAAAGGTGAACAAAATGGACTCTACATGCCTGGTTCCCACCGTGAAGCATGGAGGAGGAGACGTGATAGTGTGGGGGTGCTTTGCTGGTGACACTGTTGGGAATTTATTCAAAATTAAAGGCATACTGAACCAGCAAGGCTACCACAGCATCTTGCAGCGGCATGCTATTCCATCTAGTTTGCGTTTAGTAGGACCATCATTTATTTTTTAACAGGACAATGACCCCAAACACACCTCCAGGCTGTGTAAGGGCTATTTGACCAAGAGGAGAGTGATGGGGTGCTACGCCAGAAGACCTGGCCTCCACAGTCACCAGACCTGAACCCAATCTAGATGATTTGGGGTGAGCTGGACCGCAGAGTGAAGGCAAAAGGGCCAACAAGTGCTAAGCATCTCTGGGAACTCCTTCAAGACTGTTGGAAGACCATTTCCGGTGACTACCTCTTGAAGATCATCAAGAGAATGCCAAGAGTGTGCAAAGCAGTAATAAAGCAAAAGGTGGCTACTTTGAAGGACCTAGAATATGAGACATATTTTCAGTTATTTCACACTTTTTTATAATTAAATAATTCCACATGTGTTAATTCATAGTTTTGATGCCTTCAGAGTGAATCTACAATTTTCATAGTCATGAATATAAAGAAAACTCTTTGAAAGAGAAGGGGTGTCCAAACTTTTGGTCTGTACTGTATATTCCCTTTGAAGGACTGTAATCAACCTACATTCCCTTTGAAGGACTGCAATCCACCTATATTCCCTTTGAAGTATGGTAATCCACCTACATTCCCTATGAAGGACTGTAATCCACCTACATTCCCTTTGAAGGACTGTAATCCACTTACATTCCCTTTGAAGGACTGTGATCCACCTACATTCCCTATGGACTGTCATCCACCTACATTCCCTTTGAAGGACTGTCATCCACCTACATTCCCTTTGAAGGACTGTAATCCACCTACATTCCCTTTGAAGGACTGTCATCCATCTACATTCCCTTTGAAGTACGGTAATCCACCTACATTCTCTTTGAAGGACTGTAATCCACCTATATTCCCTTTGAAGGACTGTAATCACCTACATTCCCTATGAAGGATTGTAATCTACCTACATTCCCTTTGAAGGACTGTAATCCACCTATATTCCCTTTGAAGTACCGTAATCCACCTACATTTCCTATGAAGGACTGTCATCCACCTACATTTCCTATGAAGGACTGTCATCCACCTACATTCCCTTTGAAGTACGGTAATCCACCTACATTCCCTTTGAAGTACAGTAATCCACCTATATTCCCTTTGAAGGACTGTAATCTACCTACATTCCCTTTGAAGGACTGTAATCCACCTACATTCCCTTTGAAGTATGGTAATCCACCTATATTCCTTATTTCGGACTGGAATACACCTACATTGCCTTTGAAGTACAGTAATCCAACTACATTCCCTTTGTAGTACGGTAATCTACCTACACTCCCTATAGAGAAAACTGAGCAGAGCTCCAAAAAAGCGACTATAAGTCCTGAGTAAAGTCAAAAAAGTTTTTATTTTAATTAAGACACATCCAGATACAAATGGGGGGGAGTGGGCGATAAAGTGCGAAACCGCACACCGCATGGATAAAAAAAGGATTGCTGTACAACCAGAACCGTTGGGGTGGATTGCTGACTGCTGGAGCCTCTGCCCGCCATTTCATTAGGTAATTTATGCTTCCTCTCTTATTACTATGCTTCTTAGGCATCATATATCTGTCTAACCATGGTGAATGGTCACCTGCTACCTGACAATGATCTGTGTATCTAGCTGTTTACTTGATGGATGGAGCTGGTATAAAGAGATATATATCTACATATATACTGTTTGGCTGTCTATTCCTAATTGCCATACATTGCCATGCACTATATGCACTCTGTGATAATTTAGTAACTTTATGTATGCTTTATTACTGCATAGGTTCTGGTTGTACAGCAATCCTTTTTTTATCCATGCGGTGTGCGGTTTCGCACTTTATCGCCCACTCCCCCCCATTTGTATCTGGATGTGTCTTAATTAAAATAAAAACTTTTTTGACTTTACTCTGGACTTATAGTCGCTTTTTTGGAGCTCTGCTCAGTTTTCTCTTTAGGTAGTTTGTGATTGTCCTTATCGTCCATCTATTTCTGTCTGCTATTGAATTATTATGCTGATTTCTTGATATTTAAAATGCAGACACCTGTCAAAGGTACTTTTATTTACTACACTCCCTATGAAGGACTGTAATCCACCTACATTCCCTTTGAAGTACGGTAATCCACCTACATTCCCTATGAAGGACTGTAATCCACCTACATTCCCTTTGAAGTACGGTAATCCACCTACATTCCCTATGAAGGACTGTAATCCACCTACATTCCCTTTGAAGTACGGTAATCCAGCTATATTCCCTATGAAGGACTGTAATCCACCTACTTTTCATTTGAATTAAAACAGTGAGGGTGATAGCCTGGATGAATTTAATAGTTAATAAAGCACTATAATAGAGTATAATAAAATACAAGTTGGAACCACCCCTCTGAAACTATGGATGGCAGACCATCCGGGAAAAGTGACTATACACACTGAATATGGGGGAAAAAGACCGGCAAGGTAACAGATGAATGTAAATAAAATGTATGCAACAAAACGCAAATATAATTAAAATACCCTTTATTAAAATATGGGTGTACACATTAGACAATTAAAAAGAAGGCATCCCAAACGTATACATGGTATCATAATGTGATATGCTATAGCATAGAGCTTAATAGATAACATGTAAAAATGTAAAAACAGGCTCAATAATAAACAGGTAATAGTTGTATATTTGTATAGAAACCCCAAGGAATTAAATAAAGTGATGAAAAGAAAAAGATAAAAAATAAAAATAAAAAATAATAAAAAATATAAATAAATAAAAAATATATATATATATATATATTATATATATAATAATGCACAAATGATGTGACCCAAAAATTGTCAATGCATGACAAAAATATGTGAAAAAATAAGTGATGAAAACTTTGAAAAATTGCCAAAATGTGTCCGAGAGGAACCACACTGGATGTGTGGAAACCACAAGGTGAGGATCAGGGGATAAACAACTACCTGGTGAGCCGTAAACGGTGCCTGTAACGCGCCCCGACGCGCATTTCGGAATAAGTTTCCTTCGTCAGGGGGTGAAGATACTAATGGCCGGCACTTCCATTTATAATGAGTTCAATATCGGGCAGGTCACAGAACGGCGCATGCGCCACCGCGACACATCGCGCACGGCGTCACATGACAAAATACCGCCGGGTAAACCCGGTGTGTCAGGGCATGAAGAGACGCCGTCGCCATGTGAACCCCCGGCGCCGAGGCGGCGCACGCGCACAGGTGCCTGTCCAGGAACAAAATGAGAGGAAGTATAAGTGCAGCAACAGCTACAAGAGGACCACTTGCCCAGCATATCGCCACAATATATATATGGAAGTATAGAATCCAATAAAATAAAAAAATGGGGGACATGGTGAAAAATAAAATAAAAGTGATAATAATAATGATGAGTGAAAAACACAATACTATATATAAACGATAAACAATTCACATATGACATGTGAAAAAAAGAGAAAATGACACTATATGTGACGACAATTTACAAAGTGATGAATAGAAAAAGGGAAAGTGTGCATTACACAAAATGATATGTAAATAAATAATGCTAGAAAAATAATAAAAATTATATATATCTCCATCCATACTGCAAGGCTCAAGATATGTTACTATTACAAAATAATAAGTCTATATAGATCTATTAAAAAGTTGCTTTTTAAGCGTACTAGAATTTGGTGGACAAAAGCATTTCTGCAAAATTACATACAGAAACAATTGATACCAAGAGGTTTGAGGGTACGGGTGACTCCGACCTTTGTAGTAACAGATGATGAGTTTGTGGCCTCTTGGGAGAATACATGTAATGAGACCTCATGGAAATTGATGGAGCTCTTGGTTGGGTTAAATACCAAATTAATTACCAACGTGGATAAGGAATTGGATGACCTGTTTGTCAAAGCAAAGTCTACCCTGTCCTCAGAACAGTTTGGTACACTTAATGATGATCTTGATAAAGATCTAGAGACATTGGTGAAGGATATACAGCGGAAACATACCAATAAATTGACCAGGGATCAGATGGATCTATCCTTAGGTAAAATCTACCATTGGAAAAGACAAATGAGTGATAACCCGAACAGAGAACGCTCCGTCTCCGTTGTCTCTCATCCATCAATTAGCGATATTTCTGTTGCCTCCTCTTCTGCCTCTGTTGCATCTATTGTCACTCCCAAGAGGAAAAGAAATTTACGTTTTCTCCCCAACAAGAGAAACTATTCTCCGGATTTGAACTCTAATCGCTTGAAGGTAATTAATTTGAGTACTTATGCTTTCTCACCTTTGGAGATTGATATATTATGTGGAGGGCTTATGTTTTGCCCTACGGCAAACTTTGACTGCTTTACTGCAGTTAAAGATTTACATCTCTTTGCTAGGAGATTGTTATTTAAGCGTATATTTCATAATCCATATAATGTCAAACTTTTTTCAACAGAGGCGGAACAGAAGGCAATAGTTGATCTTGAACAATTAGCAAGAGAACATAACATTAATGAAGGTGAGGTCCTAGGTGTTATTAAAAAATCATCTATTAAATTCCCTCCACTATCTTCATGCCCAAACATAGATACTTTTGTCAAAATTGTGAGTAGTGAATTCCAAAAAATTCCCTCATATAGTCATGTGGATAATTTGAATAGAGCGGAGAGAACCTGTCTGAAGAGATTGTCAGGTATCCAAGATATAGTGTTTAAACCAGCGGATAAGGGTGGGAATGTGGTGGTTTGGCCTAAGGACATGTATGAAGCAGAGGCATTTCGCCAGTTAAACAATTTGCATTGTTATAAGAGGTTGACGTTCAATCCTCTTTTAAAATTTCAGTCTGAATTAAAAGTATTATTGAATGACGCTAAAGAAGATAACATCATTACCAATGATCTTTTTTTGGCCTTACAGGTTCATGAACCCACCATTCCCACCCTTTACCTACTGCCTAAAATGCACAAGAACAGAGAGACACCACCTGGTAGGCCCATCATATCAGGGAGGGGTAATTTTTTAGAAAATGTAAACATGTATATAGATTACATTCTACAACCGTTTGTTACTGCCCTCCCGTCATATACCAGGGATACCAATGATTTTCTCAAGAAAGTTGATGGTTTACACATTGACAAAAATTCTTTTTTTGTCACATGTGATGTAGAATCTTTATACACCAGCATCAGGCACACCGATGGGATAGCGGCTGTTTCATATTTTTTACAGCATTCTTCGTTTTCACGAGCTTTTATTATATTCTTTATTAATTTATTAGAATTTGCTTTGTCACACAATTTTTTTTTATTTTCAAGGAGTCCTTTTTCCTACAGACCCAGGGAACGGCTATGGGTGCCTCCTTTGCCCCTTCATACACCAACCTGTTCCTGGGTCTGTGGGAAAGGGACTTATTTTTATCCGGCCAAGTTGAACAGATGGAGCGTGTCCTTTTTAGGACACGCTACATTGACGACATATTTTTTATTTGGCAGGATCCCATCGGTATGTTGCCTGATTTCATTGATGTATTGAATTCCAATAACATCAATGTGCATCTTACATATCACAGTGATTTTAAAACCATTGAATTTCTCGATGTTCTAGTTATGAAGGATTCTGACAATCATCTTCAGACGGATTTATTTAGAAAACATACCTCCGTTTAATGCCCTTCTCCATGCTTCATCTTCCCACCCCCGTACGCTTATCAATTCAATACCCATTGGGCAATTTTTACGTTTAAGACGTATTTGCTCTACAGACACCGATTTCTTTAAACAGGCCGATCTTTTAAAGGAAAGATTTCTTGAACGTGGCTATAGCAGGCGATCACTGAAGAGAGCCTTTAACAGGGCCAAGCATACGTCACGTCACAATGCACTTTACACGAACACGAATAGATCCGAATCCAAGGAAGTGGTTAGATTTATCACTACGTTTAATGGTCACAATGAACAAATGAGATTTTTTTTGAAAAAATGTTGGCCCATTTTAAAAAATGACCCGATAATCTCTAAATACATTGGTGACTGTCCTAACATTGCTTTTCGTAGATCACCCAACCTTGGTGACTTGTTAGTGAAAAGTCATTACATTTCCGAACCAGTTAATAATCTCATGTCTCAACACACACAACCCGCAGGATGCAAACCTTGCGGCTCTTGTGTTGCTTGCTGTAACATTGCCAGGGCCTGCACTTTTGCGAGCTCTGATGGATCGTGCATCTTTAATATCAAACAATCTATCACCTGTTTATCAACTGCTGTGATCTATTATGCCACGTGCCCATGTTCCCTCATCTACGTTGGCCTCACCACCCGCCAGCTAAAGGTGAGGGTTCGTGAGCACGTTTTGGGCATAAAGGCAGCGAGAGAGGTTGAGGATATTGCTTCCCTTAAAACCTTGCCAAAACACTTTAAAATCCATCACAATTGTGATCCTACTTTATTAAAAGTGTCTGGCATTGATATGATTCGTAAAGGGGTTAGGGGAGGCAATGTCAGCAAACGTCTTGCACAGTTAGAAACCCAGTGGATCTGGACACTGAACACTGTGTCTCCACTGGGTTTGAATGAGAGTTTGTCTTTTATTCCGTTTTTATAAAATACCTCTGTACTCTTTTTAATTTAATTTTCTTTGTACTTATTTTAGATTCTTTGGTCGGCACTCTGTATCCTTATGGACCGTCTATTTCTGAGAAAGAGGAAACAGTGACAAGATTTTCTCGCTTGTATATATTATGATATTGAATATGGATGGAGATATATATATATCTTTTTAGTAATATGCATACATATGTACTATTATGTAGAATATGCCATCCCCCCTTTTTCTGCACCTCACACATTCATTACCTTGTTACAATGGTGCACCTTGAGTTTTAACAATATCTAGATACATACTATTATGTGAATATGTGCACCTCCTTCCTTTTTGCACTATATAGACTTATTATTTTGTAATAGTAACATATCTTGAGCCTTGCAGTATGGATGGAGATATATATAATTTTTATTATTTTTCTAGCATTATTTATTTACATATCATTTTGTGTAATGCACACTTTCCCTTTTTCTATTCATCACTTTGTAAATTGTCGTCACATATAGTGTCATTTTCTCTTTTTTTCACATGTCATATGTGAATTGTTTATCGTTTATATATAGTATTGTGTTTTTCACTCATCATTATTATTATCACTTTTATTTTATTTTTCACCATGTCCCCCATTTTTTTATTTTATTGGATTCTATACTTCCATATATATATTGTGGCGATATGCTGGGCAAGCGGTCCTCTTGTAGCTGTTGCTGCACTTATACTTCCTCTCATTTTGTTCCTGGACAGGCACCTGTGCGCGTGCGCCGCCTCGGCGCCGGGGGTTCACATGGCGACGGCGTCTCTTCATGCCCTGACACGCCGGGTTTACCCGGCGGTGTTTTGTCATGTGACGCAGCGCGATGTGTCTTCCGGGTCGCGGCGGCGGCGCATGCGCCGTTCTGTGACCTGCCCGATATTGAACTCATTATAAATGGAAGTGCCGGCCATTAGTATCTTCACCCCCTGACGAAGGAAACTTATTCCGAAACGCGCGTCGGGGCGCGTTACAGGCACCGTTTACGGCTCACCAGGTAGTTGTTTATCCCCTGATCCTCACCTTGTGGTTTCCACACATCCAGTGTGGTTTCTCTCGGACACATTTTGTCAATTTTTGGTTTTCATCACTTATTTTTTCACATATTTGTGTCATGCATTGACAATTTTTGGGTCACATCATTTGTGCATTATTATATATAATATATATATATATTTTTTATTTTTTTTATTTATATTTTTTATTATTTTTTATTTTTATTTTTTATCTTTTTCTTTTCATCACTTTATTTAATTCCTTGGGGATTCTATACAAATATACAACTATTACCTGTTTATTATTGAGCCTGTTTTTACATTTTTACATGTTATCTATTAAGCTCTATGCTATAGCATATCACATTATGATACCATGTATACGTTTGGGATGCCTTCTTTTTAATTGTCTAATGTGTACACCCATATTTTAATAAAGGGTATTTTAATTATATTTGCGTTTTGTTGCATACATTTTATTTACATTCATCTGTTACCTTGCCGGTCTTTTTCCCCCATATTCAGTGTGTATAGTCGCTACTTTCCCTTTGAAGGACTGTCATCCACCTACATTCCCTATGAAGGACTGTCATCCACCTACATTCGCTATGAAGGACTGTAATCCACCTACATTCCCTATGAAGGACTGTCATCCACCTACATTTCCTATGAAGGACTGTCATCCACCTACATTCCCTATGAAGGACTGTCATCCACATACATTTCCTATGAAGGACTGTAATCCACTTACATTCCCTGTGAAACACACACACAGGTTCCAATGTAGGTTACAGCTCCACAGTGATATGGCTTCATCTTCTACTGTGAAGAAATCACAATGTTTTTCAATGGAAATAAAATATGACATCTGTCACTGCATTTTAAGAAAAGTTGTTCCCTTTCTCCCCCTTTCCCCACCAAGTCTTTTCTATGACTCTTAGACCAATGCTCCATCCTTTTCTCCCTAACAACATGGTTGAATTGGATATTGTAAAGTGTTTCACACCCCAGAAATAGGGGTCACAGACTTTTACAAAATTTGTTAAATCTCTCATGTACACAAAATATTTTTGCAAAACCAGAAAGTTCCTCCATTGCGACGCAGTACTTTGTAGAAAGAACACAAAGGTGGCTTGGTTTTAAAAAATAAATTAGTCAAATTGGCAAATATGGATTAAAGGAAATCTGTCAGATGGATTTCATCCTCCAAAACTATTTATATTCATATGTAGCCCTTACAAAGATAAGTCCAGCAATACCAATTTGCCGGACAGCCTGTAAGTTGTAAGTTGATTTCTTGGTAATGGAGGAACGGACTGGTCATGTATTACTGGTCTTATCTTTGAAAGAGCTATATATGAATAGTTTAAGAGTAAAAATCCTGCTGACAAATTCCTGTAAAGAGGTCTCCTGACTAACAGATGCCAGATTCAAGCATAACCCATAATTACCACAACAGTATGGACAGGCAATAAAATGCTTAGAATTTCTCATTAATTCAATGCTATGGAAGGAGAAAATTTGCCAGATCATGACTTTTCATCAATCATCTCGATTCTGCAGATCCCAAACATCCAGACATTGTTCTCAGAGCTCCAAAGTCAGCAAATAAACTACGTAATTCCTGAAAAGAGCCTTTGAATTCTGGAAATGTCTTGGTCCTTCCATAAACAGGAAAATAAGTCATCGCTTTCACATTCTTCCAATTATACTGTGATCAGCAGCATACATAACATAGGCCATAATAATCTGTCAACGGGAGATAAAATTGAAGACTACGATCCGAGAAATGCGCACATTACATAGTAACATAGTTTTGAAGGCTGAAGGAAGACCTTATGTCCATCTAGTTCAGCCTTTTTTTAGTGCAGTTGTTCTGCATTGTTGATCCTGGGGAAGGCAAAAAACCCACAGAGTAGAAGCCAATTTTCTCCATAGGGAAAAAAGTTCCTTCCCCTAAGCTGGGTCAACCATCTACCTATAATATTATGTTATTCGTAACCTTCTATACTGTTACTCACAAGAAAAGCATCCATTCCTTTCTTAAATTCATTCAGTGAGTTGGCCATCACCACTTCCTCAGGAAGAGAATTCCAGAGCCTCACTGCTCTTACCGTGAAGAATCCTCTTCTATACTGGTGCAGAAATTGTCTTTCCTCCAAATGAAGAGAATGCCCCCTTGTCCTTGTCACAGTCCTTGGTACAAACAGTTCATTGGAGAGATCTCTGTATTGCCCTCTGATATACTTGTACATATATATTAGGTCTCCCCTAAGTCTTCTCTTTTCTAGAGTAAATAGACCTAATTTTGATAACCTTTCTGGGTATTGTAGTGAACCAACTCCATTTATCATTTTAGTAGCCCGCCTTTGAACCCTTTCAAGTTCAGTAATGTCTTTCTTGAGCACCGGTGTCCAAAATTGCACACAATACTCCAAGTGTGGTCTGACGAGTGATTTGTACAGAGGGAGAACTATGCTTTCATCTCGTGTCCCCAGACCTCTTCTAATGCATCCCATGACCCTATTTGCTTTGGTGGCAGCTGCCTGACACTGGGCACTCCAATTTAGCTTCTTATTGACTAAGATGCCTAAGTCTTTTTCCATGTCTGATTTCCCCAGCAGGTTCCCATTTAGTAAGTAATTGTTGCATCTGTTTCTCCTTCCCATGTGCATAACCTTACACTTATCTGTGTTAAATCTCATTTGCCATTTTTCAGCCCAATTCTCCAATTTACTCAAATCTGTCTGTAGTTGTAAACTGTCCTCCTTTGTGTTAACTACCTTACATAGTTTTGTATCATCTGCAAATACTGATATTTTACTGTGTAAGCCATCCACTAGATCATTAATAAATATATTAAATAGTAGGGGGCCCAATACAGAACCCTGTGGTACCCCACTAGTAACCCTGGCCCAATCTGAGTATGCCCCATTAATAACCACTCTTTGTTTTCTATCACTAAGCCAGCTACCTACCCATCTACACACATTTTCCCCTAGCCCAAGCTTTCTCATCTTACTTACCAATCTTTTATGTGGGACAGTGTCAAATGCTTTAGAGAAGTCGAGATAAATGACAACCAATGATTCTCCTTGGTCCATTTGAGAGCCTACATCGTCATAGAAGCTGATCAGGTTAGTTTGACAGGAGCGATCCTTCATAAATCCATGTTGATATGGCGTTACATTTATTAACATTGAGATATTCCATAATGGTGTCCCTTAGAAACCCTTCAAAAATTTTACCCACAACAGATGTTAAGCTTACCGGCCTATAGTTTCCAGGTTCCCTTTTACACCCCTTTTTGAATATTGGTACCACATTTGCTTGCTGCCAATCAAAAGGAACAGACCCTGTTTCTATAGAGTCTTTAAATATAAGGAATAGAGGCCTGTCTATCACATTACTTAACTCCCTTAATACCCGAGGGTGAATGCCATCAGGGCCTGGTGATTTGTCAATTTTAATCTTACTAAGGCGGTTCTGCACTTCTTCCTGGGTTAGGCAGGTAATACTTAATGGGGAGTTTACATTATCACTCTGCATTTCCCCTGGCAAATCCTTTTCCTGTGTTAACACTGTTGAGAAAAAAGTATTTAAAACATTTGCTTTTCCCACATCGCTTTCTATGATTTCACTCTCATTGTTCTTTAAAGGGCCGACACCATCAATTTTAATCATTTTACTGTTTATATAATTAAAGAATAGTTTGGGGTTTGTTTTACTTTCCTTAGCAATGAGTCTCTCAGTTTCCACTTTTGCTAAATGTATTTGTTTTTACACATTTTATTTTTTTCTCTGAAAATTTTTAATGCTTCTTCATTGTCTTCATTGTCAGGTGTAATCCACCTACATTCCCTATGAAGGACTGTAATCCACCTACATTCCCTTTGAAGGACTGTCATCCACCTACATTCCCTATGAAACACACACATAGTTTCCAATGTAGGTTACAGCTCCACAGTGATATGGCTTCATCTTCTACTGTGAAGAAATCTCAATGTTTTTCAATGGAAATAAAATATGACATCTGTCACTGGATTTTAAGAAAAGTTGTTCCATTTCTCCCCCTTTCCCCCACCAAGTCTTTTCTATGACTCTTAGACCAATGCTCCACCCTTGTCTCCCTAACAATATGGTTGAATTGGATATTGTAAAGTGTTTTACACCCCAGAAATAGGGGTCATAGACTATTGGAAAAATTGATAAATGTCTCAAGTACAAATATTTTTCCAAAACCAGAAAGTTTTTCCATTGAGACGCGCCACTTTGTGGAAGGAACATAAAGGAGGCTTGGTTTTAAAAATTACTCAAATTGGCAAATATGGATTAAAGGAAATCTGTCAGCCGGATTTCATCCTCCAAAACTATTTACATTCATATGTAGCCCTTAAAAAGATAAGTCCAGCAATACCAATTTGCCAGACAGCCTGTAAGTTGTGCGTCTTCAGGCAAAGGAGCCGTCAGTTAAGGAAAAGGCGGTGGTGCTGGGCGGGGAATACAATTAGAGTGACAGAGGCTTCAGATCTCCAACTAGCTCTTCAGCCTCATTTGCATATCAATTGTGTTATGGTGCAGCAAAGATGTAAAAGCTCCCCACAGGTGAAGCTATAGTCCCAGGGCAGTGTAGATGTGGTTGGCACGGGGATGTTGCAGTGCCGGAAAGGTAGGAAGCAGACAAGACACAGCGGGGTGCAATTTCTGTACCTTTACTTGTTAACTGCAGTCCAGGGTCCTGATTACAGATGGCATTGGAGTAGGCTAGCCTGGAAGCAATTCAGGGATTCTCTCTCTGCAGACGGACTGTGCAGTCTCTTTACTAGCGCTTGTTTGCGGGATCTCCAGTACCGAGTTACACTGAAGTTCCTCCTGTCAGATGTTCTCAAGAACCTCACTTGCATGGCAGACAGCTGTAGCCTATCTCAGGGACTCTCTGCTCCTAAGTCCCGGCTCTCTATCCAAGCTGCTGTTGTGCCCTCAAGTCTTAGATGGGAGTAGGGCATTTCAGCCTCCTACTCCTGTGGTGTCTGTTGCAGGACCATAAGTATCTGCACAACCGTGGAGACCAGGCTCCAGTTCATGCGCTCTCTCCAGAGATGAGCTCTTCCTCCAGCTCTACCTCAGCGCTCCTTCCACACGTCTGCACACTTCACCCTCTGCAGACTTTCTAACTACTCCTTCCTCTTGGCCCTCAGAGAGCACTCCTCCCCTTGATCCCGGTTCAGAGTTCCCCCTGCTGGCCTGGAGTGGAACTGTGTTGCATGCATAGATTGACTGTGAGAGAGACCCATCATTGCCTCCAAGCCTGGCATTACCCTCCCCTGGTGGAAGGCAAAGCCACTGTGGTGACCATACTCCTGGGGGTGCCACACATAAGGACTCTCTAAAATTTTGAAGAGAGCAATGCATAATAACCATCTAAAAATTTGGAGAGAGCGCCTTATGATGACCCTCTAAAAATATTAACTAAAACTGACAATAAATTGAGGGTTGCAAGAGATGTCAAAAGCAATAATAAAGGATTTTGGGGATATATCAAAAGTAAAAGAAAAGTCAAAGATGCTATAGGATTTTTACAGGATGAAAATGATGAAATGGTAAGACAGGATGTTGAGAAGGCCGAACTTTTAAATTCCTATTTTGCATCTGTTTTCTCTCAGAAAGGAAATGTAACATCAACTGTTCTTCACTGTCCTATTAAGGGAATAGAAGAATCCAGGATATCAATAAACAGAAAGATAGTGAGGAAACACTTAGCTAACCTAAGTGAATTTAAGTCTCCAGGTCCAGATGAATTACACCCCAGAGTACTGAAGGAGATAGCAAAAGAAAATTTTGAACCCCTCTCCATAATCTTTTAAAATTCTTGGAGAACAGGAGAATTGTTAGGAATCTGGTTTCTATCATGCCTATGCAGGAATCCAGATTCTCACATCTATCTCCAGAGGCTAAGTCCTTTGTTCCGTCTTCTGAGGATGCTCACGGGACGAGCTCCCATTGGAGTTCGGGAGTCAGGTGCTCAGGTCCCGCTCCGGATCCTATTGGCTCCTTTTGGAGACCTGGAGATTTCCGGCAGGTCCCGTACGCTATAAAAAGTGCGCATGGCCATACTCCTGGGGGCACCACATTCCCCCCTAGTGTAAGTCAGCACTCCTGGGCTGATGAAAAACAGGAAACATATAAACAATTAGACAATAATAATTGTACAAGTGTTAAAAATTAAAAAGTTACAAAAACCAAGAGCTTCAAAAATGGTCCTATAATGATAAGTCCAAGCATCAATGTCCATGGTCCATTCCTGGGCAAATGGTTAATTATTTACAAGTTGGTGACCACACAAGTCCCGTGGTACAATGTCCATAAAACAAACTGGCAAATTAAAGGAAACTCTTACAGGTTACCTGTAGGCACAAAACTTGAAAAGCATTTACATATATACACATACAATTTCAACATTTACATTCATCTATATACGATATCTAATGGGTGGTATCCCTTGTGTAATGCGGGTAGACCTGCGTAATACTGGTGTAGTGAGTAATGTACTGGATACACTACTGGGGGTTCTGCATGGCACAGGGATCGTAGATTGTCTGTGAACTCTTAAACTCACCAGGGGCATAACAGGTTCACCACTGGCAGGGCGAGGGTTCTCTGGCTCCCCTGCTGGTGTGGCATCTGCTGCCTGATTTTCCTGATCCTCAAGATTTCCTTGAGTCACATCTTCCTGTGCTACCAATTGGGGAAATGTCAACACTGGCACCACTATAGCATCATTTACTTTAGTCCAATTCGCAGGGAACTCCCCAAGTATTGTGATGACCTTCTCCCCTTCCTCTATGGGTTGGATGTTATCTGGTTCTTCCACTCTTTCCTTCAGCAGGTCAGGACATAGCTTCAGGTGATCTCTTCATATTGCTGCTGAGGTTTCTCCTCCATCTTTGGAAATAAGGCATACATTGGCATTATCAAAGTTCGAGGGCAGAATGGTATAAGGTTCAGCTTCCCATTGATCATCCAATTTGTGCAATCTTCTCTTCCTTTTTAAGACTTGTTCTCCTGGCAACAAAGGAACGGCAGGTGCATTTTGATTATAAAGCTTTTCCTGCTTTTGTCTTGCCTGGGCTAGACTCTTTTCCACGCATTCTTGAACTCTTCTGTACTGTTGTTGTCTTTCTGTATCCCAGTCAGTATCTGGTGACGTTACTTCGGGCGTAAGGACTCCCATGTCCAAGTCAATAGGCAGTTTACCAGGTCTTGCTCTCATTAAGTAGGCTGGGGTACAGTTGGTGGAATTCACTGGGATATGGTTGTAGAGGTCCACAACATCTGGCAACTTCTCTGGCCACAGATTCTTCTCCTCCAAGGGCAAAGTCGTCAGGAGGTCAATCACTACCTGGTTCATCTTCTCACACATGCCATTGGTCTGTGGGTGATACGGTGTTGTCTGGATCTTCTTACAACCATACAAGTTACAGAATTCTTGGAACACTTCTGCCTCAAAATCTGGACCTTGATCTGTCAGCACTCTTTCAGGATATCCATGTGGTCTACAGAAGTGCTGTTGGAATGCTCTGGCTGCTGTCCTGGCTGTCTGATCTTTGACAGGCACAACTACCAGGAATCTTGCATAGTGGTCCACAATGGTAAGTACATAGGTGTAGCCTGACCGGCTTGGAACCAGCTTCACATGGTCCAGGGCTACCAACTCAAGGGGCTGTTTGGTGATGATTGGCTGTAGAGGAGCTCTCTGGCTGTTTTGATCCTTTCTGCGCAGGTTACATTGTCCACACTCCCGGCACCACCTCTCAATGGCTTTCCTCATACCAGCCCAGTAGAACCTCTCCCCGAGCAATGCTTCCAACTTCTTCCATCCGAAGTGTCCAGTTCCATTGTGGTATGCTTCCAGGACCATTGATGCCTCTATCTTTGGGACTATCACCTGCCAGACCAGCTCATGAGTACAGGCATTTTGCTCCTCCGACACAGCTTTCCTTCATAAATGAACAGCCGGACTCTCTCCTTCCACAACTGCTGGGTTTCTTCAGGAGCATCCGACTCTGGGCGTGAGTCAGCTTGTGAAAGTAGCTCCTTCACCAGACGTACTGCAGGGTCACTATCTTGCGTTTCTGCCCAGTCATGATGGGGCCATGGATTCAGGGTGACCTCCTTCAAGTCAGACCGTCTGTTTCCCACTCCTTGAGCACGCTGGGCCGCAATTGGCCGGTGTAAGGGAGGCAACTCTATTTCCTCCAGAGCCTCAGGGTCTTCTCCTGCATTGAGTAGGTTAGGCATTCTGGACAGCGCATCAGCAATGGCATTCTTGTGCCCTGCCCGGTACTTAATGGTAAACTCATAGTTAGATAGCCGAGCCATCCATCGCTGTTCCAGTGCACCTAGTTTTGTAGTGTCCAAATGCATCAACGGGTTGTTGTCCGTGAAGCTAGTGAACTTGGCAGAGGCTAGTTAATGTTTGAACCTTTCGGTGATAGCCCAGAATATGGCAAGGAACTCCAGCTTGAAAGAACTGTAATTATCAGGTTTCCTTTCAGTGGGGCGCAGCTTCCTGCTGGCATAGGAGATCACTCTTTCTTTCCCATTCTGTACCTGCAACAGTACTGCTCCTAGTCCCACGTTGCTGGCATCAGTGTACAGCACAAAGGGTTTGTCATAATCTGGGTAGGCCAGAACTTCATCTCCTGTGAGAGCCATCTTCAATCTGGTGAAGGACCTTTCAAACTCTTCAGTCCATTCAAAGGTGGAATTTTCCTGTTTGGTCGTCTTGGACTGCCCCACCAGAAGATTTTGCATAGGGGTTGCTATTTCAGTAAAGCCTTTGATTAATCTTCGGTAGTAGCCTACCAGTCCAAGGAATTGGCGTACTTCATGTAGGTTGCTGGGCTTCGGCCAGTCCCGGATGACTGTGACCTTATCAGGATCTGGTGCCACACCTTCTGCACAGACCACATGACCGAGGTACTGCACCTTGGGCTTCAGGAGGTGGCACTTGGATGGCTTCACCTTCAGGCCAAAATTGGACAAAGCTTCAAACACCTCAGCCAGGTGTTCCAGATGATCCTCATAGATTTTGGAGAAAACAATGACATCATCCAGGTATAACAGGACCGTCTCAAAGTTCATGTGTCACAGGCAGCACTCTATCCGCCGTTGAAATGTTCCCTGGGCTGTGCAGAGCCCGAATGGCATATAATTGAACTCACAGAGACCCATTGGAGTGGTAAATGCTGTTTTGTCCTTGTCTGCCTCTGCCACAGGAACCTGCCAATACCCACTAGTGAGATCCAAGGTGGAAAAGTAGTTAGCAGTTTTAAGTGCAGCTAATGATTCCTCAATTCTAGGTAATGGGTAGGCGTCTTTATGTGTAATGCTGTTAATTTTCCTGTAATCCACACACATTCTCATGGTACCATCCTTTTTCTTTGCAAACACTATTGGAGCTGCCCAGGGGCTACAACTGTCTCTGATGACCCCTGCCTCCTTCATCTCTCTCAACATACTCTTAGCACATTGGTATCGTGTTGGGGGTATAGGTCTGTACCTCTCCTTTATAGGTGGATGGTCTCCAGTAGGGATATGATGTTGAACCCCTTTTGCCTGCCCAAAATCTAGTGGGTGTTTGCTGAATACCCGCTCATACTCTTGTGTCACTCTGTAATCCCCATTTTTCTGGTAGGAGGGAGTAGTCAGTTCCCACCTGCAGTTGCTGGCACCACTCCTCCATCTGCTTCACAGAGCCATTGTCCTCCACCTGCTTGGATGAGACCAAGGGCTCTGCTGCCTGCAAAGAGTTGTTATTGACAGTGAGCAGCTTAGCAACTGTGGCATACCGAGGTATCGTGGCCTCCTCCTCCCCACAATTCAAAAGGCATACAGGTACACTCCCCTTTCATACGTCAACCACCCCTCTGGATGTCAGGACAGTGGGCCTTCTCTCGGAGTATGCTGGTTCTACCAACACCTGGTAATCTCTCCCTCTAAGACCTATAGGTGCCCGACACCAAACCAACATTTCACATCTGGGGGGTATTGCAATGAGGAAGGGGTCACTCACTCTGACACTGCCAATTTCTCCGCCAGAGAGTTCTACCTGTTGTCCTTGCATCAGGGCTCTGATCTCCTTCTGCAGGACTCGTTGTTCACTGGAACCAGCAGTCTCAGTGTAATAATTATAGGGGATAACTCGAGAGACTCTGTGCGTGGAACAAGATGACTACAGGACACAGCTTTAGAAGTGGTAAAGTCTATATTAACACACGGTGATACAAATGGATGCAGAAAGAAACTCAAGTCCACAACACTTGGTGTAAATATAAGATGCAGCTTAGCATTCTATAGAAACTTCAGAGGAAAATGCAAGCAAGCGAAAAGTCTATGAAGCACAGTTATTCTTGAGGATACTTGACACGAATAAATCCTTGTCTCAGTCCAAACACAGATAGGTAAACTTAGAAGGCAGTTCAAATCATATCTTAGCTCGACCAGGGAGGCCTGGAAAATAGTCTCAGGCTCTTGCAGAGCAGCAACAGCTTACATGTCCAGCAAATGCAGATGGAAGAGAACACGAGCAGCAGAGGAAGAAGGAGTTACTGGAGACGTATCTGGCCAGGGAGTACTCAGAGGTCAGGAGCTGGATGCAAGGCAGAATACTCAAGCACAGACTGAAGGCTGTGGTGGAGTTTTATAGTAGGAGGACACAATGCACATGAGACCAAAGACACCATCTTGGAAAAGGGCAGTCATGCAAAAGGGTAAAAAATGTTCAGAGTCCTGACACTCAGCCACCTGCTGCAACAAGACAATAGCCTCGGACAGACAGTTTTCAATTACATTTGTACCAAGAGTCATCATGGGATTACATTCACGTCGATCAATATCAACAACTATTAGACCCTGAGACTTTAGCTCTACCCTCCCCACTTTAACAGTAATTTCTTTACATCCTATCTGCGGCAAAGACTGACCATTACTGGCAACTACTGTTAGTTAATCAGTTGGGCAACGGGTAAGTTCTGAATCAGCCCAATACCTCTTGTACAGAATGTATAGCATAATGGTCACCTGGGAGCCAGTGTCCAGCAAAGCGTTCATGGGGATACCATCAATCACCACTGGAAGGATTGGTCTCCCTCCAACATACTTGGCTCTACAGTTCTTTGGGCCTGGGGATCCTATTCCTGGGGGTTGGCCCTCTGCCCCAGGGGTTGCTTGTTTAAAGGACAAAATCTTGCAAGATGACCGGCCTTGTAGCAGCGACGACAGATGGGACGTCCATACTGGTCATAGCGATCATTGTTCCTCCCTCGAAGTGGCGGGGCTCTCCTCCTCCAGAGCCACGGGACATCCTCTGGACTGGAAGTAAGCTGGATCTTTTCCTTGGGAGGACACCTGCAGGGACTGCACGGTTTTGGTAAGTGCAGCCATCCCTTTGGTCAACTCCTGGACCTGAAGACGCAGCTCCTCAGTTGGATCTTTATACAGAGTCTGTGCATCAGCCTCTACCGGGAGGGAAGGGAAAGATGTTGCTTCCTGATGGTACGTGATCGCTGGGCGCCTAGGGGGTGCTGGACGGCTGTCAGTGGACTCCTACAGTACCCGAATAGCCCTGTTCTTAAAATCAGCAAAGTCCAAATCAGGGTTTTGCAGGGTTATAATACGCAACTGTCCTCTGTGGGTACTGGATAGGAGTCCTTCAATGAACTGCTCCTTTAACAGTTTATCCTCGTCCTTCACACTATCAGGATCAACTTGCTTAACTGCTCGCAGCGCCTCCTGCAGGTTGATAGCATAGTCCCTTATACTGTCCTGCGCTCTCTGTTTACAGCCAAAGAACCTCATCTTGATTTCAGCTGCAGTGCGGGTGTCAAAAGTGTTTCTCAGCTTGGCCAGGATCTTTGCAACAGTCTCTTTATCTGTGTCCTGCCAGGCTTTCACTTCTCTGTGCGCTGCACCCGTTAGCTGTCCAATCAGGATATTCACTTTCTGGTTCCCAGACAGAGGGTAGACTTTAAACAAACAGCACAGTCTCTCTTTAAATTCACTCAGGGTATGTGACTCACCCGAGTACTGCGGTAGCCAGGCCGCTCCCGGTATGTAGGGCATAGACAGCGGCATTATGGGGACCGCTGCGGTGGGCGCTCCTCCTTGCGGCGCGGCCGGATTGGCGGCGGCGTCCGCCGCTGCATTGCCTTGTGGCGCGGACATTCTCTTCCTCCCCCCTAGTTAACGTTAGAAAGGGCCGGGGGTTGTGTGAGCTCACCGGCGGCCGCTTCGCATGCCCGATGCTCCGGGCTGTAGGCCTCAGCTCCTCCCCTTCTCGCGCCTGTCCTCTCTTCACTTCTTCGCGCTCTTTGGCAGGCTCCGCCCATGAAGGCCTGCCCCTTCTTCTTCCCGCTCGCGCCAAGCAGCGTGGCAATGGTGGCAACTGGCACCAATTTCGCATACAGTCTTTTACACAAACACAGTCTACGGTACACAGGACCCAGGGGGTATCGGGCTCCGTAATCCTGTTTGTGACACCAAATTGAGTCGCCCTCCCAGGGCTGTGGGATACTCGGTACCGGGTCGGTGTCAGTGGGATGTGTCACAGCAGCAGTGACCCGGACCGTGGACCTGGGCGCCCAAGTAATAGAAAGATGTGAATGGTGGAATGTAGTTGGATGAATAGTTCGTGACGCCACCTGTGGTGCTCGGCAAGGGAGTTGTTAAGCCAACGCTGCATGCAGATCCGCTGGGACTGATGGTATGGTGCAGCAAAGATGTAAAAGCTCCCCACAGGTGAAGCTATAGTCCCAGGGCAGCGTAGATGTGGTTGGCACGGGGATGTTGCAGTGCCAGAAAGGTAGGAAGCAGACAAGACACAGCGGGGTGCAATTTCTGTACCTTTACTAGATAACTGCAGTCCAGGGTCCTGATTACAGATGGTATTGGAGCAGGCTAGCCTGGAAGCAATTCAGGGATTTTCTCTCTGCAGACAGGCTGTGCAGTCTCCTTACTAGCGCTTGTTTGTGGGATCTCCAGTACCGAGTTACACTGAAGTTCCTCCTGTCAGATGTTTTCAAGAACCTCACTTGCACGGCAGACAGCTGTAGCCTATCTCGGGGACTCTCTACTCCTAAGTCCCGGCTCTCTATCCAAGCTGCTGTTGTGCCCTCAAGTCTTAGATGGGAGTAGGGCATTTACAGCCTCCTACTCCTCTGGTGTTTGTTGCAGGACCGTAAGTATCCGTACAACCGTGGATACCAGGCTCCAGTTCATGCGCTCTCTCCAGAGATGAGCTCTTCCTCCAGCTCAATCTCAGTGCTCCTTCCACACGTCTGCACACTTCACCCTCTGCAGACTAACTAACTACTCCATCCTCTTGGCCCTCAGAGAGCACTCCTCCCCTTGATCCCGGTTCAGAGTTCCCCCTGCTGGCCTGGAGTGGAACTGTGTTGCATGCATGGATTGACTGCGAGAGAGACCCATCATTGCCTCCAAGCCTGGCATTACCCTCCCCTGGAGGAAGGCAAAGCCACTGTGGTGACCATACTCCTGGGGGTGCCACACATAAGGACTCTCTAAAATTTTGAAGAGAGCAATGCATAATAACCATCTAAAAATTTGGAGAGAGCACCTTATGATGACCCTCTAAAAATATTAACTAAAGCTGACAATGAATTGAGGGTTGCAAGAGATGACAAAAGCAATAATAAAGGATTTTGGGGATATATCAAAAGTAAAAGAAAAGTCAAAGATGCTATAGGATTTTTACAGGATGAAAATGATGAAATGGTAAGACAGGATGTTGAGAAGGCTGAACTTTTAAATTCCTATTTTGCATCTGTTTTCTCTCAGAAAGGAAATGTAACATCAACTGTTCTTCACTGTCCTATTAAGGGAATAGAAGAATCCAGGATATCTATAAACAGAAAGATAGTGAGGAAACACTTAGCTAACCTAAGTGAATTTAAGTCTCCAGGTCCAGATGAATTAAACCCCAGAGTACTGAAGGAGATAGCAAAAGAAAATTTTGAACCCCTCTCCATAATCTTTTAAAATTCTTGGAGAACAGGAGAAGTGTTAGGAATCTGGTTTCTATCATGCCTATGCAGGAATCCAGATTCTCACATCTATCTCCAGAGGCTAAGTCCTTTGTTCCGTCTTCTGTGCATGCTCACGGGACGAGCTCCCATTGGAGTTCGGGAGTCAGGTGCTCAGGTCCCGCTCCGGATCCTATTGGCTCCTTTTGGAGACCTGGAGATTTCCGGCAGGTCCCGTACGCTATAAAAAGTGCGCATGGCCATTCTGCCATGCGCTATTATTTTTATACTGCTGCTGTGTGTATGGTGATGGATGCTTGGACTGGTGACTTATTAAGAAACCCCTTCCCTCTGATAATATGATTGTGTGAATGTGTGGGATTCAGTCAGTAGCAGCGCTAGCGCCAGCGCACGCTCAAGCTCCATCTGTAACAGCAGCTAGCGTCCTGCATCGCGCTTGCGATTTGGCGGTGCCTTCCTTGCGGCTTAGTTTACGCCGCGCTGCGGTAGCAGCTCTGCCGGGCGTTCACATTTGCGACGCCTCGCTACTTATTTTACGGTAAATCTAGACGGAGTAGTCCTGACGTCTAAGGCTACTCCTGTGACTATTAATACCGTGTCTGCCTCGCTGAAGTCTGTGACCTAGAACAGACTCAGCGGTTTTGTATGCTTTAAGCTTGCAGCTCTGTGACCATAACAGAGCTTGCTTTTGTGCATTGGGTGCAGTTAAACCCTGTGCACATTATCGCCACAGTGCTCTGCCTCTTTAGCAGCGGTTTTTCCATCCACTGCACGGTGGACCCTGAGTGGCGAAGGCACTTTATTTATTTTTTATTTAGTGCCTTCCACCACTCCTAACAAGAAGTCCCAGAAGACTGGAGAAGAGCAAATGTTGTTCCTATCTTCAAAAAGGGGAAGAAGGTGGACCCAGGCAACTATAGGCCGGTGTGTCTGACTTCTATGAAAGATCTTTGAACAAATTATTAAACAACATCTATGTCAGTACCTGGATAAGAATGAAGTGATTAAACAGAGTCAGCATGGGTTTGTAACTAATAAGTCATGTCAGACTAAATTAATTTCCTTCTATGACGGAATCACTAATTGGGTGGATCAAGGAAATGCTGTAGATATAGTATATCTTGACTTCAGCAAAGCATTTGACAAAGTCTCTCATACAATCCTTATTGAAAAAATGACTAAGTATGGAATGGACAAGGCAACTGTTAGGTGGATTCATAACTAGCTTAGTGATCGGACCCAAAGAGTGGTCGTAAATGGCTGCACATCCAGTTGGAAGAATGTCTCAAGTGGGGTACCACAGGGCTCTGTCCTGGGCCCCATATTGTTCAACATCTTTATCAATGATTTAGATGAAGGAATTGAGGGTAAACTGATTAAATTTGCTGATGACACAAAGCTAGGAGGGATAACTAATACTAGAGAAGAGAGAGAGAGGATTGAAAAAGATATAAATAAACTGGAGCAGTGGGCAGCAACTAACAGAATGGTTTTTAACAGGGAAAAATGCAAAGTACTACATCTGGGCAATAAAAATGAAAAAAGCATATACAGAATGGGAGCACTAGGGCTAAGCAACAGCACATGTGAAAAAGACTTGGGTATACTAATAGATCACAGACTGAATATGAGTCAACAGTGTGATGCAGCAGCAAAGGCAAATGCAATTCTAGGATGTATTAACAGAAGCATACAGTCTAGATCACGTGAAGTCATTATTTCCCTCTACTCCTCTTTGGTCAGACCTCATCTGGAATATTGTGTCCAGTTTTGGGCACCACATTTTAAAAAAGACATCAACAAACTGGAGCAAGTTCAGAAAAGAGCGACCAGAATGGTGACCGGTCTGCAAACCCTGTCTTATGAGGAAAGGTTGCAGGATTTGGGAATGTTTAGTTTGCAAAAGAGAAGACTGAGTGGAGACTTAATTGCTGTCTACAAATATCTAAAGGGCTGTCACATTGTAGAAGGATCATCTTTATTCTCATTTTCACAAGGAAAGACTAGAAGCAATGGGATGAAACTGAATGGGAGGAGACACAGATTAGATATTAGAAAAAACTTTTTGACAGTTAGAGTGATCAATGAGTGGAACAGGCTGCCACGAGAAGTGGTGAGTTCTCCTTCAATGGAAGTCTTCAAACAGAGGCTGGACAGACATGTGACTGGGATGATTTAGCGAATCCTGCTTTGAGCAGGGGGTTGGACCAGATGGCCCAGGAGGTCCCTTCCAACTCTACGATTCTATGATTCTATGTAGCAAGGACAGCTTGATGACCCTGCTGATGTGCTGGAGTAGGAGGTGAAGAAAAAGAAGAAACCATGAAACGTATACTTTTTTGGATGAGAAGAGGGGCATGGGAATATATCAAAAAAAGGATCATTTTAATTGCCTTTGTGATCCGCTGCGCTCATCCAGTGGGGATGAGAAGTCTGCCCCAATCCAGGCCTTGTACAATTTTACCCTGCAAAAAATGTAATGAGGGACGCATGTTGACCCTATGAAGATTTTGATTGAGGACCACCTGATGATCCTATAAGATTTTGAGTTAGGGTCAAAGATTTTGAGTGAGGGCCACCTGGTGACCCTGTTGATATAGTGGAGGAGGAGGACAAAAAAAAAAGAATAAACCATTAACTTTATACCTTTCTGGATGATAAGTGGTGCATGGGAATACATCATAAAAAACTGAATATTTTAATTGGCTTTATGAGCCGCTGCTGTCATCCAGTGGGGATGAGAAGTCTGGGCCAATCCAGGCCTTGTTCATTTTGATAAGAATCAGACTGTCAGCATTTTCAGTTAACAGACGGATGCATCTATCAGTTATTATACCCCTGGCTGCACTAAAAACTCGCTCTGACAAAATGTTAGAGGCAGGCAAGGCAGCACCTCCAAGGCATAGAGGGACAGTACATACCATGTGTCAAGCTTAGGTACCCAATATTTGGACGGCACAGAGGAATCATGGAGGACGCTGGTACGGTCCGCTAGCTGCTCCTTCACCATCTTTCAAAACGTTTTCCTCTGTCAGACTATCTCACACATCAGGGCCTGGGTGCTGGGAGGGTCTAATAAAACAGTCCCAGACCTTTAATATTGTTGAGAAATTGTGGGGAGATAACTAATGAGTGGGAGTCTAAAGATAACTGAAAACACCAACAGAAACTAAACTACCCAAATGAAAGCATAATAAATATCAATCTTTATTATATATAACAAAAAAGTGGGTGTGTCTGTACAGTGAATAAAGTGGCAATTAATGATATGTAGAACTTATTACGTTCAACATTACAATCTTAGTGGACTATTAATCCACTACGTATTCCATGGGAAGACACAATAACCCAGCTTCTTATCAGCTTAAAGTGTAATGGATAGAAAACCTTTGGTATATGGTGTGACATCGCCACCTAGTGTCTACAGCAGCATATAAGAAAAAGGGGTTACCGATTACCTATAGTGGAGCTATTGAAATGGTTAGCACTCGACTGAAGGGTTGAATGCACGGTGCTAGTGAAAAGGATCCAGCGGTCCCTTAATCATAAGTTCAATAGAATCACTGCACACGTAAATATGCTTAAGCTGTCGCTTCTTCACTGTCTATCAATTAATAAATACTCACCTTAAGCATATTTACGTGTGCAGTGATTCTATTGAACTTGTAGTGGGGTTATAGCAGCCAGTTTTCAACACAATACACCAACCGTAGTACAGGGTATAACATCTCCACCTAGTGGCTATGGACTCAGATTGAAGCACTCAAGAACAAAGCGGTTATCCATCTAAATCATAAAGTGCCTATTATGAAGTAGAAAGTGCTAGAGGTCATGGATAGAATATCCACAATACACGTATATAGATAGATAAAGTGCAGATGGCAATATGTTACTAGGCTGACACATGGAACAAAATACAAGTTAAATGGATTACAAACAGAGGAAAACAACGTATGCAATGACTAAAGAAATAATAATTACCACAGATCCCTCTTACGTGCGTTTCGCCAATTGGCTTCCTCAGAAGGGTATCAATTAAATATTGTTGCCCTGCCTCTGTTGGACCTGGGGTCTGTCTCCCCCGTTTCTCCTCCTTGTGTTCCCAAGGAACTATGACCTGTTGTGAGTTCATTTTCCCCTTCATTACTGAGGCCCGAGGAACTCCCTCTTCTGGTAAAGAAAGGTAGTGAGCCTGATTATCAAACACCTGAGGCTGATGATGATGACTGGCTGAGTGGAGTTACTGACTGGATATAAGGCTGCCGACGCCCTTCTGCCCTGCGGGTGATTTCTCTGTGGGATCCTTGGAGACCAGTCTGAATTCCTGCTCCTCTAAAGCTAAGTTTGCTGCTCGGCCTTTTGCTTTGGTGCTTTGACTTTGTTTTGCTTTGTTTTTCTGGATTTCTGCCATTCCCTGCTGGGGTGTGCTGAATTCATTTAGCTCTGTCTTCTGAAAATACCTGAGTGCTGATTTAGTTTTTGAAGCCTAGCTGCTTCAGGGCCTTTTTCATATCAGCTTGTTGGCTATGTCTTTGATAGGGTTTTGGCAGATTGCAGACAGCAGCCTTCCTGTCCTTTCCTATCTAGGTAGTTTTGGGCCCCGTCTTTGCTCAGTCTATCTTTCTGTCTGTGTTAGTATTTTCATCTTGCTTCACCGTCATTATATGTTGGGGGCTGCCTATTGCTTTGGGGTCTGCTCTGGGGCAGTTTAGATTTCCCCTTTCTTTCTTTAGGCCTATGTAATTCTCCGGCTGTGATCGAGGGGTCTAGGGCATCGTAGGAACCCCCCACGGCTACTGCTAGTTGTGTTGATAGGTTCAGGGGTCTGCAATCTGATAGTTGCCAACTTCTCTGGTTTTATGGACTTAGCTTGTATTTCTGCTTTTGCCTCCTACGGTGACTCATTCATAACAATGACCTCTGCCACCAGGGTTGTCACATGGGAATTTTTTTACTAGTTGTTCGACTAGGGCCTTCTAGTATTGTTTTGCACCATTTTACCAGCCCTCTCCGCTGCAGGAAGGAAAGATGAAAAGTTCTCCTTGCAACGCGAGTCAAGAAGGGTGAACAACCAGTAAGTAATCGTGTTGGGCAAAATGCTTATAATGCGGGGGGGTCACAAGAAAGGCTGCAGGACATAAAGTCAGCCATGTGTGCCAGACTGGCAACAGCCAAGACTTCCCTGCCTGCACCAAGAGTACGACTCTCCATCTCTTCCTTCTCCCTCTCCTCCTCCTCTTCCACCCATCCACACTGAACAGATGGGATAAAGCTGGTGTGATAGTACCCTTTGTAACCAGGCAATCATCTCCTGTTACTCCTCCTCCTCCACAGACTCCTCTATCTCATTATTGCACAATACACGCTGAGAAGATGAGATGAGTCTGGGCTGGGTAGTATCACCCTGTGTACTTTCTTCCCCCATCTCCACCTGGTCCACATGAAAATCTTCCTATGTAACTGTGAGCAGCAAATGTTTGAGTAGACACAGAAGTGGGATGGGAACTCTGATTATGGGGTCATCGCTGCTCATCATCTTGCCAGACAGGCGGCAGCTGTAGCTGACTTGCGGAAATGGACGCACACATAGGTAGGTTTTCAGGAACCGCTAAACCACAAAGTTTAGCACGTGTGTTAGGCATGGGGTATATGTGCACTGTGGCCAAGCTTCAGAGCACCACCATGTCATGACCATTATCACACACGACTGTGCCTGGTTTTAGGTTCAGCAGCAAGAGCCACAGATCTGTCTGGTCTGTTATAGCTTTCAACTAAGCGGCTGTGTGCTGTCTGTCACCTAAACAAATTAGTTTCATCAGAGCTTGTTCCTGCTTCACCGAGGCATTGCTGCGGTGCCTAAAGCTTGAGAATGAAATGGATGACTTACTAACAGATGACAATTTGAAGGAAAATGATTAAGAGGGGATGCAGGGACTAGTGAAGGATGTGGAGGAAACCCTGATGGAACTAGGGCCAGCAATCCTTGATGTTGGTAGCATGTGTACCGTCCCTGTACCGTCACATGGTGCGATTCGGTCCTGACCTCCACAAGGTACAATCAGTGTGCCGTCAGGGAAATGTAGCTTTCATGGACACAAGCACTTGTCCATGTGTCGGTCATTAAGTGGACATTCCAAGTAAATGAGTTTGTCAAGGCATGGGTGATTTTATTGGACATGAGCTGGTGTAAGCTGGGGACAGCACACTGGGGAAAAAAAGTGGTGGCTGGAGATCAAGTAGTGTTTGGGCCTGTGGGTGGCTGGGTATTTTCTCTTACATTCTAAAGCCAGGGGTATGTACATCTGAACACTGCACTGGATCAAGGAATTGGACGTGGTTGCTGATAGTGCTTGCAAATGTTGTAGAGCAGGAGGCCTCCATGCTAGTGTCCAGGTCAGGGGATTGCAAGGCATGTACCACAGGGGAAGAGTCATTGGTATCACCCCCAGACACTGATTGAGGTGTTTGGTCTACCTAGTTGGGTGCTTTGATGACACGTGCCTGAGCATGTTTGCGGTGCTCAGGCTGGTAATAGTCTGACCCCTGCTGATCTTGGTATGGCACAGGTTGCAAATGAACATTCTTTTATCGTTTGCACTTTCTTGAAAAAAGTGCCATACTGGGGAACACCTAACCCTTGATTTGGGAAATTGCTTCTCCCTCTGGCCACACCACTGTTTCTTCCTGCCTTTTGTGGTGCTGCAGATCCCTCCTCATCTGTGCTGCTGCCCTCGCTCTGCATGGCACTTTCGCAAGTTGAGTCAATGACTTCATTGTTCGCCCTCTGGTCATCCCGACTTGTTGAGTTAACAACATCATTTATTGGCAACTGTGTCACATTATCATGTACCTTTTGAGACACTATTTGCTGTTCCCCACCATCATCTTGTTCTGACTGTGACTTAAATATTTGGGCATCACTGCACACTATTTGCCTGTTAGGCGTCAGATTTCTTGCTCTGCACAGCAGGAATCTAGAGCCGTACATCCAGCGGTCTCCCATTCTCTTCCGGCCGCTCAGGGACCTGCACAGCAATCCCGGCGTCCTGCCCAGGCTCGCTCCCAGGGTCTGGATGTTGCTGCCACCTCTGGTCCAGTGATGGTAGCGCAACCTACTTCACAAGGAATCGCTCCAGAGGCCAAGTCCTCTCGCCGTGCTACTGGGCATGCTCGCAATACGATCTCTCAGTGGAGATCAGGGATCACGTGCTCAGGTCCTGCTCCAGATCTGATTGGTCCTTCTCAAAGGAATGGAAGGTCCCGGAAGCGCATGGCTATAAAAAGCCCGCATGGTGGCTCGGCCATGCGCTAGTGTAGACTATTATGCTGTGTGTGAAAGGTGATGGATGCATGTGCTGGTGACTGACTTATTTGAAACCCCTTCCCTCTGATAATATGAATGGTGACAGAGCGTTGGTCTTAGTCAGCCCCAGGTAGTGGCAGTCTATGCGCCACTGAGCTTACCACGCCATACACTAGCGTCCGACGGTGTCCGGCTCCTCCGGCACTGTCGTTAAGCGGCTTCAGTTATTGCCACGCTGCAGTAGCAGCATCTATTGGCGTTTGCGGCTGCAACGCCACCCGCTGGTTACCCTGTGAGGATAACAGGGCCAGCATCTTTATCTAATTTACTCAGAGGCGTCTCGGTGTCTGAACAGAGCCGGTCTTAGGCTCTCGGATGACGTTAACCCGAGCGCTGTACTTCACCTCTTAGCGTATCTGCCATTGTCCAGCAGCGGTCTTATCATCTACCGCACGGTGGACCCCGGGCGGCGAACGCACCTCCTATTATTTATATTTGGTGCATTCCGCTATCCCTAGCATTACACTAGCGCCAGGGTCTGGCTGGTAATGGCAGATCTGCAGCAGCTGCAGCGCTACATTCGGCAGCTGGAGAGCAAGTTGGTGGCTATTGAGAGCACCAACTCAGCTGCGAATGCTGCACTAGGTGCTGCTCAGACAGTCGCTGAGGCTGTCTCACGTGTGCCCGCACTTTTGCCCACACCGACAATTTCTCGCCTCCCGCTCCCCAACAAGTTTTCAGGTGACAGCGCCACCTGTAGGGGATTCGTGAGCCAGTGCTCTATTCAGCTCGAGTTACTGGCTGCACGGCTTCCTTCAGAGCGGGCTAAGGTGGGGTTTATTGTGTCACTTTTGTCTGGCAGAGCATTACAGTGGGCTACGCCAGTGTGGGAACGTGATGATCCCGTGGTTCAGGGTGCTTCTAAGTTCCTCGCAGCACTGAAGCAGGACTTTTTGGGACCATGGATCACGCACGACACCTCTCTCTAATTACTATCCCAAAGACAGGGGTCGCTCGCGGTTAGCCATTATGCCGTCCGATTCCGGACATTGGCTTCCGAATTAGAGTGGCCGGGCAAAGCATTAGTCCCGGTGTTTTGGAGAGGGCTAGCTGAGCACGTCAAAGATGCTCTAGCTACCAGAGAGGTTCCCACAAGTCTGGAGGAATTGATTGCCGTCTCCACCCGCATTGACCTCCGGTTTACAGAGCGCGGGTTGGAACGTGCACAATCCAGACGTAGGGTTAACTTGGCTCCCACATTCACCGAGCCGCTAACATACCCCGCACAGGAGCTTTCATCCTCCATTTCGAACCTATGGAGGTGTCTCGCACCGGCCCAAAGCCACGTCCGATGCGAAGCTCTGTACGTTGCTATCAGTGCCGACAGTTCGGTCACCTGGCTAGCACGTGTCCTCTGCGGGCGAAAAAACGTCCATGTCCAGTGGCTGTAGGTGGTGGACAGTCCAATATGAAACCCTTCTCACCCAAACCGGTATTCCGGGGTACCTTAGACAGTGAGTCCTCCACTTGGGAGGCAGAAGTTACCGTGGATTCTGGGGCCGAGGGTAATTTTATGTCCTCTACCTGTGGTGTATCCTATATGGTATTCCACAAAAAGCCTATCTCTATGGGATAACAGATGTATAATGTGTTCCATGCAAATAATGTGATTTCTGTGTAAACTGTATGTTGTAACACATTGTGAGAACTATTGACAAGCCCCATTATCATTAGTAAAGAGACAGTTATCTTCAAATTATAACTGCTTGTTCATAATTGTGGATTAGGTGCACAAACCACCATCACCACCATCCTCCTCTACTTAAAAGGCAGCTACTGCTCAAATCGTTATTCAAAATGATGTTACAATAGGTAATGGCTCTATTCGTGTCAGAGAATGATGGTGAAAAACAAATAATTCTGATAGGGGTCCGTGGCTCCCTCTTTATCCTGTTCTGGAACGCAAGTATTAGAGTTGTCCACTCTCCCTCTCTATGTTGTTATTAATCTATTTTCTGGTTATAAGGTATTAAATTAAAAAAAAGCGGTAACATGGAAAAGAGATTTATTGCAACAGGTTGTTTTGCATGGTCATGTTATTTATTCGTTTGCGTTGTGCGTTTAGCTAGTGCTGTCAAAATTTCACAGCTGTCGGTATGTGGGCAAGTGTTTTAATTTAAAAAAAAACATTTATTTATCTCTTCAATACAAAAAGTGAAACTTGGTTGGGGCTCCTTTGGCATCAATTACTGCATCAATGCAGCGTGGAATGGAGGCGATCAGCATGTGGCACTGCTGAGGTGTTATAGAAGTCCAAGTTACTTTGATAGCAGCCTTCAGCTCATCTGCATTGTTGGGTCTGGTGTCTCTCATCTTCCTCTTTATAATACGCCATAGATTCTCTGCGGGAGTTTGGTTAGGTGAGTTTTCTGGCCAATCAAGCACAGTGATACTGTTGTTTGTAAACCAGGTATTGGTATTTTTGAGAGTGTGGACAGGTGCCAAGTCCTGCTGGAGAATGACATGTCCATCTCCAAAAAGCTTGTCAGCAGCGGGAAGCATGAAGTGCTGTAAAATTTCCTGGTAGACGGCTGCACTGACTTTGGTCTTGATAAAACACAGTGGACCTACACCAGCAGATGACATGGCTCCCCAAACCTTCACTGATTGTGGAAACTTCACACTAGACTTCAAGCAGCTTGGATTGTGGCCTCTCCACTCTTCCTCCAAACTCTGGGACCTTGATTTCCAAATTAAATGCAAAATTTACTTTCATATGAATACAACACCTTGGACCACTGAGTAACAGTCCAGTTGTTTTTCTCCTTGGCCTAGGTAAGATGCTTCTGGTGTTGGCTATTGGTCATGAGTGGCTTGACACAAGGATTGTGACTAGTGTTGAGCGATACCGTTCGATACCCAAAAATATTGTATCGGATCGTATCGCCCGATACAAAAAAAATATCAGGTATCGCCGATTCCGATACCGGAAGTCCCATTCAAGTCAATGGGACTTCCGGTATCGGAATTTAAAAAAGCCCTTTATTTCCTTGTTGGCTAATTCTACATAATTGAAAACAAATAAGAATCATGTAGAATGTATTGTGGGAGGTGGAGGAGACATTAAAGGCATAGTGGTTTATTCAAATCACATGGCATAGCATTAATTCCAATTTTTTTTTTCAAGACGTTTGGAGTTAAAAAGATATTGACTATGTTAACTTTTTTATATTTAGTCAGATATGTATGTTTCACAACTTCCATGCTCTTCACCTTCTTTTGTACTTCTCCCACACTTTCTCCTTCATTATCCGCAGCAGTAGCATTTTTTTCATCAACTTTTTCTTCACCTTATTCATCTTCTTCTTCTTCACCTTCTTCCCATTAATTTTTTTTTTCCATTCTTCATATTCTTCTTATTCAGCTATTATTAATTTTCATATGCTATTTCTTCATCTTCTTCCTATTCTTCTTTTTCTTCATTTTCTTATGGTGACAGGCATTCCTGTAGTACTTATCTATAAAAGTTATAAGAATTCACCTTACGTTCTGCCTGTCACAAAAGATTTACAACAGGATTTGTCCGCATTCAGTTTGGCCTGCAGCAGCAGGCATTTTCCAGGGGCACCACGAGGAGGAACGGACTCACCCCCATTTACTGCTTAGTCTTCTTCTGCTTATAATTTTGATTTCTTCTATGCTGATTTTTAGTCTTATGCTTAATGTTCTTCTGCTTTCTGTTCTTCTGCTTTAGCTTCTTCTGTTCTTCTGCTTCTTGTTCTTCTGTCTTTTGTTCTGTATCTTGGTGGTTGTCTTCATGTTGTTTGTCCTCTTGGTCTTATTATTTAGGGTCATATTTCTGGTCTTCTTTGGTGTGGTCTTCAGGGTCATCGTCATCAGGGTCGTCGTCATGGAGATCAATAAGGATTACCAAAGACAATTTCAAAAAGCTTGATCTTGGAAATGTAGCAGAAGGTACAAGAAGGCTGAGAAATTGGCGAGAACCAGCTGACAGTACTGGAACCCGTAGTGGCAGCAGAAGGAACAATAGCCAATGGCACTACTGAGGAACAGCTGACGGTGCTGGACCCCGGTTACTATGCAGGAAGTACCTGTGCTAGAAACCACTACCAAGGACCAGCTGACGTTGCTGGACCTCGGATACCGAGATGGAGGCACCTAGGCCAAAGGCTCTGGCGAGAACCAGCAGACAGTGCTGGAACCCGGATGGGTAGCAGAAGGAACAAGAGCCAATGGCGCTACCGAGGACCAACTGACGGTGATGGACTACGGTTACTAAGCAGAAGGTACCTTTGCTAAAAAGCACTACCAAGGACCAACTGACGGTGCTGGACTTCGGATACCGAGATGGAGGCACCTAGGCCAAAGGCTCTGGCGAGAACCAGCTGACAGTGCTGGCACCCGGATGGGTAGCAGAAGGAACAAGAGCCAATGGCACTACCGAGGACCAACTGACGGTGCTGGACCACGGTTACTAAGCAGAAGGTACCTGTGCTAAAAAGCACTACCAAGGACCAGCTGACGGTGCTGGACCTCGGATACCGAGATGGAGGCACCTAGGCCAAAGGCTCTGGTGAGAACCAGCTGACAGTGCTGGAACCCGGGTGGGTAGCAGAAGGTACCCATCCAAAGCAAAGTAGCCAGGCCGCAAGCCGGCCACAGTTACCAAAACCCACAGTCCTACAGGGGGTCCATGTCCCATTGGCACTACGGATCCAGCCTTCAGTGCCAGTTCCCACAGCCCACATAGGAGTCACCTAAACGGCAGGCACCGTAGAGTCTGCTAACCCGGCCGCAAGATGACAGGACAACGGATTGGTGGCATAGTGACCTTGACACTACCCGGAAACAGCTGGCGTGCTGGAACCAGGCTGGGCAACAGGGAGTACCCGTGCCAAAGACACTGCCGAGCACCAACTGGCGTTGTTGGAACCCAGGGACAATCATGGTGAAGGCCGAGGCCTACTTGGTGGTAGTTTTAGATTGTTTAGAGGGAGCAGGACACTTTGCCCTCCACACAGCAGGGGATCAGCTGACATTACTGACCCCCACTTTAACATGAACGAGTGTTTTTTTCTGTGTGGACAGCACTTCCGAGCACCAACTGGCATTGTTGGAGCCCAGGGACAATCAGGGTGCAGGCCGAGGCCTACTTGGTGGCAGTTTTAGATTGTTTGTAGGCTACAACAGACTGTCAACGTGCTCCAATTAGGCATCTGTTTCCACTCTGTTTCCAGGATTTCACGTGACCACCAACACCGCCAGTTTATGCGTACAGCAGCCGTCTGACCAATCCACATGTGTTCCTGTGTTACTGGGGTTCTGTAATGTCAGCAGATCCCCTGATGTGTGTCTGCCACTGTCTCCTGCTCTGTCCACATTCCCACCGCTTGCAGTGGGAAGGTGGACAGCGCAGGAGATAGTGGTGGACACATATTGGGGGATCTGCTCACGTAACAGAACACCAGGAACACAGGAACAAGTGTGGAATGCGTGGACGGCAACTGTGAGCAGGAACTGGCGGTGTTGGAGGTCAGGGGAAATACTAGAGACAGAGTGGAGACAGTGGCCAAATCAGAGAATGTTTAAATCTGAAGTAGTTACAATTTGGAGGCAGCAGCAGTTTGCCCTCCACACAGCAGGGGATCAGCTGACGTTACCGAACCCCACTTTCACATGAACGAGTGTTTTTTTCTGTGTGGACAGCACTTCCGAGCACCAACTGGCGTTGTTGGAGCCCAGGGACAATCATGGTGCAGGCCGAGGCCTACTAGGAGCCAGGTGTAAATCGGAGGTATTTTGACTTTGGAGGGAGCAGGACACTTTGCCCTCCACACAGCAGGGGATCAGCTGACGTTACTGACCCCCACTTTAACATGAACGAGTGTTTTTTTCTGTGTGGACAGCACTTCCGAACAACTGACGATGTTGGAGCCCAGGGATAGTCATTTTGTAGGCTGAGGCCTACTTGGAGGCAGTTTAAGATAAGACGTTGTTTGAATTTGGAGGCAGCAGGAGAGTTTGCCGTACACACAGCAGGGGATCAGCTGACGTTACCGAACCCCATTTACACATGAACAAGTGTGTTTTTCTGTGTGGACAGCACTTCCGAGCACCAACTGGCGTTGTTGGAGCCCAGGGACAATCAGGGTGCAGGCCGAGGCCTACTAGGAGCCAGGTGTAAATCGCAGGTATTTTGACTTTGGAGGCAGCACCACTTTGCCCTCCACACAGCAGGGGATCACCTGACGTTACCGAACCCAACTTACACGTGAGCGAGTGTTTTGTCTGTGCGGACAGCACTTCTGAGCAACAACTGGCGGTGTCGGAGCCCAGGGAAAATCAGGTAGTAGGCCGAGGCCTACTTGGTGGCAGTTTTCCATTGTTTCTAGACTACTACTAACTGTCAACGTACTCCAATTAGGCCTCTGTCTTCACTCTGTTTCGAGTATTTCCTCTGGCTTCCAACCACGCCAGTTGCTGCTCTGAAAAGCCGTCTGCACAACCCACACTTGTTCCTGTGTTACTGGGGTTCTGTAACAGCAGCTTCTCCCTAGAGGTGAGTCAGGGAATGTCTCCTGCTCTGTCCACTTTTCCACTACAAGTAGTGGGAATGTAGACAAAGCAGGAGACATTGCCGGACTCACCTCTGGAGATGAGCAGATGTTACAGGACCCAGGTAACACAGGAACAAGTGTGGATTGTGCAGACGGCACTTGAGAGCAGAAACAGGCGGTGTTGTAGGCCGGAGGAAATACTCAAAACAGAGTGGAGACAAAGGACAAATCAGAGAACATATTAAATCAGAGGTAGTCAGAAGTTGTAGGCAGCAGGAGAGTTTGCCGTACACACAGCAGGTGATCAGCTGACGTTACCGAACCCCACTTAAACATGAACGAGTGTTTTGACTGTGCGGACAGCACTTCTGAGCAACAACTGGCGGTGTCGGAGCCCAGGGAAAATCAGGTAGTAGGCCGAGGCCTACTTGGAGCCAGGTGTAAATCTGAGGTTGTTTGACTGTGGAGGGGGCAGGATACTTTGCCATACACACAGCAGGGAATCAGCTGACGTTACCGAACCCTACTTACACATGAGCGAGTGTTTTGTCTGTGTGGACAGCACTTCTGAGCAACAACGGGTGTTTCTGTAGCCCAGGAAATAAAGTTCAGGTCATAGAAACATGAACACAACAGGAGACCTGGATCCTGCCAGCCAATTATTTATTCTGGAAGAGGACTGGCAAATTCAGGTGAGATCCAGGCCTTGTTCATTTTCAGAAAAGTAAGCCGGTCAACATTATCGGCGGATAGTTGCGTGCGACAGTCTGTTACCACACCACCTGGAACACTAAAGACACGTTCCGATAATACACTGGCAGCAGGGCAAGCCAGCACCTCCAATGCATACTGGCTAAGCTCTGGCCATGTATCCAGCTTAGAGACCCAATACTTGAATGGGGAAGAGCCGTCTGGGAGTACACTAACAGGGCAAGACAAGTAGTCTGTCACCATCTGACGGAAACGTTGCCTCCTGCTGACTGGAGCCGTCTGTGATGGTGTAGCCGTTTGTGGCAGTCCCACAAAACTTTTCCACATTTGGGCCATACTGGCCTTGCCTTGTCCTGCGGCACTGCCACTGCTACCTCTTTGTGCAGAGCTTCCTCCACTGCCTCTACCCACATGGCTGCTTTGAAAAGCACTACCAGCAACACTTGCGGGGGGAATGGAGAACATAATGGCCTGCACAAGTGTTTCTTGGTACTCCCGCATTTTTCGCTCCCGGTTCAACTGTGGTTTGAGGCTTTGTAAGTTGTCCCGGTAGCGAGGATCTAGGAGGGTGTACACCCAAAAATCAGCCGTGTGGAGAATGTTGGCAATGCGGCGGTCATTTAACAAGCACTGCAGCATGAAATCAACCATGTGCTGCAGACTGCCAACTGGACCGGAAACGCTGTCCCCAGCTTGAGGCAGCATCTCAGCCTGCTCAGCATCACCCCACCCTCGCTGTACACACTGACTACTAGAGCCTTGTGTACCTCCCTCCTCTGGAGAGATGTGTTCCTCCTCCTCCATTGACTCCTCGTCATCCTCCTCACTAAGTGTCCCCTGCCTGGGCCTTTGTGTGGAGGCACGTTGCGCAGACTTGCCAGAAGCAGATGGCATTTCTGACTCCTCATCCTCGACCTCTTCAAAAACCTCCTCACTTAGTGCTTGTAAGGTTTTTTGAAGCAGACAGATAAGGAGGATAGTGATGCTGACTAGTGCATCATCTGCACTGGCCATCCGCGTGGAGTCATCGAAGGCACGCAAAACTTGGCAGATGTCCCTCATAGTGGCCCACTCAGTGGTGGTGAAGTGTGTCCGGCGCACAATGCGACTTGTTTGCGCCTGATGCAGCTGGTACTCCATTACTGCTGCGTGCTGCTCACACGACCGCTCCAACATATGTAACGTTGAATTCCACCTGGTGGGGAGGTCACATATGATGCGATGTTCTGGCAGGCGGAATCGGCGTTGCAGAGATGCAATGCGCGATCTTGCCATGCTGGAACGCCACAAGTGAGCACACTCTAGGCGAACCTTGTGCAGCAGTGCATCAAGATCCGGATAGTCCCTCAGAAAGCTCTGCACGACCAAATTGAGCACGTGTGCCAGACATGGTATGTGAGTGAGGTTGCCTAGGCCCAGAGCTGCCACTAGATTTCGGCCATTGTCACTCACTACCAAACCTTGCTGGAGATTCGCTGGCACAAACCACACATCGCTCTCCTGCTTGATGGCATTCCAGAGCTCCTGTGCTGTGTGGCTCCGATTCCCCAAAGAAATTAATTTAAGGATGGCCTGTTGACCTTTGGCCACATCTGTGCTCATATCTGGCCTAACAGGCTCATGCAGTGCTGATTCCGAGGAACTAGAATAGGAGGAGGACTCAATATGTACAGACTGCATTCCTGCAATCCTTGGAGTTGGCAGAATATGTACAGAGCCACTCTCCAGATCTGTACCCGGCTCCACAACATTGACCCAATGGGCAGTGAGGGAAAGGTATCGTCCCTGTCCATGGCTACTGCTCCACGCATCGGTGGTCAGGTGGACCTTGCTACTGACGGCGTTTAGTAGCGCATTTTTAATTTTTACCTCCACATGCTTTTGCACGGCAGGGACGGCTTGCCTGCTGAAATAAAAGCGGCTGGGCACATTGTATTGTGGAACTCCCAATGACATCAAGTTCCGGAAGGTGTCAGTCTCCACCAGCCTGAATGACAGCATCTCAAGGGCCAGTAGTTTGGCAATGCCGGCATTCAGAGCCAGTGCTCGGGGATGGTTTGCCGAGTATGGCCGCTTTTTCTCCCATGCCTGTGCTACCGATTGCTGGTGAGTGGCCTGGGAGTGTGCTGATGACTGAGAACGTGGTTCAGTGGGTGGAATTTCACTGGGTCTCTGGACAACAGTGGCAGTGATTCTTCCATGGCGTTCCAGTGAGGAAGCCGAACCAGCTGTGTGTGAGCTGGAGGAAGAGGCCCCAACACGAGCTGAAGAGGTGGTAGGTGCTGCTGAAGGTTGGCGTACATCTTCAGTGTGTCTGTGTAACTCCACCTCGTGCTTGGTACGCACATGTTTCCACATATTTGTGGTATTGAGGTTGCTCACATTTTTCCCTCGTTTCACTTTCTGATGACACAGCTTGCATTTGACAAAGCAAATGTCATCTGCAACTGTGTCAAAAAAAGACCACGCACTGCAAGTCCTGGGAGCGCCCGTTTTCTGTTTTGGAAGAGGATTGCTCCTCACGGGTGCCAAAGTGGAGGCTACAGGCAACCAAGTCTGCCTCCGCCCTCTCCCTCCTCTTTTGGCCGTTCGGGGAATCTCTTCCTCAGAGCTGCTCCCACCACCTTCCTGTGGCTGATGCCATGATGGGTCAAGGACCTCATCATCTCCACTCCCCTCTTCAAGCACCGGCTGGTCCTGGGTTGTCTCGCCAGCACCGTACGCACCAGAAATTGGCAACTGAGTCTCATCATCATCAGATGAGCACTGAGGTGTGCTGACAATAGGCACTGGCCCACCCGCCTCTTCAGATTCAGAGGGACAAAGCAGTTGCGCATCACTGCATACTCCCTCTTCTTCACGCTCTAGAATGCTGCTTGGCTGGCCACCTCTTTCCAAGCCAACAGATTCTGAGAACAGAAGTAAAGATTGAGATGGCTCCTGTCCAGGGCTCTCAGACTGCCTGGGCAATTTGGCAGGTGGTGAAGAGACAGATGGTTGCTCTTCAGTGCTCTGGCCCTGGGAGGATGCGGAAGTCATTGAAGTGGATGCGTTAGCTGCCATCCATCCGACAACGGCTTCAATTTGTTCGTCACACAGCAGTGGGGTACGGCGAGGTCCTACAAAGCTGCGCATGAAGGACTGTTGCCTGGTAAAAGTGGGGGATGCCGGGTCACTGGTGGCCGCAGCAGACACCGAATCCCCACATCCTCTCCCTGCTGAATCCCCCCGTCCTCTCCCTGCTGAAACTCCACGGCCACGACCACGTGCCTTACTCCCTGCCTTCTTCATCTTGGTAGACTGATAAAGATAGGCAGAAAAGTAAAAAAGGGGTGGCTTAGTGTTCTTATTCCTGAACACCTGCTAACCAGTATAAGAAACACTAGTTTGGCTAAGAGTGTGTGTACTACACTTTAATATGATCTAATGTGGCCTACACAACTGTAAAGTGGAGTGTTTGGTGAACTTTATTTCCTTTTTTTTTGGGGGGGAAAGAAAAGGATGTGACCAAAGTTTGAAAGCCATAGTATCACAAACTTTTTGGAGCGATTACAATGCAGGAAGCTAACCTACAATGCAATTGATGAGGCTCCAAAAAATAGGGTGATACTAGTCTGGCTGGCCCTGAAGGGCACAAGCCAGCAAAAAGGCTCCTCTATCTAATCCTATATAGTGTTTGCAACCAACCAATGACAATGGATGCGGATGGAAGCACACTAATATAGGAGCAAAAATCTGGCTAAATTTGCTGCAAAAAAAGGACTATGTATGAGGCAGTGACGCACGCTGAGCGGACTACAACCAGCGGTGGCTGTAGAACACACTGCAACGTGAGCTGCACTTACACACAGAGAGACCTATCAGACAGCCAAAAACAGTGCAGAGAAATGGGCTATAGCACTGAAAGGCTGCTGAAAGGCTCTGCTGTCCACTCCTTTAGTGTTTGCAACCAAGGTATATGGATACGTATTGAAGCACACTATACAGGAGAAAAAAAAAGCAGCAATAAAAGAAAATTGTGTATGAGGCAGAGACACACGCTGGGCGGCCTACAAGCAGACATGCCTGCAGGACACACTACACAGCGTGGGTCTGCACTCACACAGCCCTTGCAGACAGCTATTAAAACAGCGCTGCTGGGCTACAAAAATGCTACAGTGGTGGATTATGTAGCCTGGGTAGAGCAATAGATATGTTTCATGATCGCTATTTCTAACTGTCCCTCACAGTCTTCAACAGCAGCCTGTCCCTAACTGAATTCACAGCAGAGTGAACCCGAAATGGCGGCTGCTGCGGTTTTTATAGTGCATCATGACATCATTTCAGCAGTCAATCACAGCAATGCCAGTAGTTAACATGCCTACATGCCTAACAGGATGTGCCCACACTTCTGAGGATCCCCATTGGCTGAATCAAATCGAGCGGGCTCCTAGCATTATGGGAACTTCCAATTCCGGTATTCGATATGAAAAAAGTATCATAACTAAGTATCGGAATTCCGATACAGCTAATATCGGCCGATACCCGATACTTGCGGTATCGGAATGCTCAACACTAATTGTGACACTTGTAGCCCATCTCCTAGATACGTCTGTGTGTGGTGACTCTTGAAGCAATGACTCCAGCAGCAGTCCACTCCTTGTGAATCTCCCCCAAATTTTTGAATGACCTTTTCTTAACAATCCTTTCAAGGCTCCAGTTATCCCGGTTGCTTGTGCACCTTTTTCTACCACACTTTTTCCTTCCCCTCAACTTTATGCTTGGATACAGCACTCTGTGAACAGCCAGCTTCTTTAGCAATGACCTTTTGTGACTTACCCTCTTTGTGGAGTTTGTCAATAACTGCCTTCTGGACATCTGTCAAGTCAAACAACACACAACAACAATTGAAAAAACAATATATAAAAACATAAAAATATTATATTATTTGGCAAGAAGACCGCACAATATGTTAATAATCTAGTTTCATACTTATGATAATTTCACCACTGTACAAAAGATTGTATAAATTGAGCATATATAATAATCCCCAAATAAAGCAGCAAAAATAATAAATATACAAGTGCATCAAAATTAGTGAAGTGATCAAAAAATAAAATAATAAAATTATCAAATGTAAATCACTACACCAAAAAATGTGAAGAATATAATAATCATAAATGAAGTGTAAAGGAATGTGTATATATAACACATGTGTATGTGAAAGACGCGCGTTTTGGAAAAGCTTCCCTGATGAAGGAGCTTTTCCGAAACGTGCGTCGGGGCGCGTTCTTTTGGCAACCCGCTTTTACCACTGTCTTTTCATCTAGCTTACTAGGTAGTATACTACGCTTTATTATGTTACATGCTTTTCTTGCTATATAAGCGCTAGACATCCTGTTCATTGCACAGCGCTACACATGGTATTTCTGTGCTGGCCCATTTTTACTACATAGCGCTCTATATTAGGTAATATACCTCATTATTTTAGGTTGCATGCCCTCTTTGCTGTATAAGCGCTAGACATCTTGTTTATTGCACAGCGCCACACGTGGTATTTCTGTGCTCAAAGTGGCCTTTGTGTTGTACATATCATTATTTAGTATGTGGATAGTTTTATCCCTTGTTTTGGCCCATTTTTACTACATAGCGCTTTATATGGCACTTTTCTAGTGGCTTTTTACATAGTGACTATATGGTGCACATTGGTTATTAATTAACAGTGTTTATTGAATCTTTCACATACACATGTGTTATATATACACATTCCTTTACACTTCATTTCTAATTATTATATTCTTCACATTTTTTGGTGTAGTGATTTACATTTGATTATTTTATTATTTTATTTTTTGATCACTTCACTAATTTTGATGCACTTGTATATTTATTATTTTTGCTGCTTTATTTGGGGATTATTATATATGCTCAATTTATACAATCTTTTGTACAGTGGTGAAATTATCACAAGTATGAAACTAGATTATTAACATATTGTGCGGTCTTCTTGCCAAATAATATAATATTTTTATATGTTTTTATATATTGTTTTTTCAATTGTTGTTGTGTGTTGTTTGGCCAAAATCTATAATAAAGGCTTATTTTATTATATATTTTGGTTTTTATTAAGCTCTCTATATACACATATTCATTTATCCTGGCGTTTTTCGTACATAACGAGTTAGTTTTTCTTCTTTATTGATACCGGATGGTCTGCCATCCAATTTTAAAAGGAACACATTGGTGACTTATTAAACTATATTCTGTTGCATATTATTGATTTATTACAATTGCTGCAGTGTCCTTTTTCTCTTTTCACATCTGTCAAGTCAGCAGTCTTCCCCATGATTGTGGAGCCTACTGAAACAGACTAAGGGACCTTTTTAAACGCTTAGGAAGCCTTTGCAGGTTTTTTTTGTTAAATATTCTAATTTACTGAGATAATGAGTTTTGGGTTTTCATTGGCTGTAAGCCATAATCATCAACACTAAGGCCTCTTTCACACATCAGGTTTTCGCCGTCAGGCGCGATCCGGCGCTTTTGACAAAAACCGGATCCGGCGAAATGCAATGCCGGATCCGGTTTCCCCCCCATTGACTTGCATTAGAGCCGGATCGAGCCGGATGGCCATGCGTTTCATCCGATTTTCGCCGGATCCGGCAATGTGACGCGATCCGGCGTCTGGAAAAAACGGCTACTGTAACGTTTTTTGTCTCCGGCGAAAAAGCCGGACACGCCGGATCCGGCGTGTCTGGCTTTTTCATACAATGAAAGCCTATGAGCGCCGCAATGCGCCTGATCCGGCGACAGCCGGATCCGGTGGCCGGATCCGTTTTTTTTGGTCTGAGCATGCTCAGTAGCTCTGCCCACAAGACATATATAAAAGCAAGACAGTGGGACCCTCAGCCACACCCAACATGACACCCAAGCCAAGAACCAGGAGCAGGCAGCAGACATCTGCAGCAGCACCATCAGCACCACCCCAAATGGAGCAGCATGCTGAACAACGGGAGGGGAGTCCAGCAGCAGATGAGAGACGGTAATTATCAAATCCCCCATTCCTCCAAACTAGGGCTATGGAATATCAAGATATTCATTGGCCCTTTGTTTCTCTTTATTCAACAGCTGCCCAATAGATGCAGCAGCAGCAATGGCAGCAGCAGGAACACCACCCACAGCCATGGAGTCTGGCCAGCAACAGGACAGCACATCTTCTTCTGGGAGCCCTCCCTCGCATCGTCAGCGTTTGACGGTAAGTTTTTATTTCCAAAATCCATCATCTCTGTAATATATGTCTATTCATTGCCTTTTATTTCAAAACAGGAATCACAAGATGAAGAGGAGCTCCCAGAAGAAGAAGGAAGGGGTGGACAGACACTTGGAGTGGGCTCACAATTGGTAAGTTTTTTGCATCAAACGCAGAAACACAACATCACACTACACACAACACATAGAAAACAATGTTCTGCAGACCACACACAGCAAACAAATGCCTACATCCAAAGACATAACATTTTTTGTTTTCTTCTCTAGTCTTCCCAATCTGGTGCTCGGCCAAGAGGTCCTCGCAGTGCCTCCCGGGGTCGTCGGCGACAGCAACGCGGCGGTCACCAGCGTGTAAGTATAAATATTTTTGCTTTGTTTTTTTTGCACTTTTTATTTCATTTCTTTTGTGGAGGCTAATTATGTTATTTTTGTCTTTTTCTTTAACAGCCTTCACAGCGTGCTCCCGACTCTGACGGTGAGGATGGAGGGATTGATGTGGACCACCTCATCGATCTCGTCAGAGAAAGGGAGCCGCTCTGGAATATGGCTGACCGCCGCCACGCTGACCTTATCGTTACCCGACGACTCTGGGAGGAAATCTGTTCGCTCCTTGTGGACCGCTGGGAGGACCTCGAAGCTCGGGCCCAGATTAAAGAGCGTAAGTATATACAGTACCGGTTGCTTGATTTAAACCAGTGTTTCCCGAACTCCAGTCCTCGTGGTCCCCACGGATCATGTGTTCAGGATTTCTATTTACTTTGGAAATCCTGAAAACATGACCCCTGGGGACCATGAGGACTGGAGTTTGGGAAACACTGATGTTGTATACTAACCACTTTGTCCTTTCTCGTTTCAGGGGAGAGAATTGTGAAGCGGTGGCGGTCTGTGAGGGATCGTTTCAAGAAGGAGTTCAATAAAGAGATGCGGGCCCCGAGTGGATCTGGAGGACGCAGGAGCAAGTACAAGTACGCACGAGCCCTGTCGTTTCTCCGGGAGACAATGCTCACCAGAAGGTAAATATTACACACCACATGTGACAAAAAAATGTTTAGATGTAACTTTTTTTTTCAGCCAGGGCCATACCATGTCACTATTTTAATTGTTTTTTTTCTCTTTATTCCACAGCACGGTGAGCAGCACTCGGGAGCCTGCACGATTGGACCCTTCTGAGGCGATCCCTGAGGAGACCGGCACCGAGGGACACTTCGACCGCCCCGGTACATCTGCACCTTCCCAGCCTTCCCACACATTCGACCCATCTGTCCCATCCACCAGCACAGGAGCATCGTGGCCGCCTACATTACATGAAGCTGCTGGTGAGGAGATCGCTTTCCCTTTACCCCACCCTTCTGCCCCTGCCACCTCTAGTACACCTGCGGGTACTGGGCGGCAGCGGCAGAGGGGTCAGGAAAAGAGTTATGCGCCAGAGTTCTTGCATCTGAATGCATCTTTCCAGAACTGTCTAAAAGTCTTGTCAGAGCAAATCTCCGCAGGCTTTCAGCAGATCAACTCCAGCATTCTGGAGGTGAAGACACTTCTGCAAACCATGCATTCAGAAGCAAGATCTTCGCCAAACCACACCTTTTTCAGGTCTGTTGTGGAGCGCATGGCAACACTATCTCCTACCCAGCAGATGCATGTAATGCATTCGTGCCACGGTGCTCTACAGCAGGTTACCTCCCAACCTCCACCTCCCACCACTGTAGTTCCTCCACCTGCACCCCCTCCAGCCACTTTCCATCCTCCCCCTCCTATTACATCTGCACCCCCTCCAGCCACTTTCCATCCTCCCCCTCCTATTACATACCAGCAACCTGCCCAGTACCAGCAACCTCCCCAGTACCAGCAACCTCCCCAGTACCAGACATCTCCCCACTTCCAGCAACCTGCCCCGTACCAAACTCCTTCCCCATACAACTTGCCATCAACATCATCTGCTCCTACAGTCCCTGCCCAACCCTCCAATCCACCGCCCACCACCTCTTCTGCCTCCCACATGTCCACCCATTCTGTAGCTTTTTCCACACCATCACCTCTAACTGTTCCTTCCCCACCACGATCCCAGTCCTCTCTCCACACTCCCATTGTCGAAGTGTCCCGCAGCCCCTCCAGCAGTATTTCCACCCCACACTACACAGATTTATGATGTGTTTTGTAATAAAAATGCCCAGTTGGTTTCAAACCTTTATTAAAAAAGTTTTTTTAACTTTAAAAACAGTTTACAAAAAAAAAATATTTTAAATAAAAGTTAAATTATTGTTTACACTGGTTGTCTGTCATTTCTTTCTGCGGCGAAATATGTTTAAAAAAAAGGTTAAATACAGGGTATTTAAAAGGTAAAAAGGTATTGAAAACCAGGTATATAACTGTGGGTAAATTTTAGCTTTTTCCCACAGTTGTGTTCCTGGTTGTGTTTGAAGCAAAGTATTTCACCTAAAAAGTTGTGTTTATTGTTGGTGATTTCCTAACAATGTACACAACTTTTGTTAAAAGGTGAAATACTTTGCATAAAACACAACCAGGTACACACCTGTGGCCTAAAGGTAAAAATAGTAAGACCATGACAAGATAGCCAACTTTGGTTGGCAAAGGTATATACTGTTGGTACAGAAGGTACACAAGTTTGGTTGGGCACAAATCTTTCACACTCTGTCATCCTGCCAGTGTACTCTGCCTTGAGGTGACATAAAGTATAGTGCAAAATTGTCCCTCATTACTGAAACCGTCACAGAACTTCTAGTGGTAATGTCATGGTAATCTTGCAAGGTGGTTTCTTCAGAGGTGTCCTCAATGGAAATGGGTTCCTTGCAGATAACAAAATTGTGGAGTACCACGCAAGCTTTGATCACCTCGTCAACAGTTTCTGTCTTGAGGTTGATCGCAGTCAATAGGACCCGCCATTTGGCTGTCAGAATACCAAAGGTACATTCAACCATTCTTCTTGCTCTTGTGAGGCGGTAATTAAAAATGCGTTTTGGTCTTGTCAATCCTCTGCTAGAGTACGGTTTCAAAAGGTGTTCTGACAGCTGGAAGGCTTCATCCCCTACACAGACAAATGGCATAGGTGGACCAGATGTTTGCGGCAGCGGTCTAGGTGGTGGGAACTGGAAGGTGTTTCCATACAGTTTACGCCCCATGGCAGACAGTTTGAAAACTTGAGAGTCATTGGAGCGGCCATAGGCCCCAATATCAACAGCAATAAATTTGTATTCCACGTCAGCGATGGCCATGAGGACAATTGAAAAATATTTCTTGTAATTGAAATATTCCGATCCCGATCCGGCTGGCTTTACAATGCGGATATGTTTCCCGTCCACAGCGCCCAAGCAGTTGGGAAACTGACATATCTGTTGAAACTTGTCAGCAATTTCAATCCACCTCTCTGTTGTGGGCTCTGGTAAAAACTCTTCAGCTAAGGAGTCCCACAGTGCACGGCATGTGTACTTCACTATTCCAGATATGGTGGAAATCCCGAGTCTGTACTGGAAATGCAGTGACGAAAGGGATTCTCCAGTTGCAAGAAATCTGTGGGGAATTAAAAAACAATCAATTAGTTTTAAATCACAGCATTACATACCAAAACTGAGCTATAACACGTGGAGATACAAACTACCACCAACAAGATTGCAGTGAAAGTGTGCTCTGATGCGAGCATATCCAATAAATGTGGCTTACCTTAAAGTCACCATCAGACGCTCTGCGGGTGAAACAGAGAAGCGGCAATAGGTGTCTGCTTTTCTTATGAGGTGTGCAATGCGCTCCACCAAGTAATCAAAATTCTCTATTTTCATCCGAACATATCCAAAAAATTTATCCGGGTTTCGTCGAAGGTCCATGCAGAGTGTAGAATAGACCCCACGCGTCATTCTCTTGGCTGTGATGGGGTGGATCCACAAACGTCGTCTACGATGCCTGATGCGCTGCTGTCTCGCTCTCTCCTTCTCCAGAACAATCACCCTCAAACGATTCGCCTCCGCTATAAAATCCGCCAAATTCTTCAAAATATTTCCAATCACAACATCCATCTTCGCCAGTAACTTGCTCTTCTCTCCAACCTGCACTTTCTCCTCTACAACCTGTCAAAGAAGGGCTGTAGGAACACGCTATATATAGTTTTCCAGTAGCCAATCCCGTTCGGAAGGCCACAAGGGTCAATTTTAAAAACCGGATCCGGCGTAATCCGTCGAAAAACGGATAGAAAAACGGATGAACCGGATGAGACGGATCCGGTTTTGTCTGTCAAGAACAAGACGGATCCGGCAGAAAAACGGATCCGGCACATCAGGTTTTACAAAACATTTGCCGGATCCGGCGTTCCGGCACGACGCCGGATCGCGCCTGACGCCGAAAACCTGATGTGTGAAAGTAGCCTAACAGAAATAAACACTTGAAATAGATCACTCTGTGTGTAATGACTCTATATAATATATGAGTTTCATTTTTGCTTTGAATAACTGAAATAACAGTCTACCTGTCTGGTTTGGAGGACTATGTGAGGTTGAAGGGCATGAATTGAATGCAACACACCCTTACACATGCATTAGTTGTCCTTTCCGACAGATGCTCAGTAGATTCCTGTCAATGTAAACTGTTCTTCTCATCGCACAGAGACAATGCACTTTCTCGTCAGCTCTGATCAGAAGTGACAAGCCAGCTACAGAGCGCACTCTCCTTGCACAGAGTCAGTAAAGAATGTGCAGAAGATGTCACTTGCGGGGGCAGGACTGGTCTCTGATTGCTCAGTTTCCTCTTACAATGTGGACTGACTGTGCTCTCTTTTACTGACTAAACACTACTGATCAGAGCTGGGGAGAGAGAAATTTTCATTTTTTGGCTAGTTTTTTTTAGCTTTTGGTGGGCACTTAGAATCAGGGAGTCAATCCCACCTTCAAAACAGAGGCTGAGCTATTTGATGCACGACGATGTTACGATAGAGTACGGTGGTGAAAAACAGATATTTCTGATAGGGATGTGTGACTCCCTCTTACTCCTACTCCGGGACCCATGTGCCCAGTTCGGACCATAGAATATTTCATAGCAATACATGTATTAGAGTTGTCCACGCTTCCTCCCTGTCTTGTTATTAATCTATGTTCTGGTTATAAGGCAATAAATAAAAATAAAAAAGTGGTAATATGGAAAAGAGATTTAGTGCAATATGCTCTAATCTGTTTTGTATGGTCATGCTATTTATCCATTTGCATTGTATGTTTTGGTAGTGCTGTAAAAAAATCACAGCTGGCGGTATGTGAGCAATGCTTTTTTTTTTCAACTATCGATTTTATCCACAGTTTAGAGGGGGATGATGGAGCAGGTCTATCGATCTAGTTAGGACGACTATGTCAGGGTATAATGCCACAGACAAAAGGCTCACAGTAAACGACCCCTGAGTATCGGGCACATCCATAGCCTTATTACTGCCCGGGCACATCCATAGCCTTATTACTGCCCGAGCAGATCCATAGCCTTATTACTGCCCGGTCACATCCACAGCCTTATTACTGCCCGGGCACATTCATAGAATTATTACTGCCCGGTCATATCCATAGCCTTATTACTGCCCGGTCACATCCGTAGCCTTATTACTGCCCGGTCATATCCATAGCCTTATTACTGCCCGGTCATATCCATAGCCTTATTACTGCCCGAGCACATCCATAGCCTTATTACTGCCCAGTCACATCCATAGCTTTATTACTGCCCGGTCATATCTATAGCCTTATTACTGCCCGGGCACATCCATAGCCTTATTACTGCCCGGGCACATCCATAGCCTTATTACTGCCTGGGCACATCCATAGCCTTATTACTGCCCAGTCACATCCATAGCTTTATTACTGCCCGGTCACATCCACAGCCTTATTACTGCCCGGGCACATCCATAGCCTTATTACTGCCCGGTCATATCCATAGCCTTATTACTGCCCGAGCACATCCACAGCCTTATTACTGCCCGGGCACATCCATAGCTTTATTACTGCCCGGTCATATCTATAGCCTTATTACTGCCCGGGCACATTCATAGAATTATTACTGCCCGGTCATATCCATAGCCTTATTACTGCCCGGTCATATCTATAGCCTTATTACTGCCCGGTCATATCCATAGCCTTATTACTGCCCAGTCACATCCATAGCTTTATTACTGCCCGGTCATATCTATAGCCTTATTACTGCCCGGGCACATTCATAGAATTATTACTGCCCGGTCATATCCATAGCCTTATTACTGCCCGGTCATATCTATAGCCTTATTACTGCCCGGTCATATCCATAGCCTTATTACTGCCCGGGCACATCCATAGCCTTATTACTGCCCGGTCATATCCATAGCTTTATTACTGCCCGGTCATATCCATAGCCTTATTACTGCCCGGTCACATCCATAGCCTTATTACTGCCAGGTCACATCCATAGCCTTATTACTGCCCGGTCATATCCATAGCTTTATTACTGCCCGGTCATATCCATAGCCTTATTACTGCCCGGTCACATCCATAGCCTTATTACTGCCAGGTCACATCCATAGCCTTATTACTACCCGGTCATATCCATAGCCTTATTACTGCCCGGTCATATCTATAGCCTTATTACTGCCCGGTCATATCCATAGCCTTATTACTGCCCGGGCACATCCATAGCCTTATTACTGCCCGGTCATATCCATAGCTTTATTACTGCCCGGTCATATCCATAGCCTTATTACTGCCCGGTCACATCCATAGCCTTATTACTGCCCGTCACATCCATAGCCTTATTACTGCCCGGTCACATCCATAGCCTTATTACTGCCCGGTCACATCCATAGCCTTATTACTGCCCGGTCATATCCATAGCCTTATTACTGCCCGGTCACATCCATAGCCTTATTACTGCCCGGTCATATCCATAGCCTTATTACTGCCCGGTCATATCCATAGCCTTATTACTGCCCGAGCACATTCATAGAATTATTACTGCCCGGTCACATCCACAGCCTTATTACTGCCCGGTCATATCTATAGCCTTATTACTGCCCGGTCACATCCACAGCCTTATTACTGCCTGGTCATATCCACAGCCTTATTACTGCCCGGGCACATCCATAGAATTATTACTGCCCGGGCACATCCACAGCCTTATTACTGCCCGGTCATATCCATAGCCTTATTACTGCCCGGTCATATCCATAGCCTTATTACTGCCCGGTCACATCCACAGCCTTATTACTGCCCGAGCAGATCCACAGCCTTATTACTGCCCGGTCATATCCATAGCCTTATTACTGCCCGGTCATATCCATAGCCTTATTACTGCCCGAGCAGATCCACAGCCTTATTACTGCCCGGTCATACCCATAGCCTTATTACTGCCCGGTCATATCCATAGCCTTATTACTGCCCGAGCAGATCCACAGCCTTATTACTGCCCGGTCATATCCATAGCTTTATTACTGCCCGGTCATATCCATAGCCTTATTACTGCCCGTCACATCCATAGCCTTATTACTGCCCGGTCACATCCATAGCCTTATTACTGCCCGGTCACATCCATAGCCTTATTACTGCCCGGTCATATCCATAGCCTTATTACTGCCCGGTCACATCCATAGCCTTATTACTGCCCGGTCATATCCATAGCCTTATTACTGCCCGGTCATATCCATAGCCTTATTACTGCCCGAGCACATTCATAGAATTATTACTGCCCGGTCACATCCACAGCCTTATTACTGCCCGGTCATATCTATAGCCTTATTACTGCCCGGTCACATCCACAGCCTTATTACTGCCTGGTCATATCCACAGCCTTATTACTGCCCGGGCACATCCATAGAATTATTACTGCCCGGGCACATCCACAGCCTTATTACTGCCCGGTCATATCCATAGCCTTATTACTGCCCGGTCATATCCATAGCCTTATTACTGCCCGGTCACATCCACAGCCTTATTACTGCCCGAGCAGATCCACAGCCTTATTACTGCCCGGTCATATCCATAGCCTTATTACTGCCCGGTCATATCCATAGCCTTATTACTGCCCGAGCAGATCCACAGCCTTATTACTGCCCGGTCATACCCATAGCCTTATTACTGCCCGGTCATATCCATAGCCTTATTACTGCCCGAGCAGATCCACAGCCTTATTACTGCCCGGTCATATCCATAGCTTTATTACTGCCCGGTCATATCCATAGCCTTATTACTGCCCGGTCACATCCATAGCCTTATTACTGCCCGTCACATCCATAGCCTTATTACTGCCCGGTCACATCCATAGCCTTATTACTGCCCGGTCACATCCATAGCCTTATTACTGCCCGGTCATATCCATAGCCTTATTACTGCCCGGTCACATCCATAGCCTTATTACTGCCCGGTCATATCCATAGCCTTATTACTGCCCGGTCATATCCATAGCCTTATTACTGCCCGAGCACATTCATAGAATTATTACTGCCCGGTCACATCCACAGCCTTATTACTGCCCGGTCATATCTATAGCCTTATTACTGCCCGGTCACATCCACAGCCTTATTACTGCCTGGTCATATCCACAGCCTTATTACTGCCCGGGCACATCCATAGAATTATTACTGCCCGGGCACATCCACAGCCTTATTACTGCCCGGTCATATCCATAGCCTTATTACTGCCCGGTCATATCCATAGCCTTATTACTGCCCGGTCACATCCACAGCCTTATTACTGCCCGAGCAGATCCACAGCCTTATTACTGCCCGGTCATATCCATAGCCTTATTACTGCCCGGTCATATCCATAGCCTTATTACTGCCCGAGCAGATCCACAGCCTTATTACTGCCCGGTCATACCCATAGCCTTATTACTGCCCGAGCAGCTCCACAGCCTTATTACTGCCCGGTCACATCCACAGCCTTATTACTGCCCGGTCACATCCACAGCCTTATTACTGCCCGGTCACATCCACAGCCTTATTACTGCCCGGTCACATCCACAGCCTTATTACTGCCCGGTCACATCCACAGCCTTATTACTGCCCGGTCATATCCACAGCCTTATTACTGCCCGGGCACATCCATAGCCTTATTACTGCCCGGTCACATCCACAGCCTTATTACTGCCCGGTCACATCCATAGCCTTATTACTGCCCGAGCAGATCCACAGCCTTATTACTGCCCGGTCATATCCACAGCCTTATTACTGCCCGGGCACATCCACAGCCTTATTACTGCCCGGTCACATCCATAGCCTTATTACTGCCCGGTCACATCCACAGCCTTATTACTGCCCGGTCATATCCACAGCCTTATTACTGCCCGGGCACATCCATAGAATTATTACTGCCCGGGCACATCCACAGCCTTATTACTGCCCGGTCACACCCACAGCCTTATTACTGCCCGGTCATATCCATAGCCTTATTACTGCCCGTCATATCCATAGCCTTATTACTGCCCGGGCACATCCACAGCCTTATTACTGCCCGGGCACATCCATAGCTTTATTACTACCCGGGCACATCCACAGCCTTATTACTGCCCGGGCACATCCATAGCCTTATTACTGCCCGGTCATATCCATAGCCTTATTACTGCCTGGTCATATCCATAGCCTTATTACTGCCCGGGCACATCCACAGCCTTATTACTGCCCGGTCACATCCACAGCCTTATTACTGCCCGGTCATACCCATAGCCTTATTACTGCCCGAGCAGCTCCACAACCTTATTACTGCCCGGTCACATCCACAGCCTTATTACTGCCCGGTCACATCCACAGCCTTATTACTGCCCGGTCACATCCACAGCCTTATTACTGCCCGGTCACATCCACAGCCTTATTACTGCCCGGTCACATCCACAGCCTTATTACTGCCCGGTCATATCCACAGCCTTATTACTGCCCGGGCACATCCATAGCCTTATTACTGCCCGGTCACATCCACAGCCTTATTACTGCCCGGTCACATCCATAGCCTTATTACTGCCCGAGCAGATCCACAGCCTTATTACTGCCCGGTCATATCCACAGCCTTATTACTGCCCGGGCACATCCACAGCCTTATTACTGCCCGGTCACATCCATAGCCTTATTACTGCCCGGTCACATCCACAGCCTTATTACTGCCCGGTCATATCCACAGCCTTATTACTGCCCGGGCACATCCATAGAATTATTACTGCCCGGGCACATCCACAGCCTTATTACTGCCCGGTCACACCCACAGCCTTATTACTGCCCGGTCATATCCATAGCCTTATTACTGCCCGTCATATCCATAGCCTTATTACTGCCCGGGCACATCCACAGCCTTATTACTGCCCGGGCACATCCATAGCTTTATTACTACCCGGGCACATCCACAGCCTTATTACTGCCCGGGCACATCCATAGCCTTATTACTGCCCGGTCATATCCATAGCCTTATTACTGCCTGGTCATATCCATAGCCTTATTACTGCCCGGGCACATCCACAGCCTTATTACTGCCCGGTCACATCCACAGCCTTATTACTGCCCGGTCACATCCACAGCCTTATTACTGCCCGGTCATATCCATAGCCTTATTACTGCCTGGTCATATCCATAGCCTTATTACTGCCCGGGCACATCCACAGCCTTATTACTGCCCGGGCACATCCATAGCTTTATTACTACCCGGGCACATCCACAGCCTTATTACTGCCCGGGCACATCCATAGCCTTATTACTGCCCGGTCATATCCATAGCCTTATTACTGCCCGGTCATATCCATAGCCTTATTACTGCCCGAGCAGATCCACAGCCTTATTACTGCCCGGGCACATCCACAGCCTTATTACTGCCCGGGCACATCCATAGCTTTATTACTACCCGGGCACATCCACAGCCTTATTACTGCCCGGTCACATCCATAGCCTTATTACTGCCCGGTCACACCCATAGCCTTATTACTGCCCGGTCACATCCACAGCCTTATTACTGCCCGGTCATATCCATAGCCTTATTACTGCCCGGTCATATCCATAGCCTTATTACTGCCCGGGCACATCCACAGCCTTATTACTGCCCAGTCATATCCATAGCCTTATTACTGCCCGGGCACATCCACAGCCTTATTACTGCCCGATCACACCCATAGCCTTATTACTGCCCGATCACACCCATAGCCTTATTACTGCCCGGTCATATCCATAGCCTTATTACTGCCCGGTCATATCCACAGCCTTATTACTGCCCGGTCATACCCATAACCTTATTAATGCCCGGTCATATCCATAGCCTTATTACTGCCCGGGCACATCCACAGCCTTATTACTGCCCAGTCATATCCATAGCCTTATTACTGCCCGGTCATATCCACAGCCTTATTACTGCCCGGTCATACCCATAACCTTATTACTGCCCGGTCATATCCATAGCCTTATTACTGCCCAGGCACATCCACAGCCTTATTACTGCCCGATCACACCCATAGCCTTATTACTGCCCGATCACACCCATAGCCTTATTACTGCCCGGTCATATCCATAGCCTTATTACTGCCCGGTCATATCCACAGCCTTATTACTGCCCGGTCATACCCATAACCTTATTACTTCCCGGTCATATCCATAGCCTTATTACTGCCCGGTCATATCCACAGCCTTATTACTGCCCGGTCATATCCATAGCCTTATTACTGCCCGGTCATATCCATAGCCTTATTACTGCCCGGTCATATCCATAGCCTTATTACTGCCCGGGCACATCCACAGCCTTATTACTGCCCAGTCATATCCATAGCCTTATTACTGCCCGGTCATATCCACAGCCTTATTACTGCCCGGTCATACCCATAACCTTATTAATGCCCGGTCATATCCATAGCCTTATTACTGCCCGGGCACATCCACAGCCTTATTACTGCCCAGTCATATCCATAGCCTTATTACTGCCCGGTCATATCCACAGCCTTATTACTGCCCGGTCATACCCATAACCTTATTACTGCCCGGTCATATCCATAGCCTTATTACTGCCCGGGCACATCCACAGCCTTATTACTGCCCGATCACACCCATAGCCTTATTACTGCCCGATCACACCCATAGCCTTATTACTGCCCGGTCATATCCATAGCCTTATTACTGCCCGGTCATATCCACAGCCTTATTACTGCCCGGTCATACCCATAACCTTATTACTGCCCGGTCATATCCATAGCCTTATTACTGCCCGGTCATATCCACAGCCTTATTACTGCCCGGTCATATCCATAGCCTTATTACTGCCCGGTCATATCCATAGCCTTATTACTGCCCGGTCATATCCATAGCCTTATTACTGCCCGGGCACATCCACAGCCTTATTACTGCCCAGTCATATCCATAGCCTTATTACTGCCCGGGCACATCCACAGCCTTATTACTGCCCGATCACACCCATAGCCTTATTACTGCCCGATCACACCCATAGCCTTATTACTGCCCGGTCATATCCATAGCCTTATTACTGCCCGGTCATATCCACAGCCTTATTACTGCCCGGTCATACCCATAGCCTTATTACTGCCCGAGCAGATCCACAGCCTTATTACTGCCCGAGCACATCCATAGCCTTATTACTGCCCGGTCACATCCATAGCCTTATTACTGCCCGGTCATATCCACAGCCTTATTACTGCCCGGTCACATCCACAGCCTTATTACTGCCCGGTCACATCCATAGCCTTATTACTGCCCGGTCATATCCACAGCCTTATTACTGCCCGGTCACATCCACAGCCTTATTACTGCCCAGGCACATCCATAGCCTTATTACTGCCCGGTCACATCCACAGCCTTATTACTGCCCGGTCACATCCATAGCCTTATTACTGCCCGGTCATATCCACAGCCTTATTACTGCCCGGTCACATCCACAGCCTTATTACTGCCCGGGCACATCCATAGCCTTATTACTGCCCGGTCACATCCACAGCTTTATTACTGCCCGGTCACACCCACAGCCTTATTACTGCCTCTTGAAACATGCCCACACTCTATGGAGAGTCAGGCTGTGTGCACACGCAGCGGTTTTTTTTTCATTTTCGCGGAGTTTTTAACATGCAATTTTGCAGCGAAAAACACAAAAAAAGCATCCCATGCACTCCTATGGGTTTCCGCAATTGCTGTGCTAATGCTGCGGATTTTTCCACTGTGGAATTGCATAGCGGAAAAATCTGCAGCATGCCGATTCTTTTTGCGGTATTGCGGCGATTATGCACCCATAGGATTGCATTGAAATGCTCATTTTATGCATGTGGCTATGCCCACCATGTGTGAAGTGAGCACTTCATGTGCGGATGGTACCTACGGTCTGGAGGAGAGGAGACTCTCCTCCATGCCCTGGGTACCATATTCCTGAAGAAAATAGAATAAAGATAAAAAATATTGTTATTCTCACCTTCCGACGGGCGCCGGAGCCTTCTCACCTCTCTCCACGCTCCCGACATCTTCCAGTCCCAGTAATGCTTTGTGCGAATGACCGCGATGACGTAACGCTCGCGAGATCGCGAAGTCATCGTGGTCGTTCACGCAAACCATTACTGGGACCGGAAGACGCCGGGAGCATGGAGAGAGGCGGGAAGATCGGTGGCCGTCGGAAGGTGAGAATAACAATATATATATATATATTATTTTTTACATCCTATCTTTTACTACTGATGCTGCATAGGCAGCATCAATAGTAAAAAGTTGGTCACACTTGTGAAACACTATGTTTGACGACTGTGACCAACCTGTCAATCACATTTCCAAGCGATGCTTGAAATCGCTTGGAATGCGCAAGCATTCTGCTAGCGAAAAAAGCTTGCAAAACGCTTGTTTTTAGCGGGAAAAACGCATGCGATTTCGCCTGCATTTTGCCCGCGGCGGAATTTGCGGAAATTTCCACAGCATTTCTGCAACGTGGGCACATAGCCTCATTGAAAAAAAAAAAACATTTTAATTGATCAATATCATACTACCTAAAAATATTTGGTATTTTATAAGGTTTATGGTAACCAGGGTTCCGGAGGAGTCTTCTCTCCTCCAGACCCTGGGTACCGGCTAGTGCCGGTCATCTCCCGGCTGCGCCGCCGCTGTCAGAGCGGCTGGAGATGACCCGACGGTAGCGGTGGCATGCGTCCTTCGAATTCAGAACTGCGCCTGTGCACTTCCCAGTCACATCCATAGACTTATTACTGCCCGGGCACATCCATAGCCTTATTACTGCCTCTTGAAACATGACCACACTCTATGGAGAGTCACTGAAAATAAATTAAGGAAAAACAGACTAAAAACATTTTAATTGATCAATATCATACTACCTAAAAATATTTGGTATTTTATAAAATAATAATGAATAATACAATAATGTAGCTATTCCATGATGTTTAACAATTCAGTGGTTACAGGTACAGTGTCTGACATCACAAAGTAACGCATAGTTCAATTCCTACAAGAGGAGGTGATGACTCTACTCAAACATTTACAACTCATAAGTAAAATGTTGGACACAAAAAGTAATAATTGTTTGCAGTATAAGGTTCGGCCACCGGCCAGTGTCTGTATATGTACTGAATTTTATCAGATAACAAAATACATAGATAAGTTTAATAAATGTGAAAAAAATTAAGTAAACTTAGACATTTTTTTATTTAATTAATAATAGGATAGAAGGATAAGGGAGGGGTAAAACTAGGAACAGAATCAATATGTGTACGAAAAAGCTCTGTCGTTAATACTGTTCGGGTAGAGCTATTCGATAGCGCTGTCCATGAAGAAAGTGGACGGGTAGAGCTATCCCATAGCTCTATTCCTAAAGGAAATGAACGGGTAGAGCTATCCGATAGCGCTATCCCTCAATGTTCCTGAGCGTAAGCTATTTCACATGGTTGAGCGCACTTGGGATCTGCCCCCAAGGCCCTGCCCATGCCCAATGTTTGGTCCGTAGACCGCGGCTAGGAGTTAGTCCCGCTTCTAAACAGGCCCAGCAGTGATGGTGGATCTGCTGGACTTCAGGGCGCTGCCTGCTTAGGTTTCCTGTCTTTCAGATGGTTCTAGGGCAACAGTGACAACCTGCAAATAGACGAGCAGCCCTGGATAATCCGCGCCGGCAGGATGATAAGATCCGGCGGAAGATGGAACCTATGAGAAGAGAAGTAAATATAATGTAAGTGATGGGCCTCCATATGACATGATACTACTGTGCGGTCACTGTGGCCGGACGGTAGAGGAATATTATCACACAGAGGTCAGGGATCATTGTCAGCCATCATACATGTGATAATCCCATCACTGATACATGACATCTGCTCCACACGAATGATTCTCACTGACCTCACACAACATGGGGCTGATTCTCACACTTACCTCGTCTCTTTTTCCCCTTTTTTCCATTTTCTGATTTTTCTTCTTCTTTTCTCAGATTTCTTGGAGATTTTCTTTCTTCCTGAGCTGAAAATTCTGATCAGAAAGTAAAAAAAAACCTCATTAACGACATATCCTAATGGGATCTGCTTTGTCTCCTGTATATAGTAGGATTGCTCTAGTCCTGTCTCCTATAGTCCTGATAATCTGGTATTTTATAATAGGGCAGAATAAGTCCTATATAATGTACATAATCCCATCTGAGGGGCATTAGATGTGTCACTGATATAGAGCAGTAAGCGCCCTGTGTGCCGCCATGTGGTGCATCACTGATGAGCGATATTCTATTGTAGGAGACAATGTCTCCTTATGATGATGTAGGTTATTGGACGCTGCAACGCATCTCACAGAATCCATGAACAAAGCTCCTGTGCAAGATTAGTGAAATAGAGATACAGTATGGGCCCATGGGCAACATAACTGTGATCCATGAATCATGGATAACATAGGAGACCTATTACAGAAAACCATGTGGAAATATTTGAGCCTTGAAGTCAATATTCACATTATTGGTGCTGCAGACATGGACATACCTGATAGTGGGGACGAGGATGGTAAGATGCTAATAGCGTCGTCTCTTTCAGATGCAGGAACAGATTCTTTCTGCCTGTTTGGAAGAAGAGAAACGTGTAAATCACAAGGAAACGCAGTATAAAAGTGTTTGTCTCACTAAAAGAACACCAACTATAAGGTCTAATAGGACATATTACTGCCATAGTGGGGAAGGTCTTCTGCTCAAAATCATCTTTTATAGAGCGGAGCAGAAAACAACTACGAAGAATGCCTGGCATGTTATACTACATCTCTTCTATAGTGACAGCAGCACTAAAAATGCATTACCATCCACAATTATGGACTGTTATCACCAGCAGTTACTAAGGCCAAAAGCACAATGACCTCTAACTATGGGGGGGTGGAGGCTTCATTTGATATTATGGTATTTATGTCCTATGTGTGGTGTTTGCACATATATCATCCTAGAGTTCCCAGTAATGACCCTATAATCTACTCACATTTCTAAGATAGTTGTGCTGGATTCTAGGGCACAATCTGGAGAAGAGTTGGGATGCTCATTAATCTTCATCCTGGTAATGGTGGTACAGAGCTACATATGGAAGCAATAAGATATGAAATAATTGTATGTCTACCTTTATAGGTATTTTTATACATATTTGGTATATATTAATGACATACTTACTTTAGAAAGCCTTTCAGAAGATGATGTAAAATTTTTGAAGTCAAGGCTATCATTGTCCTCACTTGTGCCCTTCTCATCCTCTGAGACCAGATTAGAAAGGTCTGAAAGACATAGGTAATGAAGTGTTAGTAGAGGTTGTCAGTATAACACAGTCACCATTTGTTAATGGGAACCAATTGTCACGAAATAAGGAAGACGAGACAAACAGACACTTAGTCTAGATGACATATCCTTCTACTTACTGATAAACAAGCTGTTGTCCACATCTGACGCAAGCTGAGGAATGTACTCTGGCTTTTGACATAGAAGAGTATCATAGTCTAAGTCACTAAGAAATGGATGACACTTGATGTCAAAAGCTCCTCCTGGATAAAGGAAAACAAAAGCGATGCGGACATTGTCAAAGACAGCTTCATATCTGAACAGTTTATCCTAATTAGAGCTAATTATTCAACCGAGCAGACATGTAGGAAATAGAATGAAAATCTTAGCAATAAGAACTATAAATGGAGAAGCTTATATAGAAGTAATGATCCTCATGGACATGAGTGATATGTCCTCAGTGTAACAAAGGAATATTGATATTATTGTATATGTTACCTGTCCCAAGTCTATCCACAGGATTTTTTCTCAGCAGCTGAGTGATGAGGTCCTGAGCGTCAGGTGGAATATTTTTACTACTATCCCAAATTATATCTCCTGTTATATAGAAAATTACAGAACATAAAACCTTTTTACTGGACTGTAAGATAAAGCAAAGGAAATAACTAAACCAAGATAACCAGTAAAAGCAACGATAAGATTATTCTACGTACCATTGATCACTTTTTCAATAACCTCAGTTCTGGAATCCCCATCAAATGGTTTATATCCCATGAGAAATTCATATAATATAATGCCCATTGACCACCAGTCAACAGGTCTTCCATAGCCTCTTTCCAGGATGACCTCAGGGGCTTTGTAACACAGGGTGCCAGACTCCTGGAAACCAACAGAAAATAGAGATGAGAATCGATAAACAATTATTATTTCTTGACATAAAAACAGAATGACAGAAGATAAAATATCAGTGGAAAAGTTCTCTAGAAATGAAGAGCGTAGGGAAGAGAAAATAGAGTTATGAGATTTGTGCAGAACTAGCTAAGTTCCTGTAGGTAATGCTGACCTCAATGTCCAGGAACTCTCTGGAGATGTTCTCTGCTGATTGCTTGTAGATGTTGGTGTTTGGTATCATGACACCAACTTTTGAAAGTCCAAAGTCCGTAACTTTAATATGTCCAGCAGATGTTATCAGGAGGCTGAAAAATAGAAGATGATTTTAGCTTCATAAACCGTGAGATAATAAAGGATAACTTTCCTCTTTTTCTCATACTACAGGAATTTACTTACTTGTCCGGCTTCAGGTCTCTGTGCACCACACCGTAACTATGCAGGTATTCCACACCAAGGACTGCTTCTGCAAAGTACAAGCGGGCCAACGGGACAGATAAAGCACCCCTGGTGCTTAGAAGGGTCCAACAGTCTCCACCTATAGAAGAAAGGAAATTTAACCATTGAGGGGTTTATACAGCAGATCACCATGATGTGTGATGAGAAGTGAGCGGAGACATTGGGGCAGGAGACAAAATATAAAGATATAATGTACTGTATAGTGCACAAATGAATTAGTCTGACGTCATGGTGAAATGTCATCTATGTAACTAATGACATAAAGTGATGTCACATCTCGTCTACAGCTGGAGATACTGACGCTCTCAGTGCGGACATACAGGGAGATCACACAGATCAATGACTTTCTGGACACCATGGTAAGAGAGATCCTATAGTAAATGTTCTGTGGGATGTAACCGTCCACGGGGACAAGTCTTAATGATATGAGAGGTGATAAGATGTCAGCAGACACAGGCTGAATATAATTCAATGTACGTGTCCTACCTCTTACATACTCCATGACCATACACAGGTGAGATTTAGTAGGGAAGGAGCAGAGCATGGAGACCACAAAGGGACAATCTGCGAATGTTAGGATGTCCCTCTCCAGAAAGACCTCTTCCACAAATGCTGGAGTATCCAGGTTTATCTTGGCAATTTTCTTCATAGCAAAGATCTCTTGTGATTCTTTATGGCGCACTAAGTAGACATCCCTGGAGAGAAGGAGAATCCATGGTTTATAATGAACCCTTATTAACAGTCTGTATATACAAGTCATTATATGATCTTTTGTAGTAATGTTTGATACCAGCAGTCCGGCCATCACTAGAAATCCACATCTAGAAATCCATGAAATACCACTACATAGATGATGGGAGGTCTGCACCATGCCACGTCTGCCCTAACCAGGTCACATTATAGATGAGAGAATCTACTGAATTTCATCTTGGGCAGATTCGCTATAACCGACCAGTACATCCGATTCAATAATAATAAAAATTGGTCAAAATTGAAAATGTTCCAATTGTCATAAGAAGATGTTTTTAGACTTTCTCCACAGCCCAAGGCAGAATAAATGGAGGGGCGGGAAGAAGATAAAATATAATTAAACACATTGCACCCCCTTGTCCTCGTCCCTCCCCGTCCATCACTGCAGTCCTCCATCCTCTGTGCCAGTCTTTGGTTGTCCTCCCTTCTGCTGCTGAGGCCAGTGATCGGACTCACATGGTCATGGTGGAGGGTGGGGGTGCAGATGTCATTGGCGTCAGTATCGTGTCACCCCTCACCTGACCGTGTGCAGCCAATCACTATTATCAGCTCCATAATGGGGCCCCGAAAAATCCAAAGATCGGTGCGGAGGGCGGAGGACGGAGAAACGGTGGTGGAGGCGGCAGCATAAGACCAGATGAGGTCTCGGACCGGTGGGTGTAATGTATTATATCATCCCTTTCCTTACAGACTGATTTGTTACAGATCTGGTCGCTCAGCTGTATATAACTGAGCTGAATAGTGACATTGAGGTGCGGACAGTGATGTGGACTCTGATCGTTTCCCTATGATAACATTGAATGGCAGAGCACAGAGGCAGAAGCATTGTCATAGGGAACCCTGAGAAATGGGGATTATGGGAACAGAAATCTCACCCAAAAGATCCACTGCAAATCAGTTCAGATGTCTCATAGTCGCTCATACGCGGCTCTCCTGCCGGAATCAATGATCTGATCAAGTCCTAAAAAAGAATAAGAAATAATACTAAGATATAAAAGCTGCAGAAAAACTTCTCAGGATGTAAAAACTTCTCTATTATATCCCAGCTGATTTACACTGATCCGAAGTATCGGACAATACAAGCCGGACGCTCAGCATGGATGTAATATAAGGGGGGTCCTCTATATACCAGTTTTATTGTAATGTGCTTGATAATACGGGAGATCACACACATGAGAACTTACAGGGAGTATGTCAGCAGGTTTGTTCTATGTAATCTGGGAGCAGTTATGATTTAGGGGCAGAGACCATGATTCCAGCGATGTGTTACTTACTAGGCTTTGTGCTGTTTTTAAAAAAAAAATAAAAAAATCAGTGTTTGATCAGCAGGAGATTATCACTGGAGGGCTACGTGTCTCATGCCATGTAGTCATATTGCTCTGTAAACCCTTCATCACCACTGAATAGCAGCTTTCTGCCTATGCACAGTGTACACAGAAAACTGCCAATCAGTGGTTTGGGTGGGGTTATACAAGGCTCAGCATGCAAAGCTCTGCTAGATCTGCAGCAGAGAAAACAGAGATATTAATATCATATCTGTTGCCCCCAGTAAAGTAAGTGATATATCACTGGAATCAGTGTCTCTGTCCCTACATTATGCTACAGCATAAACCTTGTGACAGATTCCATTTAATATAAATGCTATTATCTAACACCACAGTGTCATCTAGACTTAGAACAGAGCCGTCCCATGGTTATATGAGGGATAATACTGGACGGGTCACTCACACCCATGATCTGGTGATACACAGACACTCCCTGTATCTCTATAATACTTACACCAGCAGATTCTTGGATCTCTGGGATCTCACCGATTCCACTGTCGGGATTCGCCAGCGCTGATGGTTCTAAAATAGTGATAAAGTGATGATGAAATAAAATGTATTAGATGATATCAATGCTACATACATAATAGCGCAATATAACAGAGAAGTGACGTCTGTAAATAGGATTAATACTCGATATAAGGGGATTCTACATATGAGAACGTACAGCGCATCCACAGATAAATGTAAGGTAAGTGGTGGCGGACCCCCAATTACCGCAGGAATGAGGAGCCCCCACCTCGCTGCACATGTGAGTGATGGGAAGAGAGATGAAGCATAGCAGCCATATGCATATTAGTCTGGAAGTGCACTGGGGGCGTGTCACTGCACTCGGATTCCTTCTTCCACGTCCCCAGTGCACTTCCATCCTGATTTGCATATGGCTTCTACATTATATTTCTCCTGATTGGCACATTGGATTTCAGCAAATACTTTTTATTAGGGGGACTCATCCTATATCGTCATACCACCACTCCTATATGTAACACGTGCTGTCAGGTTCCCATTACATGGAGTAGGCCGGGGTCACACATCCGAGAAACTTGCGTGATTCTCGTGCGAGTCTCTCGCATGAACACCCGGCACTGCGCCGGCATTCGGACCAGAGCGTGCGGCTGCCTAGAAATACATGTAGCCGCACGCTCCGGTCCGAGTGTCGGCGGCAGTGCCGGGTGTCGAGAATAGTGCGAGTTTCTCGCATGTGTGACCTCGGCCGTAGAGAATAAATCTGCCATTACTCCCTGCTCTGTGTAATATCTGGAGATTCCCTGTAGTGATCGGCTCACCTGTAATCAGATCACTGCTCAGCTCCGGCTGACTCCTATTAGGGTCAGGGGTTTCCGGGGTCACATTCTCCCCATATTCGTCGTCGCCTCTGGGTGTTTCCTGATAAATATAATATAGATAATTATTATATGGAAGATTTCACTAAATCCCCAAATACACAAATCAGGAAGGAGTAAACCAACATTTACAGATGCACCAATTGTAACTCTACAAATCCCGCGCCATCATGCGAACTTTTCTCAGAAACTTCTCTCCCTTATGTGGATTAAGATGAGTTAAGTTTAAAAATCTCCCGTTCGGTGTCAGATTATAAGTTATGCACCGTGATATCCCAGAGCTGCATTATCCCCGTTCTTTACTCCATGGATACATCTTGTACTTCATTCAGTACATTATTGGGTAGAATTGCTTTACACTGCAGTTCCTCTTCACAAGGCCACATTAATATACTGTATAAGGGACTTGTATGCACAACATTTCTGTAATGACGTCTATTATCTCAGCTGCAGCATTTACAAGTAGGAAGACTCTGATAGAGCGAGAAAGAAGGGAGAATACAGACTTCCCCCCACGGAGCTGTGACTACATCAGCAGAATACAGACTGTCCTCACAGAGGAGGGAGCAGCACAGACAGGCGGCCATAAAACCTCCTGTGCCTGCCGGGGACTGACAGGGAGGTCTGGAAGATCTAACACCCTAATGCCATAGACATCCCATGGTTATATGGGGGAATATACTGGACGGGTCACTCACACCCATGATCTGGTGATACACAGACACCCCCTGTATCTCTATAATACTTACACCAGCGGATTCTTGGATCTTCGGGATCTCACCGATTCCATTATCGGGATTCGCCAGCGCTAATGGTACTAAAATAGTGATAAAGTAATGAAGAAATAAAATGTATTAGATGATATCAATCCTACATACATAATACCACAATATAACGGAGAAATGACAAGACGTCTGTACATGGGATTAATACATGGAGTAGAGAATAAATCTGCCATTACTCCCTGCTCTGTGTAATATCTGGAGACTCCCTGTAGTGATCGGCTCACCTGTAATCAGATCGCTGCTCAGCTCCGGCTGACTCCTATTAGGGTCAGGGGTTTCCGGGGTCACATTCTCCCCATATTCATCGTCGCCTCTGGGTGTTTCCTGGTAGATATAATATAGATAATTAATATGTGGAAAATTTCACTAAATCACCAAGGAAAAATACAGACTTCCCCCCACGGAGCTGTGACTACATCAGCAGAATACAGACTGTCCTCACAGAGGAGGGAGCAGCACAGACAGGCGGCCATAAAACCTCCTGGGACTGACAGGGAGGCCTGGAAGATGTAACACCAGATCTTCTGATCTCTGCTGGTGATCTGGAGAAGATCAGAAAACAACGACATGTGATATAGAAGATGATGGCTCCTTACCGGGCGTTCTAGTACACACAGGACTTTTTCGGCCAGGTCTTTAACAAAAGCCAAATCTCCATATTGAGATCTATTTTCAGTCTATAAAGAAGAAAAGAAACAAAAAGGAAAAATGTGAGATTAGAAAAGACATAATGGAGGCGACCATTGTATGTGACATCTGCTCCTCTCTGCAGATACAACGACTCCATATCTGGGGACTCGTCATGTTTTTATTGGAGGAAAGAAGAAGCTTCTCTCCCACCATTATTATCTATGAATAGCTGAAGAGCCTGGCGCTGCCCGGGCATAGTAACTAACAGTGGTTAGTTATAGCAAATTATAATTATCCTCCATCCCATAGTCCCGTGCCCATATACCCATCATAAATATCCACGATCCCATAGTCCCATGCCCATATACCCATCATACATATCCTCCATCTCATAGTCCCATGCCCATATACCCATCATACATATCCTCAATCCAATAGTCCCATGCCCATATATCCATCATACATATCCTCCATCCCATAGTCGAGTGCCCATATACCCATCACATATCCTCCATCCCATAGTCCCGTGCCCATATACACATCCTTCATCTCATAGTCCCATGCCCATATACCCATCATACATATCCTCCATCCCATAGTCCAGTGCCCATATACCCATCATACATATCCTCCATCCCATAGTCCCATGCCCATATACCCATCATACATATCCTCCATCCCATAGTCCCATGCCCATATACCCATCATACATATCCTCCATCCCATAGTCGAGTGCCCATATACCCATCACATATCCTCCATCCCATAGTCCCATGCCCATATACCCATCACACATCCTTCATCTCATAGTCCCATGCCCATATACCCATCACACATCCTTCATCTCATAGTCCCATGCCCATATACCTATCACATATCCTCCATCCCATAGGCCCGTGCCCATATACCCATCACACATCCTTCATCTCATAGTCCCATGCCCATATACCCATCACACATCCTTCATCTCATAGTCCCATGCCCATATACCTATCACATATCCTCCATCCCATAGTCCCATGCCCATATACCCATCACACATCCTTCATCTCATAGTCCCATGCCCATATACCCATCACACATCCTTCATCTCATAGTCCCGTGCCCATATACCTATCACATATCCTCCATCCCATAGGCCCGTGCCCATATACCCATCATACATATCCTCCATCCCATAGTCCAGTGCCCATATACCCATCATACATATCCTCCATCCCATAGTCCCGTGCCCATATACCCATCATACATATCCGCCATCCCATAGTCCCGTGCCCATATACCCATCATACATATCCTCCATCCCATAGTCAACCATTATGACATCATAATGAGCGGCGGGGCTTGCAACCTATGATGACATCCGCGTCGCCATGGCAACCATTGTGACATCATAATGAGGGACGGGGCTTGACACGCACACACTTTTTTCCCAGTATGTAGATGGGGGCAAAATTGTTTGGCCAATTGGAATGCGCGGGGTTAAAATTTCGCCTCACAACATAGCTTAGGACACTCTCGGGGTCCAGACGTGTGACTGTGCCAAATTTTGTGGCTGTAGCTGCGACGGTGCGGATGGCTATCCCGGACATACACATACACACATACATACACACACACACATACACATACACACATACATACACACATACATACATACACACATACATACACACATACATACACACACATACATACACACATACACATACATACACACACATACATACACACATACATACACACACACACATACACATACACACATACATACACACATACACACTTTGAGCTTTATATATTAGATTATGGAGAAGTTTTGTGCGGAGCGTCCGCCATTTACCTGGTGTAGTAATGTCCTGATGTTGTGATGTAAATCCGTCAGATACTCTGACGTTAGTTGACCTTGTCTGTTCTTGGTCAGGCAATCCTTCACTAGCTGCACCACCAGCCGGTGAGTGAAGCTGAGGATGCCATCGGGTGGTAGAAGCTCAATGTCACGGTGATTGATGTAAAGAATCTCCCATAGTGCATCTACCTGAAAATCATTCAAACGTAATCCAGCCATAGTGAAAAATTGCAAATGCTCTCAGTCACTATAGAACCAAAAATGGCGCCGGTGACCCTGTGTACATTGTATAAGTAGTGACTGTGAGCTGTGATGTCACAATGGCCAAGATTCTCTAGTGATGTCACAATGGACTAGCATCACCAGTGATGTCATAATGGTAGAGCATCATCAGTGATGTCATCACGGAATCTTGTGATAGAATCTTCAAGCATCGGCTCGGCACAAATAGATGCTGCCTGGCAATATTTCAGATTCGCTCACACTTGTGTATAAATAATCTGTCCATTCTCATCCAGGATAGTGGAACGAGTTTTTCTCACGTGTCATCAATGTGCTATCCATGTAGAATCTGTTATTTTATTCCACAGCTATTAATGTTTTACAGAACCATTTAGTTTCCTATGCTACAGAATTGTAATGTATCCATAAATATCCGATGTCACTCCGATGGTCCATATGGCATGTGACTGTTTTCTGCCACTGTCCGATTTTTTTCTCACGCCGAATACAAGTATTTGCTGTGATTTTACTTGCATTTTTTTAACTCACTTGAATAAGTGTTTATTTCTGTTAATGTTGATGATTATGGCTTACAGCCAATGAGAACCCAAAAGTCATTATCTCAGTAAATTAGAATACTTTTTTCACATCAATTACAACATAGAAAAGCATGCACATAAAACACTCGTAGATATAATGGGGTAAGGCCACACAATAGTTAGAAAGAAGATAAAAGTTTCATAAAAAACTGCCAATTAGTCCCACAAAAGTTTAGATAAAAGGCACTTATATTAGGGCCCAGAAAGGATAATAAGTCCAAGAGACGTTAATCATAGAAGCTGGTTAAGATCCAATGCATCTGCACAGCAAAACCTCAAATCGTCATGTCAGAGGCTTTATAACTGAAATGTACCTGTATTGCTGATGCAGCAGGAATCCTCCTTATGATAAAAGGCGAAATCTTCTCTGTATAAACACAGCATGCAGGGTCGTACTGGAGTTTCTGGGGCTCACCAGGGGAATGGACTCTAGGGGCCCACCCTACAGCTATATGCAAATACCTGCCACTTGTTTATCCTGATTATAGTGGAGCATCGGCTGTAAAACACAGGCGGCTCCTGCACATCTACTGTGCGCCCCCATAACTGGATGTATAATTTCGGTAGTTTACATTAATGGGATTCTGTGGTTAAAACAACTTACCACCGATCCATGGGCTCCACAGGTTAGGTGATCGCTTAGGTCTGACCATTAGAAACTACATCGATCAGAAGAATGAGGAAGTTTTATCAGTGATAAAATGAGGATGTGTTCTAAAATGGAACGGCAGGTGGGATGTCTGACCGCAGCTCCATTCATTCTCTTTGGGTCTTCTAGAAAAAAACAAGTGCAGCCACTGAGGGAATTAATGGATCAGTGGTCAAGTCAGACATGCCACTCCAGTCTAATGGGGATGAAAAGTTCCACATTTTGCTGAAAGGGTCCAAGTAGTCAGACCCCCCTCACTTATCCTGTAGAGAGGTGATTACTTTTTTCACAGGAGAACCCCTGTAACTATATCTCTGACGCTGTGATCCAAGTATTTAATCTCAATTGGAAATAAAGAATCTTCACCTAAGTAATATCAGAGAGAACAAATGACTGCCTTACACAACACAATCCCCTATACCAAGACCAATAATACCATATACAGGGAAAAAATACAACCACACCATGCCCAGACCACAGTGACCATATAACCCTGCACACAAGGAACAAATCCTGCCAGACAATGAACAGACCACGTAGTGAACACCATCAAGGGACAAATACAGCCACACCATGACCATACCACATATTACCACCACATAGTGACTGAATAATACGACATATTACCAGCATATAGGGACCAAATAATACCACATACAAGTAGAAATACTGCCACACCGTGACCAGACCACAAATTACCATCACATAGTGACCGAATACTACAATACTGATAATGAATACAAACCACAATACTAACAATGCTGTTATTACCACCAGTAACATTATACACAGGAGCTCTGTATATAGTGTCAGTGTACAGATAATACAGGGCTCACCAGTGATATTATACACAGGAGCTCTGTATATACTGTCAGTGTTCAGGTAATACAGTGATCACTAGAGTCATTACATACAAGAGCTCTGTATATAGTGTGAGTGTACATATAATACAATGATCACTGGTGACATTATACACAGGAGCTCTGTATATAGTGTCAGTGTACAGGTAATACAGTGATCACCAGTGACATTATACACATGAGCTCTGTACACACTGTACAGTATATAGTGTAAGTGCACAAGTAACACTCTGACTCAACTGTGACGTCTGTAGTTGGAAGTCTTTCATCTTCATCCAGTGCAGACCATCATCACTTGTTCCAGGAAGGACTCATCTCTGCAGAAAATAACACAGTTATCTATAGTGATCACTTCCAGAGCACATTCCCCACTATTTTCCTCGACTTCTACACTATATCAGATTAAGAAAAAAAAGACATAGTGCCGCCTAGCACAGTAGCAGGACCCCCTTTTGTTCTCCCCCATGGAAGACAGTAACCTCAAAAGTAAATTAAATTACAGCAGCAACAATGTCCCCTGATTGGCCCCTACAGTAATTATGTCCCCACTTGCCACAATAAACCAATAATGTATGCTCATCCTGACCTCCATACAGTAATTGTCACCCCTTTATTTAATAATGTGCCAGATCCTGGGGCCCTTTGTTTAATGTCCCCATCCTGGACCCCAATGTCCAGTTATAATGTCTTCATCCTGGGCCCCTATGTCCACTTTACTAACGTCACCTCCCTGGGCCCCTATGTCCGACCCTATGGCCACAACCTTGCCCAATCACAGAGAAGGGATTCTTCTCACCTTCTTGCGTTCCCCGGTGTCCTCTAGTGGCTTCATATTTGGAGTGGTCGTTAAAATGGCTGCCGACTGCCACTGTGACAGGGCACTCTGCTCTGTGACAGGCTGCGCGCTGACATCATATAGCAGTAACAGTGAAAGGCCACCGGCAGCCACTCACTACCTACCAATCCATGGAGGGAGTGGCTGCTTAGTATATGATTGCACAATGAGGACTTGTATGTAGCACTGTTCACATCATGGCAATGCACAGCGTCCAGGTTACCAGCCTATTAGTGACGCCCTTCTATCAGATCAGGCGGGCTGCCCAGTGCTATCAAGATGCATCCCATGTGAACAGGCACCACAGTTTACAAGACAAAATGGGCCTAGCTGCACCCTGATATTAAAGTGCAAAAAATACATATAAAATATGTGAGGTATTGGTCGATATTTTGGCCAAAGTATAGAAGCCCGCAACCCAGTGTCAAGGGTCCCCACATTTGCGAGTCCCTAACACTAATCCATGACACCACATAGTCCGCCATGCAGTATTATGGGCACCACATAGTCCTCCATACAGTATTATGGGCACCACATAGTCCACCTTACAGTATTATGGGCCACATATAATGCTCATTCATACAGTATATAACGGGCCCCATGCAATGTTCCTCCACACAGTATTATGGGCCCTCTGCTCCTCCATACAGTATATTATGGGCAACCATGCTTCTCCACACAGTATATCATGGGCCCCCATGCTCCTCCACACAGTATTTTGGGCACTCTGCTCCTCCACACAGTATTATGGGCCTCCAAAATCATCCATACAATATATTATGGGCCCCATGCTCCTCCATAAAGTATTATGGGTCCCCTGCTCCTCCATACAGTATATTATGCGCCCCCCATGCTCCTCCATACAGTATATTATGGGCCCCCATGCTCCTCCATACAGTATATTATGGGCCTCACGCTACTCCATACAGTAAATTATGCGCCCCCATGCTCCTCTATACAGTATATTATGGGCCCCATGCCCCTCCATACAGTATATTATGGGCCCCATGCCCCTCAATACAGTATATTATGGGCCCCATGCCCCTCCATACAGTATATTATGGGCCCCCTGCTTCTTTATACAGTAAAATATGGTCCCCTCCTCCTCCATACAGTATATTATGGTCCCCCTGATCCTCCATACAGTATATTATGGGCCCCCTTCTCCTCTATACAGTAACTTATGGGCCCCTGCTCCTCCATATAGTATATTATGGCACCCCATGCTACTCCATACAGTAAATTATGGGCCCCATGCACCTCCATACAGTAAATAATGGGCCCCCTGCTCCTTAATACAGTAATAAATTTATAATAATAAATTTTATTTTTATAGCGCCGACATATTCCGCAGCACTTTACATTTCAGAGGGGATTTGTACAGACAATAGACATTACAGCATAACAATAATCACATACAGTAGATTATAACAAATACCAAAAGGAAAGAGGGCCCTGCTCGCAAGCTTACAGTCTATGAGGAAAGAGGGAGACACGAAAGGTGGGTGGTAACAGTTACCCTGATTGTATGGACCAGTCATAATGTTAAGTGTGTAACAGTACAGACACAGAGGGCTAATGGAGGCATAAAGCATGTGGGAACATGATGCGGGGAACCTGGTTATGGTAAAACTTTTGGCTCTGCCACACAGGGATAGATTAGGTTAATGTGTTGGGGTGGTAGGCCAGTCTGAATAAATGCATTTTCAGGACACGCTTAAAATTGTGGGGATTGGGGACTAATCGTATTGACCTGGGAAGTGCATTCCAAAGAATTGGCGCGGCACGTGTAAAGTCTTGGAGACGGGAGTGGGAGGTTCTGACTATTGAGGATGCTAATCTCAGATCATCAGCAGAACGGAGGGCGCGGGTAGGGTGGTATACTGAAACAAGGGAGGAGATGTAGGGTGGTGCTGAGCCATGGAGGGCTTTGTGAGTGAGGGTAATAAGTTTATACTGAATTCTGGAGTGGATGGGTAGCCAGTGTAATGACTGGCACAAGGTAGAGGCATCGGTGTAACGATTGGTGAGGAATATGATCCTGGCTGCAGCATTCAAGACAGATTGGAGGGGGGAGAGTTTGGTAAGAGGGAGACCGATTAGAAGAGAGTTACAATAGTCGAGACGAGAATGAATAAGAGAAACAGTAAGAGTTTTTGCAGAGTCAAAGGTAAGAAAAGGTTGAATTCTAGAAATGTTTTTGAGGTGCAGATGACAAGAGCGAGCCAGTGATCGAATGTGGGGGGCAAAGGAAAGCTCGGAATCAAGTATGACCCCAAGACAGCGGGCCTGTTGCTGGGGAGTAATAGTGGAACCACACACAGAAATGGCAATGTCGGGTATAGGTACATTAGTAGAGGGAGGAAACACCAGGAGTTCAGTCTTTGACAGGTTCAGTTTCAGATATAGTGAGGACATGATATTAGACACAGCGTTTAGACAATCGCCGGTGTTTTCTAGAAAGGCTGGCGTGATGTCAGGAGAAGAAGCGTATAATTGGGTGTCGTCAGCATAGAGATGGTACTGGAAATCAAATCTACTGATTGTTTGACCAATAGGGGCAGTGTACAAGGAGAAGAGGAGGGGACCTAGAACCGATCCTTGGGGGACCCCAACAGTAAGGGGAAGATGAGAGGAGGAGGAACTGGCAAAAGATACAGTAAAGGAGCGGTCGGAGAGATAGGAGGAGAACCAGGAGAGAACGGTATCCTTGAGGCCAATGGAACGGAGCATAGTGAGGAGGAGCTGATGATCCACAGTGTCGAATGCTGCAGAGAGATCCAAGAGAATTAGCATGGAGTAGTGACCATTTGATTTAGCTGTTAGCAGATCATTATAGACTTTAGTGAGGGCAGTTTCAGTGGAGTGTAAAGAGCGGAAACCGGATTGGAGAGGGTCGAGAAGAGAGTTTTCTGAGAGATAGCGGATAAGACGGGAGTGGACCAGGCGTTCCAGGAGTTTAGAGATGAAGGGAAGATTAGAGACAGGTCTATAGTTAGCGGCACAGTTTTGGTCGAGGGATGGTTTTTTAAGTAGTGGATGTATGATGGCATGCTTAAATGAGAAGGGAAAAATACCAGAAGAGAGAGAGAGGTTAAATATTTTAGTTAGGTGAGGGGTGACAGCAGGGGAAAGGGACTGAAGGAGCTGTGATGGAAATGGGTCACTGGTGCAAGTAGTTGGGCGAGAAGATGCAAGGAGCCTGCTTACTTCTTCTTCTGTGACTGGTTCAAAATCAGAGAGTGAGTTCGATGCAGTGGGGGAGGGAGGACAGTGCATGGTATGAGGTGATTGGGAGATAATTTCCTGTCGGATCTGGTCAATTTTTTCTTTGAAGTAATTGGCCAGATCGTCAGCTCGGAGCTCCGTGGTTGGGGCCTGTACTCTTGGATTGAGTAGAGAATGAAAAGTGTCAAAGAGACGTTTCGGGTTATTGGACAGTGAGGTGATGAGGGTGTTGAAATAGGTTTGTTTGGAGAGGTGAAGGGCAGTGTTGTATGTTCTAAGCATAAACTTAAAATGGATGAAATCTTCGTGTAGATTGGATTTTCTCCACAGACGTTCGGCGCACCTGGAGCACCGCTGCAGGAAACGTGTTTGCACCGTGTGCCAGGGTTGTCGCCGTCTGCGTTGTGGTGTTCTATTTATAGGGGGTGCAAATTCATCCAGGGCACTTTGAAGTGTTTCATTGTAATGCTTCAATGCAGAATCAGGACAGGAGAGGGAGGAGATAGGGGCCAATGAAGACTGCAAGTTCTTCATAAGTTTCTGGGTGTTAATGGCCTGTATGTTTCTATAAGTATGGACAGTGGGGGTGACCTGAGCAGCATGGCAGTTCTTGATAGAGAATGAAAGAAGATTGTGGTCAGAGAGCGGGAGAGGGGAGTTTGCAAAATCATCCACTGCACAAAGCCGAGAGAAGACCAAGTCGAGGGAGTTTCCGTCTTCATGCGTTGGAGAATTAGTAAGCTGCGAAAGGCCAAATGAGGAGGTTAGAGATAAAAGGTGAGTAGCAGATGGTGAGAGGGGAAGAGCAATGGGGATGTTGAAATCACCCATGATGAGGGTAGGGATGTCACAGGAGAGAAAATGTGGAAGCCAAGTGGCAAAATGATCCAGGAACTGATGGGATTGGCCGGGAGGACGATACACCACCGCCACTCGCATGGAGAAGGGGGTGTAGAGTCTGACGGCATGGACCTCAAAAGAAGGGAAGACAAGTGAGGGTACTTGAGGGATAACCTGAAAGGTACATTTTGGTGATAGGAGCAGACCAACGCCTCCACCAGCTCTATTGTCTGATCTTGGGGTATGAGAGAAGTAAAGCCCCCCATATGAAAGAGCAGCAGCAGCGGTAGTGTCTGACTGCTGGATCCAGGTTTCAGTAAGAGCCAGGAGGTTAAGAGAATTAGAAAGGAAAAAGTCATGAATGAAGGAGAGTTTGTTACACACTGAGCGAGAATTCCAAAGTGCACAATTAAGAGAGACAGATGGCATGCAGGGAATATTAATAAGATTAGAGGGGTTTCTGAGTGTAGCAGTCGGGAGGTTTGACTTTCTATAACATGGGGGACCAGGGTTGGGAGCAATGTCTCCTGCGACTAGGAGAAGGAGGATAGAAAGAGTGAGCAGATGGTTAAGTGATTTGTGAGAGCGTCTCTGATGTTGAATGGTGGGACTGACTGGATCTGTGCAGTTTAACAACGTGAAAAGAGCATGAGTGCTATACATAGGAGAGGAAAGAAGCGAGGGGCCAATGTGGATGGAGTGTAGAGAGTTAATGCCAGGGCGGTGGATGTGTGTGAATGCAGCGGCCAGGATTAAAATTACACAAATGCATATGGTATATATTTGTTGTACTCCAAATGTACAGGGAGTAGATGTATATAAATGTCTTACCTGTCTCCTGCCCTGTCTAACTGCCATGTTATAACTGCCAGTACTTTGATAAACTTTACTTGGATAAAGTGTGCATAAATGCCCCCTGCATAAATGCTATCCCAAAGCTATGTCTGAATATATAGGAGGATAAGACTTAGAACTTTTTTTTTTTTTTTTGGGCTCTCTCTCTTCTCGTTAATCAATCACACTAAATTGAGACACCAGGACCCAATAAAATGTTGTGGTCAAATAAACACATGGCCAGCACTACATGGATCATAAAGCACTTTGAAAAGTTTCTTGACCTCACAACATAAGGGGACAAGCAGAGTAAGTTGAAAAAAACTATATACCATATAGAAGCTTGCAGAGTTGAAAACACAGAGATAGCATTCAGGATTAACTGCTTGCTGACATTGAATGGAGACACAGGAGTGGATTCAGAGCAGAGACTGGAAAAGCTGGTTACCATATAGAAGCTTGCAGAGTTGAAAACACAGAGATAGCATTCAGGATTAACTGCTTGCTGACATTGAATGGAGACACAGGAGTGGATTCAGAGCAGAGATTGGAAAAGCTGGTTACCATATAGAAGCTTGCAGAGTTGAAAACACAGATACAGTATATTATGGGCCCCATACACCTCCATACAGTATATCATGGGCCCCATGCACCTCCATACTGTATATTATAGCCCCCCATGCTCCTCCATACAGTATATTATGGGCCCCATAACCCCTCCATACAGTATATTATGGCCCTATGCTCCTCCATACTGTATATTATAGGCCCCCATGCTCCTCCATACAGTATAGTATGGGCCCCCTGCTCCTTAATACAGTATATTATGGGCCCCATACACCTCCATACAGTATATCATGGGCCCCATGCACCTCCATGCAGTATATTATGGGCCCCCATGCACCTCCATACTGTATATTATAGCCCCCCATGCTCCACTATACAGTATATTATGGGCCCCATGCCTTTCCATACAGTATATTATGGGCCCCATGCCCCTCCATACAGTATATTATGGGTCCCCTGCTGCTTTATACAGTATATTATGATCCCCCTGATCCTCCATATAGTATATTATGGCACCCCATTCTACTCCATTCAGTAAATTATGGGCCCCATGCACCTCCATACAGTAAATTATGGGCCCCCATGCACCTCCATACTGTATATTATAGGCCTCAATGCTCCTCCATACAGTATATTATGGCCCTATACTCCTCCATATTGTATATTATAGGCCTCCATGCTCCTCCATACAGTATAATATGGGCCCCCTGCTCCTTAATACAGTATATTATGGGCCCCATACCCCTCCATACAGTATATTATGGGCCCCATGCACCTCCATATAGTATAGTATAGTATAGTCTGCAGTGACAGGGGAGGATATATTTGTGTGCAGCAGCTCTGTTGGTTATTAGGCTGCCTTATAAGGCTCCCTGATAGCTGCATTGCTGTTTGCACTCTGCTGTGCAGACTGCTTTTTTAAAAGAAAAAATCCTTTTATTCCTTTTCTTCTGCACAGTAGATACTGAGCGTACATTTTTTCACACACCGTATAGAGGTGTACGCTCCTCACACACTACCGTGTACCGGCTGGTATCACGGACAAATACATGCTATCTGTGTGTGACTCCGTAAAAAAATACACAGAGATTAACATTTTTCCATACATACACCGTATAGAGATGTCCGATTCTCAAACAGTATCAGATATCTGGTGTTCTTATTACGGTCACATCTGCACAGAGTCACAGTGTGTGTGACACTCCGTAACTACATATACGGACCTTTCCATTTCTGCATACACCATATTGACTGCTGTCCGATTATCAAACAGTATCGGATATCTGGTGTTCTTATTACGGTCACATCTCCACAGTGTCAGCGAGTGTGTGTGACACTCTATAAATACATATACAGACATTTCCATTTCTCCATACACCATATTGACTGCTGTCCGATTCTCAAACAGTATTAGATATCTGGTGATCTTATTACGGTCACATCTACACAAAGTCAGCGTGTGTGTGACACTCCGTAACTACATATACGGACATTTCCATTTCTCCATACACCGTATTGACTGCTGTCTGATTATCAAACAGTATCGGATATCTGGTGTTCTTATTACGGTCACATCTCCACAGTGTCAGCATGTGTGTGTGACACTCCATAAATACATATACAGACATTTCCATTTCTCCATACACCGTATTGACTGCTGTCCGATTCTCAAACAGTATTGGATATCTGGTGTTCTTATTACAGTCACATCTATACAGAGTTAGCGTGTTTGTGTGACACTCCGTAAATACATATACGGAGATCGACATTTTCACCAACAACGTATACAGCGGTACACCTCTGATACAGTACCGTATATCTGCTTGTTGGATTACGGTGAAATACGTACTGGGTGAGAGTCTGTGACTCACAAAATATATACGGAGAGTTCACTTTTTACAAAGACCTTACACAGCTGTACGCTCCTCATACAGTACCATTTCTCTGCTGGTATTTTTGGTACATTTTCCCAAACATGAGGAAGTATGGTGTAAGAGGCCACGGACGTGAGCGGGGGGGCTCATCTGGTACTGATGGTGGTGGTGGTCGTGCATCGGCTGCTTCTGGGAAAAGCACAATAGCGGCTAAGGCAGGAGGTGTTGAGCCTGCGTCATCGTCTGGCACAAGGAGGCCTTTAAGGCTCCCTTTTTTGGGAGTAGGTAAACTGCTTTTAAAGCCGGAACATCAGGAACTGGTTGTGCCTTACATTGCCGAAACAGCCTCCAGCTCTATCACCTCCTCTTCTGAAGTTTACAAAAATGCAAGCACTGAGTCGTCAGTGCAGACTTCTGGTCAGGAACCACCCCTTTCCTTGTCTCCTTCACCCCCACCCAAAGTGCAGGATGCAGCAGCCCACAATTGAGAATACTCCATGGAGCTGTTTTCACATGCCATGCCTGTTTTATCAAGTGAAATCCTGAATTCCCCAGTCCAACATTAATCGGAGATGGAGTGCACTGATGTGCAGCCACTACTAAATGATTCCGCTGGTACATTCACCCACAGCACTACATTCCTTTCGCACTCTATAGAGCCAGAATGTGACACTGATGAAACTCAGGTGCCCCTTCCCGCATACTATACCACCTTACACGGTGACATAGAGGAAGGTGCAGATAAAAATGCCGGTTCCCTGAGCAGGTGGGGGGTCCTACTCGTGGGCAACGACAGTGGCACAGGGCCCCTCATAGCACACCAAAGTGTCTCTGCCGGTGGGAGGGCCCACGCCGTCAAACATACCATTGTAATATGAGGGGCCCTGTGCCAGTGCCGTCGCCCACCATGCTTGCTCAGTGCCACAGCACTTGCAATACTTACCTCTCCCTGCTCCACCGCTGTGACGTCTTCCACGTTTCCTGACAGTGACATTCAGGTTAGAGTGCGCGTTGACATCACGTCTGTATGCTCTCTACCGAAACAGTACAATGCAGAGAGCTTAAAGATGGCAATGCTGAGGAGTCCAGAGTACAGCAGTGCCCAGCGAGGAGAGGTATTTAATTTTTTTAAATGTTGGGAGCATTTATTGGGGAGCAATATACACTGGAGAATGAAATATGAGGCCCATCATACACTGGCGCATCATCCATTTGGCCCATCATATACTGGAGCATTCCAAATGGGGGACATCAGACACTGGAGCACCATTTACGGGGCCCATTATACACTGGAGCATTAGAAATGGGGCTCATTATATATGGAGCATTATTTGGGCCCATAACACACTGGAGCATCGTCCAAGGGGACTAACACATACTGGAGCATTCCAAATTGGGGACATCAGACACTGGATCAGCATTTACGGGGCCCATTATACACTGGAGCATTAAAAATGGGGCCCATTATATATGGAGCATTATTTGGGCCCATAACACACTGGAGCATCATCCATGGGGACCAACATATACTGGAGCATTCCAAATGGAGGAGATCAGACACTGGAGCAGCATTTACGGGGCCATTATACACTGGACATTAGAAATGGGGCCCATTATATATGGAGCATTATTTGGGCCCATAACACGCTGGAGCATCGTCCAAGGGGACCAAAATATACTGGAGCATTCCAAATGGGCGACATCAGACACTGGAGCAGCATTTACGGGGCGCATTATACACTGGAGCATTAGAAATGGGGCCCAATATATATGGAACATTATTTGGGCCCATAACACACTGGAGCATCGTCCATGGGGGCCAACATATACTGGAGCATTCCAAATGAGGGACATCAGAAACTGGAGCAGCATTTATGGCGCCCATTATACACTGGAGCATTAGAAATGGGGCCCATTATATATGGAGCATTATTTGGGCTTATAAGACAGTGGAGCATCATCCATGGGGACCAACATATACTGCAGCATTATGTGGAGCTCATCATATGCTATATGGAACATTTTATGGGACCAATTATTCTGTATGGAGAAATATATGGGGCTCATTATTCTGTATGGCGCACAATGTGGTGGCCATAATACTGTATGGAGTAATATACTGTCCGTTTTTTGAGCTATTGTAGAATTTAAAATAGATAATATCAGTCATGTGATGTAAGCAGTGAAGTATTTTTTATTGTACTATACCTATATTTCTGTGCCGTATCGGAGCATTATGAATTGTGGTATGTGTTAAAAGGGCGCACTGACACTCTTTGGCCCAGGGCACACGAAAACCTGGCGCCAGCCCTACCCCCCCACAACTTTAGCCAAATAACCTCCAGTTTTCATTGCGTAACTATTATTATAAAGTAAATTAAGGTTGACAAGCTTAAGTAATGACAATTGATGTTTTTGGCATTAAAATGGGCACTGTAGGTGTGTTTACTGTCCTCCACTCCCTGCCGACTTTGCTTCCCCATTGACTTGCATTGGGTTTCGTGTTTCAGTCGGACCCTGACTTTTCCCTATAGTCGGCCGATTTCGTTTAACCCGACTTTTAAGAAAGTCAGGTTTCATGAAACCTGACTCGACCCGAAAAAAGGCAAAGTCCCTCATCTCTAGTGCTGAGTCCACTTCCTAGTAATTTCTAGCAAGATTTTTGCGCTACTGGGTAGAGATTACCGTATTTTTCGCTTTATAAGACGCTCCGGATTATAAGACGCACCCCAAATTTTGAGGAGAAAAATAGGAAAAAAACTTTATTTTTAATAAAATGGTGGTGCATCTTATAATCCATGCGTCTTATTGCTTTCCAGGGGTGGTGATGGAGGAGGCCGGAGTGGAACATTGCTGCTGGGATGAGGGAGTGTTTTGATGTGCAGCGTGCCGCTGCCGGTGTCTGTTACTGCCGCCGCCCTCTGTCCCCTGATGCTTGCCACCACCGCCACGCTCTGTCCCCCGGTGCCTGCTTGCCACCACCGCCGCACTCTGTCCCCCAGTGCTTGCCACCACCGCCACGCTGTCCCCCGGTGCCTGCTTGCCACCACCGCCGCGCTCTCCCCCGGTTCTTACCGCCACCACCGCGCTCTGTCCCCCCGGTGTTTGCCGCCATCGCCGCGCTCTGTCCCGTTCTGAGGGTACTTGCCGCGGCACTCTGTGCCCTGATGCTGCCGCTGCGCTGTCCGCCACCGCCGCGCTCCTGTCCCCCGGTGGTTTCTTCCGCCCCACCGCCGCCGCCGCGCTCTGTCCCGTTCAACGTGGGGGGGTCTCTGTCGCTCCATGCCTGCTTTCTTCCTGGAAAATGGCCGCCGCGCATGCGCAGACGGACATCTCGGCACTGAAATCTCGGGAGATGAGATTTCAGCGCTGAAATCTCATCTCCCGAGATTTCAGTGCCGAGATGTCCGTCTGCGCATGCGCGGCGGCCATTTTCCAGGAAGAAAGCAGGCATGGAGCGACAGAGACCCCCCCACGCTGAACGGGACAGAGCGCGGCGGCGGCGGTGGGGCGGAAGAAACCACCGGGGGACAGGAGCGCAGCGGTGGCGGACAGCGCAGCGGCAGCATCAGGGCACAGAGTGCCGCAGCAAGTACCCTCAGTGGCAGCGCAAATGTATATCCTCTTTGTAAGACGCACCCCCTTTTTCCCCTCAATTTTGGGGGAAAGAAAGTGCGTCTTACAAAGCGGAAAATACGGTATATGCCTTTCTTTTCTTCTGAGGGTATTGAGAACTCTTTAGGACTGTTTGGTCCCAAACCATGTCTATTTACCTGCTAACATATATGTATTCCTACTGTGCACTTTACTTATTTATCCACATTATCTATTAATCTTAAAGAATATTTATGACCACTTTCTATTCATTCATGATAATATGTTGACAAATTGTGCTGGGCAATCCTCCCCCTGCATTTGGAGGTCCCTTGTTTTGTCTTTTTTTTACTATACCTTTTAATTATTTAAATAAATATTGAATGTTTTAAAAAGTCAATTCTTTTCTACACTTCTTTCTTTTATGGCACTATACCATATAAGAATATGTTATTAACGTACCAATGAAGTGACCCAGCCATTGTTAAATTAAGGACTATGGGAATAATCAATGCGGTGTTTCATGGAGGCAAAATCAGTCTGTGGCACTGCTGAGGTGTTATGGAAGCCCAGGTTACCTTAATAGCAGCCTACGGTTCATCTGCATTGTTGGATCTGGTGTCTCTCATCTTCCTCTTGATAATACTCCATGGATTCTCTGTGGGATTTACAGTAGGTCAGGTGAGTTTGCTGGCCAATCAAGCACAGTGATACTGTTGTTTATAAACCAGGTATTGGTAGTTTTGGCAGTGTGGACAGGTGCCAAGACCTGCTGGAGAATGAAATTTCCATCTCTAAAAAGCTTGTTGGCAGGAGGAATCATGAATTGCTCTGAAATTTTGTGGTACACGGCTGCTTTGATTTTGGTCTTGATAAAACACAGTGAACCTACAGCAGCAGATGACATGGCTCCCTGTTATGAATGGGTCACCGAGGAGAAAAGAACAAAACAAGCTGAGTCCCAGAAAAACCAAAGAGGTTGGTAACTATGCAGATTGCAGATCCCTGATCCTAACCACACAACTAGCAGCAGCCGTGGAGCGTTCCTACGATGATCCTAGATGCCTCGTCACCGCCGGAGGACTAATTAAGCCTAAAGCAAGAAAGGGGAAAACTAACTGCTCCAGAGCAGACCCCAAAGGAAAGACAGCCCCCACACATGTATTGACGGTGAAACAAGATGAAAACACAAACACAGGCAGGAAAATAGGCTGAGCAAACGATGGGGCCCAAACTAACTAAAAAGGACAGGAAAGGAAAGACACTGTCTGCAATCTGCCAAAAACCCTACAAAAATAATGTCCAACACTTCTGATAACAATATTAACCCTGAAGTCACTAGACTTCTCCCACTATATCAGCACTCTGAAATATTCTGAGACAGAGCAAAAAGAGGCCAATCTAATAGGGGACAAAAAGCAAATTGGCAAATACAGATTAATAAGAGTGGAAATTCAGCACAGCCCCAGCCGAGGCTGGCTGACAACACAAAAAACTGAATAGATAAATAGACAAACAAAAAGTGCTAAGGACATTAGCAGAAAAACTTAGCTTAAAATGACTGGAACAGAGCTGAACACCAAGAGCTGAAAAGCCAGAAGGAATCACCAGCACCAGAATAGGGCGTCGGCTGACTTAAATCCAGTCTGAAATTCCTGAGTTCCAATCGTCATCCTCATTATCAGGTGGCAGATCTCTACTGATTAAATCAGCCTCACTACCTCCTGTTACCACCAGAGGGAGCCTGGAAGGAGAACTCACAACTGGTAGACCAGAAAATGAACTCACAACAGCTCCCCAAACCATCACTGACTGTGGAAACTTCACTCTAGACCTCAAGCAGCTTGGATTGTGGCCTCTCTACTCTTCCTCCAGACTCTGGGACCTTGATTTCCAAGTGAAATGCAAAATTTACTTTCATCTGAAAACAACACCTTGGACTACTGAGCAACAGTCCAGTCCTTTTTCTCTTTGGCTTCTGGTGTTGGCTATTGGTCACAAGGATTGCGACACTTGTAGCCCATGTCCTGGATACATCTGTGTGTGGTGGCTCTTGAAGCAATGACTCCAGCAGCAGTCCACTCCTTGTGAATCTCCCCCAAATTTTTGAATGGCCTTTTCTTAACTATCCTTTCAAGGCTGTGGCTATCCCGTTTGCTTGTGCACCTTTTTCTTCCACACTTTTTCCTTCCTCTCAAATTTCCATTAATATGCTTGGATATAGCACTCTGTGAACAGCCAGCTTCTTTAGCAATGACCTTTTGTGTCTTACCCTCTTTGTGGAGTGTGTCAATGACTGCCTTCAAGAAATCTGTCAAGTCAGCAGTCTTCCCCATGGTTGTGGAGCCTACTGAAACAGACTAGGGGACCTTTTTAAACGCTTAGGAAAACACCTCGAAAGCGAATAATCAGGGTTTAGAATAAATAATCAAAACTAGAAAGCACCAAAAAAACAAAAACCCTTAAAATTTAGCTTTTAATAGAATCATTAAAACAACCCATACATTGGACATACCTATGTATAACAGGGGGTCAAAGGTCAGTCATTCATATGAACAATAGATATTATGGATAAATATATAGATGCAAGGGCAAAAAACACTATAATGCCCTAATGGGCACTACAATGACCCTTCCTGACCGCGGAGGTTGGCACCCTAGTTGTAGACGATATGGCGCCCCCGCTCAACGTCGGCGTCCCTGATCATGCCCTAGACCACCCTACGTATACAAAAAAGGACACAAAAAGAAAAACACACACACACCTACAGTACCGAAAATACAAACGTGAAGAGACAATATGTCTCAATTAAAAGTGCTAGTGTGCTGTAAACCTTATCTCGTAGAAAAAATCTGACAAAATAGCAGCTTTAATAAGACTTATTTCGTAGTCAAAAGGACAACAGGCTGCAGTAGACAAAAACTTAGGCTTAATACTCTGTTCAAAATTGCAGCTTTAATAGAACTTATTTCATAGTCAAAAAGACAATAGGCTGCGGTAGACAAGGGCTTGGGCTTAGTACCGTACTCAAAAAATTTCTGAAAAAACATCTACACAGGGGTCAAAACAACATATTCAATGATGAAGCTTCAAAAGAACTTATCTTATAGTAAACTGCAGTAACCACATACCTATGTTTAATCCCCCCTTATTCTGAGAGAGTGTAGGGTCCTAACTGGTTCGCGGGATGCAGTGACGAGACACAAGACTGAGTGTGGTTTGTGGAATAAACTTTTATAAAACTGTAGCCGCTGGGCTATTTTGAGCTAACAACAAATGTAAACAGCAATCAGTCCACGCAGGGACTCAACAACCCTAACAACACTTTTCTTATGGTGCATGCGACTAACCCGGTTTGCCCGGTTGCTATAGGCCACGTATGACCAAACTGGGGGGTCCTTATCTCATATAGTACACTTATTTTTCCAGGGATCTGTCCGGATCACAGGCGTGGCCGCGTAGAGATCGCTGATGCGGCTGCCTTGACGCCTCGATATTCCGGGGTGAAACTGGACTCGACAGACCCTTGAAAAAGCGATGCCGGTGGGGCGCAACAGGCCCTGAAGAAAACGATGACGGTGGGGCGCAACGGGCCCTGAAGAAAACGATGACTTGGGGCGCAGCAGGCCCTGAAGAAAACGATGACGGTGGGGCGCAACAGGCCCTGAAGAAAACGATGACGGTGACGGTGGGGCACAACAGGCCCTGAAGAAAACGATGACGGTGGGGCGCAACAGGCCGTGAAGAAACGATGACGGTGGGGCGCAACAGGCCCTGAAGAAACTGTGCCGATGGGCGCAACAGACGTCCCCTTGCGACTCTCGTCTCACAGCAGAGTCATGACGCAGTCTCTAAATATAACCGTTCACCAACCTCTGCTCAGGGTCCCTTAGCAAACCAGACGGGGGCCCCTACTGCTGCCTGTAGTGAGGTAGCGCCCCCTGGGGCCGGTGATGACAGGGCCGCAGCTGTGGGAGAAGGCAGGGGGCAGTGTCCTGACCGCTGTAAAGGAATGGTCTCTAGTCGCAGCGGTCAGTGGAGGTCGTGGACTTGTCACAGCAGGGAGGGAAACAGCGGGGGCGGCTGTACGCGTCCATATGAGGGGAGCGGCCGCCGGTGCAAGGCTCTCACGTGTCACTAGTCGGTAAGTCCGCAGCTTTCCTTTCACAGGGCCCTGTCAGTCTCTCCACAACACACCGTTCGCTCCCTCGGTCCTCTCTGTCTCACCCGACTTCTTGTCTGTTGTCTGGCTCTCTCTTAACTGCCACTTCAACGCGCCCCCTGCTCCTGTTAAGCTTGCCACGCCCCCTGTTTCCATGACAACTTCAGTCAAGTCTTTTCTTTTACTGTCCTCCCACCATCGTTCCCTCAGGAACCCTGATGACGGTCCCCTGGGCACCTGCCCCTTCACTGTCTGGGAGTCCACCTCTTCACACTCCCCCACCCTGTAAGCTCACCAGTCCTCGGGCGAGGGTTTTAGTCTATTGAGTTCGGTCTGTAGCGGTTTCAATGTTCACTGCCATATGAATTGATCTTGCTCATATCGTTCAGGGGGTTTGACGGCTGTTGACCGCTTGGAGCGTCTAATGTTGTGAGTTCATTTTCTGGTTCACCAGTTGTGAGTTCTCCTTCCAGACTCCCTCTGGTGGTGACAGGAGGTAGAGAGGCTGATTTGATCGGTGGAGATCTGACACCTGAGAATGAGGATGACGATTGGATCTCAGGAGTCTCAGATTGGAATTAAGACAGCCGACGCCCTATTCAGTTGCTGGTGATTCCTTCTGGCTTGTCAACTCTGGGTTATCAGCTCTGTTCCAGTCATCTAAAGCTAAGTTTTTCTGCTAATGTTCACACCTGATTTTGTTGGTCTATTCAGTTTTTTGGTGTGGTCAGCCAGCCCCTGCTGGGGGCTGTGCTGAATTTCCACTCTTATTTATCAGTATTTTGCCAATTGGCTTTTTGTCCCTTTCTAGTTTGGTCTCTTTTTGCTCTGTCTCAGAATATTTCAGAGTGCTGATACAGTGGGAGAAGTCTAGTGACTTCAGGGTTAATTTTGCTATCAGAAGTGTTGGACATGATTTTTGTAGGGTTTTTTGCAGGTTGCAGACAGTGTCTCTCCTTTCCTTTCCTGTCTAGTTAGTTTGGGCCCCATCATTTGCTCAGCCTATTTTCCTGCCTGTGTTTGTGCCTTCATCTTGTTTCACCGACAATACATGTGTGGGGGCTATCTTTTCCTTTGGAGTCTGCTCTGGGGCAGTTAGTTTTCCCTTTTCTTGCTTTAGGCTTATTTAGTCCTCCAGCCGAGATGAGGCATCTAGGAACATCGTAGGCACGCTCCACGGCTACTGCTAGTTGTGTTGTAAGATCAGGGATCTGCAATCTGCACAGTTACCAACCTCTCTGGTTTTCTGTGACTTAGCCTGTTTTGCTTTTTTCTCCTCGGTGACCCATTCATAACAGAATCGCCAGCCATACCGCAGATTCTAGGGTACTTAAAAGCAGGAAAAAGCTGTTAAAAAAAAGTGTCAGAATTTTTTTTTTAGATTTTTTTCCTCTTTTTTCTCTGGGGCCGTAGGAGGATTTTTTTTTCTTTTTCCTAATGGAGATTAAGCAATTGTCTGATCGTGTGGAGCAGCTGGCTGCTTAAGTGCAGAGAATTTCCACCTACCTCATTCAGTCACATGCTGCTGAACCTAAGATCCCTACTCCTGATGTGTTTTCTGGGGATCGGTCTAAATTTCTGAATTTTAAGAATAATTGTAAATTATTTCTGGCCTTGAAGCCTAACTCATCGGGGAGCTCTGTGCAGCAGGTTAAAATTGTCATCTCCTTGCTGCGCGGTGATCCCCAGTATTGGGCTTTTTCTCTGACACCTGAAAATCCTATTCTGACTAATGTGAATGCATTTTTTTCAGGCCTTGGGGTTGTTGTATGATGAACCTAATGCTGTTGATCAAGCTGAGAGAACCCTGTTGGCATTAAACCAGGGTCAGGATTTTGCAGAGTTATACTGTCAAAAATTCCAAAAGTGGGCGGTCCTTACTACATGGAATGATAGTGCACTGGCAGCTCTCTTTCAGAAGGGTTTATCAGAGACCGTAAAAGATGTTATGGTGGGATTTCTTGTTCCCTCTGGTCTGGATGATTCTATGTCATTAGCCATTCAAGTTGATTGGCGTTTACGTAAACATAAAACTACACGGGAGGCGCTGCCACCTTTTGAACAAACGTCTGAACCTATGCAATGTGATGGGGTTTTGTCTAGGGCGCAACGGTAGGAGTTTAGAAGGCATAATAAGCTGTGATTTTTCTGTGGAGATGCCTCTCATATTATTTCTGTCTGCCCAAAACGAGAGAAACGTTTTGCACACACATTTGCTGTGGGCAGTATACAACCTACGTTTCTTTTTGCAATTACTCTGATCTGCTCCTTATCCACGTTTTCCACGAAGGCTTTTGTGGATTCAGGAGCAGCGTTGAATCTGATGGATTTGGACTTTGCTAAACGTTGTATTGATGCTACTCCTTTGGCGGAGAATAAACCTCAGTTTTGGACCCAGGTGACAATGCGAGTTGCCCCAGACCACCAAGAAAATTGTAAATTTTTGGTGCTGCATAATCTGCATGATACAATTGTTCTGGGTTTTCCTTGGTTGCAAACTCATAATCCAGTTTTGGATTGGAAATCTGGGTCTGTGGTGAGTTGGGGTTGTCAGTGTGTTCTTAGGGACGCTCCTGTTTTCTCCACCTCTCCTCAGTCTCATGATATTCCTGATTATCTAGCTGATTTTTCTGATGTATTTAGTGAGTAGTGTTGAGCGATACCGTTCGATACCCAAAAATATCGTATCGGATGGTATCGCCTGATACTAAAAAAATATCGGGTATCGACGATTCCGATACCGGAAGTCCCATTCAAGTCAATGGGACTTCCGGTATCGGAATTTAAAATAGCACTTTATTTCCTTGTTGGCTAATTCTACATAATTTAAAACAAATAAGAATCATGTAGAATGTATTGTGGGAGGTGGAGGAGACACTAAAGGCATAGTGGTTTATTCAAATCACATGGCATAGCCAGGGCCGGTTTTAGGCAAAGTGGGGCCCTAGGCAAAGTTTAAAATGGGGCCCCAAATGCTAACACATTGCACATCACACAGAAACATTTTGATTGTATTTACATGCGCTGAGTTCAGGCCGCTAAATGATCGACAAAATTGAAGAAGTCGTTCAACTCTTGTTTCCCGGCCTCTTTCCACCGTCAGAGAAAGAATGATGGGAACAGAACGATCACTAATGGATCACTAAGGGTGTGTGCACACATTGCGGTTTTTGCTGCGAATCCGCAGCGGATTTGGTCCTGCGGATCTGCAGCAGTTTCCATGCGGTTTACAGTACTAAGTAATCCTATGGAAAACCAAATCCGTCGTGCACATGCTGCGGAAAATTCCGCGCAGATTTGCTGTGGTTTATTTTCTGCAGCGTGTTACTTCTTTTTTGCGGAACCGCAGCTGCAGTGTACGTTCCGGGACATACAAATCAATCAATCTCTCATCCGCACTGCCAAACCTCACTAGAGCCTGCATCAAATCCGCTGTACACATGCTAGGAATCCGCAGGAAAAATGCATGTGCTTTACCCTGCGGTTTCTGCCAAGAGATATGGATTCTCTGCAGAAAAAGCCGCAGACTAATCCTCAACGTGTGCACACACCTACAGATCACCATACAGTATCATGTTATCAGCAGCACATCTACAGTTTACACCCCATAGTCCTCCATATAATATAATCTGCCCCATAGTCCTCCATATAGTATAATACACTCCTCAGTCCTCCATGTAGTATAATACACTCCTTATAGCCCTCCATATAATAAAATACACTGCTCAGTCCTCCATATAGTATAATACACTCCCCATAGTCCTCCATATAGTATAATACACTCCTCAGTCCTCCATGTAGTATAATACACTCCTTATAGCCCTCCATATAATAAAATACACTGCTCAGTCCTCCATATAGTATAATACACTCCCCATAGTCCTCCATATAGTATAATACACTCCTCAGTCCTCCATATAGTATAATACACTCCTCATAGCCCTCCATATATTAAAATACACTGCTCAGTCCTCCATATAGTATAATACACTCCTCATAGTTCTCCATATAGTATAATGCACCGCCATAGTCAGCCATATAGTACAATTCACTTCCCATAGCATGATGCACCCCATAGTTCTTCATATAATCTATTCCCCATAGTCCTCGATACAGTATAATGCAGCCCACATATAGTATAATGCAGCCACCCAATAGAGCATAATGCAGCCACCCCACAGAGTATAATGAGCCCCACCATACAATATAATGTAACCCCCAGAGAATATAATGCAGCCCCCCTCTTATAGTATAATGCAGCCACCCCTTAGAGAATAATGCAGCTACCCCAGAGTATAATGCAGCCACTCCACAGAATATAATGTATCCCCCCATAGAATATAATGCAGCCCCACCCCCATATAGTATAATGCAGCCCCTCCATAGAATATATGGCAACCCCCTCATAGGATATAATGCAGCCCCTTATATAACATAATGTAGCTCCACCATAGAATACAATGCAGCCCTCCTCATATAGTATAATGCAGCCCCCATCGAATATAATAATTATAATACAGCCCCCCATAGAATATAATGTAGCCCCAAATAGAATATAATACAGCCCACCTCCCCATAGAATATAATGTAGCCCCCCATATTATATAACACAGCCTCCCCCTATAGAATATAATGTAAAATGTACCCCCATGGTATATAACACAGCTGCATAGTATATAGCCCAGCATCACATGGTATATAGCCCAGCACCACATGGTATACAGCCCAGCCCACCATGGGATACAGCACAGCATGGTATATAGCCCCCCAGAATGGTATAATACAGCCTAGCATGGTATAATACAGCCCAGCATGGTATATACCCCCCCAGAATAGTGTAATACATCCCAGCATGGTATATAATCCCCCTAGCATGGTATGATACAGCCCAGCATGGTATATAGCCCCCCCAGCATGGTATGATACAGCCCAGCATGGTATATAGCCCCCCAGTATGGCATGATACAGCCCAGCATGGTATATAGCCCCCCCAGCATGGCATGATACAGCCCAGCATGGTATACAGCTCCCCCAGCATGGTATGATACAGCCCAGCATGGTATATAGCCCCCCCAGCATGGTATATAGCCTCCCAGGATGGTGTAATACAGCCCAGCATGGTATATAATCCCCCCCAGCATGGTATGATACAGCCCAGCATGGTATATAGCCCTCCCAGCATGGTATATAGCCTCCCAGGATGGTGTAATACAGCCCAGCATGGTATATAGCCCCCCCAGCATGGTATATACCACCCCAGCATGGTATATAGCCCCCCAGCATGATATAATACAGCCGAGCATGGTATATAGCCCCCCAGCATGGTATGATACAGCCCAGAATGGTATATAGCCCCCCCAGTATGGCATGATACAGCCCAGCATGGTATATAGCCCCCCCAGCATGGTATGATACAGCCCAGCATGGTATATAGCCCCCCCAGCATGGTATGATAAGTCCCAGCATGGTATATAGCCTCCCCAGCATGGTATAATATGGCCCAGCATGGTATATAGCCCCCCCAGCATGGTATATAGCCCCCCCAGCATGGTATGTTACAGCCCAGCATGGTATATAGCCCCCCAGCATGGTATGTTACAGCCCAGCATAGTATATAGCCCCCCCAGCATGGTATGATACAGCCCAGCATGGTATATATTCCCCCCAGAGTGGCCCCACAGTCTAGTACTCACACTGATATAAAAAAAAAAACACTCCTCACCTTCTCCTCGTGCCCACGCTGCTGGCTGCTCCTGTCTCCTCCTGCTCTGTCTGGCACACAGTGAGAGCGCGATGATGTCATCGCGCCCCCGCTGTGTCAGAGGCAGAGTGGGGAATGATGGGAGAGGGAGCGTCAGCTGACGCTCTCTCCTCCATCACTGCCTCCCTCAGTGCGGCGGCGGCGGGAGGCGGCGCTGGGGGGCAGGCGGACCCCCTGCCTCACAGGGGCCCCAGAGCAGCTGTATGATGTGCCGCTGGCTGGGGGCCCCTGGAGGAGCGGGGGCCCTAGGCAGCTGCCTGGTCTGCCTGCCCATAACGCCGGCCCTGGGCATAGCATTAATTCCAATTTTTTTTTTCAAGACGTTCGGAGTTAAAAAGATATTGACTATGTTAACTTTTTTATATTTAGTCAGATATGTATGTTTCACAACTTCCATGCTCTTCACCTTCTTTTGTACTTCTCCCACACTTTCTCCTTCATGATCCGCAGCAGTAGCATTTTTTTCATCAACTTTTTCTTCACCTTATTCATCTTCTACTTCACCTTCTTCCCATTAATTTTTTTTTTCCATTCTTCATATTCTTCTTATTCAGCTATTATTAATTTTCATATGCTATTTCTTCATCTTCTTCCTATTCTTCTTTTTCTTCATTTTCTTATGGTGACAGGCATTCCTGTAGTACTTATCTATAAAAGTTTACGTTCTGCCTGTCACAAAAGATTTACAACAGGATTTGTCCGCGTTCAGTTTGGCCTGCAGCAGCAGGCATTTTCCAGGGGCACCACGAGGAGGAACGGACTCACCCCCATTTACTGCTTAGTCTTCTTCTGCTTATAATTTTGATTTCTTCTATGCTGATTTTTAGTCTTATGCTTAATGTTCTTCTGCTTTCTGTTCTTCTGCTTTTGCTTCTTCTGCTTCTTGTTCTTCTGTCTTTTGTTCTGTATCTTGGTGGTTGTCTTCATGTTCTTTGTCCTCTTGGTCTTATTATTTAGGGTCATATTTCTGATCTTCTTTGGTGTGGTCTTCAGGGTCGTCGTCATCAGGGTCGTCGTCATGGAGATCAATAAGGATTACCAAAGACAATTTCAAAAAGCTTGATCTCGGAAATGTAGCAGAAGGTACAAGAAGGCTGAGAAACTGCCGAGAACCAGCTGACAGTACTGGAACCCGTAGTGGCAGCAGAAGGATCAATAGCCAATGGCACTACTGAGGACCAACTGACGGTGATGGACCACGGTTACTAAGCAGAAGGTACTTGTGCTAGAAACCACTACCAAGGACCAGCTGACGTTGCTGGACCTCAGATACCGAGATGGAGGCACCTAGGCCAAAGGCTCTGGCGAGAACCAGCAGACAGTGCTGGAACCCGGATGGGTAGCAGAAGGAACAAGAGCCAATGGCACTACCGAGGACCAACTGATGGTGCTGGACCACGGTTAGTAAGCAGAAGGTACCTGTGCTAAAAAGCACTACCAAGGACCAGCTGACGGTGCTGGACCTCGGATACCGAGATGGAGGCACCTAGGCCAAAGGCTCTGGTGAGAACCAGCTGACAGTGCTGGAACCCAGGTGGGTAGCAGAAGGTACCCATCCAAAGCAAAGTAGCCAGGCCGCAAGCCGGCCACAGTTACCGAAACCCACAGTCCTACAGGGGGTCCATGTCCCATTGGCACTATGGATCCAGCCTTCAGTGCCAGTTCCCGCAGCCCACATAAGAGTCACCTAAAGTGCAGGCACTGTAGAGTCGGCTAACCTGGCCGCAAGACGACAGGACAACGGATTGGTGGCATAGTGACCTTGACACTACCCGGAAACAGCTGGCGTGCTGGAACCAGGCTGGGCAACAGGGAGTACCCGTGCCAACGACACTGCCGAGAACCAGCTGATGGTGCTGGAACCCAGATGGGTAGCAAAAGCTACAAGAGCCAATGGCACTACCGAGGAACAGCTGACGTTGCTGGACCACGGTTACTAGGCAGGAGGTACCTCTGCTAGAAAGCACTACCAAGGACCAGCTGACGGTGCTGGACCTTCGGATACAGAGATGGAGGCACCTAGGCCAAAGGCTCTGGCGAGAACCAGCTGACAGTGCTGGAACCCGGGTGGGTAGCAGAAGGTACCCATCCAAAGCAAAGTAGCCAGGCCGGAAGCCGGCCGCAGTTACCGAAACCCACAGTCCTACAGGGAGTCCATGTCCCATTGGCACTACGGATCCAGCCTTCAGTGCCAGTTCCCGCAGCCCACATAGGAGTCACCTAAACTGCAGGCACCGTAGAGTCGGCTAACCCGGCCGCAAGACGACAGGACAACAGATTGGTGGCATAGTGACCTTGACACTACCCGGAAACAGCTGGCGTGCTGGAACCAGGCTGGGCAACAGGGAGTACCTGTGCCAAAGACACTGCCGAGCACCAACTGGCGTTGTTGGAACCCAGGGACAATCATGGTGAAGGCCGAGGCCTACTTGGTGGTAGTTTTAGATTGTTTGTAGGCTACAACAGACTGTCAACGTGCTCCAATTAGACATCTGTCTCCACTCTGTTTCCAGGATTTCACGTGACCACCAACACCGCCAGTTTATGCGTACAGTAGCCGTCTGCCCAATCCACACGTGTTCCTGTGTTACTGGGGTTCTGTAATGTCAGCAGATCCCCTGATGTGTGTCTGCCAATGTCTCCTGCTCTGTCCACATTCCCACCACTTGCAGTGGGAAGGTGGACAGCGCAGGAGACAGTGGCGGACACACATTGGGGGATCAGCTCACGTAACAGAACACCAGGAACACAGGAACAAGTGTGGAATGCGTGGACGGCAACTGTGAGCAGGAACTGGCGGTGTTGGAGGTCAGGGGAAATGCTAGAGACAGAGTGGAGACAGAGGCCAAATCAGAGAATGTTTAAATCTGAAGTAGTTACAATTTGGAGGCAGCAGCACTTTGCCCTCCACACAGCAGGGGATCAGCTGACGTTACCGACCCCCACTTTCACATGAACGAGTGTTTTTTTCTGTGTGGACAGCACTTCCGAGCACCAACTGGCGTTGTTGGAGCCCAGGGACAATCATGGTGCAGGCCGAGGCCTACTAGGAGCCAGGTGTAAATCGGAGGTATTTTGACTTTGGAGGGTGCAGGACACTTTGCCCTCCACACAGCAGGGGATCAGCTGACGTTACTGACCACAACTTTCACATGAACGAGTGTTTTTTTTCTGTGTCGACAGCACTTCCGAGCACCAACTGGCGTTGTTGGAGCCCAGGGACAATCAGGGTGCAGGCCGAGGCCTACTAGGAGCCAGGTGTAAATCTGAGGTATTTTGACTTTGGAGGGAGCAGGACACTTTGCCCTCCACACAGCAGGGGATCAGCTGACGTTACTGACCACAACTTTCACATGAACGAGTGTTTTTTTCTGTGTGGACAGCACTTTCGAGCACCAACTGGCGTTGTTGGAGCCCAGGGACAATCATGGTGCAGGCCGAGGCCTACTAGGAGCCAGGTGTAAATCGGAGGTATTTTGACTTTGGAGGGAGCAGGACACTTTGCCCTCCACACAGCAGGGGATCAGCTGACGTTACTGACCCCCACTTTCACATGAACGAGTGTTTTTTTCTGTGTAGACAGCACTTCCGAGCACCAACTGGCGTTGTTGGAGCCCAGGACAATCAGGGTGCAGGCCGAGGCCTACTAGGAGCCAGGTGTAAATGTGAGGTATTTTGACTTTGGAGGGAGCAGGACACTTTGCCCTCCACACAGCAGGGGATCAGCTGACGTTACTGACCACAACTTTCACATGAACGAGTGTTTTTTTCTGTGTGGACAGCACTTCCGAGCACCAACTGGCGTTGTTGGAGCCCAGGGACAATCAGGGTGCAGGCCGAGGCCTACTAGGAGCCAGGTGTAAATCTGAGGTATTTTGACTTTGGAGAGAGCAGGACACTTTGCCCTCCACACATCAGGGGATCAGCTGACGTTACTGACCCCCACTTTCACATGAACGAGTGTTTTTTTCTGTGTGGACAGCACTTCCGAGCACCAACTGGCATTGTTGGAGCCCAGGGACAATCAGGGTGCAGGTCGAGGCCTACTTGGTGGCAGTTTTAGATTGTTTGTAGGCTACAACAGACTGTCAACGTGCTCCAATTAGGCATCTGTCTCCACTCTGTTTCCAGGATTTCACGTGACCACCAACACCGCCAGTTTATGCGTACAGCGGCCGTCTGCCCAATCCACACTTGTTCCTGTGTTACTGGGGTTCTGTAATGTCAGCAGATCCCCTGATGTGTGTCTGCCACTGTCTCCTGCTCTGTCCACCTTCCCACCACTTGCAGTGGGAAGGTGGACAGCGCAGGAGACAGTGGCAGACACACATTGGGGGATCTGCTTACGTAACAGAACACCAGGAACACAGGAACAAGTGTGGAATGCGCGGACGGCAACTGTGAGCAGGAAATGGCGGTACTGGAGGTCAGGGGAAATACTAGAGACAGAGTGGAGACAGAGGCCAAATCAGAGAATGTTTAAATCTGAAGTAGTTACAATTTGGAGGCAGCAGCACTTTGCCCTCCACACAACAGGGGATCAGCTGACGTTACCGACCCCCACTTTCACATGAACGATTGTTTTTTTCTGTGTGGACAGCACTTCTGAGCAACAACTGGCGGTGTCGGAGCCCAGGGAAAATCAGGTAGTAGGCCGAGGCCTACTTGGAGCCAGGTGTAAATCTGAGGTTGTTTGACTGTGGAGGGAGCAGGACACATTGCCATACACACAGCAGGGGATCAGCTGACGTTACCGAACCCCACTTACACATGAGCGAGTGTTTTGTTTGTGCGGACAGCACTTCTGAGCTCCAACTGGCGGTGTCGGAGCCCAGGGAAAATCAGGTAGTAGGCCGAGGCCAACTTGGTGGCAGTTTTCGATTGTTTGTTTCTAGACTACTACTAACTGTCAACGTACTCCAATTAGGCCTCTGTCTTCACTCTGTTTCGAGTATTTCCTCTGGCTTCCAACCACGCCAGTTGCTGCTCTGAAATGCCGTCTGCACAACCCACACTTGTTCCTGTGTTACTGGGGTTCTGTAACAGCAGCTTCTCCCTAGAGGTGAGTCAGGCAATGTCTCCTGCTCTGCCCACTTTTCCACTACAAGTAGTGGGAATGTAGACAAAGCAGGAGACATTGCCGGACTCACCTCTGGAGATAAGCAGATGTTACAGGACCCAGGTAACACAGGAACAAGTGTGGATTGTGCAGACGGCACTTGAGAGCAGAAACAGGCGGTGTTGTAGGCCGGAGGAAATACTCAAAACAGAGTGGAGACAGAGGGCAAATCAGAGATCATATTAAATCAGAGGTAGTCAGAAGTTGTAGGCAGCAGGAGAGTTTGCCGTACACACAGAGCAGGGGGTCAGCTGACGTTACCGAACCCCACTTACACATGAGCGAGTGTTTTGTCTGTGCGGACAGCACTTCTGAGCAACAACTGGTGGTGTCGGAGCCCAGGGAAAATCAGGTAGTAGGCCTAGTGCTACTTGGAGCCAGGTGTAAATCTGAGGTTGTTTGACTGTGGAGGGAGCAGGACACTTTGCCATACACACAGCAGGGGATCAGCTGACGTTACCGAACCCCACTTACACATGAGCGAGTGTTTTGTCTGTGCGGACAGCACTTCTGAGCACCAACTGGCGGTGTCGGAGCCCAGGGAAAATCAGGTAGTAGGCCGAGGCCTACTTAGTGGCAGTTTTCGATTGTTTCTAGACTACTACTAACTGTCAACGTACTCCAAATAGGCCTCTGTCTTCACTCTGTTTCGAGTATTTCCTCTGGCTTCCAACCACGCCAGTTGATGCTCTGAAATGCCGACTGCACAACCCACACTTGTTCCTGTGTTACTGGGGTTCTGTAACAGCAGCTTCTCCCTAGAGGTGAGTCAGGGAATGTCTCCTGCTCTGTCCACTTTTCCACTACAAGTAGTGGGAATGTAGACAAAGCAGGAGACATTGCCGGACTCACCTCTGGAGATGAGCAGATGTTACAGGACCCAGGTAGCACAGGAGCAAGTGTGGATTGTGTAGACGGCACTTGAGAGCAGAAACAGGCGGTGTTGTAGGCCGGAAGAAATCCTCAAAACAGAGTGGAGACAGAGGGCAAATCAGAGAACATATTAAATCAGAGGTAGTCAGAAGTTGTAGGCAGCAGGAGAGTTTGCCGTACACACAGCAGGGGATCAGCTGACGTTACCGAACCCCACTTACACATGAGCGAGTGTTTTGTCTGTGTGGACAGCACTTCTGAGCAACAACGGGTGTTTCTGTAGCCCAGGAAATAAAGTTCAGGTCATAGAAACATGAACACAACAGGAGACCTGGATCCTGTTGCCAGCCAATTATTTATTCTGGAAGAGGACTGGCAAATTCAGGTGAGATCCAGGCCTTGTTCATTTTCAGAAAAGTAAGCCGGTCAACATTATCGGCGGATAGTCGCGTGCGACGGTCTGTTACCACACCACCTGCAGCACTAAAGACACATTCCGATAATACACTGGCAGCAGGGCAAGCCAGCACCTCCAATGCATACTGGCTCAGCTCTGGCCATGTATCCAGCTTAGAGACCCAATACTTGAACGGGGAAGAGCCGTCTGGGAGTACACTAACAGGGCAAGACAAGTAGTCTGTCACCATCTGACGGAAACGTTGCCTCCTGCTGACTGGAGCCGTCTGTGATGGTGTAGCCGTTTTTGGCGGTCCCACAAAACTTTTCCACATTTGGGCCATACTGGCCTTGCCTTGTCCTGCGGCACTGCCTCTGCTACCTCTTTGTGCAGAGCTTCCTCCACTGCCTCTACCCACATGGCTGCTTTGAAAAGCACTACCAGCAACACTTGCGGGGGGAGTGGAGAACATGATGGCCTGCACAAGTGTTTCTTGGTACTCCCGCATTTTTCGCTCCCGGTTCAACTGTGGTATGAGGCTTTGTAAGTTGTCCCGGTAGCGAGGATCAAGGAGGGTGTACACCCAATAATCAGCCGTGTGGAGAATGTTGGCAATGCGGCGGTCATTTAACAAGCACTGCAGCATGAAATCAACCATGTGCTGCAGACTGCCAACTGGACCGGAAACGCTGTCCCCAGCTTGAGGCAGCATCTCTGCCTGCTCAGCATCACCCCACCCTCGCTGTACACACTGACTACTAGAGCCTTGTGTACCTCCCTCCTCTGGAGAGATGTGTTCCTCCTCCTCCATTGACTCCTCGTCATCCTCCTCACTAAGTGTCCCCTGCCTGGGCCTTTGTGTGGAGGCACGTTGCGCAGACTTGCCAGAAGCAGATGGCATTTCTGACTCCTCATCCTCGACCTCTTCAAAAACCTCCTCACTTAATGCTTGTAAGGTTTTTTGAAGCAGACAGATAAGGGGGACTGTCATGCTGACCAGTGCATCATCTGCACTGGCCATCCGCGTGGAGTCATCAAAGGCACGCAAAACTTGGCAGATGTCCCTCATAGTGACCCACTCAGTGGTGGTGAAGTGTGTCCGGCGCACAGTGCGACTTGTTTGCGCCTGATGCAGCTGGTACTCCATTACTGCTGCGTGCTGCTCACACAACCACTCCAACATATGTAATGTTGAATTCCACCTGGTGGGGAGGTCACATATGATGCGATGTTCTGGCAGGCGGAATCGGCGTTGCAGAGATGCAATGTGCGATCTTGCCATGCTGGAACGCCACAAGTGAGCACACTCTAGGCGAACCTTGTGCAGCAGTGCATCAAGATCCGGATAGTCCCTCAGAAAGCTCTGCACAACCAAATTGAGCACGTCTGCCAGACATGGTATGTGAGTGAGGTTGCCTAGGCCCAGAGCTGCCACTAGATTTCGGCCATTGTCACTCACTACCAAACCTGGCTGGAGATTCGCTGGCACAAACCACATCGCTCTCCTGCTTGATGGCATTCCAGAGCTCCTGTGCTGTGTGGCTCCGATTCCCCAAAGAAATTAATTTAAGGATGGCCTGTTGACGTTTGGCCACACCTGTGCTCATATCTGGCCTAACAGGCTCATGCAGTGCTGATTCCAAGGAACTAGAGTAGGAGGAGGACTCAATATGTACAGACTGCATTCCTGCAATCCTTGGAGTTGGCAGAATACGTACAGAGCCACTCTCCAGATCTGTACCCAGCTCCACAACATTGACCCAATGGGCAATGAGGAAAAGGTATCGTCCCTGTCCATGGCTACTGGTCCACGCATCGGTGGTCAGATGGACCTTGCTACTGACGGTGTTTAGTAGCGCATTTTTAATTTTTCCCTCCACATGCTTTTGCAGGGCAGGGACTGCTTGCCTGCTGAAATAAAAGCGGCTGGGCACATTGTATTGTGGAACTGCCAATGACATCAAGTTCCGGAAGGTGTCAGTCTCCACCAGCCTGAATGACAGCATCTCAAGGGCCAGTAGTTTGGCAATGCCGGCATTCAGAGCCAGTGCTCGGGGATGGTTTGCCGAGTATGGCCGCTTTTTCTCCCATGCCTGTGCTTCCGATTGCTGGTGAATGGCCTGGGAGTGTGCTGATGACTGAGAACGTGGTTCAGTGGGTGGAATTTCACTGGGTCTCTGGACAACAGTGGCAGAGGTTCTTCCATGGCGTTCCAGTGAGGAAGCCGAACCAGCTGTGTGTGAGCTGGAGGAAGAGGCCCCAACACTAGCTGAAGAGGTGGTAGGTGCTGCTGAAGGTTGGCCTACATCTTCAGTGTGTCTGTGTAACTCCACCTCGTGCTTGGTACGCACATGTTTCCACATATTTGTGGTATATGAGGTTGCTCACATTTTTCCCTCGTTTAACTTTCTGATGACACAGCTTGCATTTGACAAAGCAAATGTCATCTGCAACTGTGTCAAAAAAAGACCACGCACTGCAAGTCCTGGGAGCGCCCGTTTTCTGTTTTGGAAGAGGATTGCTCCTCACGGGTGCCAAAGTGGAGGCTACAGGCAACCAAGTCTCTCCCTCCTCTTTTGGCCGTTCGGGGAATCTCTTCCTCAGAGCTGCTCCCACCACCTTCCTGTGGCTGACGCCATGATGGGTCAAGGACCTCATCATCTCCACTCCCCTCTTCAAGCACCGGCTGGTCCTGGGTTGTCTCGCCAGCACCGTACGCACCAGAAATTGGCAACTGAGTCTCATCACCATCAGATGAGCACTGAGGTGTGCTGACAATAGGCACTGGCCCACCCGCCTCTTCACATTCAGATGGACAAAGCAGTTGCGCATCACTGCATACTCCCTCTTCTTCACGCTCTAGAATGCTGCTTGGCTGGCCACCTCTTTCCAAGCCAACAGATTCTGAGAACAGAAGTAAAGATTGAGATGGCTCCTGTCCAGGGCTCTCAGACTGCCTGGGCAATTTGGCAGGTGGTGAAGAGACAGATGGTTGCTCTTCAGTGCTCTGGCCCTGGGAGGATGCGGATGTCATTGAAGTGGATGCGTTAGCTGCCATCCATCCGACAACGGCTTCAATTTGTTCGTCACGCAGCAGTGGGGTACGGCGAGGTCCTACAAAACTGCGCATGAAGGACTGTTGCCTGGTAAAAGTGGGGGATGCTGGGTCACTGGTGGCCGCAGCAGACACCGAATCCCCACGTTCTCTCCCTGCTGAATCCCCCCGTCCTCTCCCGGCTGAAACTCCACGGCCACGACCACGTGCCTTACTCCCTGCCTTCTTCATCTTGGTAGACTGATAAAGATAGGCAGAAAAGTAAAAAAGGGGTGGCTTAGTGTTCTTATTCCTGAACACCTGCTAACCAGTATAAGAAACACTAGTTTGGCTAAGAGTGTGTGTACTACACTTTAATATGATCTAATGTGGCCTACACAACTGTAAAGTGGAGTGTTTGGTGAACTTTATTTCCTTTTTTTTTGGGGGGGGGGGAAAGAAAAGGATGTGACCAAAGTTTGAAAGCTATAGTATCACAAACTTTTTGGAGCGATTACAATGCTGGAAGCTAACCTACAAAGCAATTGATGAGGCTCCAAAAAATAGGGTGATACTAGTCTGGCTGGCCCTGAAGGGCACAAGCCAGCAAAAAGGCTCCTCTATCTAATCCTATATAGTGTTTGCAACCAACCAATGACAATGGATGCGGATGGAAGCACACTAATATAGGAGCTAAAATCTGGCTAAATTTGCTGCAAAAAAAGGACTATGTATGAGGCAATGACGCACGCTGAGCGGACTACAACGAGCGGTGGCTGTAGAACACACTGCAACGTGAGCTGCACTCACACACAGAGAGACCTATCAGACAGCCAAAAACAGTGCAGAGAAATGGGCTATAGCACTGAAAGGCTGCTGAAAGGCTCCGCTGTCCACTCCTTTAGTGTTTGCAGCCAACGTATATGGATACGTATGGAAGCACACTATACAGGAGAAAGAAAAAGCAGCAATAAAAGAAAAATGTGTATGAGGCAGAGACCCACGCTGGGCGGCCTACAAGCAGACGTGCCTGCAGGACACACTACACAGCGTGGGTCTGCACTCACACAGCCCTTGCAGACAGCTATTAAAATAGCGCTGCTGGGCTACAAAAATGCTACAGTGGTGGATTATGTAGCCTGGGTAGAGCAATAGATATGTTTGATGATCGCTATTTCTAACTGTCCCTCAGTCTTCAACAGCAGCCTGTCCCTAACTGAATTCACAGCAGAGTGAACCCGAAATGGCGGCTGCTGTGGTTTTTATAGTGCATCATGACATCATTTCAGCAGCCAATCACAGCCATGCCAGTAGTTAACATGCCTACATGCCTAACAGGATGTGCCCACACTTCTGAGGATCCCCATTGGCTGAATCAAATCGAGCGGGCTCCTAGCATTATGGGAACTTCCGATTCCGGTATTCGATGTGAAAAAAGTATCGGAACTAAGTATCGGAATTCCGATACAGCTAATATCGGCCGATACCCGATACTTGCGGTATCGGAATGCTCAGCACTATTAGTGAGAGCAAGTCTGCGTCTTTGCCTCCTCATAGAAGTTATGACTGTGCAATTGAGTTGATGCCTGGGTGTAAATTTCCCAAGGGTCGGCTTTTCAACTTATCAGTACCCGAACATGATGCTATGCGATCCTATGTTAAGGAGTCATTGGAGAAGGGTCATATTAGACCATCCTTGTCACCTTTAGGTACTGGGGGTTTTTTTGTGGCCAAGAAAGATGGTTCATTAAGACCGTGTATTGATTATCGTTCCCTTAACAAGATGACGGTTAAATATCAGTACCCGTTACCTCTGATGTCTGATTTATTCTCCAGAGTTAAAAGTGCCTGCGGGTTTACTAAGCTTCACCTCAGGGGGTGTATAATCTTATTCGCATCAAGCACGGGGATGAATGGAAGACGGCGTTTAATACTCTGGAGGGACATTTTGAGTACCTGGTGATGCCTTTTGGGCTCACTAATGCCCCTTCTGTCTTCCAGTCCTTTATGAATGATATTTTCTGTGACCTTGTGGATAAGTTTTTGATCATCTATCTGGATGATATTTTGATCTTTTCTAGTGATTGGGATTCTCATGTGGAACACGTCCGGACTGTGTTCCGGATTTTGAGGGAGAATTCCCTGTTTCTTTACGGATCGAAATGCCTCTTTGGTGTACAGAGGATTTCATTTTTGGGATTTATCTTATCTCCATCGACTATTGAAATGGACCCGGCCAAGGTACAGGCCATTTATGATTAGGTTCAGCCTACTTCTTTGAAGGCCCTCCAGAAGTTTTTGGGTTTTGCTAATTCTATCGTAAATTTATAGGTAATTTTTCTGGTATTGTCAAACCACTGACTAATCTGACCAAGAAGGGCGCTGATGTGCTGAATTGGTCTCCTGAGGCTGTCTCAGCATTTCAGGAGCTTAAGCAGAGATTTACTTCAGCTCCAGTTTTACGGCAACCTGATGTCTCACTTCCATTTCAGGTGGAGGTAGATGCTTCTGAGATTGGTGCAGGAGCTGTTTTGCCCCAAAAAGACCCTGTGACTTCTAAGATGAATCCCTGCGCCTTCTTTTCTCGAAAGTTCTCCCCATCTGAACGCAACTATGACGTGGGGAATCGGGAATTGTTGGCCATGAAGTGGGCATTTGAGGAGTGGAGACATTGGTTGGAGGGAGCTAGACATCAAGTTGTGGTCCTCATCGATCACAAGAATTTGATTTATCTGGAGTTGGCAAAATGCTTTAATCCTAGACAGGCTAGATGGGCCTTGTTTTTCACGCGTTTTAATTTTGTGGTCTCTTTTCTTCCGGGCACTAAGAATGTTAAGGCAGATGCCCTTTCTATGAGTTTCTTTGCCGATTCTCTTAGTGTGACCGAGCCTACTACCATCCTAGGTGAGGGGGTAGTTCTTTCTGCCATTTTGCCCGATTTGAGACGCGCCCTGGAGAAATTTCAGGAGGATAAACCGGAGCGTTGCCCTATGGGAAAATTGTATGTTCCTGACCAGTGTAGATGTCTGAAATTCATTGCTCCGCTTTGGCTGGTCATCCAGGTATTTTTGGTACCAGAGATTTGGTGAGTCGGTCCTTTTGGTGGCCTGCCTTATCTCGTGACGTCAGGAATTTTGTACAGTCCTGTGGGACTTGTTCTCGGTCTAAATCCTGTTCTCGTTCTAGTGGGTTGCTGATGCCCTTGCCGGTGCCCAAGAGGCCATGGACCCATATCTCAATGGATTTTATTTCTGATCTTCCTGTCTCTCAGAGAATGACTGTTATCTGGGTGATTTGTGATAGATTTTCGAAGATGGTCCATCTTGTACCACTCCCAAAGTTGCCATCTTCCGCTGACTTGGTGCCCTTGTTTTTACAACAGGTGGTTCGGTTACATGGGATTCCTGAGAATATTGTGTCCAACAGAGGAGTCCAGTTTGTTTCCAGATTCTGGAAAGCCTTTTGTTCCAATCTGGGAATTCAGTTATCCTTCTCCTCCGCGTTTCATCCCCAGACCAATGGACAGACTGAGAGAACAAACCAGACCTTGGAGTCTTATTTGAGATGTTTTATATCTGCTGATCAGGATGATTGGATCTCATTTTTGCCCTTGGCCAAATTCGCACTGAATAATAGAGCTAGTTCTGCCACTTTGATGTCACCCTTTTTCTGTAATTTTGGGTTTCATCCTCGATTCTCTTCAGGGCAAGTGGAATCTTCGTCCTGCCCAGTTGTGGACACTGTGGTTATGAGAATGCAGCAGATATGGGACCAAGTGGTGGATAAGTTGTCACTCTCTCAGGAAAAGGCCCAGCGATTTTCCTACCGGCATAGGACCATTGGTCCCCGGTTTAAAGTGAGTGATATGGTTTGGTTGACGTCTAAGAATATTCCTATGACGGTCGCATCTCCTAAATTTAAGCCAAGATTTATTGGTCCTTATAAGATTTTGGAAATTCTTAATCCTGTTTCGTTTCGATTGGCTCTTCCAGTTACGTTCAAGATCTATAACGTATTTCACAAATCTCTGTTGAAGAGGTTTGTTGAGCCAGTGTTTCATATGGCAGCACCTCCTGACCCTGTGTTGGTTGAAGGCAATGTGGAATATGAGGTAGAGAAAATGTTGGATTCTCGATGGGTTAGACGGAGACTCCAGTATTTGGTCAAATGGAAGGGTTATGGTCAGGAGGATAATTCTTGGGTCTCTGCCTCCGATATTCATGCCAATAGATTGGTTCGTGCCTTTCACTGGGCCCATCCTGATCGGCCTGGTGGCGTGGATGAGGGTTCGGTGACCCCTCCTCAAAGGGGGGGTACTGTTGTGAGTTCATTCTCTGGTTCACCAGTTGTAAGTTCTCCTTCCAGACTCCCTCTGGTGGTGACAGGAGGTAGAGAGGCTGATTTGATCGGTGGAGATCTGCCACCTGAGAATGAGGATGACGATTGGATCTCAGAAGTCTCAGATTGGATTTAAGACAGCCAACGCCCTATTCAGTTGCTGGTGATTCCTTCTGGCTTGTCAGCTCTGGGTTTTCAGCTCTGTTCCAGTCATCTAAAGCTAAGTTTTTCTGCTAATGTTCACACTTGATTTTGTTGGTCTATTCAGTTCTTTAGTGTGGTCAGCCAGCCCCTGCTGTGCGCTATGTTGAATTTCCACTCTTATTTATCAGTATTTTGCCAATTGGTTTTTTGTCCCTTACTAGTTCGGTCTCTTTTTGCTCTGTCTCAGAATATTTCAGAGTGTGATATAGTGGGAGAAGTCTAGTGACTTCAGGGTTAATTTTGCTATCAGAAGTGTTGGACATGATTTTTGTAGGGTTTTTTGCAGGTTGCAGACAGTGTCTCTCCTTTCCTTTCCTGTCTAGTTAGTTTAGTATCATAGAATCGTAGAGTTGGAAGGGACCTCCTGGGCCATCTGGTCCAACCCCCTGCTCAAAGCAGGATTCGCTAAATCATCCCAGTTAGATGTCTGTCCAGCCTCTGTTTGAAGACTTCCATTGAAGGAGAACTCACCACTTCTCGTGGCAGCCTGTTCCACTGTTCCTGTTTGGGCCCCATCATTTGCTCAGCCTATTTTCCTGCCTGTGTTTGTGCCTTCATCTTGTTTCACCATCAATACATGTGTGGGGGCTATCTTTTCCTTTGGGGTCTGCTCTGGGGCAGTTAGTTTTCCCTTTTCTTGCTTTAGGCTTATTTAGTACTCCGGCCGTGACGAGGCATCTAGGAACATCGTTGGCACGCTCCACGGCGCTAGTTGTGTTGTAAGATCAGGGATCTGCAATCTGCATAGCTACCAACCTCTCTGGTTTTCTGTGACTTAGCTTGTTTTGCTTTTTTTTTTGTTCTGGGGGCGTTGATCTAGTACAAGCACCCGGTCCCCACTTTGGAGGTGAGGAGGCGGGGTTGCATTCTTCCCTGGGTGCTCCCAGTCTCGGAGCTTGGTGTGTACAATCCGGTGAAGAGTTTGCAGCCGATGGCGATGATTTCGGACCCAAGACGACACTCCAGTTCAGGGCTCAGGCTCTTTGGGGTCTAACTCCACCTCCGTGATCCCTTTACCTTCTTGCCCAAACAACAGGGAATAGGGAGTATAGCCAGTCACTCGATGTACCCTATTGTTATAGACCCATACTAATTCGGAAACATATTCGGGCCAACAGGCCTTCTTGTCACTCTCCAGAGTGCGCAACATCTGAATCAATGTCCGATTAAATCGTTCACAAGACCCATTCCCTAGCGGGTGATACGGTGTGGTCCGGGACTTGTCAATTCCATAGAGGTGATGTAATTCTTCCATGACTTTTCCCAAAAAACATGCTCCCTGATCAGAATGTATTCGTTGAGGACAGCCGTATACTTGTATAAAGTTTCTACAAATTGCGGAGACAGCTGACTCTGCGGTCTGATCCCGAGTGGGGGTGACCACAGCGAACTTGGTGAAATGATCTACCATAACGAGACAGTGTTCGTATCCCTGAAATGCGGGTCCAATGGTCAGATAATCCACCGTCAGTAGCTCAAGGGGTGCTGAGGTCACAATAGTCTGTGTTGCGGCTCGCTGAGCGGGTGGTTTGGCTAGTTCACACAAGCGGCAGGTCCGGCAAATTTCATCCACAACAGCCGGCAAGCGCGGGTGGTAAGCTTTCTGTTGCAGCCATTGCAAAGTTTTTTTTGTTCCGAAATGGGCCCCTTTTTCGTGAGCCTCCCGAGCCAGTACGTGAAGTAGGGCTCCTGGCGTAACCACCTGCCAAACCGTCATTGAGGTTGTTTGTGATGTTATTTTACGATGCAATAATCCCTTTCGGATAATCAACCTCTCCCATTGTCGCAGCATAAGCAACAGGTCTTGGATCAAATTTTGCCGTTGAAAGTCAGTGGGTAATGGCCCAGCGGCGACCCATGTCCTGAGAAGGCCAACCTCTTCATCTTCTTGTTGCTGTTGTATCCACTTATCCCAGGATTGTTCCAGTATGCCCCTTGGGGTCTCAGAGGAAGATATCTTTTTATTGTCGGTTGTGAGCATGGCAGCAGTGAGAGCGAACGGTATTTCCTCTCCTTCCAATTCTTTGTCTCGATTCTGCCCTGGAGTTGTAAGTCGAACCCTGGAGAGGGCGTTTGCATGGATATTCTCCGCCCCTCTTTTGTAGATAATCTTATAATTGTACTTCGCCATCCGGGACACCCATCTTTGTTCCAGAGCCCCCAATTTGGCGTTTTCCAAATGAGCCAGCGGGTTGTTGTCAGTTCGCACTACCACCTTGGAGCCCGCTAGGTACTCTGCGAATCTCTCCATCATAGCCCATACCACTGCGAGGAGCTCGAGCTTAAAAGAGCTGTAATTGTCAGGGTTACGCTCGGAGTCATGGAGTGAGCGACTTCCATATGCGATCACTCTCTCCCGGCCATCCTGAACCTGTGACAACACAGCCCCTAGTCTGTGAAGACTCCCGTCAGTGTGCAAGATGAACGGTTGAGAGAAATCCGCATAAGCCAACACTGGGGCATCCGAGAGTGCAGCCTTGAGATCTCGGAAGGCCTCTTCCTGAGGGTGTTGCCACTGGATTTTCCTCCCATTAGCCCCAGCGGGAGCCCCCTTCAGCAGGTCGTGCAGGGCTCGAGCTCGACATGCAAAATTCTTTACGAAGCGACGGTAATATCCGGCTAACCCCAGAAAAGCCCGCACATCTTTCACCGTCTTGGGGGTAGGCCATTCCTGGATAGCAGCCACCTTCTCCAGGGATGGCCTCACACCCTCCGCCGAAACGACATGACCCAGATACTCAATCTGAGAGCGAAATAGTTGGCATTTCTGAGGCTTCACCTTCAACCCGTACTTTTGCAACCAGCTGAGTACCTGTCCCAACCGCTTCAGGTGGTCCTCAAAGGTGGCGGCATAGACGATGATGTCATCCAGATTGATCAACGTAGCCTCAAAATTGACATCTCCCAGACACCGCTCCATCAATCGCTGAAAGGTCCCGGGGGCGTTGGCCAGCCCAAACGGCATCCGATTAAACTCAAACAGTCCCATGGGCCATCTTGGCTCTATCTTCCTTTGACATGGGCACCTGCCAGTACCCACTGGCCAAGTCCAGGGTCGAAAAATATGTTGCCTTCCCCAAGGCAGACAGGGATTCTTCTATGCGGGGCAGTGAGTATGAATCCTTAATAGTGCAAGCGTTCAGTTTACGATAATCCACACAGAATCGTAGTGTACCATCTTTCTTCCGGACCAACACGATTGGGGCTGCCCTGGGGCTTTGACTTTCCCGTATCACCCCTTTTCGCAGCATTTGGGCCAGCAAAGTTTTCACCTCTTGATAGAGTTGTGGCGGAATCTGTCAATATCGTTCCAGGATTGGGCCCGCTCCTGCTGTGGGGATTTCATGAGTGATGGCGGTGGTACACCCAAAATCATCCTCATGACTAGCAAATACTTCATGGTACTGTCCCAGCAATGTTTTTATCTGTGAAAGCTGGGCTGCAGTTAATCCAGAAAGCTCCGCACGCATCTGCTCCAAAATATTTCGGCCCTTCTCTTGTGCCGAGACTTCGTGGGCCTGTAAGGTTCGTATTGTTACTTCCCAAGGATCCTCGGGGTGTACTCGTAATTGAACCGCAGGGGCTGGCAGCACTTCTTCTAATGGCCTTACTAGTTTGGCCAGTACAGTCCGTGCTTTCAGAACGGTGTCTCGGTCTTCAAGGTTAATGCAGCGCACCAGGACGGCTCCTTTTTGCACAGTAGCCAGGGAACGGGCCACCAGTATGCCAGGAGGCAAGCGCTCTGAGTGACACGGCTCCACCTGCACCTCCACACCCTCCAAGAGTATCGGGGCTCGAATGGGCAGGGCCACCACAGTCTGTCCAGGAGTTAACACAAGCAGGGGAGTCACTGGCGTGATGACCTTACCCAGAGCCTCGCCTTCCTGGCGGTCCTGATGTACCCGTGCTCCCCGCACCAGCTGCTGGAATACCTGTCCCTGGGCTGTGCGAGAACCTCACTGCTTCAGAATCCTCTGTGTAGAGTCATTGAGCAGTAGGTTGCCGAACTCTCGTAGAACATTCATGCCTAGGGTGACGAGGTGTTGCTTATCAGCTTCTCCTTGAGTCAGTACCACCCCTCTGTGACCAAGGGATTTACCGCACAGCGTCACTTTCACCCACACCACCCCGGCAACTGGGACCGGCAGTTGGTTGGCAGCTACTAGTCTGATCATGGGCCCCCACTGAGGCCTGGCTGCTTCCGCGAAGTTCTGTTGAAAGTACGTTGCAGGGATAGTGGTTACTTGTGACCCCGTGTCCACCAGGCTCCGGACGGCCCGGCCCTCCACTTCTGCCCAAACCACCGGACATTTTGCTACCAAATCTTTTGGACTTCCACCACCCCTAGTTGTGCTTTTCGGCTCCGAGCGGCGTCCCCCCAGCCCGGAGCCCTTTAGTTTAATGGCCGCCGGGGTGAGTATCTCCCACGCCGCGGACACTTTCGGGCAAAGTGGCCTGGTTCTCCACACTCAAAACACCGGGCCTGTGTAGGCTAACCACCCCGCGGGGAGCGTGATCCCCAGGAGACAGGGTTAAAGCTAGGTCGTCCAGTCCCGGACTCGGTTCTTCTCTTTACTTTGGCCAACTCGCCCTTAATAATTTTCAGCTCTTGCTTCATCTCTTCCACCCACTGAGGCTCCTTGACTACATTCGCGGAGGCCTCCACACCTCGGACTTTCCCCACGGGGACCGCCATCCCCTGCTCCTGCTCTCGAGCACGTACCTGACTTCCCACCTCTGAAAAATCTATTCGTGGATTCATTCTGATCTGTTCCCGCAGTGCCTGTTTGAATAAAGGATCTCGCAAACCAGTCACCAGTAGGTCACGTAGGGTAATGTCAACTACTTTACAGTAGTTATACGTACCGCCCCTTTTTCACTCTGTGACAATCCTGTCAGCTCAGTCACTGTGGCCGCCTTAGGCCCGTACACCATCAGCACTTTACTGGTCAGTTTGGTCATTCCAAATACGGTATCCTACACCCAAAGCCTCGTCTATACTGCGGTTCTTCCTGTCAGGACCTCCCCCCTGACTTTCTCTCTCCTCAGTCCCCCTGGTTTAGTTTTCCTCACAGTGCACAAACTTTCATAGTCCTCCTGTCACTGGAGCTCCCCCTTTCTGGAACCCTCCTGTCAAATTTATATCATTCCCGGTTCCCTGTAACTCCGCCCCCATGACCAACGGTTTCCTAAGCCCTAAGCTGATGTCAAGTCCTTTGCTCACACTCCTCCCTGCCCTCTAATGGTCAACCCAAGGTACTGCACGTCCACTACACTTTCTCAACTGTTTCCCCACTGTAGTAACTGACACCTGTCTAAACTGTGCAAACCTTCCTTTCTCTATTCTGACAAGTCCGTCCGTCCATCAGGTCACCTTCCCTACACAATTTTCCCTCAGCGTCCATTAATACTCAGTCTGCAAAAAACAATGTGCCAATATGCAGTAAGGGTACTTATCAGCCATTAAGCCATTGATGAAAGCGGGACCGACGCGTTTCCCCCCAGGGTAGATGAGGGTTCATCAGGGGTCAGAAGAACGGGGTATCATCACCCCTGGCCGTCTGGTCAGTGCAGCGTGCGGCTTGCTCACTGCGCTTTCAGCGCTGTCATTTGAAAATTCAGCGTCACTAGTAGAGCGCCCACTTCCGGACGCCCGAATGTCAAAATGAAAGTCAAATGGACCGCAGTCTGTGCTCCACAGGGCGGAAATGTGTCATAGAGGGGAGGGACAAACAGACTGAGTGCCGACCCAAGAGGATTGTATGGCCACATAACGTCAGGGCGGAAGTGTGTCATAAAGAAGAGGGGTATTAGGGGGATGAGTGACGTACATAAAAAATTATATGCCCACATGATGTCAGGGTGGAAGTATGTCAAAAATGGGAGGGACACAGTGGCTGAATAGTGTCCATAGGAGATTGCCTACCCGTATGACGTCAGGCTGGACGCCCATCTAGGAGAGCGCACGTTCTCTGTTTCAAAGCACTGCAGGTCCAACTATAAGAATCATATCTCAACTACCCACCAGCATGCTATCACCCCATCACATATTATAAACAGACATATTTCCATCTTAAAGATGAGCGGTAATATTTCTTAGAAAAAACTCATTCAAAAATTTCTTTGGATCTTGTAGATAATCAACAAAAAGAGAAATTGTTAAATACTTATGGCTATTTAGCCCATCATCCCATATGCTATATATATCTCTTAATTTAATTAACCAAACTATCATACTGCCACAATTCTTTTCAGACAATACATCATATATTAAATCATTTGAATTTGTCCCCAGTAAACACAGCCCCCCAAAAGAAAAAAGAGCAAAGCAAAAGTCTGTGTCCTCAGGAAAATAAACATAATCTTGCACCATTAATAGGCATTAATCATCATATGAGCTCACTCAGGGCAATAAAAGTAGGCTGGAAACATAGGAAACCACACTGATTATGGATAGCTAGTAAAATTCAATTGTTCATTTAACCCTTTAGGGCTCTGTGATTCGAGCCAGAAGATCCAGCGTGTTTCTCGCTGTAAGATCCTCCTGTCCCAATCTCCCTGTCTTGCTGTGGGCTGGACCCTCTCAATCACGCGAAAAGAGATCTGTTTAATATCACCTCCATGAACCAGGTTAACATGACGTGCCAGGGGTGCATCTCTACAATGTTTGATGTCACCCAAATGCTCACCTATATGGACTCTCAACTCTCGTTTAGTCTTCCCCACATAGTCAAGGGGACACGAGCAAGTACACAAATATACCACACCTGTGGTTTTACAATTAGCAAAAGATCTCATCTTGTAAGTCCTTTTAGTAGAAGAACTGCAGAATGTCTGTGAAGGACACACAAATTTACAAAAACTGCAGTGTCCACATCTAAATGTGCCCATTGACCTGTTCTGCAGCCATGTACCTTCTTTTTTGCACGGTTCAAGATGACTGTTTACCACTATGTCTCTAATGGACTTGCCCTTTCTGTAGGCCACTGATGGCTTTGAAGTAATGAAATTACAAATATCTTGATCAGTCATAAGGATGCCCCAATGTTTCTTAAGTATATCCATAACCTTACTAGATTGATCATCAAAAGTGCCTATCAGTCTAGTCATATTTTTCAAGTCCTCTTTCTCCCTGGGGACCAAGAGAGATGACTTCCTCACTTGTTTCGCATGTCTATATGCAGGTTCAATAACCTTAGTGGGGTAACCCGTGTTCTTAAATCTACCCCACAGGTCTCTCGATTGTGACTCAGAGTCACCCCAATTTGAACAGTTCCTCCGCACTCTGAGAAACTGCCCTCTGGGGATCCCCCTTTTTAAAGGGGGTGGGGTATAGCTCTCCCACCTCAAAAGATTGTTTGTTGAGGTGGGTTTTCGATACAAACACATCTTCAAAAAACCCTCCCAGGAGATAGATATACTTATATCCAGGAAAGTAATATTGTTAGGGCTGGCGGAACGCACCAAATTATAAATAATAGTAGGTGCGTTCGCAGCCCGGGGTCCATCGTGCAGAGGTGGTATACTGATGCTAGGTAATGGCGGAAGAATAGAGCGTCGTGAAAACAGTCACTCGTGGGTTACGTCACCCAGTGTGAACAGGAGCGAACTCTGTTGACTCACAGAGCCGCACAGCCGCTGAAAGCAAATACCGGAGCCTGTTTAGCTCACAGAGCCCGGCCAAAAAGCGCACAGAAAGCGGCCACAGAACTCTGCCCCAAGGATACGGGGTTAGAGTTCCTCTAGGCCCTCTGAGCGCACGGCGTCGCTGCCGCAAACGCCGCTATAGACGCTGGCTATGGAGTGTGGAGCATGTGCACTCTGGTGTGCCGAGTCACTGATGGGGACTAATGCCTGACTCCGACTCTGCCCTACCTACACCTAAGCCTGGGCGCTGGTATGCTAGGCTACACAACACATGCGTACCAAGGGTAGGGGTTTCATAATGAGTCAGTCACCAGAGACATTCATACGTGCATACATCACTCATTCCTCATGGTCTGAAAATACAGAGTATCCTAGCGCATGGCCGAGAGGCCATGCAAACCTTTTATAGCCGCGAGCGTCCTGGACCTTCCTGGCTTCTCGGAAGGGCCAATCTGAACAGGAGCAGGACCTGAGCACGTGACCTTCGATCTCCAATGGGAGATCACTCCACGGGCATGCTCAGTGGCCCGACATGAGGACTTATTCCCTGGAGAATCTCGCTGCTGAGCAGCCTGCATTGCCATAGCTGTGCCAGAGGTGGTAGCAGCAAACAAACCCACGGAGGTGGTCTGGGCAGAGTGCCGGGACCGACGAGTTTGCTGAGCAACCTCCTCTGTGGCTGGGGAGGAATGGGAGACCGCCGGGAGCAGGGCTCGGGATTCCCACTGTGTAGCAACAGGAACCTGACGCCTAACATTACCCCCCTCCTAGGGCCCCCCCTCTCTGAGCCTCGCTCCGCTCGAATTCTGCAATGAGAAGTGGAGTGTGGATGTTCTCCACCGGCTCCCTGGACCGAGCCTCTGGACCATGACCCTTCCAATCCACCAAATAAAACTTTTTGCCCCGCATCATCTTGCATCCCACAATGGCATTGACCTCAAACTCGTCAGACGACAGGTCTGATGTCCTGGCAGATGGCTCAGAGGACTGGGACATGTGAACCGGCTTAAGGAGGGACACATGAAACGTGTCAGAAATAGCTAAGCGTGGTGGAAGGGCCAGGTGGTAGACCAAAGGATTGATCTGCTCGAGGATCTTGAAAGGGCCAATATAGCATGGTGCGAACTTAGCGGATTCAGCCCGCAGCCTGATGTTTCGGGCAGAAAGCCACACTATGTCGCCAGGGGCGAAGGTCAGACGCCTGTGTGCATCAACGGAGGCCCTCATTCTCTCCTTGGAGGCCCGGATAGCATCCTGCATGCGATCCCAAATGTCACGTGCCTCCACTGCCCAGTCTGCCACCCTAGAGTCGGTGGATGACACGGGCATGGGCACGGGGACGCGCGGATGCTGGCTGTAATTTAAGAGGAATGGAGTCTGACCGGTGGAGTTGGCCACAGCGTTGTTCAAAGCGAACTCTGCCCACGGCAGCAAGGATGCCCAGTCATCCTGCCTGGCCGAGACGAAATGTCGCAGATATGTCACCAGGGTCTGGTTGGCTCTCTCAACCAACCCGCTCGTCTCGGGATGATAGGCCGAGGAGAGATTTAGCTCGATGCTGAGCAGAGAAGAGAGCTCTCTCCAGAACCGAGATGCAAACTGAGGACCCGGGTCGCTGACAATCTTATCCGGCATGCCGTGCAGGCGGAAGACATGTTTAAAAAACAACGCTGCCAGGCCCCGTGCAGAAGGCAGCCGCGAGAGTGGCACCAGGTGCACCATCTTGGAGAAATGATCGGTGACCACCCAAATGAAGGTGCTGCCACTGGACTTGGGCAGACTCACCACAAAGTCCATACCAACCATCTCCCAGGGCCTGTCCACTACCGGCAGGGGATAGAGTAACCCAGCGGGCCGCTGCCGAGAGGACCGATTCTGGGCGCAAGAGACGCATGCCTGAATATAGACCCTGACGTCACGGGCCATATGTGGCCACCAGTATGTCCTTGCCAGGAGATCAGAGGTCCATTTGATCCCAAAATGTCCCCCCACCCTGGACGAATGAGTCCAAGAGAGGACCTCCGGTCGCAGATGAGCAGGGACAAAAGTCTTGCCTAGAGGTACCGACTCGAGAGCAACCGGAGCCACGGTCCTCAGGCTCTCCGATGGGACTATCAGCCGAGGCTCCTCCTCCTCCGATGACACCACGGAGCGAGAAAGAGCGTCAACCCGGACGTTCTTCTCCCCAGAGAGAAAATGCAGGGTGAAATGGAATCGGGAGAAGAACAAGGACCATCTGGCCTGGTGAGAATTCAGCCGCTGGGCTGTCTGTAGATAGACCAAATTTTTGTGGTCGGTGAACACCTGGAAAGGGTGGCGAGCCCCCTCCAGGAGGTGTCTCCACTCTGAGAAGGCCAGCTTCATTGCTAGCAACTCCCTGTTCCCGATGGAATAATTCCTCTCTGCTGAGGTGAAGGTCTTAGAGAAGAAGAAGCATGGGTGCTTCCGACTTAGCGAGTCCTTCTGGAACAGGACCACTCCAGCACTGACAGAAGAGGCATCCATCTCCAGAATGAAGGGCTTATCTACATCGGGGCGATGTAGAATGGGAGCGCTAGCGAAGTGGGATTTAATAGAAGCAAAGGCCTTGGAGACAGTTTCCGACTACAGTTTGGGGTTTGCACCCTTCTTGGTGAGGGCTACCAAGGGCGCTACCAAAGTTGAGAAATGGGGAATGAATTGGCGGTAGTAATTTATGAACCCCATAAAGCGCTGCACCGCTTTGAGAGAATGGGGTTCTTGCCAATCCATCACCGCCTGTAGTTTGGCAGGATCCATGGCCAAACCGTGGGCAGAGATGATGTAGCCCAGGAAAGGCAAGGACTCCTGCTCAAACACACATTTCTCCAACTTGGCGTAAAGGGAGTTTGCCCACAGGAGATCGAAAAGTTTGCGAACGTCTCTCCGGTGGGAGTCAATATCTGGAGAGAAAATGAGAATATTGTCCAGATAGACTACTACCGAGGTGGTAAGCATATCCCGAAAGATATCGTTCACAAAGTCTTGGAAGATGGCTGGTGCATTACATAGCCCGAAGGGCATCACCAGGTATTCATAGTGCCCATCTCTGGTGTTAAATGCCGTCTTCCATTCGTCCCCCTCACAGATGCGAATCAGGTTATAGGCTCCTCGCAGATCAAGCTTAGTAAACACTCTCGCTCCCCGTAGCCTATCGAACAGTTCCGATATCAGGGGTAGAGAATACTTGTTCTTAACGGTTATGGCGTTATGACCCCTGTAATCGATGCACGGATGTAATTCTCCATTCTTCTTTTCGACAGAGAAGAACCCCACTCCCGCCGGAGACACCGACTTCCTAATGAATCCTCTTGCCAGATTCTTCCTGATATACTGAGACATGGCTTCTGTCTCTGGGAGAGATAGGGGGTAGACCCGACCCCGGGGAGGCTCACCATTGGGCAAGAGGTCAATAGGACAGTCGTAAGGGCGGTGCGGCGGAAGGGTCTCCACCACCTTCTTGTTGAAAACGTCTGCATACTGCTGGTACGGCTTGGGAAGCGAGGAGAGATCTGCGGGAACCTCAGAGGTAGCGACCTGTACGCAGTCCCTCAGACACCTACCCTCGCAGGACTTGCTCCAACCGAGGATTTTTCCCGAAGACCACTCTATATGAGGAGAGTGAGCTCGTAACCAGGGAACTTCTAGGAGGACCTGGTCGATACTTTCGGGCATAACAAGAAGAGACAGCATCTCCTGATGAGAAGGAGACAGTGAGAGTCTCAGTGGAGCAGTCTGGTGGGTGATTTGGGACGGGAGTGTCGCACCATTCACCACTCTGATAGTGACTGGTTGAGGTAGCAGGACCAGGGGGATTGCGTGTTGTTGGGCGAAGGCAGACGACATGAAATTGCCCTCCGCCCCAGAGTCCACGCAAACCTCCACAATCAGAGTGGAAGAATTGAACTCTAACGTCCCTTTAAACAGGAGCTTGGAGGAGAAAGTCGCTGTGTCTAGTCGGCCCCCTCCAATAACCACTAGACGTGAACGTTTCCTGACCGCTGTGGGCACTGATTAGCAACGTGTCCAGTCTGCCGACAACGGAAACAGACTGGAGATACCCGTGCAGGCCGGGACTTGGACCCCGTGCGGGACACCTCCATGGCCCCTGGAGGCTCGGGCAGCTGACCGGGAGATTCCAGCTGTCTAGCAAAATTTGCCGCCAACCAATATATATCGTTGGCTGGACTTAGACGCTCCAGCCCTCGCTCGGTGAAGCGAACGTTAATTTGGGTGGAGACCGTAATGAATTCCTCCAAAGTGGTGGGCACCTCCCTGGTTGCTAGGGCGTCTTTGATATGATCAGTCAGGCCTCTCCAGAATATAGGTATGAGAACCTTATCTGGCCACTCCAGCTCGGAGGCCAGAGTTCTGAAGAGGACGGCATACTGGCTGACCAGAGACGGACCCTGGGTTAGGGCCAGCAACTGAAGTGCGGTGTCGTGCGTGACCCGAGGTCCCAGGAACACCTGCTTCAGAGTGAGCAGAAAATGGGTGGCACTCTGTACTAGGGGATCCCCATGATCCCACAGCAGGGTGGCCCACTCCAAGGCCCTGCCCGACAGGAGGGAGATGATAAATCCCACCTTGGCCCGCTCAGAGGGAAATCGTGTGGCCAGCAACTGCAGGTGAATGGAGTACTGACTCACGAAACCCCTGCATGATGCACTGTTATGAATGAGTCACCGTAGGAGGCAAAAACAGAAATACTAGCTAAGTCCAGAAAACCAGAGAAGTTGGCAGCTATCGGATTGCAGACCCCTGAACCTATCAACAACAACTAGCAGTAGCCGTGGGGGGTTCCTACGGTGCCCTAGACCCCTCGATCACAGCCGGAGAACTAAATAGCCTAAAGACAGAAAGGGAAATCTAAACTGCCCCAGAGCAGACCCCAAAGCAATAGGCAGCCCCCAACATACACTCACTGGCCACTTTATTAGGTACACCATGCTAGTAACGGGTTGGACCCCCTTTTGCCTTCAGAACTGCCTCAATTCTTCGTGGCAGAGATTCAACAAGGTGCTGGAAGCATTCCTCAGAGATTTTGGACCATATTGACATGATGGCATCACACAGTTGGCGCAGATTTGTCGGCTGCACATCCCTGATGCGAATCTCCCGTTCCACCACATCCCAAAGATGCTCTATTGGATTGAGATCTGGTGACTGAGGAGGCCATTTGAGTACAGTGAACTCATTGTCATGTTCAAGAAACCAATCTGAGATGATTCGAGCTTTATGACATGGCGCATTATCCTGCTGAAAGTAGCCATCAGATGCCTGTTCTTAGCTGAGAGGAGTGGTACCCAGTGTGGTCTTCTGCTGCTGTAGCCCATCTGCCTCAAAGTTCGACGCACTGTGCATTCAGAGATGCTCTTCTGCCTACCTTGGTTGTAACGGGTGGCAATTTGAGTCACTGTTGCCTTTCTATCAGCTCGAACCAGTATGCCCATTCTCCTCTGACCTCTGGCATCAACAAGGCATTTCCGGCCACAGAACTGCCGCTCACTGGATTTTTTTTCTTTTTCGGACCATTCTCTGTAAACCCTAGAGATGGTTGTGCGTGAAAATCCCAGTAGATCAGCAGTTTCTGAAATACTCAGACCAGCCCTTCTGGCACCAACAATCTTGCCACGTTCAAAGGCACTCAAATCACCTTTCTTCCCCATACTGATGCTCGGTTTGAACTGCAGGAGATTGTCTTGACCATGTCTACATGCCTAAATGCACTGAGTTGCCGCCATGTGATTGGCTGATTAGAAATTAAGTCTTAACACACAGTTGGACAGGTGTACCTAATAAAGTGGCCAGTGAGTGTATAATGACGGTGAAGCAAGATAAAAAAACACTCACACAGATAGAAACATAGGCTGAGCAAATGATGGGGCCCAAGCTAACTAAATAGGACAGGACAGAAAAGCTGCTGTCTGCAATCCGCCAAAACCCTATCAAAGCAAGAGCCAACAGACTGTCACGTAGCACAGTGATGGAGGAATTTCACATAGTGGTGGAAAGTGAACTTACTAAATTGGCATTGGAAAATAAAAATCAGAACAATAAAAAAAACTTAACAAAAAAACAAAAAAATGCATTGGAGGAATTGAAGAAAAATTCTAACATTGTTATAAAAAATTCAGATAAAGGTGGATCTATTACTATACTGGACACTGGTCTTTATGAACAAGAAGTGCATAAGTTGCTTCAAGACAGTGTTGTGTACAAGCTGTTAATAAAAGATCCTACAGAGGAGATAAGAGTTCTTTTAATGAAAATTTTGGAAGAAGGACATTTGATGGTTTTTTTTACTAGTCAGCAATTGGAATTTATGAATCCACCTTTCCCTAAAATTCCTCTTTTTCATGCCTTGCCCAAGGTTCATAAGGGGGTATTTCCCCCACCTATGCGGCCTATTGTATCTGGAATAGGGTCATTATTGGAGAATTTGGGGGATTGGTTGGATGCACGACTTCAACCACTAGTATTGAGATCACCTAGCTATATCAAGGACAGCAAACATGTGTTACGTGTAATGAAGAACATTAAGTGGAATAGTAATTATACATGGGTTACTGCAGATATTGCTACACTGTATTCATCTATACCTCATCATCTAGCTATTCGTGCACTTCAGGATCAGTTGCTTAAATATACTAAATGCAGTGTGGAATTGCAGCAATTTATTTTATCTGTAACTGAATTTTTGTTAAAAAACAGCTATTTTATGTTTAAAAGGAAAAGCAATTTGTTCCTTCAATTACAAGGATGTGCGATGGGGGCGAAATTTTCCCCATCGCTTGCAAATATATTTGTTACTTGGTGGGAGGAAGAAAAAATTTATGGTCAGGAAAATATTTTTATGGATCATATAGAATTTTTTGGAAGATTCATTGATGATCTGCTAATAATATGGAAGGGTGATCCAGATAATATAAAAGAATTCATAAAATTCCTTAATACTAATAATCATAATTTAAAATTTACATATCATATGAATAAGGAACGAATTGCTTTTCTTGACATGATGTTGATTGGAAATGAAGCAGATTTTAGGGTTGAAGCATGTTTATATAGAAAACCGCAATCGGGTAATTCTTTGTTGCATGCTAGCAGCAACCATCCCAAACATGTCATTAATAATCATAATAATAAGTAGGTGAATTTGTGCGTGCCAAGAGGTGCTGCACAACTGATTCATTTTACAGACAGGAATGTGAAGCAATTGACGAACGATTAAAGACTAGAGGTTATCTCAAGCATCAAATTAATACTGGTAAAATTGTAGCAGAAAGAAAAACAAGAGATGATTATTTGGAAATAAAATCAAAATTTAGTAATTTTGAGGAGAAACCAGTTTTTATTACTAAACATAGTGATCAATTTAATCAAATAACGGAAATTATTAAATCAAATCTACCTATTTTACGGGTGGATCCAACTTTGAGAACTATTTTGGATAAAGGCTGCAATTTTATTCCTAAAAAAGGAACTACAATTGCGAATATTTTGTCCCCCAGTGATCACACTTTGCGTTTTTCATCAGAAAATAATTCAAGCTGGTTATCTGTCTCTGGTAGCTATCGTTGTGGAATAAGATCATGCGGTTTATGTAAATACATGTATAATACGTCTACATTTAAATCCACAGTTACAAAAAATGAATATGTCATAAATATGTTTGCTAACTGTAGTTCCACATATGTTATTTATTTAATAACATGTGAAACATGCTGTATTCAATATGTGGGCAACACCACACGTCCTCTTCGCAAAAGGATTTCTGAACATCTTTATGATTCATGTAATAAAACTATAAGGAGTCCCTCGGGAGCCTCTCAGCATTTTATTTCTGTACATGGAGGAGATGTCAGTACTTGTAGGGTTAATATAATAGAAACTGTCCCAAACCCCAAGAGGGGAGGTGATAGAAAAAAGGAATTGCAGCGTAAAGAAGCAATGTGGATTTTTAAGTTAAAAACACGATATCCTGCAGGCATGAATTTAAAATCTGATCTTTTATATATATATGATTAAGATGATGTGATGATTTCCTCCATGTTCAGATACTATGCCTTTTTTTTTTTTTTTGTATGGTGGAGAAAATCCTCCCTTCCTGCTATTGTGGACCTCCGCCCATTTTGTTTCCCTCCCACTTTACTTCAGCCAGCAAGTGTATATAGGTATATGCTTATTTGTAAGATGTTAAGCTATGAGTAAGGACCCTCTAGTCCGAAACGCGTAAGCGTCTGCCACATTGGTGAACCATATGTTTTTTATGCATCTATTCTGTTTTTAATCATTTTTTGGAATAAAGTCTTTTGATTTTAACCATCCTTTGGTCGAAGTTGCTGGAACATCTCCTAAGTATTGTGCCTACAAGATTTTCCGGAATCCAAGTTCCCTGCACCGCCCAGGATTAATTGCATTCCTCCAGACTTCGCATTTGCTACGGTTTGGTGAGCTGACAAAAAATTTTTTCCTTTGTGATAGGGAAAAAAGCCCTGAAGATGCTAGGCTTCAAAAAGACTATATCAGTACTCAGGTATTTTCTGAAGACAGAGCAAAAAGGAATTCAGCTCACCCCAGCAGGGAATGGCAGAAATCCAGAAAAACAAGGCAAAACAAAACCAAAACACAAATGCAAAAAGCAGAGCAGAAAACTTAGCTTTTGAGGAGCAGGAATCAGACTAGTTTCCTAGAATCCCTCTGAGAAATCACCAGCAAGGCAGAAGGGCGTCAGCTGCCTTATATCCAGTCAGCAATTCCAGTCACCCAGTCATCATCATCCTGCTCAGGTGCTTGGTAATCAGCCTCACTACCTTCCTTCACCAGAAGAGGCAGTTCATCAGACCTCAATGGTGAAGGGGAAAATGAACTCACAACAATGCACTATCACCCAAGAACTTCTCGGGCAGCGGGAGGCGAGACAAGGTCGGGGCAGGGCTGGCCATGGAGACACGGGCGACAGCCTCTGTAGCTGCTTGAACAGCGACCGAAGTAACATCCGCAGCTGAGGTGGAACACTCTAGCACTGCCAACCTACCCTTCAGCTGCTGGATGTACCTGTGCAGTCGTTGTTCGTCCGCCATTACTAGCCAGACCTTGGCGCTTGGATAATGTTAGGGCTGGCGGAACGTACCAAATTATAAATAATGGTGCGTTCGCAGCCTGGGGTCCACCGTGCAAAGGAGGTACACTGCTGCTAGGTAATGGCGGAAGAATAGAGCGGCGTGAAAACAGTCACACGTGGGTTACATCACCCAGTGTGAACAGGAGCGAACTCTGTTGACTCACAGAGCCGCACAGCCGCTGAACGCAAATACCAGAGCCTGTTTAGCTCACAGAGTCCGGTCAAAAAGCGCACAGAAAGCGGCCACAGAACTCTACCCCAAGGACACAGGGTTAGAGCTCCTCTAGGCCCTCTGAGCGCACGGCGTCGCTGCCGCGAACGCCGCTATAGACACGGGCTACGGAGTGTGGAGCATGTGCACTGTGACGTGCCGAGTCACTGATGGGGACTAATCCCTGACTCCGACTCTGCCCTACCTACACTTAAGCCTGGGCGCTAGCAGGCTAAGCTGCACAACACATGCATACCAAGGGTAGGGATTTCATAATGAGTCAGTCACCAGAGACATTCATACGTGCATACATCTCTCACTCCTCATGGTCTGAAAATACAGAGTATCCTAGCACATGGCCGAGAGGCCATGCAAACCTTTTGTAGCCGCGAGTGTCCGGGAACTTCCTGGCTCCTCGGATGGACCAATACGAACAGGAGCAGGACCTGAGCACGTGACCTTCGATCTCCAATGGGAGATCACTCCATGGGCATGCTCAGTGGCCCGACATGAGGACGTAGTCCCTGGAGAATCTCGTTGCTGAGCAGCCTGCATTGCCATAGCTGTGCCAGAGGTGGCAGCAGCAAACAAACCCACGGAGGTGGTCTGGGTAGAGTGCCGGGACCGACGAGTTTGCTGAGCAACCTCCTCTGTGGCTGGGGAGGAATGGGAGACCGCCGGGAGCAGGGCTCGGGATTCCCGCTGTGCAGCAACAGGAACCCGACGCCTAGCAAATATGGTCTCCCCCCACCTCATGTGTGAAGAAGAGACCCAAGTCATTCTTATTCAGGGTATCCACAAAGGACGCAAACGACTCTCCACTTCCTGCCCAGAGGACAAGAATGTCGTCAATGTAACATTCCCAGAAAAGAATCCTCGGGGACCAGATGACATCCTCGTCCCTGAACACTATTGTGTCCTCCCACCAGCCCAGGAGCAAATTAGCATACGTGGGGGCACAAGGGCTCCCCATCGCTGTGCCCCTGAGCTGGTGGTAGTACTTGTCATTGAATAAAATAAAGACAAATTCGAGAAGTTCCACTAGGAAGGAATTATGCGCTCCAAAGTGTACTCCACTTCCTTACAGGAAGTGTTTAATCGCTCTAAGGCCATCAGTATGCCCAATGCTGCTGTATAGTGCTTCAACGTCAATCGAGGCCAATATAGTGCCTTGGTCAACTGTAATCCCTCCAAGTTTATTGAGAAGGTCCATTGTGTCCCTCAGATGGGAGGGAAGAGAGAGCACAAAAGGTCTCAATAATTTGTCAAAGTAGACACTCGAATTCTGACATAAGGCATCAATTCCAGGCACAATTGGTCTCCCTTTCAACGGGTCGATGCCCTTATGTATTTTGTATTTTGGGCAGAGAATAGAAAGTCGCTGTCACTGGCCATTTCGGTACAAGATAATCATGCTGATTTTTTTAAAATAATTAATTAAAATGAACATTTAACTTTTTTTCACAAAAAAAATACTTCAGGTTCAATTTTTTTATTTTACCAAGGGTAACAGGAGAAATCGGACTGCAAAAGTTATTGTGCAGTTTGTCCTGAGTACGCTGATACCTGATATGTGGGGGGGAACCACTGTTTCGGCGCATGGCAGAGCTCAGAAGGGAAAGAGCGCTGTTTGACTTTTTCAATGCAAAATTGGCTGGAATTCAGATCGGGCATCATGTCACGTTTGGAGATCCCCTGATGTACCTAAACAGTGGAAACCCCCCACAAGTGACCCCATTTTGGAAAACTAGACCCCCCAAGGAACTTATCTAGATGTGTGGTGAGAACTTTGAACCCACAAGGGCTTCACAGAAGTTTATAACGTACAGCGGTACAATTAAAAAATCATATTTTTTCCACAAAAATGATCTTTTCACCCTCAATTCTTATTTTTCCAAGGGTAACAGGACCCTAAAAGTTATTGTGCAATTTGTCCTGAGTACGCTGATACCCCACATGTGGGGGTAAACCACTATTTAGGCGCACGGCAGAGCTCGGAAGGGAAGCAGCGCCATTTGACGTTTTTGGCAGGAATTGAGATCGGACACTATGTCGTGTTTGGAAAGCCCCTGATGTACCAAAACAGTGAAAACTCCCCACAAATGACACCATTTTGGAAACTAGACCCCCCAAGGAACTTATCTAGATGTGTGGTGAGAACTTTGACCCCCAAGGGCTTCACGGAAGTTTATAACGCCCGGGCATGAAAATAAAAAAATTGTATTTTTTCCACAAACATGATCATTTAGTCACCAATTTTTTTATTTTCCCAAGGGTACCAGGAGAAATTGGACCCCAAAAGTTGTTGTCCAATTTGTCCTGAGTACGCTGATACCCCATATGTGGGAGAAAACTACTGTATGGGCGCACATCAGGGCTCGGAAGGGAAGTAGTGACGTTTTGGAATGCAGACTTTGATGGAATGGTCGGCGGGTGTCATGTTGCTTTGGGAGAGCCTAAACACTGTACCTAAACAGTGGAAACCCCCCACAAGCGACCCCATTTTCGAAACTAGACCCCCTAAGGAACTTATCTAGATGTGTGGTGAGCACTTTGAACCCCCCAGTGCTTCACAGACGTTTATAACGACCGGGCATGAAGATAAAAAAATCGTATTTTTTCAACACACATGATCTTTTAGTCCCCATTTTTTTTATTTTGCCAAGGGTAACAGAAGAAATTGGACCCCAAAAATTGTTGATCAATTTGTACTGAGTCTGCTGATACCTCAAATGTGGTAGAAAACTACTGTATGGGCACACGTCAGGTCTCGGAAGGGAAGTAGTGACGTTTTGGAATGCAGACTTTGATGGAATGGTCTGTGGGTGTCATGTGCGTTTGGAGAGCCCCTGATGTACCTAAACTATTGAAAGTCCCCACAAGTGACCCCATTTTGGAAACTAGAACCCCCACGGAACTTATCTAGATGTGTGGTGAGCATTTTGAACCCCCAAGTGCTTCACAGAAGATTATAATGCCCGGGCATGAAAATAAAAAATCATTTTTTTCCACAAAAATGATATTTTTGCCCCCAATTTTTTATTTTCCTAGGGGTCACAGGAAAAATTGGACCCCAAAAGTTGTTTTGCAATTTGTCCTGAGTAGGCTGATACCCTATATGTGGGGGTAAAACACTGTTTGAGCGCATGGAAAGTAGTGACGTTTTGGAATGCAGACTTTGATGGAATGGTCTGTGGGTGTCATGTGCGTTTGGAGAGCCCCTGATGTACCTAAACTATTGAAAGTCCCCACAAGTGACCCCATTTTGGAAACTAGAACCCCCACGGAACTTATCTAGATGTGTGGTGAGCATTTTGAACCCCCAAGTGCTTCACAGAAGTTTATAATGCCCGGGCATGAAAATAAAAAATCATTTTTTTCCACAAAAATGATATTTTTGCCCCCAATTTTTTATTTTCCTAAGGGTCACAGGATAAATTGGACCCCAAAAGTTGTTTTGCAATTTGTCCTGAGTAGGCTGATACCCTATATGTGGGGGTAAAACACTGTTTGAGCGCATGGCAGAGCTTGGAAGGGAAAGTGCACCATTTGACTTTTTCAACGCAGAATTGGCTGGAATTGAGATCAGACGCCATGTTGCATTTGGAGAGCACCTGATGTGCCCAAACAGTGGAAACCCCACAATTATAACTCCAACCCTAACCCCAACACACCCCTAACCCTAATCTGAGCCCTAACCCTAGCCCTAGCCCTAACCCTAGCCCTAGCCCTTACCCTAGCCCAGCCCTAACCCTAACCCTATCCCTAATGGGAAAATGGAAATAGATTTTCTTTTAATTTTATTATTTTTCCCTAGCTAAGGGGGTGATAACGGGGGGTTTGATTTACTATTTATAGCGGGTTTTTATTTTTAGCAGCTGTTGCACGCTAAAAGACGCTTTTTATTGTAAAAATAGTTTTTGCATCCCCACATATTGAGAGCTATAATTTTTCCATATTTTGACCCACAGAGTCATGTGAGATCTTATTTTTTGCGGGACGAGTTGACGTTTTTACTGGTATCATTTTCGGGCATGTGACATCTTTTGATCGCATTTTATTCCAATTTTTGGGATGCAGAATGAACAAAATCCAGCGTTTCATTAATTTCTTTTGGGGGGTGCGTTTACACCGTTCCGCCTGCGGTAAAATTGATAAAGCACTTTTATTCTTTGGGTCAGTACGGTTACAGCGATTCCTCATTTAGGTGGTTTTTTTACATTTTGGCGCTTTTATGCAATGAAAACAATTTTATATAAAAATAATTATTTTTGCATCGCTTTATTCTGCGAGCTATAACTTTTTTATTTTTTTGCTGATGATGCTATATGGCAGCTCGTTTTTTGCAGGACAAGATGACGTTTTTAGCGTTACCATGGATATTTATATTCATCTTTTTGATCCCGCGTTATTGCACTTTTTGTTTGGCGGATGATAGTATATCATTATTTTTTGCTTCGTTTTTTATTTTTATTTTTTAAGGGGTTCGCTAAAGGGGTTAACTAATGGGACAGTTTTATAGGGCGGGTCGTTACGGACGCGACAATGCCAAATATGTGTACTTTTATTGTTTTTGGGTTTTTTTATTTCCAAAAAATGAATTTATTAGGGAATATTTTTATTTTTAATTTATTTAGCGATTTTTTAAAATTATTTTTACACTTTTTTTTTTAACTTTATTACATTGTCCCAGGGGGGACATCACTGTCCTGTGACAGATTGCTGATCTGTCACATAACAGATCACTGTGACAGATCAGTGATCTGTTACAGGCACTTCACAAGGCCTCCTCCTTGCCTGCTCTTTGCAGGCATGAGGAAGCCAGCTCCCTGCAGGCCCCCGAAGGTCCCGTCGCCATCTTGGATTCGGGGACCTACAGGGATGGAGCCCCCCCGCAGCAGCGCTGCACATTGCGCTGCTGTGGGGGGCTCAGGGAAGCACGGAGGGAGCCCCCTCCCTGCCGATGCTTCCCTTTAACCCCCGGTACACCGCGATCGTGTTTGATCGCGGTGTGCAAGGGGTTAACGTGTCAGGGGCGGTCCGTGACCCCCCCTGACACATTGTGCCAGGTGTCAGCTGTGATAATCAGCTGACACCCGGCCGCGATCAGCGGCGCTCACCAAGTGGGCGCCGCTGATCACTGTGACGTACTATCCCGTCCCTGGGAATTAGGCTGTGTGCACATGCTGCGGATTTTGCTGCGGTTCCGCAGCGGTTTTGGCCGCTGCGGACCCGCAGCAGTTTTTTGCTGCGGTGTACAGTACCATGATTCCCTATGGGAATCAAAAACCGCAGTGTAGACAGTGCAGAATTTTCCGCGCGGATTATCTGCGGTTTTCAATCCGCAGAAAGAATTGACATGTCAATTCTTTCTGCGGATTCCCCTGCGGTTTGCCATCTCCTCCATTGAGGAGATGAAAAACCGCAGGGCAAAACCGCAGAGCAATCCGCAGGTAAAACCGCAGGTATTTTGACCTGCGATTTCACCTGCGGATTTTACAAAATCCGCGCGGATGAATCCGCACCTAATCCGCAGCGTGTGCACACAGCCTTAAGTCCCAGCGCACATGGACAGGATAGTACATCACATGACAGAAAGGGGTTAAAGCTGCAATTTTGAACAGGGTATTAAGCCTATGTTTTTGTCTACTGCAGCCTGTTGTCCTTTTTTACTACGAGATAATAAGTCTTATTAAAGCTGCTATTTCATCAGATTTTTACTACGAGATAAGGTTTACAGCACTCTAGCACTTTTAATTGAGACATATTGTCTCTTCACGTTTGTATTTTCGGTACTGTAGGTGTGTGTGTGTTTTTCTTTTTGTGTCCTTTTTTGTATACGTAGGGTGGTCAAGGGCGTGATCAGGGACGCCGGCGTTGAGCGGGGGCGCCATATCTTCTACAACTAGGGTGCCAACCTCCGTGGTCAGGAAGGGTCATTGTAGGGCCCATTAGGGCATTATAGTGTTTTTTGCCCGCATCTATATATTTATCCATAATATCTATTGTTCATATGAATGACTGACCTTTGACCCCCTGTTATACATAGGTATGTCCAATGTATGGGTTGTTTTAATGATTCTATTAAAAGCTAAATTTTAAGGGGTTTTGTTTTTTGGTGTTTTCTGGTTTTGATAAATGCTTAGGAAGCCTTTGCAGGTGTTTTTTGTTAATTATTCTAATTTACTGAGATAATGACTTTTGGGTTTTCATTGGCTGTAAGCCATAATCATCAACACTAACAGAAATAAATACTTGAAATAGATCACTCTGTGTGTAATGACTCTATAGAATATATGAGTTTCACTTTTTGCATTGAAGAACTGAAATAAATTGACTTTTTGATGTTATTTTAAATTTGTGAGAAGCTACTGTATATCTACAGTTTATAGGGGGGGTAATGTTGCCATTGCCAATCTATCAGTCTGGTTAGGAGGACTATGTGAAGTTGAAGGACATGACTTGAACCCAACACACCCTTACACATGCATCAGTTGTCCTTTCCGACAGATGCTCAGTAGATTCCTGTCAATGTAAACTGTTCTTCTCATCGCACAGAGACAATGCGCTTTCTCCTCAGCTCTGATCAGAAGTGACAAGTCGGCTACAGAGCGCACTCTCCTTGCACAGGGTCAGGAAAGAATGTGCAGATGACATCACTTGCGGGGCAGGACTGGTCTCTGATTGCTCACCTTCTTACAATGTGGACCGACTGTGCTCTCTTTTACTGACTAAACACTACTGATCAGAGCTGGGGAGAGAGAAATTTTCATTTTTTGGCTATTTTTTTTTCTAGTTTTTGGGGGGCGATTAGAATCAGGGAGTCAATCCCACCTTCAAAACAGAGGTTGAGCTATTTGATGCACAATGATGTTACAATAGAGTACGGTGGTGAAAAACAGATATTACTAGATGGTAGCCCGATTCTAACGCATCGGGTATTCTAGAGTATGGCCAATTCGCATGAGTTTTCCCACCGAAAACAAGCGTTTTTCACGCGATTAACGGGGCAGAATTCAAGTGCATTCCAAGCGATTTGAAGCATCGCTTGGAATGTGATTGACAGGTTGGTCACAGTTGTCAAGCATAGTGTTTGACAATTGTGATCAACTTTTTACTATTGATGCTGCCTATGCAGCATCAATAGTGAAAGATATAATGTAAAAAAGAATAAAAAAAATTAAAAAAAGGTTAGGCTAAGTGCACACGTACCGGAACTCTTGCGGAAATTACCGCGAGAATTCCGGAATTCCAGTCCGCGGGAAAATCGCATTTTAAATTCCCGCGATTTTCCCGCGGAAAAACTAGCATTTTGCAAGCGTAATTAGCTTGCAAAATGCTTGCGTTTTCCAAGCGATCTGTAGCATCGCTTGGAGAACTGATTGACAGGTCGGTCACACTCGTCAAACATAGTGTTTGACGAGTGTGACCAATTTTTTACTACTGAGGCTGCCTATGCGGCATCAGTAGTAAAAGATAGAATGTAAAAAAAAATAAAAAATGGTGTTATTCTTACCCTCCGACGTCCCGCGCAGCCGTTCCCAGTAGTCCTTTGCGAAAATGCCCGCGATGACGTCAGTTCTCGCGGGATCGCGACGTCTCGCGGTAATTCGCGATGACGTCGCGCGAATGACCGCGAGACGTCACGATCCCGCGAGAAGGGACGTCATCGCGAGCATTTTCGCAAAGGACTACTGGGAACGAGAGTGTGAAGAGAAGCAGGAAGACTGCGCGGGACGTCGGAGGGTGAGAATAACAATATTTTTTATTTTAAATTCTTTTTTTTACAGGGATATGGTACCCAAAGCCCGGAGGATAGTCTCCTCTCCTCCGGACCGTGGGTACCATCCGCAATTGTTCTGCTTACTTTCCGCATGGTGTGCACAGCCACATGCGGGAAATAAGCAGAACAATGCATTCCTATGGGTGCGGGATCGCCGTGATTCCGCAAATTAATGAGCATGCTGCGGTTTTTACCGCGAAGCGATTCCGCCACGGTAAAAACCGCAGCATTAGCACAGCATTGCGGAATCCCATAGGAATGCATGGGATGCTTATTTTTCGCGTTTTCACTGCAAAATTGCGCGGTTAAAACCGCCGCGGAAACGCGAAAAAAACGCCACGTGTGAACTCAGCCTTATTCTCACCTTCCGGCGGCCCCTGGACTCTTTCCTTCCTCTCCACGCTCCAGGCATCTTCCGTTCCCAGTAATGCTTAGTGCGAAGGTCCGAAGATGACGTCACTCTCGCGAAAGTGCGACGTCATCAGCGGTCTTTCGCGCAAAGCATTACTGGAACGGAAGATGCCGGATGCGTGGCGAGGAAGGAAAGAGTCCGGGGGCCGTCAGAAGGTGAGTATATCATTATTTTTTTATTTTAATTCTATTTTTTACAGGTTTATGGTAACCAGGGTTCCGGAGGAGTCTTCTCTCCTCCAGACCCTGGGTACCGGCTAGTGCCGGTCATCTCACGGCTGCGCCGCCGCTAACGTCAGAGCGGCTGGAGATGACCCGACGGTAGCGGTGGCATGCGTCCTTCGAATTCAGGACTGCGCCTGTGCACTTGCCAGTCACATCCATAGACTTATTACTGCCCGGTCACATCTATAGCCTTATTACTGCCCGGGCACATCCATAGCCTTATTACTGCCTCTTGAAACATGACCACACTCTATGGAGAGTCACTGAAAATAAATTAAGGAAAAACAGACTAAAAACATTTTAATTGATCAATATCATACTACCTAAAAATATTTGGTATTTTATAAAATAAAAATAATAAAGAATAATAAAATAATGTAGCTATTCCATGATGTTTCACAATTCAGTGGCTACAGGTACAGTGTCTGACATCACAAAGTAACGCATAGTTCAATTCCTACAAGAGGAGGTGATGACTCTGCTCGAACATTTACAACTCATAAGTAAAATGTTGGACACAAAAGGTAATAATTGTTTGCAGTATAAGGTTCGGCCACCGGCCAGTGTCTGTATATGTACTGAATTTTATCAGATAACAAAATACATAGATAAGTTTAATAAATGTGAAAAAAAAATTAAGTAAACTTAGAAATTTTTTTATTTTAATAATGGGGTAGAAGGATAAGGGAGGGGTAAAACTAGGAACAGAATCAATATGTGTACGAAAAAGCTCTGTCGTTAATAGTATTCGGGTAGAGCTATTCGATAGCGCTGTCCATGAATAAATTGCACGGGTAGGGCTATCCCATAGCTCTATTCCTAAAGGAAATGAACGGGTAGAGCTATCCGATAGCGCTATCCCTCAATGTTCCTGAGCATAAGCTATTTCACATGGTTGAGCGCACTTGGGATCTGCCCCCAAGGCCCTGCCCATGCCCAATGTTTGGTCCGTAGACCGCGGCTAGGAGTTAGTCCCGCTTCTAAACAGGCCCAGCAGTGATGGTGGATCTGCTTGACTTCAGGGCGCTGCCTGCTTAGGTTTCCTGTCTTTCAGATGGTTCTAGGGCAGCAGTGACAACCTGCAAATAGACGAGCAGCCCTGGATAATCCGCGCCGGCAGGATGATAAGATCCGGCGGAAGATGGAACCTGTGAGAAGAGAAGTAAATATAATGTAAGTGATGGGATTCCATATGACATGATGCTACTGTGCGGTCACTGTGGCCGGACGGCAGAGGAATATCATCACACAGAGGTCAGGGATCATTGTCAGCCATCATACATGTGATAATCCCATCACTGACAGATGACATCTGCTCCACACGAATGATTCTCACTGACCTCACACAACATGGGGCTGATTCTCACACTTACCTCGTCTCTTTTTCCCCTTTTTTCCATTTTCTGATTTTTCTTCTTCTTTGCTCAGATTTTTTGTAGATTTTCTTTCCTCCTGAGCAGGAAATTCTGATCATAAAGTAAAAAAAAAACTTCAGTAATGACATATCCTAATGGAATCTGCTTTGTCTCCTGTATATAGTAGGATTGTTCTAGTCCTGTCTCCTATAGTCCTGATAATCTGGTATTATATCATAATAGGGCAGAATAAGTCCTATATAATGTACATAATCCCATCTGAGGGGCATTAGATGTGTCACTGATATAGAGCAGTAAGCGCCCTGTGTGCCGCCATGTGCTGCATCACTGATAAGCGATATTCTATTATAGGAGACGATGTCTCATTATGATGATGTAGGTCATTGGACGCTGCAACGTATCTCACAGAATCCATGAAGAAAACTATGCAAAATTACTGAAATAGAGATACAGTATGGGCCCATAGACAGCATAATTGTGATCCATGAAGCATGGATAACATAGGAGACCTATTACAGAAAACCATGTGGAAATATTTGAGCCTTGAAGTCAACATTCCCATTGTTGGTGCTGGAGACATGGACATACCTGATAGTGGGGACGAGGATGGTAAGATGGTAATAACATCATCTTTATCAGATACAGGAACAGATTCTTTCTCCCTGTTTGGAAAAATGTAAATCACAAGTAAGCGGAGTATAAAAGGGGTTGTCTCACTATAAGAACACCGACTCTAAGGCCTAATAGGACATATGACTGCCATAGTGGGGAAGGTCTTCTGCTAAACGCCACCTTCTACTAAGAATGTCTGGCATGTAATACTACATCTCTACTACAGTGTAGGCAGCATGAAAAATGCATAACTGGCCGTAGATATGGGCTGTTATCACCAGTGGTTTCTAAAGCCAAAAGCACAATGACGGCCAAACATGGGGCGGTGAATGCTGCTGTGATATTATGGTATTTATGTCCTATATTTGGTGTTGAGCTCCCAGTAATGACCCTATAATCTACTCACATTTCTGAGACGTTTGTGCTGGAGTTTGGTGCACACTCTGGAGGGGACTTTGGATCCTCCTCATCCTCTGAGTCCAGATGTTCCTTTATCTCAGAGTGATCTACAAGACATAGGTAATGAAGTGTTATTACAGGTTGTCAGTATAACATAGTCACCATTTATACATGAAACATGGAAAACCTAAGAGATCTATTACAGAAAAAAAATGTGGAAATATTTGATCCTTGAAGTCAACATTTACATCGTTGGTGCTGTAGACATGGACATACCTGACAGTGGGGACGAGGATGGTAAGATGTTAATAGCATCGTCTCTTTCAGATACAGAAGCAGATTCTTTCGGTCTGTTTGGAAGAAGAAAAACGTGTAAATCACAAGTAAACGCAGTAGAAAAGGATTTGTCTCACTAGAAGAACATCGACTATAAAGCCTAATAGGACGTGTGATTGCCATAGTGGGGAAGGCCTTCTGCTCAAAACTAACTTTTATAGAGCAGAGTGGAAAACAACTGCCAAGACTGCCTGGCATGTAATACTACATCTCTTCTATAGTGACAGCAGCACTAAAAATGCATAACCACAATTATGGGCTGTTATCACCAGCAGTTAGTAAGGCCAAAAGCACAATGACCTCTAACCATGGGATGGTGAATGCTGCGTATGATATTATGGTATTTATGTCCTATTTTTGGTGTTGTGCACATATATCATCCTAGAGTTCCCAGTAATGACCCTATAATCTACTCACATTTCTGAGACGTTTGTGCTGGAGTTTGGTGCACACTCTGGAGGGGACTTGGGATCCTCCTCATCCTCTGAGTCCAGATGTTCCTTTATCTCAGAGTGATCTACAAGACATAGGTAATGAAGTGTTATAGCAGGTTGTCAGTATAACATAGTCACCATTTATACATGAAACATGGAAAACCTAAGAGATCTATTACAGAAAAAAATGTGGAAATATTTGAGCCTTGAAGTTAACATTCCCATTCTTGGTGCTGCAGACATGGACATACCTGACAGTGGGGATGAGGATAGTAAGATGGTAATAGCGTCATCTCTATCAGATACAGAAACAGATTCTTTCAGCCTGTTTGGAAGAAGAAAAACACGTAAATCAGAAGGAAACAGCATAAAAGGGGTTGTCTCACTATAAGAACACTGACCATACTATAAGGTCTAATAGGACATACGACTGTCATAGTGGGGAAATGTCTTCTGCTCAACACTACCTTCTATAGAGCGGAGCCCGCTAAGAATGTCTAGCATGTAATAATATATCTCTCCTACAGAGTAGGCAGCACGAAAAATGCATGACCAGCCATAGATATGGGCTGTTATCACTAATGGCTTCTAAAGCCAAAAGCACAATGACGGCTAAACATGGGGCGGTGGATGTTGCATTTGGTATTATGGTATTTATGTCCTATATTTGGTGTTGAGCTCCCAGTAATGACCCCATAATGTACTTACTTTTCCGTGACGTTTGTGCTGGAGTTTGGTTCACACTCTAGAGGGGACATGGGATCCTCCTCATCCTCTGAGGCCAGATGTTTCTTTATCTCAGAATGATCTACAAGACATAGATAATGAAGTGTTATTAGAGGTTTTCAGTATAACATAGTCACCATTTATACATGAAACATGGAAAACCTAAGTGATCTATTACAGAAAAAAATGTGGATATATTTGAGCTTTGAAGTCAACATTCACATTATTTGTGCTGTAGACATGGACATACCTGACAGTGGGGACGAGGATGGTAAGATACTAATAGCGTTATCTCTTTCAGAAACACATTCTTTTTGCCTGTTTGGAAGAAGAAAAATACATAAATCATAAGAAAACACAGTATAAAAAGTATAAAAAGTGTCGTCTCACTAGAAGATCACCAACTATAAGGCCTAATAGGACATATTACAGCCTTAGTGGAAAATGTCTTCTGTTCAAAATGAACTTTTATAGAGCAGAGTGGAAAACAACTGCCAAGAATGCCTGGCATGTTATAATAGATCTCTTCTATAGTGACAGCAGCACTAAAAATGCATAACCATCCACAGTTATGGGCTATCACCAGCAGTTGCTAAGGCCAAAAGCACAATGACCTCTAACCATGGGGCGGTGGAAGCTGCATTTGATATTATGGTATTTATGTCCTATGTGTGGTGTTGTGCATATATATCAGCCTAGAGTTGCCAGTAATGACCTTATAATCTACTCACTTTTCTGAGATATTTGTGCTGGATTCTAGGGCACAATCTGGAGAAGACTTGGGATTCTCATTAATCTTTATCCTGGTAACGGTGGTACAGAGCTACATGCGGAAGGAATAAGATATGAAATAATTGCATGTCTACCTTTATAGGTCTTTTTTATACATATTTGGGATTTATTAATTACATACTTACTTTAGAAAGCCTTTCAGAAGATGATGTAAAATTTTTGAAGTCAAGGCTCTCATTGTCCTCACTTGTACTCTTCTCATCCTCTGAGACTGGATTAGAAAGGTCTGCAAGACATAGGTAATGAAGTGTTATTAGAGGTTGTCAGTATAACACAGTCACCATTTATTAATGGGAACCGATTTTTACAAAATAAGGAAGATGAGACAAACAGACACTTAGTCTAGATGACATCTCCTTCAACTTACCGATAAACAAGCAGGTGTCCACATCTGACGCAAGCTGAGGAACGTACTCTGGCTTTTGTCTTAGAAGGGTATCAAAGTCTAAGTCACTAAGAAATGGATGACACTTGATCTCAAAAGCTCCTCCTGGATAAAGGAATACAAAAGTGATGCAGACATTGTCAGAGACAGCTTCATATCCGAACAGTTTATCATAATTAGAACTAATTGCACAACTGAGCAGACATGTAAGAAATAGAATGAAAATCTTAGCAATGAGAACTGTAAATGGAGAAGCTTTTAGTGAAGTAATGATCCCCATGGACATGAGTGATATGTCCTCAGTGTAACAAGGGAATATTGATATTACTGTATATGTTACCTGTCCCAAGTCTATCCACAGGATTTTTTCTGAGCAGCTGAGTGATGAGGTCCTGAGCATCGGGTGGAATAGTTTTATTACTATCCCAAATTATATCTCCTGTTATATAGAAAATTACAGAATATAAAACTTCTTTTCTGCACTGTAAGATAAAGCAAAGCAAGTAACTAAACCAAGATAACCAGTAAAAGCAATGATCTGATTTTTCTGCTTACCAGTGACCACATTTTCATAAAACTCAGATAGGGAAGTAATTTCAAATGGTCCCGATCCCAGGAGAAATTCATGTAATATGATGCCCATTGCCCACCAGTCAACAGGTCTTCCATAGCCTTTCTTCTGAATGAGCTCAGGGGCTTTGTAATAAAGGGTGCCACATTCCTGGAAACCAACAGAAAATAAAGATGAGAATCGATAAAACGATTATTATGACAAGTTCTTGACATAAAAACAGAAATACAGAAGATAAAATATCTGTGGAAAAGTTCTCTAAAAATAAAGAATGTAGGGAAGACAAAATAGAGTTATGAGATTTGTGCAGAACACGCTAAGTTCCTGTAGGTAATGCTGACCTCATTGTCCTGGAACTCTCTGGAGATGTACTCTGCTGATTGCTTGTAGATGTTGGTGTTTGGTATCATGACACCAAGTTTTGAAAGCCCAAAGTCGGTAACTTTAATATGTCCATCAGATGTTATCAGGAGGCTGTGAAAGAGAAGATGATTTTAGCTTCATAGACCGTGAGATAATAAAGGATAACTTTCCCCTTTGTTATACTACAGGTATTCACTTACTTCTCCAGCTTCAGGTCTCTGTGCACCACACCGTAACTATGCAGGTATTCCACACCAAGGACAGTTTCTGCAAAGTACAAGCGGGCCAACGGGACAGGGAAAGGACCCCTGGTCCTTAGAAGGGTCTCACAGTCTCCACCTATAGAAGAAAGGAAATATGACCGGTGAGGGGTTTATACAGCAGATCACCATGATGTGTGATGAAAAGTGAGCGGAAACATTGAGGCGGGAGACAATATATAAAGATATAATGTACATAATATTAGTCTAAAGTCATGATGAAATGTCATCGAAATAAATAATGACATAAAGTGATGTCACATCTCGTCTACAGCTGGAGATACTGATGTTCTCAGTACGGACATACAGGGAGATCACACACATCAATGACTTTCTGAGCATCTAGGTAATAGATAACCTATAGTAAATGCTGTGTGGGGATGAAACATCCACGGGAACAATCCTAATGATATGAGCAGTGATAAGATGTCAGCAGACATGGGAGGAATATAATACAATGTACGTGTCCTACCTCGTACATACTCCATGACCATACACAGATGAGATTTAGTAGGGAAGGAGCAGAGCATGGAGACCACAAAGGGACATTCTGCGAATGTTAGGATGTCTCTCTCGATAAAGGCCCTTTGCATTCTCTGTGGAGTATTCAGGTTGCACATGGCCATTTTCTTCATTGCGAAGATCTGCTGTGATTCTTTATGGCGCACTAAGTAGACATCCCTGGAGAGAAAGAGAATCCATGGTTTATAATGAACCCTTATTAACAGTCGGTATATACAAGTCATTATATGACCTTTTGTAGTAATGTTTGACACCAGCAGTCCGGCCATCACTAGAAATCCACATCTAGAAATCCATGAAATAACACTACATAGATGATGGGAGGTCAGCACCACGCCACGTCTGCCCTCACCAGGTCACATTATAGATGAGAGAATCTACTGAAATTCATCTTCACCCGACCACTACATACTATTCAGTAAAAATAAAAATTGGTCAAAATTGAAAATGTTCCAATTGTCATAAGAAGATGTTTTTAGACTTTCTCCACAGCCCAAGGCAGAATAAATGGAGGGGAGGGAAGAAGTTAAAATATAATTAAACACATTACACCCACTTGTCCTCGTCCCTCCCCGTCCATCACTGCAGTCCTCCGTCCTCTAAGCCAAACTTTGGTTGTTCTCCCTTCTGCTGCTGAGGCCAGTGATCGGACTCACATGGTCATGGTGGAGGGTGGTGGGTAGGGATGAGCGAGTAGTGAAATACTCGGACTCGCTGTACTCGTTACGAGTAGCTCCTAATACTCGGGTACTCATAATGAGTAGCGAGTCCAATGTATGTCTATGGGAAATGCGAGTAATGGGCGGAGACTATGTGTGCAGGCGGAGAATGTGTGTGGGGGTCTCTGGGGCTGTGTGTGTGCGGGCTCTGCCGGGCTGATCGGGGGTCTGTGCAGCACAGACCCCCAATCAGCCCGGCAGAGCCCACACAGACCCCCAATCAGCCCGGCATAGCCCGCACAGACCCCCAATCAGCCCGGCAGAGCCCGCACAGACCCCCGATCAGCCCAGCATAGCTCGCACAGACCCCCAATCAGCCCGGCATAGCCCGCACAGACCCCCAATCAGCCCGGCATAGCCCGCACAGACCCCCAATCAGCCCGGCATAGCTCGCACAGACCCCCAATCAGCTCGGCAGAGCCCGCACAGACCCCCGATCATCCCAGCATAGCCCGCACAGACCCCCAATCAGCCCGGCATAGCCCGCACAGAACCCCAATCAGCCCGGCAGAGCCCACACAGACCCCCAATCAGCCCGGCATAGCCCGCACAGAACCCCAATCAGCCCGGCAGAGCCCACACAGACCCCCAATCAGCCCGGCAGAGCCCACACAGACCCCCAATCAGCCCGGCATAGCCCGCACAGACCCCCAATCAGCCCGGCAGAGCCCGCACAGACCCCCGATCAGCCCAGCATAGCTCGCACAGACCCCCGATCAGCCCGGCATAGCTCGCACAGACCCCCAATCAGCTCGGCAGAGCCCGCACAGACCCCCGATCATCCCAGCATAGCCCGCACAGACCCCCGATCATCCCAGCATAGCCCGCACAGAACCCCAATCAGCCCGGCAGAGCCCGCACAGACCCCGCACACACATATGATGCTGCGCAGCCAGCCAATCACAGTAATGTCACAACAGAGAAGGCGGTCGCTTTACTGTGATTGGCTGACACATGCTGGGCGGGAGATCTAAATATTGCGAGGCGAGTAGTGAAATTTACTCGCTAGGATTCGAGTACCGCGAGTACCGCATTACTCGCCGAGTACCGAATCCTAAGGAATATACTCGCTCATCCCTAATGGTGGGGGCAGATATCATTGGCATCAGTATCATTTCACCCCTCATGTGACCGTGCGCAGCCAATCACTATTATCAGCTCCATAATGGGGCCCCGAAAAATCTGAAGATCGGTGCAGAGGACGGGGAAGCGGTGGTGGAGGCGGCAGCATAAGACCAGATGAGGTCTCGGACCGGTGGGTGTAATGTATTATATCATCACTTTCCTTACAGACTGATTTGTTATAGATCTGGTCGTTCAGCTGTATATACAGTAACTGAGCTGAATAGTGACATTGAGATGTGGACAGTGATGTGGACTCTGATCGTTTCCCTATGATAACACTGAATGGCAGAGCACAGAGGCAGAAGCATTGTCATAGGGAACCCTGAGAATTGGGGATTATGGGAACAGAAATATCACCCAAAAGATCCACTGCCGATCAGTTTAGATGTCTCATAGTCGCTCATACGCGGCTCTCCTGCCGGGATCAATGATCTGTTCATGTCCTAAAAAAGAATAAGAAATAATGCTAAGATATAGAAGCTGCAGGAAAACATCTCAGGATGTAAAAACTTCTCCTCCTCTATTATTACACTGATCCGATGTAGGGGACGATACAAGCCAGACACTCCGCATGGATGTAATATAAGGGGGATCCTCTATACACCGGTATTATTGTAAAGTGCTGGATAATATGGGAGATCACACATGGGAGAACTTACAGGGAATCTGTCAGCAAGTTTGTGTTATGTAACCTGGTAGCAGTTATGATTTAGGGCCAGAGACCATGATTCCAGCGATGTGTTACTTACTAGGCTTTGTGCTGTTGTTTTAATAAAATTAGTGTTTGATCAGCAGGAGATAATCACTAGGACTATGTGTCTCGTGCCATGCAGTCCTATTTCTTTGTAAACCCACCACCACTGAATAGCAGTTTTCTGCCTATGCACAGTGTACACAGAAAAGCTGCCAATCAGTGGTGTGGGCAGTGTTCTACAACGCAGAGAAGACAGGGATATTATCACATCTGCTGCCCCCAGTAAAGTAAGTGACATATCGCTGGAATCAGGGTCTCTGTCCCTACATTATGCTACAGCCTTAACCTGGAGACAGATTCCATTTAATCTAAATGCTATTATCTAACACCATAGTGTCATCTAGACTTAGAACAGAGCCGTTCCATGGTTATATGGGGGATAATACTGGACGGGTCACTCACACCCATGATTTGATAATACACAGACACCCCCTGTATCTCTATAATACTTACACCAGAAGATTCTTGGATCTCCGGGATCTTGCAGATTCCGCTGTCGGGATTCGCCAGCGCTGATGGTACTAAAATAGTAATAAAGTGATGAGGAAATAAAATGTGTTAGATTATATCAATCCTACATACATAATACCGCAATATAACGGAGAAATGATGTCTGTAAATAGGATTAATACTCGATATATGGGATTCTACATATGAGAACGTACAGCGCATCTACAGATAAATGTAAGGTGAGTGGTGGCGGACCCCCAATTACCGCAGGAATGAGGAGCCCCCACCATCGCTGCACATGTGAGTGATGGGAAGAGAGATGAAGCATAGCAGCCATATGCATATTAGTCTGGAAGTGCACTGGGGGCGTGTCACTGCACTCAGATTCCTTCTTCCACGTCCCCAGTGCACTTCCATCCTGATTTGCATATGGCTTCTACATTATATTTCTCCTGACTGGCGCATTGGATTTCAGCAAACAAATACTTTTTATTAGAGAGGAACATCCTATAGTCATACCACCACTCCTACATGTAACACGTGCTGACAGGTTCCCATTACATGGAGTAGAGAGTAAATCTGCCATTACTCCCTGCTCTGTGTAATATCTGGAGATTCCCTGTAGTGATCGGCTCACCTGTAATCAGATCGCTGCTCAGCTCTGGCTGACTCCTATTAGGGTCAGGGGTTTCCGGGATCACATTCTCCCCATATTCGTCGTCGCCTCTGGGTGTTTCCTGATAAATATAATATAGATAATTAATATGTAGAAGATTTCACTAAATCACCAAACACACAAATCAGGAAGGAGTAAACCAACATTTACAGATGCACCAATTGTAACTCTGAGTCTAGAAGGTGATGGCTCCTTACTGGTAGGGTCGAACTGGCCCACCAGAGAACTGGAGGATTCCCTGGTTGGCCCAGGCACTAACACCTGCTGGCACACAGAGCCGACAGCTGCCTAGGGCCCCTGCTGCTCCAGTGACTAATAGTGACAGACAATGTAGCTGCTAAGGGGCTCGTGAGTCAGGGGCACCTGCCTAATGCCAGCGGAGCTGCAGCGGGTGACAGGCTGCTGCAGCTAAAGCCTGTCCCCACTGCTGAAGAGAAATGAATTTTCACTCTTCCCCACATCCCCATGGGTGTGGAGAGTAGTGAATACTCATTTCACTTTAATAGTGAGCAGTGTTAGACGCAGGCTGTGGTTGTGGCTCCCCTGAGGGTTCAGTCACCACAGAGGTACTGCACCTCACCCAGAGATGTGGTACCCCACTGTCAGGTAAGGAGGGAGCACCACCCAGGACTCTAGCACCTGCACCCAACACACACTATAGCAGCAGGACACCCTGGATGTACCCTGCGGGAGGATGGTCTCATCCCTGGCTGGGTAGTAAAGGGTGTTGGGAGGTGGGTGGAAAAGGTAGGAAAAGGGGAGGAGCTTAGAGAGCAGGAAAGAACAGTGCAGAGAGAGTGAATCAGACATGAGGAGAAAGTGAATGTAACCAGACATGTTGTGAGGCAGATCCCTGTCAGAAGGAGCTGCAGAGAGAAAGCTGAAAGGAAGAGACAGAAGGAAGCTCCCAAAAGAGAGAAGGGGTCTTAGGAGCATGGGAAGTGTGGATTCCACCCGTGAGGCCCAATCCAGTATTGGAGAGACCAGGTCGCAGTGGGCTACCAGCCCCCGAGCCTAGTGGAGAAATCATCAGACTCAGATAGCAAGCCGGAGGCAGGGGCACCTGTAGGTGCGTCACCCACATGCCACAGTTATCTTCGCCGGAAAGGCAGCCACATAGGAGGAAGGGGACGCAGAAAGGACGTCACACGACAAGGTCCACGGCTGGTGGCCTGGGACACTGACTGTGAGGTGTTGGGCAGGAGAGGCGGAAAGCCAGCACAGTGAGACAGCCATGAGTGGTATATACTGAAGGGAGTCCTGGAAAGGTGTATCCTAATCTACCTGGTAGTTTGCTGGACCCCTCACCTGGAGGACACAGCACCAAGTGGGCACCTGTGTACACAAGAACTGTGAGTAAAGCTTTAGAAACTGCACCTTGCTGTGTCCTCTGAATCATTCCTTCATCACCTGCCCTGCATCATATCTACCAACATCACCTTTAACATCTACACTCAAACTGCCCTGGGATACAGCTCTACCTGTGGAGAGCTAAACCATCTCTGCTGCCCTGTCATCATACCAGAGGATCTGCATAGCAGCGCCGGTCCCCTGACCAAATACCACAGGTGGCACCACAAACACTTTATGATAAACTTTATAAACTTTATCCCTTGTAAATATCCCTTTAATTGGACTCCCAGGGCCACGGACTGGGTCATCGCTGCTGTGACACTGCCCCTTTAAGAAGTGGCCCGGTATCGAGTACCCCACGGCACTAGCGGGCGATCCATGGTTAACACTGCCCGCTCTCAGGGCCGGCAGACCAGGGCCCCCACTCCCCCAGGGGCCCCCAGCCCTCGAGACAGCTATGGGACCTGCAAGTCAGGTGGGCCCGGCACCAGCGCTGCCCCCCAGTGTGCACTGCGTTCAACTGTATCGTCATTCCCTTCTGCCTCTGACACTGTGGGTGTGCGATTACATCACTTCATCGTATACCCGCTGTGTGTCGGGCAGATGGCAGTGCAGCTGCTGATACCGGAGCAGAGCCAGGATTTGCGGGGAATAAGGAGGAGAGGTGAGTATTATGTTTTTTTATATTTATATATATATATATATCAGTGAGTGAGTCCTGGAGGCCATAAGACTATAGGACTGTGAGGTTGGATTATATTCTATGGGGGGTGGCTACATGATATTCCATTTGGGGCTGCAGTGTACCCTATGAGGTGTTCTGCATTATACCCTATGAGGGGGGCTGCATTATACCCTAAGAGGGGGGCTGCATTATACCCTATGAGGGAGGCTGCATTATACCCCATGAGTGGGCTGCCTTATACCCCATGAGGGGTGCTGCATTATACCCTGTGAGGAGGCTGCCTTATACTCTGAGGGGGCTACATTACATTCTATGGGGGCTGCATTATACTATATGAGGGGGCTGCATTATACCCTATGAGGGGCTACACTATATTCTATGGGGGATTGCATTATATTCTAGGAGGGAGGCTACATTATATTCTATGAGGGGGCTACATTATATTCTGTGGGGGGGGCTACATTATACTATATGAGGGAGCTGCTTTATATTCTATGAGGGAGCTACATTATAATCTATGGTGGATGCATTATATTCTATGAGGGGGGCTACATTATATTCTATGAGGGGCTATTTTATATTCTATGAGAGGGCTACCCCAACCCCTGCTGCATAATTATGATGTGTACTACCGTATAGTATACCCTGATATCAGCGTATTTTACTGCACAATTGGTTTTATAATTATTTCTATGTAGCTACATAGTGGGCCCCAAGAATGATTTTCTCTGGTGTGCCCAAGGTGCTCCAGTCCGACGCTGCTTACCGTGCGTTCCGACGAGTGGTCCGGAAGTTCTAATACACAAAGGACTTTTTCGGCAAGTTTTTTAATAAAAGCCAAATCTCCATATTGAGATCTTTTTTCAGCCTATTAAGAAGAAAAGAAACAAAAAAGAAAAATTCTGAGATGAGAGGCGGCTATTGTATGTGTCATCTGCTCCTGTCTGCAGATACACTGACTCCATACAGTGTTTAGGGACTCATCGTGCTTTATATTGGAGGAAAGAAGAAGCTTCTCTCCCACCATTATTATCTATGATTATGGAGAAGTTTTGTGCGGAGCGTCCGCCATTTACCTGGTGTAGTAATGTCCTGATGTTGTGACGTAAATCTGTCAGATACTCTGACGTTAGTTGACCTTGTTCGTTTTTGGTCAGGCAATCCTTTACTAGCTTCACCACCAGCTGGTGAGTGAAGCAGAGGACGCCATCGGGTGGTAGACGTACAACGCAAGGGCGATTGATGTAAAGAATCTCCCATAGTGCGTCTACCTGAAAATCATTTAGACGTAATCCAGCCATAGTGAAAAATTGCAAATGCTCTCAGTCACTATAGAACCAAAAATGGCGCCGGTGACCCTGTGTACATTGTATAAGTAGTGATTGTGAGCTGTGATGTCACAATGGCCAAGATTCTCTAGTGATGTCACAATGGACTAGCATCATCAGTGATGTCATAATGGCCGAGCATCATCAGTGATGTCATCACGGAATGTTGTGATAGAATCTTCAAGCATCGGCTTTGCACTAATAGATGCTGCCTGGCAATATTTCAGATTCGCTCACACTTGTGTATAAATAATCTGTCCATTCTCATCCAGGATAGTGGGACGAGTTTTTCTCACGTGTCATCCGTGTTCTGTCCGTGCAGAATCCGTTATTTTATTCCGCATCTATTAATTGTTTACATGACCATTTACAGTTTCCTATGCTACAGAATTGTAATGTATCCATAAAAATCGGTTGTCACTCTGATGGTCTATAAGGCATGTGACTGTTTTCTGGCACTGTCCGATTTTGGACTGAAAGCAATATTTTTTCTCGTGCCGAATATACGTTTCGCTGTGTTTTTACGTGCGTTTTTTTATCATTCACTTGAATGGGTAAAATATGCTGCAAAACCCTTGAGAGACTTGACAATCCGCTGCTTTAAAAAAAAAAGCGCTGAGATTTCAGAAATCACATTCTCTAGGCTGCGGCGTATGGACCATACTTTTCTGGCACGACGAAATGTTCGATTAGCACTCGAGCATGCTGGGTTAACACCTTATCCGAGCACGCTCGCTCATCACTAATCCTCAGTCATATGAATGAAGATACTCTGTAGATTTATTACCTCACATGTCTTTTTTTCTCCATAGAACATTTAACTCATTGGTTGCAGAGTTTACTATTAACAACTGTGACAAATATTGAAGAAGTAATGATAAATGACCCAAGTAATAAATCATTAAAAATCATTGCATCGTTAAAATTAATCATTACGTCTTTGTAAACTTCCATCCTTTACTTAAATTGTGAATTGCCCCTCTTTATGTCCCTATGGTAGGCACAATGTATGAAGTAAATGAAAGAGAAAGCAGGAAATATATATACACACTTTTAAAAAAAATGCTTTAATTTCTATATATGTATAGGTGCTTCTCACAACATTAGAATATCATCAAAAAGTTAATTACATTACAGTCATTACACACAGAGTGATCTATTTCATGTTTATTTCTGTTAATGTTGATGATTATGGCTTACAACCAATGAGAACCCAAAAGTTGTTATCTCACTAAATTACAATACTTTATAACACCAGCTTGAAACATGATTTTAATTTTTTAAGTTTTATTAAAGAAGCAAAAAAGTCACAAATTATTGCTCAAATTATCACATTTTTAGGGCATAAACCTGATGCAAGTCACTTAATAAATTCTCTCAATAGTAAACATTTACATTAATAAAAGACAAATCCCATAGTTATATGGAAATCATATTGGGCGTGTAATTCATACACAGTCATCTGATGAGATACAGACATCTCCATTTATGATACTTACACTGACAGATTCATGGATCTCCGGGAGCTACGATTTTCCATTATCATTATTTGCCAGCACATTTGGTCCTAAAATATGATTAAAAAAATAAAAAAAATGTATTAGACTGTACTAATCCTAAATATGTAAAGCAATGATATCATTAGGAAATGACAAATCTTCTCCATGTTACACTGGACAACAATTTTTTTTTCAAAAGTTTTGCTTCCTTGAAAATTTGATGTGATTACACTCACTGGCCACTTTATTAGGTACACCATGCTAGTAAGGGGTTGGACCCCCTTTTGCCTTCAGAACTGCCTCAATTCTTCGTGGCAGAGATTCAACAAGGTGCTGGAAGCATTCCTCAGAGATTTTGGACCATATTGACATGATGGCATCACACAGTTGGCGCAGATTTGTCGGCTGCACATCCCTGATGCGAATCTCCCGTTCCACCACATCCCAAAGATGCTCTATTGGATTGAGATCTGGTGACTGAGGAGGCCATTTGAGTACAGTAAACTCATTGTCATGTTCAAGAAACCAATCTGAGATGATTCGAGCTTTATGACATTATCCTGCTGAAAGTAGCCATCAGATGTTGGGTACATTGTGGTCATAAAGGGATGGACATGGTCAGCAACAATACTCAGGTAGGCTGTGGCGTTGCAATGATGCTCAATTGGTACCAAGGGGCCCAAAGAGTGCCCAGAAAAAATTCCCCACACCATGACACCACCACCACCAGCCTGAACCGTTGATACAAGGCAGGATGGATCCATGCTTTCATGTTGTTTACGCCAAATTCTGACCCTACCATCCGAATGTCGCAGCAGAAATCGAGACTCATCAGACCAGGCAACGTTTTTCCAATCTTCTACTGTCCAATTTCGATGAGCTTGTGCAAATTGTAGCCATCAGATGCCTGTTCTTAGCTGAGAGGAGTGGTACCCAGTGTGGTCTTCTGCTGCTGTAGCCCATCTGCCTCAAAGTTCGACGCACTGTGCGTTCAGAGATGCTCTTCTGCCTACCTTGGTTGTAACGGGTGGCAATTTGAGTCACTGTTGCCTTTCTATCAGCTCGAACCAGTCTGCCCATTCTCCTCTGACCTCTGGCATCAACATGGCATTTCCGGCCACAGAACTGCCGCTCACTGGATTTTTTTTCTTTTTCGGACCATTCTCTGTAAACCCTAGAGATGGTTGTGCGTGAAAATCCCAGTAGATCAGCAGTTTCTGAAATTCTCAGACCAGCCCTTCTGGCACCAACAATCATGCCACGTTCAAAGGCACTCAAATCACCTTTCTTCCCCATACTGATGCTCGGTTTGAACTGCAGGAGATTGTCTTGACCATGTCTACATGCCTAAATGCACTGAGTTGCCGCCATGTGATTGGCTGATTAGAAATTAAGTCTTAACACACAGTTGGACAGGTGTACCTAATAAAGTGGCCAGTGAGTGTATAATAAACCCATTCAAGCTAAGCAGATATATAATTTCAGATAGTCTGCATCACTTCGAAACTTTGAGAAACATGAGATTAAGTTTTACAGATTATGAAGCATTAGTTCAACTGAACCAAAAGTGAATTTCCTGCTAATTTTCATTTGTACTCAATATCTGGTGCATCCCGTCTTCCAGCAATAATGAACTTTCAATGATATGTTGCACTTCATCACTTTGAAGGTTGTTGACCAATTCGATGGAATTTGGTGTTGGACTGTTGACAAAAAATTTTTGAGAAATATCCTTGAATGATTTCCAAGCAATTTTCTAATTCCCTGCCAGCAGCTCTTCGAATTGTTTGTCATTCATGATGTGTCGGATTTGTGGACCAACAAAGATGCCTTCCTTAACCTTAGCATTGGTTATTCTTGGGAACATTTGTCTCAAATAACGAAAACCTTCTGCTTCCGTTTTCATTGCTTTCACAAAATTTTTCATTGGCCCGAGCTTTATGTGAAGTGCAGGTAGAAATATCATTGCTTGGTCCACAAGTGCTTTATGTGAGACATTTTTCTGCCCGTGAGTCAACCGGTTACGGATTATCCACTTTCTTCTACTGTGATGTAACTGCTTAGCATGGCTGTAGCATTTGCAAATGAAAAAGCAGTAATTGGTATATCCAAGCTGCAATCCAAGCCACAGCGCCACTACTTTCAAAGCTCCACAGATGTTCCAGTTGCAGTTGCTGTACTTGATGTGTTCCATGCTGTTCCATGCTCTCATATGTTTCTTTCATGTATGCAGCATAGCCAACAGGTATTGAAGGATGAACATTGCCATTGTGTAACAAGACAGTCTTGAGGCTTAACACTGATGAGTCAATTAAGAGTTGCCACTGTGTCGACTCATGCGAACAATCCAAAACTGCCAACAACCCACCAATGTCGATGCAGAAGCTCAAGTTGTCAACCAGTAGTGATGAGTGAGTATACTCGTTGCTCGGGTTTTCCCGAGCATACTCGGGTATCCTCCGAGTATTTTGCCGTGCTCGGAGATTCAGTTCCTGTCGATGAAGCTGCATGACTTGCGTCTGCTGGGCAGCCTGAATACATGTGAGGAAAGCCTGTTTGTTAGGGAATTCTCACATGCTGAGGCAATGAAAACTAAATCTCTAAGCACACCAAACTATTCAGAGGACACCCGAACATGATTGGGAAAACCCAAGCACTCGCTCATTAATATCAACCAGTTCTGAAAACTGTATTAAGTCGTTTTAATGGCTCGAAAGACAGAATCTTTGGTAGCAGATGACAGCAAATGTCATCTTTGAAGTCTTGAAGCCAGTAACTCTTCATTTGGTTTTGACAAACGTAAGTCCTGGACCAAGTTATTCAGTTCTGGCAGTGTTAAAAGATGAAGCTCACCAGACAAACATGGCTCAAAGTGTGAATCAGCATTGTTCTCTATCTCTGACCCATGGACTGCAACATCTTCATCGGCTGCCTCCTCTAGGCTTCATGTCTCTAGTGGCTTTGATACTGGAAGAGCGTCATCGTGTGGCACTGGTCTCACAGCTGAAGGCAGATTGGGATATTCAATGGATTTCTTATTGTTAGCAGATTAACCAGGGACATTGGTTAAACAGAAGTAACAGTTGGTCACATGATCCTTCTGTTCTTGCCAAATCACTGGGACAGCAAATGGCATTGACCTGCGAGAACCTCTCAGCCAACCTCTAAGATCAACAGCACATCTTACACAACAGATGTGAGGAGCCCAGGAGTTATCTTGATCAAGCTCATAAGTTTTCATGATGAGAGCTGTCATGGTGCATCTTTGAGGCTTAAGCGTGTACTCTCCACAAATGTAACAGAAGGTATTGCAACTGTTCCGACACTGATGAGACATTTTAGCTATATCAGATAGTACTTTAGTAGTTTACAGCTGCTTAGATTTAAAATAACTTTGCAGAATATTTGCATGCAGATTTTACAACCTGTGCAGGCAGCGTCCTGATATGTCTAGACATGTAAATCCTACAAAAATCACAGAGTCATTGTCCAAGCAAAGATGCAATAAAATTACCAAAATTTATTCAGAAAACATACAAGGCATAACACACATAGCAAATAACTAAAGAAACAAAGCACAGAAGTGAACAGCCCTCGAGGAAGCCCACGCAAAACGCGCGTCGGGGCTGCATCGGACATCACATTGGCAGGCATTAGAATGGGTAAGCTGGGCACTCCATGTTATATTTGATACTCTTTTTGGGTCTTGTGATACTGGAAGCTGACATTTACCTTCACAATAGTCACCACCCACTAAATGTTACTTCATGGTTTTTGGTTTTTGGTATCATCTGACCTGACTTCTACATTGCACCTTGTATGCACTCAGCACTTTGAGTATAATGTATCTTGGTCCTCTGATGGTCTGATTGCCCAGCCTTTTCCCATCCTGCGACATAACTAATGCTTTGATGTCCTTCACACATGAGCCTTTCCTGTGGTTTGTTTCTTTTGTTATTTGCTATAGGTATTATGCCTTTTACTTTTTCTGAATACATTTTGGTAATTTTATTACATCTTTGCTTGGACAGTGACACCATGATTTTTGCAGGATGTATTGCATTCGGAGTGTCCTTATATACTTATTCTGGTCCCTTATCCAGGCATATGGCCTGTTTGACAGTTAGATATTATGATTCCATGTCTACACATGTCTAGGTGTGCCTAGCCTGTAACAATTCCACTGAAGTTTTAAAACTTCGATGAAATACAAGGAATTCATACCTTTGCTTGCCTATAAATTACACAACAGCACATACAGTATATTGTGGACATTACATGGACAGCCTGAAAATATGAAATAAAAATTTTTGTGATCAGCAGCTCATATTTTATAAGATAGAACCAAATATTGTTCAGGAAGCAAAATCTTCCTTGTCCAGTGTTATCAGTGATAGATATTCAGGTGATCTGACCTTGAATATGTGTAACACACCCATTTATAGAAAGAGGTAACATACATCATTAATCCTATATGGTGCCATGACCCTTGTTGTGCAAAACGGGAAAGTGAGAGGTGGATAAATTGCATTAAATACACAATCACTCTCCCAAACCCCTGGCAGAATAAGCAGAGCCCAGTATGACATGATTGTAGCAAGGTAGGTTTCCCTCTGAAATGCTACAGCAGGGGTACACGTTTGTCTCGCCTACAGGCAGCTTTTCCCAGTGCTGCTGCAAGTGATTGACAGGTCTCTCCCTTGTGTGCATATAGGGACACAGTTATCACTTACCTCTAGCAGTGCTGGGAAGAGCCTCGTCACCGTCCATGCTCCCCAGCCTTCCGAAACATATACTATCTGAAACGCCAGAGCATTTCAGAGAGAAATAGAAATGCTGAATTGTGTAGCCAGGCTCTGATCCATGCTTCAACCCCTTAATGTCTAATGACGGACACAGTCCGTCATCAGACATCCCCCCTGCTTTGATGAGGGCTCCGGCGCTGAGCCCGCATCAAAGCCGGGACATGTCAGCTGTTATGAACAGCTGACATGTGCCCGCAATAGGCGCGAGCGGAATCGCCGTCCGCCTGCGCCTATTAACTAGTTAAATCCCGCTGTCAAAGCTGACAGCGGGCATTTAAATAGCATTTCCGGCCGCCGGGTCGGAAATGACGTCAGCGCCGACCCGCGTCACATGATCGGGGGTCGGCGTCATGTTGCCTGGGCAACCAGAGGTCTCATAGAGACCTCTATGGTTGTTCCACGCTGATGGCTTTCAGCGCCACCCGGTGGTCGGCGCTGGAAGCACAGCAGTAAATCTGCTACATATGGGCGATCTGCTCATCGCCCATATGTAGCAGAGCCGATCGGGTTGCGCAAGCTTCTAGCCTCCTATGGAGGCTATTGAAGCATGCCAAAAGTTAAAAAAAATGTTTAAAAATAAAAAAAATTTAAAAACCTAACAGTTCAAATCACCCCCCTTTCGCCCCTATCAAAATAAAACAGTAAAAAAAAAATCCCACATACACATATTAGGTATCGCTGCGTTCAGAATCGCCCGATCTATCAATAAAAAAAAGCATTAACCCGATTGCTAAACGGCGTAGCGAGAAAAAAATTAAAAACGCCAGAATTACGTTTTTTTTGGTCACCAAGACATTGTATTAAAATGCAATAACGGGCGATCAAAAGAACATATCTGCACAAATGTGGTATCATTAAAAACGTCAGCCCGGCACGGAAAAAATAAGCCCTCACCCGACCCCAGATCATGAAACATGGAGACGCTACGGGTCTCGGAAAATTGCACAAATTTTTTTTTTTTTAGCAAACTTTGGAATTTTTTTTCACCACTTAGATAAAAGAGAACCTATACATGTTTGGTGTCTATGAACTCGTAATGACCTGGAGAATCATAATGGCAGGTCAGATTTAGCATCTAGTGAACCTAGCAAAAAAGCCAAGCAAAAAACAAGTGTGGGATTGCACTTTTTTTGCAATTTCACCGCACTTGGAACTTTTTCCCGTTTTCGAGTACACGACATGGTAAAACCAATGATGTAATTTAAAAGTACAACTCGTCCCGCAAAAAATAAGCCCTCACATGGCCATATAGACGGAAAAATAAAAAAGTTATGGCTCTGGATAGAAGGGGAGGGAAAAATGAAAGTGCAAAACCAAAAATACCCCTGGTCGTTAAGGGGTTAAAACAATATCAATAGAACAGAGTATATAGTATTTCCACCATGTATATGAGGCCCAATGCCTATCAGGGGCAAGCACTGTTAATTATGAACACTGCCAAATTAAGACTGCAATACCAAAGAAAATGGAGTTACTGGTCTATATGTAATATATCATTTTTATTATTTAACCCCTTCACGACCTTTGACGCCACGTAGGCGTCATGAAAAGTCGTGCCAGAACGACCCATGATGCCTATGTGGCGTCATGACTTTAAAGCCCCCCTGCGGGTCGGGTGACCTAGGTCACTGAAAGGTCACCCGACCCGCAGATACAGGGGGCTTTGTTCTTCGCCACAGGGGGCGTGGCTTCGCCCCCACGTGGCTACGATCGCTCTGATTGGCTGTTAAAAGTGAAACAGCCAATCAGAGCGATAGTAATATTTCATCAATGAAAATTGATGAAATATTACAATCCAGCCATGGCCGATGCTGCTGTAGCATCGGACATGGCTGGAGACACCGATTCCACCCCCCCACCGGTGATCGCCCCCCCCGCAACTGAATGACAGCGGCGATCTGCCGCCGCTGTCATCATCTGCCCCCCTCCCATTCCCTCTGCTCCCCGCCAGATTCCGATAACCCCCTCACCCCCTCTCACCTCCCCCGGCACCTTCTAAGTCCCCCTGTCGCTCCCGGTGTCCGGCGGGTCCGGTTCATGGGCGCCGCCATCTTACAAAATGGCGGGCGTATGCGCAGTGCGCCCGCCCGAATCTGCCGGCTGCAGATTCCATTCTTTCATTTTGATCACTTTCACAGTGATCAAAATGAAAGAAAAAGTAAATAAACCCCCCCGATTATCACCCCCATAGGTAGGCACAACTAATAAAATAAAGAAAATATTTTTATTTTTCCATTAGGGTTAGGGTTAGGGTTGAAAAGAGGGTTAGGGTTAGGGTTGAAAAGAGGGTTAGGGTTAGGGTTGAAAAGAGGGTTAGGGTTAGGGTTGGAAAGAGGGTTAGGGTTGGAAAGAGGGTTAGGGTTAGGGTTGGAAAGAGGGTTAGGGTTGGAAAGAGGGTTAGGGTTCCATCAAAGTCTGCATTTCAAAACGTCACTACTTCCATTCCGAGCCTTGACGTGTGCCCAAACAATGGTTCCCCCCCACATATGGGGTACCAGCGTACTCAGGACAAACTGGACAACAACTTTTGGGGTCCAATTTCTCCTGTTACCCTTGTGAAAATAAAAAATTGCGGGCTAAAAAATCATTTTTTGAGGAAAAAAAAGATTTTTTATTTTCACGGTTCTGCGTTATAAACTTCTGTGAAGCACTAGGGGGTTCAAAGTGCAGCTCACCACACATCTAGATAAGTTCCTTGGTGGTCTAGTTTCCAAAATGGGGTCACTTGTGGGGGGTTTCCACTGTTTAGGCACATCAGAGGCTCTGCAAACGTAACATGATGCCCGCAGACCATTCGATCAAGTCGGTATTTCAAAACGTCACTACTTCCCTTCCGAGCCCCGACGTGTGCCCAAACAATGGTCCCTCCCCACATATGGGGTATCAGCGTACTCAGGACAAACTGGAGAACAACTTTTGGGGTCCAATTTCTCCTGTTACCCTTGTGAAAATAAAAAATTGCGAGCTAAAAATTCATTTTTTGAGGAAAAAAAAAGATTTTTTATTTTCATGGCTCTGCGTTACAATCTTCTGTGAAGCACTTCGGGGTTCAAGGTGCTCACCACACATCTAGATAAGTTCCTTGGGGGGTCTAGTTTCCAAAATGGGGTCACTTGTGGGGTGTTTCCACAGTTTAGGTACATCAAGGGCTCTGCAAATGTAACATGATGCCCGCAGACCATTCCATCAAAGTCTGCATACCAAAACGTCACTACTTCCCTTCCGAGCCCTGACGTGTGCCCATACAGTGGTCATCCCCCACATATGGGGTATCAGCATACTCAGGACAACCTGGACAACAACTTTTGGGGTCCAATTTCTCCTGTTACCCTTGTGAAAAAAAAATTGCGTGCTAAAATTCATTTTTTTTTAGGGAAAAAAATGATTTTTTATTTTCACGGCTCTGCATTATAAACTTCTGTGAAGCACTTGGGGGTTCAAGGTGCTCACCACACATCTAGATAAGTTCCTTGGGGGGTCTAGTTTCCAAAATGGGGTCACTTGTGGGGGGTTTCTACTGTTTAGGCACACAGGGGCTCAGCAAATGTAACATGACGCCCGCAGACCATTCCATCAAAGTCAGCATTTCAAAATGTCACTACTTCCCTGCTGAGCCCCAACGTGTGCCCAAACAGTGGTTCCCCCCCACATATGGGGTACCAGCGTACTCAGGACAAACTGGACAACAACTTTTGGGGTCCAATTTATCCTAGTACCCTTGTGAAAATAAAAAATTGCCAACTAAAAAAAATTTTTTTAGGAAAAAAAAAGATTTTTTATTTTCACTGCTCTGCATTATAAACTTCTGTGAATCACCTGGGGGTTCAAAGTGCTCACTATGCATCTAGATAAGTTCCTTAGGGGGTCTAGTTTCCAAAATGGGGTCATTTGTGGGGGAGCTCCAAAGTTTAGGCACACAGGGGCTCTCCAAACACGACATGGTGTCCGCTAACGATTGGAGCTAATTTTCATTTCAAAAAGTCAAATGGCGCTCATTCCCTTCTGCGCCCTGCCGTGCACCCAAACAGTGCCCCCCCCCACATATGGGGTACCAGCATACTCAGGACAATCTGGACAACAACTTTTTTGGTTCAATTTCTCCTGTTACCCTTGTGAAAATAAAAAAATAGCGTGCTAAAAAATCATTTTTGAGGAAAAAAAATGATTTTTTATTTTCACTGCTCTGTGTTATAAACTTTTGTGAAGCACTTGGGGGTTCAAAGTGCTCCCTACACATCTAGATAAGTTCCTTAAGGGGTCTAGTTTCCAAAATGGTGTCATTTGTGGGGGAGCTCCAATGTTTAGGCACACAGGGGATCTCCAAACGCGACATGGTGTCCGATAACGATTGGAGCTAATTTTCCATTCAAAAAGTCAAATGGCGCTCCTTCCCTTCCGGGCCCTGCCGTGCACCCAAACAGTGGTTTATGACCACATATGAGGTATCGGTGTACTCAGGAGAAATTGCCCAACAAATTTTAGGATCCATTTTATCCTGTTGCCCATGTGAAAATGAAAAAACTGAGGCTAAAAGATAATTTTTGTGAAAAAAAGTACTTTTTTTTTTTTTTACGGATCAATTTGAGAAGTACCTGGGGGTTCAAAGTGATCACTATGCATCTAGATAAGTTCCTTGGGGGGTCTAGTTTCCAAAATGGGGTCACTTGTGGGGGAGCTCCAGTGTTTAGGCACACAGCGACTCTCCAAACGCGACATGGCAAGCGCTAAATATTCCAGCATATTTTCCATTCAAAAAGTCAAATGGCACTCCTTCCCTTCTGAGCCCTGCCGTGCGCCCAAACAGTGGTTTTTGACCACATATGGCCGGTTTCACATTAGCGCTTTTTAAGCGCACGCACGGCCGGGGGTAGCTCCGCCCCCGAGCCGGCTCTCTGCCCGGCGTGCCCGCCCCTTGCTTGCAGCGCCGCCTACTAGCGGACAGCGGCGCCTGCGATCGGCGCACCCTATCTTTAGCATAGGGTGCGCAGATCGTGCGCAGGCCGTGCGCTAGTTGCGCTTTGAACTGCGCTGCGCACTTTTGACGGTGCGCCGTGCGCGCCAAAATCCGAAAAGTTTGATTTTGGCGCGCACGGCGCACCGTCAAAAGTGCGCAGCGCAGGTCAAAGCGCAACTAGCGCACGGCCTGCGCACGATCTGCGCACCCTATGCTAAAGATAGGGTGCGCCGATCGCAGGCGCCGCTGTCCGCTAGTAGGCGGCGCTACAAGCAAGGGGCGGGCACGCCGGGCAGAGAGCCGGCTCGGGGGCGGAGCTACCCCCGGCCGTGCGTGCGCTTAAAAAGCGCTAATGTGAAACCGGCCTATGAGGTATCGGTGTACTCAGGGGAAATTGCCCAACAAATTTTAGGATCCATTTTATCCTGTTGCCCATGTGAAAATGAAAAAATTGATGCTGAAAGAAAATTTTTGTTGGAAAAATTAAAATGTCCTTTTTTTCCTTCCATGTTGCTTTAGTTCCTGTGAAACACCTAAAGGGTTAATAATCTTCTTGAATGTAGTTTTGAGTAGCTTGAGGGGTGCAGTTTTTAGAATGGTGTCACTTTTGGGTATTTTCTGCCATATAGACCCCTCAAAGTGACTTCAAATGTGAGGTGGTCCCTAAAAAAAATGGTTTTGTAAATTTTGTTGTAAAAATGAGAAATCACTGGTCAACTTTTAACCCTTATAACTTCCTAACAAAAAAATATTTTGCTTCCAAAATTGTGCTGATGTAAAGTAGACATGTGGGAAATGTTATTTAGTAACTATTTTGTGTCACATAACTCTCTAGTTTAACAGAATAAAAATTCAAAATTTGAAAATTGCGAAATTTTCAAAATTTTCGCCAAATTTCTGATTTTTTCACAAATAAACGCAAAAATTATCGATCTAAATTTACCACTAACATGAAGCCAAATATGTCACGAAAAAACAATCTCAGAATCGCTAGGATGCGTTGAAGCGTTCCAGAGTTATTACCTCATAAAGGGACACTGGTCAGAATTGCAAAAAATGGCCAGGTCATTAAGGTCAAAATAGGCTGGGTCATGAAGGGGTTAAGCAATATACATCTGCAAACAAGTATATAATTTAAGCAAAATCAGTGACATAAGTCAGGTGTTCAAACGTATGACGCCCACTATTCATTATAATCATTGGGATGGGATGAGCATGAACCTAGTTATACTGTGTTGAAGTGCTAGTGCTGAAGGAGTTGATTAACATTAACTGCGGTGAATACAATCTGCATAGTACATTAGAAATAGCAGTATCAATGAGTACTAGGTAATAGTAAATACCTTAAGGGCCTGTCACACTAAGCGATATCGCTAGCAATATCGCTATAACTTGTGACGTTATAGCGATATTGCTAGCGATATCTCTGTGTCTGATACTTACCTACGACCCGCTCCCCCGCTGGTTATCGCTGATCGCGCGAGAACGTCCTGGACCGTTTCTCGTCGTCAGCTTCCTGCGGCGCTTCCTGCTGTGACGACGAGCGACGCGTGGAGCCGGGCGGGAGGACGCAGGATCGCCTGGTGTGACAGGTAAGTAGCGACCCCCGTCTCCAGCGATGTCGCTGGTGAGATCTGCCTGTGTAGCAGCTCACTAGCGACCACTTAGCGATGTACCAGCGATCCTGACCGCGTCATATCGCTGGTCGGGATCGCTGGTACATCGCTAAGTGTGACAGTACCTTTAGACTACATATAGTCACAGAGATAACAAAAAGATAGTTCTTACACATAGTTAGCCCATGTGTGATGCCACCTCAGCAGCACCAACGTGCGTTTCACGTTGCCTTCCTCTGGGAGCCGTGGCATACTGTGTGTCTAACCTTGTTTAAATAGAACTCACCACAGCTGCACATCTTTTCGGTGTTATCAAACCGGACATGCATAGTGCCACGCACACTGGAAGACATATTGATTACAGCTTCCGACATGGTGGTAAGGGGAAACACCCTGTGATATCACATAACCCCAACATGTCATTTGAATGGCGCCGTCAGCAATGTTTCTAGTCTCACCACACATCAGACATGCACACTTACCGGTTACCATGCTTATTGTGGGCTTATGAAAGGGCAGGAAAACAGTCAACAAATACTGCTATACAGAGCAGCCAATAAGACCTATATCGCATAAGTAAGAAAGATTAAATATGAATTCTGAAATGGATCCTCTATAAAGTGCTATGTGCAAGTTAAAATGACGGTGTACCTATTTATCAATTCAACAAAAAACATGGAAAAGTAACTAGGTGAAAGATAAACCCGATAATGTTTAGATTTATTTAAGTACATGTGAATTAATAGATGCCCACAAAAGTGCTAATCAGTAGAATGAGTGTTCCATTTCAATCCTAATGCACTGAGTGTACAAGTAGAAAAAATATTTTTTATGAATATAATCAAATATAGTGACCATAAAAATGATAATGTGCGGATGTGCGAGTAATAGGAACACTACCCCGCAACAATATGAACAATAAAGAGACGGACTTTAATCCACCTACATTCCCTATGAAGGACTGTAATCCACCTACATTTCTGTTGTGAACTCATTTTCTGGTCTGCCTCTGGTTTCTGGTGAGGGAGCTCGTTGTGCTGACAGAGGAGTTGTGAGTTCTCTATCCAGTGATGTATTTAGTGAGAGTAAGTCTGCGTCTTTGCCTCCTCATAGGAGTTATGACAGTGCAATTGAGTTGATGCCTGGGTGTAAATTTCCCAAGGGTCGGCTTTTCAACTTATCTGTACCTGAACACGAGGCTATGCGATCCTATATTAAGGAGTCGTTGGAGAAGGTTCATATTAGACCATCCTCTTCACCCTTAGGTGCTGGGGGTTTTTTGTGGCCAAGAAAGATGGTTCATTAAGACCTTGTATTGACTATGGTTCCCTTAACAAGATGACGGTTAAATATCAGTACCCGTTACCCCTGATGTCTGATTTATTATCCAGAGTTAAAAGTGCCTGCTGGCTTACTAAGCTTGACCTCAGGGGGGCGTATAATCATATTCGCATCAAGCATGGGGATGAATGGAGGACGGCATTTAATACTCCAGAGGGACATTTTGAGTACCTGGTGATGCCTTTTGGGCTCACTAATGCCCCTTCTGTCTTCCACTCCTTTATGAATGATATTTTCCGGGACTTTGTGGATAAGTTTATGATCATCTATCTGGATGATATTTTGATCTTTTCCAGTGATTGGGATTCTCATGTGGAACATGTCCGGACTGTGTTCCGAATTTTGAGGGAGAATTCCCTGTTTGTTAAGGGATCGAAATGCCTCTTTGGTGTACAGAGGATTTGATTTTTGGGATTTATTTTGTCTCTGTCGACTATTGAAATGGACCCGGCCAAGGTACAGGCCATTTATGATTGGGTTCAGCCCACTTCTTTGAAGGCTCTCCAGAAGATTTTGGGTTTTGCTAATTTCTATCGTAAATTTATAGGTAATTTTTCTGGTATTGTCAAACCACTGACTGATCTGACCAAGAAGGGTGCTGATGTGCTGAATTGGTCTCCAGAGGCTGTCTCGGCATTTCAGGAGCTTAAGCGGAGATTCACTTCTGCTCCGGTTTTACGGCAACCTGATGTCTCACTTCCATTTCAGGTGGAGGTAGATGCTTCTGAGATTGGTGCAGGAGCTGTTTTGTCCCAAAAAGATCCTGTGACTTCTAAAATGAATCCCTGTGCCTTCTTTTCTCGAAAGCTCTCCCAATCTGAACGCAACTATGACGTGGGGAATCGGGAATTGTTGGCCATGAAATGGGCATTTGAAGAGTGGAGACATTGGCTGGAGGGAGCTAGACATCAAGTTGTGGTCCTCACCGACCACAAGAATTTGATTTATCTGGAGTCTGCCAAATGCTTAAATCCTAGACAGGCTAGGTGGACCTTGTTTTTCACGCATTTTAATTTTGTGGTCTCTTTTCTTCCTGGCACTAAGAATGTTAAGGCAGACGCCCTTTCTAGGAGTTTCTTTGCTGATTCTCTTATTGTGACCGAGCCTACTACCATCCTAGGTGAGGGGGTAGTTCTTTCTGCCATTTCGCCTGATTTGAGACGCGCCCTGGAGGAATTTCAGGAGGATAAGCGTTGTCCTATGGGAAAATTGTATGCTCCTGACCAGTGGAGGAAGAGAGTGATGTCTGAAGTTCATTGCTCCGCATTAGCTGGTCATCCAGGTATTTTTGGTACCAGAGATTTGTTGAGTTGGTCTTTTTGGTGGCCTGCCTTATCTCGTGATGTCAGGAATTTTGTGTAGTCCTGTGGGACTTGTTCTCGGTCTAAACCCTGTTCTCGTTCTAGTGGGTTGTTGATGCCCCTGCTGGTGCCCAAGAGGCCATGGACCCATATCTCAATGGATTTTATTTCTGATCTTCCTGTCTCTCAGAGAATGACTGTTATCTGGGTGATTTGTGAAAGATTTTCTAAGATGGTCCATCTTGTACCACTCCCAAAGTTGCCATCTTCCTCAGAGTTGGTGCCCTTGTTTTTACAACAGGTGGTTCAGTTGCATAGGATTCCTGAGAACATTGTGTTGGACAGAGGAGTCCAGTTTGTTTCCAGATTCTGGAAAGTCTTTTGTTCTAATCTGAGAATTCAGTTATCTTTCTCCTCTGTGTTTCATCCTCAGACCAATGGGCAGACTGAGAGAACACACCAGACCAGGGGCGTATCTAGGGGGGGCAGCCGAGGCAGTTGCCCCGGGCGCAGCCGGCAGGGGGCGCAGTCCATGCCGCCTATTGCAGCGGTCCGCAGTGTCCTCCTGGCGGCTGCATTCTGCCGACCCCCCCGGCCTGAGAGTCGGCGGTTCTCTGTGTCAGCTGTCAAGCTGACAGCTGGCGCAGAGAAGGTGCGCGTGCCGGCTCCCAGGGAACAATTGTACTGGCGTCTGTATAGACGCCAGTACAAATGCAGCTCTGACCGCCGGCCAGAGCGACGTCAGCAGCGTGACATGTCATGTGATCACGCTGCTGACGTCACTCCCCGGCGCCCAGAGTGAACGCTCAGCGCTGGTGGTAAGTGTGCTCCAATGTGGAGCTGAAGAAACCACCGAAGATGAGGGGTGTTAATGTGTGGCGATGGGGGTTAATGAGTGGGGATGGGGTTAATGCGTGTGGGGGGTTAATGAGTGTAGATGAGGTTAATGTGGGGATGGGGATTAATGTGTGGGGGGTTTATGAGTGGGGGTTAATGAGTGGGGATGGGGGTTAATGAGTGGGGGGTTAATGAGTGGGGATGGGGTTAATGTGTAGTGGGGTTAAAAAGTGAGGATGGGGGTTACTGTGTGGGGGGTAAAGAGTGGGGATGGGGTTAATGTGTGGGGGGTTAATGAGTGGAGATGGGGTTAATGTGTGGGGGGTTAATGAGTGGGGATGGGGTTAATGTGTGGGGGGTTAATGAGTGGGGATGGGGTTAATGTGTGGGGGGTTAATGAGTGGGGATGGGGGTTAATGTGTGGCGGGTTAATGAGTGGGGATGGGGGTTATTGAGTGGGGATGGAGTTAATGTGTGGGGGGTTAATGAGTGGGGATGGGGGTTAATGTGTGGGGGATTTGGAGTGGGGGGGTACATAATGTGTTGGGGGATTTGGGAGTATGGACAGGGGGGTTAATGAGTGGGGATGGGGGTTATTGTTTGGGGGGTTAATGAGTAGGGATGGGGTTAATATGTGGGGGATTTGGAGTGGGGAGTACATAATGTGTGGGGGGGATTTGGGAATGGGGATGGGGGTTATTTAATGTGTGGGGGATTTGGAGTGGGGGGTACATAATGTGTGGGGGGGATTTGGGAGTGGGGATGGGGGTTATTTAATGTGTGGGGGATTTGGAGTGGGGGGTACATAATGTGTGGGGGGATTTGGGAGTGGGGATGGGGGTTATTTAATGTGTGAGGGATTTGGAGTGTGGATGGGGGGGTATTTAATGTGTGTGAGGGATTTGGAGTGGGGATGGGGGGATTTAATGTGTGTGGGGAGATTTGAGGACACAGAGTATGTATGAGGAAACAGTATGGGGGTTGGGTGCAGACAGTATGGGGAGGAAAAAGGTTAATGTATGTGGACACAGTATGGGGAGTCAGGGGTATGTGTGAGCAGGCAGTATAGAGAGTGAGGGGGTAAATATATGAGGAGACAGTATTGTGAACAGAGGGATGATAGAGGAGACAGTATGAGGAAGGAGGGGAATAGTGTGAGGAGACAGTATATTGCAGATATTTGTATTTAGGGGCATTATAATGACACTTCTATCTTTAAGGCGATCGGGTGGAGATTTGCGGCAGAAGACCGGAGAAGATGGAAGTCTGCAGAGACGGCTGTGGATGAGAAAACTCATCACGGGGTTTGGACAAGAAGAAGAAAAGGAGAACGACTCCAGAGACGACGTCATCTATAAGGTACCTGGATGTAAATGTTATTTGTGCTACTGACTTGTTCTCATGTTTTTATTTGTTAGGAACATTAAAGGGGTTATCCAGGTTTGTGCTGAGTCTGCTGTCATTCTATGTGACTGCAGACTTCTGAATTCTCACAGTGCTCACTGAACGCTGTCAGGATTCTCTCGTGCCGGTAATTTACATACATGCGGTCACATGCTGACTAGACATGTGTGGCCTCACTCAGTGAAAATGAACGGAGCGAGGTCGGGCACGTCTAGTCGGAATGTGGCCAGAAGTATATAAATCACATACTTGTGCTGACATGACTGTACATCAGCAAGGGAGAATCCTAAAAGTGTGCAGTGCATTAGTTGTGAGAATTCAGAAGCCTGCAATGTCAGGATTCAGCTCTGCAGGTTCCAGTAGTCATCACACGGACACTTCACTCATATGCAATTTTCATACTTGACAACGAGCTTCTCTTCCTGCTTTCAGTTTTTTACTGAACATTGAGAGCATTAGGGAGAGCAGCTCGTGAGTACATGGCTAAGAGTGCAAGTCGCATATGTACTTGGGGGGGGGCGCCGAACCAAATTCTTGCCCCGGGTGCCAGGAAGCCTAGATAGGCCTCTGCACCAGACTTTGGAGTCCTATTTAAGATGTTTTATATGTGTTGATCAGAATGACTGGGTCTCATTTTTGCCCTTGGCTGAATTCGCGCTAAACAATAGAGCTAGTTCTGCCACTTTGTTGTCGACCCTTTTTCTGTAACTTTGGGTTTCATCCTCGATTTTCTTCAGGGCAAGTGGAATCTTCAGCCTGCCCAGATGTGGACACTGTGGTAGAGAGAATGCAGCAGATTTGGGACCAAGTGGTGGATAAGTTGTCACTCTCTCAGGAAAAGGCCCAGCAGTTTTCCAACCGGCATAGGACCATTGGTCCCCGATTTAAAGTGGGTGATATGGTTTGGTTGTCGTCAAAGAATATCTCTATGAAGGTTGCGTTCAAAGTTCAAGCCAAGATTTATTGGACCTTATAAGATCTTGGAGATTTTTAATCCTGTTTCTTTTCGATTGGCTCTTCCAGTTACGTTTAAGATCCATAACGTATTTCACAAATCTCTGTTGAAGAGGTTTGTTGAGCCAGTAGTTCCTGTGATGAGGCCTCCTGACCCTGTATTGCTTGAAGGCAATGTGGAATATGAGGTAGAGAAAATATTGGATTCTCGTTTGGCTAGACGGAGACTCCATTATTTGGTCAAATGGAAGGGTTATGGCCAGGAGGATAATTCTTGGGTCTCTGCCTCTGACATTCATGCCAATAGATTGGTTCGTGCTTTTCGCTGGGCCCATCCTGATCGGCCTGGTGGCATGGATGAGGGTTCGGTGAACCCTCCTCAAGGGGGGGTACTGTTGTGAACTCATTTTCTAGTCTGCCTCTGGTTTCTGGTGAGGGAGCTGGTTGTGCTGACAGAGTGACAGAGAAGTTATGAGTTCTCTATCCGGGCTCCCTCTGGTGGTGGCAGGAGGTAGTGAAGCTGATCTAATTAACAGAGACCTGTCACCTGATAATGAGGAAGAGGAGTGGACATCTGCAGTCTCAGACTGGATTTAAGACAGCCGACTCCCTATTCCCATGCTAGTGATTTTTTCCTGCCTCCTGAGGTCTTAGTTTCCAGCTCAGTTCTTGCCTTCTCAAGCTAAGTTGTCTTTGCTAATGTTCACATTTGATTTGGTTTGGTCTATTCAGTTTTTTGTGTGGTCAGCCAGCCCCGGCTGGGGCTGTGCTCAATTTCCACTCTTATGTCACTGTATGTGCAAGTTTGCTTTATGTCCCTTATTAGATTGGCCTCTTTTTGCTCTGTTCTCAGAATATGCCAGAGTGCTGATATAGTGGGAGAAGTCTAGTGACTTCAAGGTATTTTTTGCTATCAGAAGTGTTGGACATTTTTGCAGGGTTTTTTGGCGTAATCCACCTACATTCCCTATGAAGGACTGTAATCCACCTACATTCCCTTTGAAGGACTGTAATCCACCTACATTCCCTATGAAGGACTGTAATCCACTTACATTCCATTTGAAGGACTGTCATCCACCTACATTCCCTCTAAAGGACTGTAATCCACCTACATTCCCTTTAAAGGACTGTCATCCACCTACATTCCTTTTGAAAGACTGTAATCCACCTACATTCCCTTTGAAGGACTGTCATCTATCTACATACCCTTTGAAGTACGGTAATCCACGTATATTCACTTTGAAGGACTGTAATCTGCCTACATTCCCTTTGAAGGACTGTAATCCACCTACATTCCCTTTGAAGTTCGGTAATCCACCTACATTCCCTTTAAAGCACGGTAATCCACCTACACTCCCTATGAAGGACTGCAATCCACCTACATTCCCTTTGAAGGACTGTAATCCACCTATATTCCCTTTGAAGTGCGGTAATCCACCTACATTCCCTAGGAAGGACTGTAATCCACCTACATTCCCTTTGAAGGACTGTAATCCACCTACATTCCCTTTGAAGTACTGCAATCCACCTACATTCCTTTTGAAGGACTGTAATCCACCTACATTCCATTTGAAGGACTGTCATCCACCTACATTCCCTATGAAGGACTGTAATCTACCTACATTCCATTTGAAGGACTGTCATCCATCTACATTCCCTTTGAAGGACTGTAATCCACCTACATTCCATTTGAAGAACTGTCATCCACCTACATTCCCTTTGAAGGACTGTAATCCACCTACATTCCCTTTGAAGGACTGTCATCCATCTTCATACCCTTTGAAGTACGGTAAGCCACCTACATTCCCTTTGAAGGACTGTAATCCACCTATATTCCCTTTGAAGGACTATAACCCACCTACATTCCCTTTGAAGGACTGTAATCCACCAACATTCCATTTGAAGTATGGTAATCCACCTACATTCCCTTTGAAGGACTGTAATCCACCTATATTCCCTTTGACGTACAGTAATCCACCTACATTCCCTATGAAGGACTGTAATCCACCTACACTCCCTATGAAGGACTGTAATCCACCTACATTCCCTTTGAAGGACTGTAATCCACCTATATTCCCTTTGAAGTACTGTAATCCACCTACATTCCCTATGAAGGACTGTAATCCACCTACATTCCCTTTGAAGGACTGCAATCCACCTACATTCCCTTTGAAGGACTGTAATCCACCTACATTCCTTATGAAGGACTGTCATCCACCTACATTCCCTATGAAGGACTGTCATCCACCTACATTCCCTATGAAGGACTGTAAGCCACCTACATTCACTTTGAAGAACTGTCATCCACCTACATTCCCTTTGAAGGACTGTCATCCACCTACATTCCCTTTGAAGGACTGTAATCAACTTACATTCCTTATGAAGGACTGTCATCCACCTACATTCCCTTTGAAATACGGTAATCCACCTACATTCCCTATGAAGGACTGTCATCCACCCACATTCCCTTTGAAGTACTGTAATCCACCTACATTCCCTATGAAGGACTGTAATCCACCTACATTCCCTTTGAAGGACTGTAATCCACCTACATTCCCTTTGAAGGACTGTCATCCATCTTCATACCCTTTGAAGTACGGTAAGCCACCTACATTCCCTTTGAAGGACTGTAATCCACCTATATTCCCTTTGAAGGACTATAATCCACCTACATTCCCTTTGAAGGACTGTAATCCACCAACATTCCATTTGAAGTATGGTAATCCACCTACATTCCCTTTGAAGGACTGTAATCCACCTATATTCCCTTTGACGTACAGTAATCCACCTACATTCCCTATGAAGGACTGTAATCCACCTACACTCCCTATGAAGGACTGTAATCCACTTACATTCCCTTTGAAGGACTGTAATCCACCTATATTACCTTTGAAGTACTGTAATCCACCTACATTCCCTATGAAGGACTGTAATCCACCTACATTCCCTTTGAAGGACTGCAATACACCTACATTCCCTTTGAATGACTGTAATCCACCTACATTCCCTATGAAGGACTGTCATCCACCTACATTCCCTATGAAGAACTGTCATCCACCTACATTCCCTATGAAGGACTGTAAGCCACCTACATTCACTTAGAAGAACGGTCATCCACCTACATTCCCTTTGAAGGACTGTCATCCACCTACATTCCCTTTGAAGGACTGTAATCAACTTACATTCCTTATGAAGGACTTTCATCCACCTACATTCCCTTTGAAATACGGTAATCCACCTACATTCCCTATGAAGGACTGTCATCCACCCACATTCCCTTTGAAGTACTGTAATCCACCTACATTCCCTATGAAGGACTGTAATCCACCTACATTCCCTTTGAAGGACTGTCATCCACCCACATTCACTTTGAAGGACTGTCATCCACCTACATTCCCTTTGAAGTACCTTAATCCACCTACATTCCCTTTGAAGTACGGTAATCCACCTATATTCCCTTTGAAGGACTGTAATCTACCTACATTCCCTTTGAAGGACTGTAATCCACCTACATTCCCTTTGAAGTACGGTAATCCACCTACATTCCCTTTGAAGCACAGTAATCCACCTACACTCCCTATGAAGGACTATAATCCACCTACATTCCCTTTGAAGCACGGTAATCCACTTACATTCCCTATGAAGGACTGTAATGCACCTACATTCCCTTTGAAGGACTGTAATCCACCTATATTCCCTTTGAAGTAAGGTAATCCACCTACATTCTCTATGAAGGACTGTAATCCACCTACAATCCCTATGAAGGACTATAATCCACCTACATTCCCTTTGAAGGACTGTAATCCACCTATATTCCCTTTGAAGTACTGTAATCCACCTACATTCCCTATGAAGGACTGTAATCCACCTACATTCCCTTTGAAGTACTGCAATCCACCTACATTCCCTTTGAAGGACTGTAATCCACCTACATTCCATTTGAAGGACTGTCATCCACCTACATTCCCTATGAAGGACTGTAATCCACCTACATTCCCTTTGAAGGACTGTCATCCACCTACATTCCCTTTGAAGGACTGTAATCCACCTACATTCCATTTGAAGAACTGTCATCCACCTACATTCCCTTTGAAGGACTGTAATCCACCTACATTCCCTTTGAAGGACTGTCATCCATCTACATACCCTTTGAAGTACGGTAATCCACCTATATTCCCTTTGAAGGATTGTAATCTGCCTACATTCCCTTTGAAGGACTGTAATCCACCTACATTCCCTTTGAAGTTCGGTAATCCACCTACATTCCCTTTAAAGCACCGTAATCCACCTACACTCCCTATGAAGGACTGCAATCCACCTACATTCCCTTTGAAGGACTGTAATCCACCTACATTCCCTATGAAGGACTGTAATCCACCTACATTCCATTTGAAGGACTGTGATCCACCTACATTCCCTTTAAAGGACTGTAATCCACCTACATTCCCTTTAAAGGACTGTCATCCACCTACATTCCCTTTGAAAGACTGTAATCCACCTACATTCCCTTTGAAGGACTGTCATCCATCTACATTCCTTTTGAAGGACTGTAATCCACCAACATTCCATTTGAAGTATGGTAATCCACCTACATTCCCTTTGAAGGACTGCAATCCACCTATATTCCCTTTGACGTACAGTAATCCACCTACATTCCCTATGAAGGACTGTAATCCACCTACACTCCCTATGAAGGACTGTAATCCACCTACATTCCCTTTGAAGGACTGTAATCCTCCTATATTCCCTTTGAAGTACTGTAATCGACCGACATTCCCTATGAAGGACTGTAATCCACCTACATTACCTTTGAAGGACTGCAATCCACCTACATTCCCTTTGAAGGACTGTAATCCACCTACATTCCCTATGAAGGACTGTCATCCACCTACATTCCCTATGAAGGACTGTCATCCACCTACATTCCCTATGAAGGACTGTAAGCCACCTACATTCACTTTGAAGAACTGTCATCCACCTACATTCCCTTTGAAGGACTGTCATCCACCTACATTCCATTTGAAGGACTGTCATCCACCTACATTCCCTTTGAAAGACTGTAATCCACCTACATTCCCTTTGAAGGACTGTCATCCATCTACATTCCCTTTGAAGGACTGTAATCCAACTACATTCCCTTTGAAGGACTGTCATCCACCTACATTCCCTTTGAAGGACTGTCATCCACCTACATTCCCTTTGAAGGACTGTGATCCACCTACATTCCCTTTGAAGGACTCTCATCCACCTATATTCCCTTTGAAGGACTGTAATCCACTTACATTCCATTTGAAGGACTGTCATCCACCTACATTCCCTCTAAAGGACTGTAATCCACCTACATTCCCTTTAAAGGACTGTCATCCACCTACATTCCTTTTGAAAGACTGTAATCCACCTACATTCCCTTTGAAGGACTGTCATCCATCTACATTCCCTTTGAAGGACTGTAATCCAACTACATTCCCTTTGAAGGACTGTCATCCACCTACATTCCCTTTGAAGGACTGTCATCCACCTACATTCCCTTTGAAGGACTGTAATCCACCTACATTCCCTTTGAAGGACTGTCATCCACCTACATTCCCTTTGAAGTACGGTAATCCAACTACATTCCATTTGAAGTACGGTAATCCACCTATATTCCCTTTGAAGGACTGTAATCTGCCTACATTCCCTTTGAAGGACTGTAATCCACCTACATTCCCTTTAAAGCACGGTAATTCACCTACACTCCCTATGAAGGACTGCAATCCACCTACATTACCTATGAAGGACTGTAAGCCACCTACATTCCCTTTGAAGTACTGCAATCCACCTACATTCCCTTTGAAGGACTGTAATCCATCTACATTCCATTTGAAGGACTGTCATCCACCTACATTCCCTATGAAGGACTGTAATCCAACTACATTCCATTTGAAGGACTGTCATCCACCTACATTCCATTTGAAAGACTGTAATCCACCTACATTCCCTTTAAAGGACTGTCATCCATCTACATTCCCTTTGAAGGACTGTAATCCAACTACATTCCCTTTGAAGGACTGTCATCCACCTACATTCCCTTTGAAGGACTGTCATGCACCTACATTCCCTTTGAAGGACTGTGATCCACCTACATTCCCTTTGAAGGACTGTCATCCACCTACATTCCCTTTGAAGTACGGTAATCCAACTACATTCCATTTGAAGTACGGTAATCCACCTATATTCCCTTTGAAGGACTGTAATCTGCCTACATTACCTTTGAAGGACTGTAATCCACCTACATTCCCTTTAAAGGACTGCAATCCACCTACATTCCCTTTGAAGGACTGTAATCCACCTATATTCCCTTTGAAGTGCATTAATCCACCTACATTCCCTAGGAAGGACTGTCATCCACCTACATTCCCTATGAAGGACTATCATCCACCTACATTCCCTATGAAGGACTGTCATCCACCTACATTCCCTTTGAAGGACTGTAATCCACCTATATTCCCTTTGAAGTGCGGTAATCCACCTACATTCCCTAGGAAGGACTGTAATCCACCTACATTCCCTTTGAAGGACTGTAATCCACCTACATTCCCTTTGAAGTACTGCAATCCACCTACATTCCTTTTGAAGGACTGTAATCCACCTACATTCCATTTGAAGGACTGTCATCCACCTACATTCCCTATGAAGGACTGTAATCTACCTACATTCCATTTGAAGGACTGTCATCCATCTACATTCCCTTTGAAGGACTGTAATCCACCTACATTCCATTTGAAGAACTGTCATCCACCTACATTCCCTTTGAAGGACTGTAATCCACCTACATTCCCTTTGAAGGACTGTCATCCATCTTCATACCCTTTGAAGTACGGTAAGCCACCTACATTCCCTTTGAAGGACTGTAATCCACCTATATTCCCTTTGAAGGACTATAACCCACCTACATTCCCTTTGAAGGACTGTAATCCACCAACATTCCATTTGAAGTATGGTAATCCACCTACATTCCCTTTGAAGGACTGTAATCCACCTATATTCCCTTTGACGTACAGTAATCCACCTACATTCCCTATGAAGGACTGTAATCCACCTACACTCCCTATGAAGGACTGTAATCCACCTACATTCCCTTTGAAGGACTGTAATCCACCTATATTCCCTTTGAAGTACTGTAATCCACCTACATTCCCTATGAAGGACTGTAATCCACCTACATTCCCTTTGAAGGACTGCAATCCACCTACATTCCCTTTGAAGGACTGTAATCCACCTACATTCCTTATGAAGGACTGTCATCCACCTACATTCCCTATGAAGGACTGTCATCCACCTACATTCCCTATGAAGGACTGTAAGCCACCTACATTCACTTTGAAGAACTGTCATCCACCTACATTCCCTTTGAAGGACTGTCATCCACCTACATTCCCTTTGAAGGACTGTAATCAACTTACATTCCTTATGAAGGACTGTCATCCACCTACATTCCCTTTGAAATACGGTAATCCACCTACATTCCCTATGAAGGACTGTCATCCACCCACATTCCCTTTGAAGTACTGTAATCCACCTACATTCCCTATGAAGGACTGTAATCCACCTACATTCCCTTTGAAGGACTGTAATCCACCTACATTCCCTTTGAAGGACTGTCATCCATCTTCATACCCTTTGAAGTACGGTAAGCCACCTACATTCCCTTTGAAGGACTGTAATCCACCTATATTCCCTTTGAAGGACTATAATCCACCTACATTCCCTTTGAAGGACTGTAATCCACCAACATTCCATTTGAAGTATGGTAATCCACCTACATTCCCTTTGAAGGACTGTAATCCACCTATATTCCCTTTGACGTACAGTAATCCACCTACATTCCCTATGAAGGACTGTAATCCACCTACACTCCCTATGAAGGACTGTAATCCACTTACATTCCCTTTGAAGGACTGTAATCCACCTATATTACCTTTGAAGTACTGTAATCCACCTACATTCCCTATGAAGGACTGTAATCCACCTACATTCCCTTTGAAGGACTGCAATACACCTACATTCCCTTTGAATGACTGTAATCCACCTACATTCCCTATGAAGGACTGTCATCCACCTACATTCCCTATGAAGGACTGTCATCCACCTACATTCCCTATGAAGGACTGTAAGCCACCTACATTCACTTAGAAGAACGGTCATCCACCTACATTCCCTTTGAAGGACTGTCATCCACCTACATTCCCTTTGAAGGACTGTAATCAACTTACATTCCTTATGAAGGACTTTCATCCACCTACATTCCCTTTGAAATACGGTAATCCACCTACATTCCCTATGAAGGACTGTCATCCACCCACATTCCCTTTGAAGTACTGTAATCCACCTACATTCCCTATGAAGGACTGTAATCCACCTACATTCCCTTTGAAGGACTGTCATCCACCCACATTCACTTTGAAGGACTGTCATCCACCTACATTCCCTTTGAAGTACCTTAATCCACCTACATTCCCTTTGAAGTACGGTAATCCACCTATATTCCCTTTGAAGGACTGTAATCTACCTACATTCCCTTTGAAGGACTGTAATCCACCTACATTCCCTTTGAAGTACGGTAATCCACCTACATTCCCTTTGAAGCACAGTAATCCACCTACACTCCCTATGAAGGACTATAATCCACCTACATTCCCTTTGAAGCACGGTAATCCACTTACATTCCCTATGAAGGACTGTAATGCACCTACATTCCCTTTGAAGGACTGTAATCCACCTATATTCCCTTTGAAGTAAGGTAATCCACCTACATTCTCTATGAAGGACTGTAATCCACCTACAATCCCTATGAAGGACTATAATCCACCTACATTCCCTTTGAAGGACTGTAATCCACCTATATTCCCTTTGAAGTACTGTAATCCACCTACATTCCCTATGAAGGACTGTAATCCACCTACATTCCCTTTGAAGTACTGCAATCCACCTACATTCCCTTTGAAGGACTGTAATCCACCTACATTCCATTTGAAGGACTGTCATCCACCTACATTCCCTATGAAGGACTGTAATCCACCTACATTCCCTTTGAAGGACTGTCATCCACCTACATTCCCTTTGAAGGACTGTAATCCACCTACATTCCATTTGAAGAACTGTCATCCACCTACATTCCCTTTGAAGGACTGTAATCCACCTACATTCCCTTTGAAGGACTGTCATCCATCTACATACCCTTTGAAGTACGGTAATCCACCTATATTCCCTTTGAAGGATTGTAATCTGCCTACATTCCCTTTGAAGGACTGTAATCCACCTACATTCCCTTTGAAGTTCGGTAATCCACCTACATTCCCTTTAAAGCACCGTAATCCACCTACACTCCCTATGAAGGACTGCAATCCACCTACATTCCCTTTGAAGGACTGTAATCCACCTACATTCCCTATGAAGGACTGTAATCCACCTACATTCCATTTGAAGGACTGTGATCCACCTACATTCCCTTTAAAGGACTGTAATCCACCTACATTCCCTTTAAAGGACTGTCATCCACCTACATTCCCTTTGAAAGACTGTAATCCACCTACATTCCCTTTGAAGGACTGTCATCCATCTACATTCCTTTTGAAGGACTGTAATCCACCAACATTCCATTTGAAGTATGGTAATCCACCTACATTCCCTTTGAAGGACTGCAATCCACCTATATTCCCTTTGACGTACAGTAATCCACCTACATTCCCTATGAAGGACTGTAATCCACCTACACTCCCTATGAAGGACTGTAATCCACCTACATTCCCTTTGAAGGACTGTAATCCTCCTATATTCCCTTTGAAGTACTGTAATCGACCGACATTCCCTATGAAGGACTGTAATCCACCTACATTACCTTTGAAGGACTGCAATCCACCTACATTCCCTTTGAAGGACTGTAATCCACCTACATTCCCTATGAAGGACTGTCATCCACCTACATTCCCTATGAAGGACTGTCATCCACCTACATTCCCTATGAAGGACTGTAAGCCACCTACATTCACTTTGAAGAACTGTCATCCACCTACATTCCCTTTGAAGGACTGTCATCCATCTACATTCCCTTTGAAGGACTGTAATCCAACTACATTCCCTTTGAAGGACTGTCATCCACCTACATTCCCTTTGAAGGACTGTCATCCACCTACATTCCCTTTGAAGGACTGTGATCCACCTACATTCCCTTTGAAGGACTCTCATCCACCTATATTCCCTTTGAAGGACTGTAATCCACTTACATTCCATTTGAAGGACTGTCATCCACCTACATTCCCTCTAAAGGACTGTAATCCACCTACATTCCCTTTAAAGGACTGTCATCCACCTACATTCCTTTTGAAAGACTGTAATCCACCTACATTCCCTTTGAAGGACTGTCATCCATCTACATTCCCTTTGAAGGACTGTAATCCAACTACATTCCCTTTGAAGGACTGTCATCCACCTACATTCCCTTTGAAGGACTGTCATCCACCTACATTCCCTTTGAAGGACTGTAATCCACCTACATTCCCTTTGAAGGACTGTCATCCACCTACATTCCCTTTGAAGTACGGTAATCCAACTACATTCCATTTGAAGTACGGTAATCCACCTATATTCCCTTTGAAGGACTGTAATCTGCCTACATTCCCTTTGAAGGACTGTAATCCACCTACATTCCCTTTAAAGCACGGTAATTCACCTACACTCCCTATGAAGGACTGCAATCCACCTACATTACCTATGAAGGACTGTAAGCCACCTACATTCCCTTTGAAGTACTGCAATCCACCTACATTCCCTTTGAAGGACTGTAATCCATCTACATTCCATTTGAAGGACTGTCATCCACCTACATTCCCTATGAAGGACTGTAATCCAACTACATTCCATTTGAAGGACTGTCATCCACCTACATTCCATTTGAAAGACTGTAATCCACCTACATTCCCTTTAAAGGACTGTCATCCATCTACATTCCCTTTGAAGGACTGTAATCCAACTACATTCCCTTTGAAGGACTGTCATCCACCTACATTCACTTTGAAGGACTGTCATGCACCTACATTCCCTTTGAAGGACTGTGATCCACCTACATTCCCTTTGAAGGACTGTCATCCACCTACATTCCCTTTGAAGTACGGTAATCCAACTACATTCCATTTGAAGTACGGTAATCCACCTATATTCCCTTTGAAGGACTGTAATCTGCCTACATTACCTTTGAAGGACTGTAATCCACCTACATTCCCTTTAAAGGACTGCAATCCACCTACATTCCCTTTGAAGGACTGTAATCCACCTATATTCCCTTTGAAGTGCATTAATCCACCTACATTCCCTAGGAAGGACTGTCATCCACCTACATTCCCTATGAAGGACTATCATCCACCTACATTCCCTATGAAGGACTGTCATCCACCTACATTACCTATGAAGGACTGTAAGCCACCTACATTCCCTTTGAAGTACTGCAATCCACCTACATACCCTTTGAAGGACTGTAATACATCTACATTCCATTTGAAGGACTGTCATCCACCTACATTCCCTAAGAAGGACTGTAATCCACCTACATTCCATTTGAAGGACTGTCATCCACCTACATTCCCTTTTAAAGACTGTAATCCACCTACATTCCCTTTGAAGGACTGTCATCCATCTACATTCCCTTTGAAGGACTGTAATCCAACTACATTCCCTTTGAAGGACTGTCATCCACCTACATTCCCTTTGAAGGACTGTCATCCACCTACATTCCCTTTGAAGGACTGTCATCCACCTACATTCCCTTTGAAGTACGGTAATCCAACTACATTCCCTTTGAAGTACGGTAATCCACCTATATTCCCTTTGAAGGACTGTAATCTGCCTACATTCCCTTTGAAGGACAGTAATCCACCTACATTCCCTTTAAAGCACGGAAATACACCTACACTCCCTATGAAGGACTGCAATCCACCTACATTCCCTTTGAAGGATTGTAATCCACCTATATTCCCTTTGAAGTGCGGTAATCCACCTACATTCCTTAGGAAGGACTGTAATCCACCTAAACTACCTATGAATGACTGTAATCCACCTACATTCCCTTTGAAGGACTGTAATCCACCTATATTCACTTTGAAGTACTGTAATCCACCTACATTCCCTATGAAGGACTGTAATCCACCTACATTCCATTTGAAGTACTGCAATCCACCTACATTCCCTTTGAAAGACTGTAATCCACCTACATTCCATTTGAAGGACTGTCATCCACCTACATTCCCTATGAGGGTCTGTAATCCACCTACATTCCATTTGAAGGACTGTCATCCATCTACATTCCCTTTGAAGGACTGTAATCCACCTACATTCCATTTGAAGAACTGTCATCCACCTACATTCCCTTTGAAGGACTGTAATCCACCTACATTCCCTTTGAAGGACTGTCATCTATCTACATACCCTTTGAAGTACGGTAATCCACGTATATTCACTTTGAAGGACTGTAATCTGCCTACATTCCCTTTGAAGGACTGTAATCCACCTACATTCCCTTTGAAGTTCGGTAATCCACCTACATTCCCTTTAAAGCACGGTAATCCACCTACACTCCCTATGAAGGACTGCAATCCACCTACATTCCCTTTGAAGGACTGTAATCCACCTATATTCCCTTTGAAGTGCGGTAATCCACCTACATTCCCTAGGAAGGACTGTAATCCACCTACATTCCCTTTGAAGGACTGTAATCCACCTATGTTCCCTTTGAAGTACTGTAATCCACCTACATTCCCTATGAAGGACTGTAATCCACCGACATTCCCTTTGAAGTACTGCACTCCACCTACATTCCTTTTGAAGGACTGTAATCCACCTACATTCCATTTGAAGGACTGTCATCCACCTACATTCCCTATGAAGTACTGTAATCTACCTACATTCCATTTGAAGGACTGTCATCCATCTACATTCCCTTTGAAGGACTGTAATCCACCTACATTCCATTTGAAGAACTGTCATCCACCTACATTCCCTTTGAAGGACTGTAATCCACCTACATTCCCTTTGAAGGACTGTCATCCATCTTCATACCCTTTGAAGTACGGTAAGCCACCTACATTCCCTTTGAAGGACTGTAATCCACCTATATTCCCTTTGAAGGACTATAATCCACCTACATTCCCTTTGAAGGACTGTAATCCACCAACATTCCATTTGAAGTATGGTAATCCACCTACATTCCCTTTGAAGGACTGTAATCCACCTATATTCCCTTTGACGTACAGTAATCCACCTACATTCCCTATGAAGGACTGTAATCCACCTACACTCCCTATGAAGGACTGTAATCCACCTACATTCCCTTTGAAGGACTGTAATCCACCTATATTCCCTTTGAAGTACTGTAATCCACCTACATTCCCTATGAAGGACTGTAATCCACCTACATTCCCTTTGAAGGACTGCAATCCACCTACATTCCCTTTGAAGGACTGTAATCCACCTACATTCCTTATGAAGGACTGTCATCCACCTACATTCCCTATGAAGGACTGTCATCCACCTACATTCCCTATGAAGGACTGTAAGCCACCTACATTCACTTTGAAGAACTGTCATCCACCTACATTCCCTTTGACGGACTGTCATTCACCTACATTCCCTTTGAAGGACTGTAATCAACTTACATTCCTTATGAAGGACTGTCATCCACCTACATTCCCTTTGAAATACGGTAATCCACCTACATTCCCTATGAAGGACTGTCATCCACCCACATTCCCTTTGAAGTACTGTAATCCACCTACATTCCCTATGAAGGACTGTAATCCACCTACATTCCCTTTGAAGGACTGTAATCCACCTACATTCCCTTTGAAGGACTGTCATCCATCTTCATACCCTTTGAAGTACGGTAAGCCACCTACATTCCCTTTAAAGGACTGTAATCCACCTATATTCCCTTTGAAGGACTATAATCCACCTACATTCCCTTTGAAGGACTGTAATCCACCAACATTCCATTTGAAGTATGGTAATCCACCTACATTCCCTTTGAAGGACTGTAATCCACCTATATTGCCTTTGACGTACAGTAATCCACCTACATTCCATATGAAGGACTGTAATCCACCTACACTCCCTATGAAGGACTGTAATCCACCTACATTCCCTTTGAAGGACTGTAATCCACCTATATTCCCTTTGAAGTTCTGTAATCCACCTACATTCCCTATGAAGGACTGTAATCCACCTACATTCCCTTTGAAGGACTGCAATACACCTACATTCCCTTTGAATGACTGTAATCCACCTACATTCCCTATGAAGGACTGTCATCCACCTACTTTCCCTATGAAGGACTGTCATCCACCTACATTCCCTATGAAGGACTGTAATCAACTTACATTCCTTATGAAGGACTTTCATCCACCTACATTCCCTTTGAAATACGGTAATCCACCTACATTCCCTATGAAGGACTGTCATCCACCCACATTCCCTTTGAAGTACTGTAATCCACCTACATTCCCTATGAAGGACTGTAATCCACCTACATTCCCTTTGAAGGACTGTCATCCACCCACATTCACTTTGAAGGACTGTCATCCACCTACATTCCCTTTGAAGTACCTTAATCCACCTACATTCCCTTTGAAGTACGGTAATCCACCTATATTCCCTTTGAAGGACTGTAATCTACCTACATTCCCTTTGAAGGACTGTAAACCACCTACATTCCCTTTGAAGTACGGTAATCCACCTACATTCCCTTTGAAGCACAGTAATCCACCTACACTCCCTATGAAGGACTATAATCCACCTACATTCCCTTTGAAGCACGGTAATCCACTTACATTCCCTATGAAGGACTGTAATGCACCTACATTCCCTTTGAAGGACTGTAATCCACCTATATTCCCTTTGAAGTAAGGTAATCCACCTACATTCTCTATGAAGGACTGTAATCCACCTACAATCCCTATGAAGGACTATAATACACCTACATTCCCTTTGAAGGACTGTAATCCACCTATATTCCCTTTGAAGTACTGTAATCCACCTACATTCCCTATGAAGGACTGTAATCCACCTACATTCCCTTTGAAGTACTGCAATCCACCTACATTCCCTTTGAAGGACTGTAATCCACCTACATTGCATTTGAAGGACTGTCATCCACCTACATTCCCTATGAAGGACTGTAATCCACCTACATTCCCTTTGAAGGACTGTAATCCACCTACATTCCATTTGAAGAACTGTCATCCACCTACATTCCCTTTGAAGGACTGTAATCCACCTACATTCCCTTTGAAGGACTGTCATCCATCTACATACCCTTTGAAGTACGGTAATCCACCTATATTCCCTTTGAAGGATTGTAATCTGCCTACATTCCCTTTGAAGGACTGTAATCCACCTACATTCCCTTTTAAGTTCGGTAATCCACCTGCATTCCCTTTAAAGCACCGTAATCCACCTACACTCCCTATGAAGGACTGCAATCCACCTACATTCCCTTTGAAGGACTGTAATCCACCTACATTCCCTATGAAGGACTGTAATCCACCTACATTCCATTTGAAGGACTGTGATCCACCTACATTCCCTTTAAAGGACTGTAATCCACCTACATTCCCTTTAAAGGACTGTCATCCACCTACATTCCCTTTGAAAGACTGTAATCCACCTACATTCCCTTTGAAGGACTGTCATCCATCTACATTCCCTTTGAAGGACTGTAATCCACCAACATTCCATTTGAAGTATGGTAATCCACCTACATTCCCTTTGAAGGACTGCAATCCACCTATATTCCCTTTGACGTACAGTAATCCACCTACATTCCCTATGAAGGACTGTAATCCACCTACACTCCCTATGAAGGACTGTAATCCACCTACATTCCCTTTGAAGGACTGTAATCCACCTATATTCCCTTTGAAGTACTGTAATCCACCTACATTCCCTATGAAGGACTGTAATCCACCTACATTCCCTTTGAAGGACTGCAATCCACCTACATTCCCTTTGAAGGACTGTAATCCACCTACATTCCCTATGAAGGACTGTCATCCACCTACATTCCCTATGAAGGACTGTCATCCACCTACATTCCCTATGAAGGACTGTAAGCCACCTACATTCACTTTGAAGAACTGTCATCCACCTACATTCCCTTTGAAGGACTGTCATCCATCTACATTCCATTTGAAGGACTGTCATCCACCTACATTCCCTTTGAAAGACTGTAATCCACCTACATTCCCTTTGAAGGACTGTCATCCATCTACATTCCCTTTGAAGGACTGTAATCCAACTACATTCCCTTTGAAGGACTGTCATCCACCTACATTCCCTTTGAAGGACTGACATCCACCTACATTCCCTTTGAAGGACTGTGATCCACCTACATTCCCTTTGAAGGACTGTCATCCACCTATATTCCCTTTGAAGTGTGGTAATCCACCTACATTCCCTAGGAAGGACTGTCATCCACCTACATTCCCTAAGAAGGACTGTCATCCACCTACATTCCCTATGAAGGACTGTCATCCACCTACATTACCTATGAAGGACTGTAAGCCACCTACATTCCATTTGAAGTACTGCAATCCACCTACATTCCCTTTGAAGGACTGTAATCCATCTACATTCCACTTGAAGGACTGTCATCCACCTACATTCCCTATGAAGGACTGTAATCCACCTACATTCCATTTGAAGGACTGTCATCCACCTACATTCCCTTTGAAAGACTGTAATCCACCTACATTCCCTTTGAAGGACTGTCATCCATCTACATTCCCTTTGAAGGCCTGTAATCCAACTGCATTCCCTTTGAAGGACTGTCATCCACCTACATTCCCTTTGAAGGACTGTCATCCACCTACATTCCCTTTGAAGGACTGTCATCCACCTACATTCCCTTTGAAGTACGGTAATCCAACTACATTCCCTTTAAAGCACCGTAATCCACCTACACTCCCTATGAAGGACTGCAATCCACCTACATTCCCTTTGAAGGACTGTAATCCACCTACATTCCCTATGAAGGACTGTAATCCACCTACATTCCATTTGAAGGACTGTGATCCACCTACATTCCCTTTAAAGGACTGTAATCCACCTACATTCCCTTTAAAGGACTGTCATCCACCTACATTCCCTTTGAAAGACTGTAATCCACCTACATTCCCTTTGAAGGACTGTCATCCATCTACATTCCCTTTGAAGGACTGTAATCCACCAACATTCCATTTGATGTATGGTAATCCACCTACATTCCCTTTGAAGGACTGCAATCCACCTATATTCCCTTTGACGTACAGTAATCCACCTACATTCCCTATGAAGGACTGTAATCCACCTACACTCCCTATGAAGGACTGTAATCCACCTACATTCCCTTTGAAGGACTGTAATCCACCTATATTCCCTTTGAAGTACTGTAATCCACCTACATTCCCTATGTAGGACTGTAATCCACCTACATTCCCTTTGAAGGACTGCAATCCACCTACATTCCCTTTGAAGGACTGTAATCCACCTACATTCCCTATGAAGGACTGTCATCCACCTACATTCCCTATGAAGGACTGTCATCCACCTACATTCCCTATGAAGGACTGTAAGCCACCTACATTCACTTTGAAGAACTGTCATCCACCTACATTCCCTTTGAAGGACTGTCATCCATCTACATTCCATTTGAAGGACTGTCATCCACCTACATTCCCTTTGAAAGACTGTAATCCACCTACATTCCCTTTGAAGGACTGTCATCCATCTACATTCCCTTTGAAGGACTGTAATCCAACTACATTCCCTTTGAAGGACTGTCATCCACCTACATTCCCTTTGAAGGACTGTCATCCACCTACATTCCCTTTGAAGGACTGTGATCCACCTACATTCCCTTTGAAGGACTGTCATCCACCTATATTCCCTTTGAAGTGTGGTAATCCACCTACATTCCCTAGGAAGGACTGTCATCCACCTACATTCCCTAAGAAGGACTGTCATCCACCTACATTCCCTATGAAGGACTGTCATCCACCTACATTACCTATGAAGGACTGTAAGCCACCTACATTCCCTTTGAAGTACTGCAATCCACCTACATTCCCTTTGAAGGACTGTAATCCATCTACATTCCACTTGAAGGACTGTCATCCACCTACATTCCCTATGAAGGACTGTAATCCACCTACATTCCATTTGAAGGACTGTCATCCACCTACATTCCCTTTGAAAGACTGTAATCCACCTACATTCCCTTTGAAGGACTGTCATCCATCTACATTCCCTTTGAAGGACTGTAATCCAACTGCATTCCCTTTGAAAGACTGTCATCCACCTACATTCCCTTTGAAGGACTGTCATCCACCTACATTCCCTTTGAAGGACTGTCATCCACCTACATTCCCTTTGAAGTACGGTAATCCAACTACATTCCCTTTGAAGTACGGTAATCCACCTATATTCCCTTTGAAGGACTGTAATCTGCCTACATTCCCTTTGAAGGACTCTAATCCACCTACATTCCCTTTAAAGCACGGTAATTCACCTACACTCCCTATGAAGGACTGCAATCCACCTACATTCCCTTTGAAGGATTGTAATCCACCTATATTCCCTTTGAAGTGCGGTAATCCACCTACATTCCCTAGGAAGGACTGTAATCCACCTAAACTACCTATGAATGACTGTAATCCACCTACATTCCCTTTGAAGGACTGTAATCCACCTATATTCCCTTTGAAGTACTGTAATCCACCTACATTCCCTATGAAGGACTGTAATCCACCTACATTCCATTTGAAGTACTGCAATCCACCTACATTCCCTTTGAAGGACTGTAATCCACCTACATTCCATTTGAAGGACTGTCATCCACCTACATTCCCTATGAGGGACTGTAATCCACCTACATTCCATTTGAAGGACTGTCATCCATCTACATTCCCTTTGAAGGACTGTAATCCACCTACATTCCATTTGAAAAACTGTCATCCACCTACATTCCCTTTGAAGGACTGTAATCCACCTACAATCCCTTTGAAGGACTGTCATCTATCTACATACCCTTTGAAGTACGGTAATCCACGTATATTCACTTTGAAGGACTGTAATCTGCCTACATTCCCTTTGAAGGACTGTAATCCACCAACATTCCCTTTGAAGTTCGGTAATCCACCTACATTCCCTTTAAAGCACGGTAATCCACCTACACTCCCTATGAAGGACTGCAATCCACCTACATTCCCTTTGAAGGACTGTAATCCACCTATATTCCCTTTGAAGTGCGGTAATCCACCTACATTCCCTAGGAAGGACTGTAATCCACCTACATTCCCTTTGAAGGACTGTAATCCACCTATATTCCCTTTGAAGTACTGTAATCCACCTACATTCCCTATGAAGGACTGTAATCCACCTACTTTCCCTTTGAAGTACTGCAATCCACCTACATTCCTTTTGAAGGACTATAATCCACCTACATTCCATTTGAAGGACTGTCATCCACCTACATTCCCTATGAAGGACTGTAATCCACCTACATTCCATTTGAAGGACTGTCATCCATCTACATTCCCTTTGAAGGACTGTAATCCACCTACATTCCATTTGAAGAACTGTCATCCACCTACATTCCCTTTGAAGTACTGGAATCCACCTACACTCCCTTTGAAGGACTGTCATCCATCTTCATACCCTTTGAAGTACGGTAAGCCACCTACATTCCCTTTGAAGGACTGTAATCCACCTATATTCCCTTTGAAGGACTATAATCCACCTACATTCCCTTTGAAGGACTGTAATCCACCAACATTCCATTTGAAGGATTGTAATCTGCCTACATTCCCTTTGAAGGACTGTAATCCACCTACATTCCCTTTGAAGTTCGGTAATCCACCTACATTCCCTTTAAAGCACGGTAATCCACCTACACTCCCTATGAAGGACTGCAATCCACCTACATTCCCTTTGAAGGACTGTAATCCACCTATATTCCCTTTGAAGTGCGGTAATCCACCTTCATTCCCTAGGAAGGACTGTAATCCACCTACACTACCTATGAATGACTGTAATCCACCTACATTCCCTTTGAAGGACTGTAATCCACCTATATTCCCTTTGAAGTACTGTAATCCACCTACATTCCCTATGAAGGACTGTAATCCACCTACATTCCCTTTGAAGTACTGCAATCCACCTACATTCCTTTTGAAGGACTGTAATCCACCTACATTCCATTTGAAGGACTGTCATCCACCTACATTCCCTATGAAGGACTGTAATCCACCTACATTCCATTTGAAGGATTGTCATCCACCTACATTCCCTTTGAAGGACTGTAATCCACCTACATTCCATTTGAAGAACTGTCATCCACCTACATTCCCTTTGAAGTACTGTAATCCACCTACATTCCCTTTGAAGGACTGTCATCCATCTACATACCCTTTGAAGTACGGTAAGCCACCTACATTCTCTTTGAAGGACTGTAATCCACCTATATTCCCTTTGAAGGACTATAATCCACCTACATTCCCTTTCAAGGACTGTAATCCACCAACATTCCTTTTGAAGTATGGTAATCCACCTACATTCCCTATGAACGACTGTAATCCACCTACATTCCCATTGAAGGACTGTAATCCACATATATTCCCTTTGAAGTACGGTAATCCACCTACATTCCCTATGAAGGACTGTAATCCACCTACACTCCCTATGAAGGACTGTAATCCACCTACATTCCTTTTGAAGGACTGTAATCCACCTATATTCCCTTTGAAGTACTGTAATCCACCTACATTCCCTATGAAGGACTGTAATCCACCTACATTCCCTTTGAAGGACTGCAATCCACCTACATTCCCTTTGAAGGACTGTAATCCACCTACATTCCCTATGAAGGACTGTCATCCACCTACATTCCCTTTGAAGGACTGTCATCCACCTACATTCCCTATGAAGGACTGTAAGCCACCTACATTCACTTTGAAGAACTGTCATCCATCTACATTCCCTTTGAAGGACTGTCATCCACCTACATTCCCTTTGAAGGACTGTAATCAACTTACATTCCCTATGAAGGACTGTCATCCACCTACATTCCCTTTGAAGTACGGTAATCCACCTACATTCCCTATGAAGGACTGTCATCCACCCACATTCCCTTTGAAGTACTGTAATCCACCTACATTCCCTATGAAGGACTGTAATCCACCTACATTCCCTTTGAAGGACTGTGATCTACCTACATTCCCTTTGAAGGACTGTAATCTACCTACATTCCCTTTGAAGTACGGTAATCCACCTACGTTCCCTTTGAAGCACGGTAATCCACCTACACTCCCTATGAAGGACTATAATCCACCTACATTCCCTTTGAAGGACTGTAATCCACCTATATTTCCTTTGAAGTACTGTAATCCACCTACATTCCCTATGAAGGACTTTAATCCACCTACATTCCCTTTGAAGTACTGCAATCCACCTACATTCCCTTTGAAGGTCTGTAATCCACCTACATTCCCTATGAAGGACTGTCATCCACCTATATTCCCTATGAAGGACTGTCATCCACCTACATTCCCTATGAAGGACTGTAAGCCACCTACATTCACTTTGAAGAACTGTCATCCACCTACATTCCCTTTGAAGTACGGTAATCCACCTACATTCCCTATGAAGGACTGTAATCCACCTACATTCCCTATGAAGGACTGTCATCCACCCACATTCCCTTTGAAGGACTGTAATCAACTTACATTCCCTATGAAGGACTGTCATCCACCTACATTCCCTTTGAAGTACGGTAATCCACCTACATTCCCTATGAAGGACTGTCATCCACCCACATTCCCTTTGAAGTACTGTAATCCACCTGCATTCCCTTTGAAGTACGGTAGTCCATCTATATTCCCTTTGAAGGACTGTAATCTACCTACATTCCCTTTGAAGTACGGTAATCCACCTACATTCCCTTTGAAGTACGGTAGTCCACCTATATTCCCTTTGAAGGACTGTAATCTACCTACATTCCCTTTGAAGGACTGTAATCCACCTACATTCCCTTTGAAGTACGGTAATCCACCTACATTCCCTTTGAAGCACGGTAATCCACCTACACTCCCTAAGAAGGACTGTAATCCACCTACATTCCCTTTGAAGCATGGCAATCCACCTACATTCCCTATGAAGGACTGTAATCCACCTACATTCCCTTTGAAGGACTGTAATCTACCTACATTCCCTTTGAAGGATTGTAGTCCAACTACATTCCCTTTGAAGTATGGTAATCCACCTACATTCCTTTTGAAGCATGGTAATCCACCTACACTCCCTATGAAGGACTGTAATCCACCTACATTCCCTAAGAAGGACTGTAATCCACCTACATTCCCTTTGAAGCATGGCAATCCACCTACATTCCCTATGAAGGACTGTAATCCACCTACATTCCCTTTGAAGGACTGTAATCTACCTACATTCCCTTTGAAGGACTGTAGTCCAACTACATTCCCTTTGAAGTATGGTAATCCACCTACATTCCTTTTGAAGCATGGTAATCCACCTACACTCCCTATGAAGGACTGTAATCCACCTACATTCCCTTTGAAGCATGCTATTCCACCTACATTCCCTATGAAGGACTGTAATCCACCTACATTCCCTTTGAAGTACGGAAATCCAGCTATATTCCCTATGATGGACTGTAATCCACCTACATTCCCTATGAAGGACTGTAATAAGATAAGATAAGATAATCCTTTCATCGTCTTACCATGGGGAAATTCAGAGCATTACAGCAGCAAGGCAGGAACAAGTACAGATACAGATGCATAAAGGCATTACATTGACAGTAGGTAGGTACATAAACGGGGAAAAAAAAAAAAATGTAACCGGACTCCACCTACATTCGCTATGAAGGACTGTAATCCACCTACATTCCCTTTGAATGACTGTCATCCACCTAAATTCCCTATGAAGGACTGTAATCCACCTACATTCCCTATGAAACACACACATAGTTTCCAATGTAGGTTATAGCTCCACAGTGATATGACTTCATCTTCTACTGTGAAGAAATCTCAATGTTTTTCAATGGAAACAAAATATGACATCTGTCACTGCATTTTAAGAAAAGTTGTTCCCTTTCCCCCACCAAGTCTTTTCTATGACTCTTTGACCAATGCTCCATCCTTTTCTCCCTAACAACATGGTTGAATTGGATATTGTAAAGTGTTTTACACTCCTGAATTAGGGGTCATAGACTTTTGGAAAATTTGTTAAATCTCTCAAGTACACAAAATATTTTTCCAAAACCAGAAAGTTTTTCCATTGAGACGCGGCGCTTTGTGGAAGGAACACAAAGATGGCTTGGTTTTAAAAAATAAATTTGTCAAATTGGCAAATATGGATTAAAGGAAATCTGTCAGACGGATTTCATCCACCAAAACTATTTATATTCATATGTAGCCCTTACAAAGATAAGTCCAGCAATACCAATTTGCCGGACAGCCTGTAAGTTGTGCGTCTTCAGGCAAAGGAACGTCAGTTAAGGAAAAGGCGGCGGTGCTGGGCGGGGAATAGAATTGGAGTGACAGAGGCTTCAGATCTCCAACTAGCTCTTCAGCCTCATTTGCATATCAATTCATACCTTGATTTCTTGGTAATGGAGGAACGGACTGGTCATGTATTTCTGGTCTTATCTTTGAAAGAGCTATATATGAATAGTAAAAATCCTGCTGACAAATTCCTGTAAAGAGGTTTCCTGACTAACAGATGCCAGATTCAAGCATAACCTATAATTACCACAACAGTATGGACAGGCAATAAAATTCTTAGAATTTCTCATTAATTCAATGCTATGGAAGGAGAAAATTTGACAGATCATGACTTTTCATCAATCATCTCGATTCTGCAGATCCCAAACATCCAGACATTGTTCTCAGAGCTCCAAAGTCAGCAAATAAGCCACGTGGTTCCTGAAAAGAGCTTTTGAATCCTGGAAATGTCTTGGTCTTTCCATAAACAGGAAAAGAAGTCATCGCTGTCACATTCTTCCAATAATACTGTGATCAGCAGCATACGTAACATAGGCCATAACAATCTGTCAACAGGAGATAAAATTGAAGACTATGATCAGAGAAATGCGCACATTGATGTGGACAGTGAAGATTCCTCTATGATAACAGTGAGCAACCTCATAGGAGTAAAGTAAATTTATGATCCAGGACTTGATGACCTATCCGCATCATTGATTGACCCCCACCAATCAATGTCAGCTTGGTGGAGATCTGACATCCGGCACCCACCACCGATCAGCTGTTTACAGCTCTCACTCCCTTCAGCTAAAAACAGTGTTCCGAACCCAGAAATCTAAGCTCCTTACTCTAGTACACATGTAGCAGCCATTCTCGGGTCATGCAGCAGAGCTTGCATTCACTTCAATAGTGACGCATAATGACTCAAAATTTGGACAGAGTGCCTCATAACGACCTTCTAAAAGTTTAGTGAAAGCGGCTCATATTGACTCTCTAAAAGGATGGACAGAGAGCCAGATAATGGCCCTCTAAAAATTGTTTAAGTGTGATGCATACTGACACTCAGAAAATTTGGAGAAAGCAATGCATAATGGCCCTCAACAAATTTGGAAAGAGCGCCTCATAATGATTCTAAAAATTTGGAGAAAGGGACACATATTGACACTCTGAGAATTTAGAGACAGTGACGCATAAGGACTCTCTAAAATTTTGAAGAGAGCAATGCATAATAACCTTCTAAAAATTTGGAGAGAGCACCTCGTGGTGATCCTGTAAAAATTTGTAGCAAGGGCAGCTTGATGACCCTGCTGATGTGCTGGAGGAGGAGGTGAAGAAAAAGAAGAAACCATGAATTGTAAACTTTTTGGATGAGAAGAGGTGCATGGGAATATATCATAAAAAGGAACATTTGAATTGCCTTTATGATCCTCTGCTGTCATCCAGTGGGGTTGAGAATTCTAGGCAAATCCAGGCCTTGTACAATTTTACCCTGCAAAAATTTTAATGAGGGACGCATGTTGGCCCTATGAAGATTTTGAGTGAGGATTACCTGATGATCCTAAAGATTAGTGAGTGAGGGCCACCTGGTGACCCTGTTGATATAGTGGAGGAGGAGGACAAAAAAATGAATGAACCATGAACCTTATAATAATAATAATCTTTATTTATATAGCGCCAACATATTCCGCAGCGCGTTACAGTTTAACAGTTTCAAAACACAAGTCATAAGTAACAACGTTAATAATACAATAATTAAAGCAAAATAAGACGACCCTGCTCGTGAGAGCTTACAACTTACAATGAGGTGGGGGAGATACAAAGAAAAGGGGTGTATTTACAATGGTGTATTTACAATGATGGTCCAGCCATCTTGAGGGAGTGAGGGATGTCTTGGAGTCAGGAGTGGGAGGTGCGGATTAGTGCAGAGGTTAGTCGAAAGTCATTTGCAGAGCACATTTCTGTCTATCGGTTAGGCCGATAGACAGAAATGAGGGAGGAGATGTAAGGGGGTGCCGCACTGTGGAGAACTTTGTGGGTGAGAACAAGTACTTTGAATTGGATCCTGTAATGAATGGGCAGCCAGTGTAACGATTGGCAAAGAGCGGACGCGCCCGAGTACCGATTAGCCAGATGGATGACCCTGGCTGCTGCTTTGGGTGGGAAGTGGTGCATGGGAATACACCATAAAAAATGGGACATTTGAATTGGCTTTATGATCCGCTGCTGTCATCCAGTGGGGTTGAGAAGTCTGGGCCAATCCAGTCCTTGTTCATTTTGATAAGAATCAGACTGTCAGCATTTTCAGTTAACAGACGGATGCGTCTATCAGTTATTATGCCCCTGGCTGCACTAAAAACTCGCTCTGACAAAATTCTAGAGACAGGCAAGGCAGCACCTCCAAGGCATAGAGGGACAGTACATACCATGTGTCAAGCTTAGGTACCGAATATTTGTACGGCACAGAGGAATCATGGAGGACGCTGGTACGGTCCGCTAGGTGCTCCTTCATCATCTTTCAAAACGTTTCCCTCTTTGTCAGACTATCTCACACATCAGAATGTGATGTGAAACATAACACAGCCATGCAAAGTGGTGCGCAAGTAGGATCCCAGGCCAGTAATATATGAAAAAAACTTGGCACTCAACTTATCAAGAGAATCCATAGAAGATTTTTATTGCAGTCTATCCGAAAATTGAACTGAGACGTTTCGGTCCCACATGGACCTTCTTCAGTCCACTGCAAATGACGAGGATGAAAGAAAATAAAGTATAAAAATGGTTGGATCTGCAAGCCTGTAAAGGTAACCACTATATATAGTTCAGCATAGGCCCAATATAGGGTCCTTCAAAGGAATTTAGTATTCGCTGGGTCAACCACTAGTTGGATCCTCGTCTTTTGCAGTCGGACTGACAAAGGTCCACGTGGGACCGAAATGTCTCTTGCCAATTTTCCCAGACTGCAATGAAAATTTTCTTTGGATTCTCTTGTTGGGTTGAGTGCCAAGTTTTATTCGCATCTCACACATCAGGGCCTGGGTGCTGGGAGGGTCTAATAAAACAGTCCCAGACCTTTAATATTGTTGAGAAATTGTGGGGAGATAACTAATGAGTGGGAGTCTAAAGATAACTGAAAACACCAACAGAAACTAAACTACCCAAATGAAATCATAATAAATATCAATCTTTATTAAATATAACAAAAAAGTGGGTGTGTCTGTACAGTGAATAAAGAGGCAATTAATGATATGTAGAACTTATTACGTACAACATTACAATCTTAGTGGACTATCAATCCACTACTACTCCATGGGAAGACACAATAACCCAGCTTCTTATCAGCTTAAAGTGTAATGGATAAAAAACCTTTGGTCTATGGTGTGGCATCGCCACCTAGTGTCTACAGCAGCATATAAGAAAAAAGAGGAAAGATGGAAAGAATTACACTGCGGATCTGCTCTGGAAAAACAATCAGGAAACTGCACATATCAAGTGAACGACAAAAAATAGTCAAACAATTAAAAAAAATTTTTAAAAATGGGCTCCAGCGCTTGACGTGGAAGAACAAATTATTTTATTGTCTAAAAACTAGGGATGAGCGATTAGTGAAATACTCTGACTTGCTGTACTCGTTATGTGCTGGGCTGTGCGGGGACTGTGCAGGACTGTGCCAGGCTGTGCGGGACTGTGCCAGGCTGTGCGGGACTGTGTCCATGCTGTGCGGGAACTGTGCAGGGACTGTGTCAGGCTGTGCGGGACTGTGCTGGGCTGTGCGGGACTGTGCCAGGCTGTGCGGGACTGTGCCAGGCTGTGCGGGGACTGTGCGGGACTGTGCCAGGCTGTGTGGGGACTGTGCCAGGCTGTGCGGGACTGTGCCAGGCTGTGCGGGACTGTGCCAGGATGTGCGGGGACTGTGCGGGACTGTGCTAGGCTGTGCAGGAATGCTGGACTGTGCGGGGACTGTGCTGGGCTGTGCGGGGACTGTGCAGGACTGTGCCCAGGCTGTGCGGGTACTGTGCAGGGACTGTGCCAGGCTGTGCGGGACTGTGCTGGGCTGTGCGGGACTGTGCCAGGCTGTGCGGGACTGTGCTAGGCTGTGCAGGGGCTGTGCAGGACTGTGCCAGGCTGTGCGGGGACTGTGCAGGACTGTTCCAGGCTGTGCGAGACTGTGCTGGGCTGTGCGGCTACTGTGCGGGGACTGTGCAGGACTGTGCCAGGCTGGACGGGACTGTGCCAGGCTGTGCGGGGACTGTGCTGTGCTATGCTGTGTGGGAATGTGCTCGGCTGTGCGGGGACTGTTCAGGACTGTGCCAGGCTGTGTGGGGACTATGCGGGGCCTGTGCCAGGCTGTGCGGGACTGTGCCAGGCTGTGCGGGGACTGTGCTGGGCTGTGCAGGGACTGTGCCGGGCTGTGCGGGACTGTGCTGGGCTGTGCGGGCTGTGCCGAATATTGCGAGGGGAGTAGTGAAAAACTCGCTATGTTTCGAGTACCGTGAGTACTGCATTACTCGCCGAGTACCGAATCCTAATGAGTATACTCGCTCATCCCTACTAAAAACCATTATGTGTTTTGGGGATTTTTATCAGATAAAGGGGAATGCCCAGAAAGGCGTAATAGTTTGTAGACAATAAAGTAATTTGCTCCTGCACATCATGCACTGGAGACCGTATTATTATTTTTTTGTTGTCTGACTATTTCTATGCAAAATAGTTAACCCCTCTGGTTCTCAGTTTCTGTATTCAGACAACCACTTAATGAATACTATATACTCTCCTGTACAGTGTCGGACTGGGGTGTCAAGGACCCACCAGTAACATTGACTTTGGGTTGGCGCACTTTTCACCTGTATACCAATATTACATGACCCTGGTTAACAAATTTACCTATATCTCTATATAATAATAAACTGAGCAGTTTGGTTACTGACTGATGAGATGCTGCTTTTTCTGAAAAGAGTAAATCATGTGAATCATGGACAAGTACTGCCCATACAGTAAGGCTGGGGGCCCTGATTTGCACAGGAGCCCACCGGGGGATTCCCCTGTACCCCTATGGGCCAGTCCGAGCCTGCTCCTGTAAACTGTACATACCTTGGGCTTCGTTTCCACGATGAGTTTCTGGTGAGTTTTTTAGGGTGCATATGGATCGCCCTCGCACCCAGGGCGGCGGGGTACTCGGATCCGGGCCCGTGGGTTTCAATGGGGGATGTCACGGCAGCCGCGACCCAGTCCATGACCCTGGGCGTCCATTGTAAAAGGGGAATGTTGAGCGTGTGGATGATGATTAAAGTTTATAAGTGAATGATTTGTGACGCCACCTGTGGTGTTCAGCAATGAAGGTGTTAAGCCAACGCTGCAGACAGACCCTCTGGGACAGATGGTGTGGTGCAGCAATGATGGTGTAGCCCTCCATAGGCAGGGCTGTAGTCCCAGGGCAGTGTAGGTGAAGAGACAGGGAGGAGACGTAGATGGTGCAGTGTCAGATACGGCGATGTAGTAGTGCTGAGTGTATTGGCGCAGGAATAAGTGGAGGACACCAGGGCATGTAGTTCCAAAGCTTTACTCACAGTCTGTTGTGCATCCAGGTGCCCGCCTTGGTGCTGTGTCCTCCAGGTCAGGGGCTCAGCCAACCTCCAGGCAAGATGAAGTACTCCGTTCCAACACTCCTCCAACATATGTGCCTTTTCTGAACGTCTCCCTCATTAGCTCTTGTAGTGAAGTACTCACAGTACTGAGTTACACTGGAGTTCCTCCTTTCTGATGTTCTAGAACTCTACTTGTACGGCAGACAGCTGTAGCCTGCTTCGGGACTCCTTGCTACTAAGTCCCGGCTCACTCTCGTTGCTGTTGTGCCCCCAAGTCTTGTGTGGGAAAAAAGTGGTGACAACTTCTATTCCTCCAGTGTCTGTCGCAGGACCATTAGTATCCATACAACCTCGGGGACCGGATCCGGCCTTGCGCTTAGAACTTGGCCCTGGGCGCCCTTTGTAAAGGGGAGTTGTTTCAGTGTGCTTGTGGTGGTGACAGTTTATAAGTGATTCGTGACGCCACCTGTGGTGTTCGGCAATGGAGATGTAAGCCGACGCTGCAGACAGATCCTCTGGGACAGATGGTGTGGTGCAGCAATGATGTTATAGCCCTCCACAGGCAGGGCTGTAGTCCCAGGGCAGTGTAGGTGAAGTGACACGTAGATGGTGTGGTGTCAGGCGCAGAGGGGGGTAGCAGTGTTGGACAGGTTGGCGCAGGGAATAAGTAGAGGACACCAGGGCATGTAGTTCCAAAGCTTTACTCACAGTCTGTTGTACAAACAGGTGTCTGCCTCCGTGCCGTGTCCTCCGGGTCAGGGACTCAGTCAAACTCCAGGACGGAATACTCCTTTCCAACACTCCGCCAACATGTGCCTTTCTGAACGTCTCCTCTTATAGCGTCTTTAAATGATGTACTCCTAGTACTGAGTTACACTGGAGTTCCTCCTGTCCGATGTTCTTATGAACTCTACTTGTACGGCAGACAGCTGTAGCCTGCTTCAGGGACTCCTTGCTACTAAGTCCCAGCTCACTATGCGGTGAATACAATCTGCATAGTACATTAGAAATAGCAGTATCAATGAGTACTAGGTAATAGTAAATACCTTAAGGGCCTGTCACACTAAGCGATATCGCTAGCAATATCGCTATAACTTGTGACGTTATAGCGATATTGCTAGCGATATCTCTGTGTCTGATACTTACCTACGACCCGCTCCCCCGCTGGTTATCGCTGAACGCGCGAGAACGTCCTGGACCGTTTCTTGTCGTCAGCTTCCTGCGGCGCTTCCTGCTGTGACGACGAGCGACGCGTGGAGCTGGGCGGGAGGACGCAGGATCGCCTGGTGTGACAGGTAAGTAGCGACCCCCGTCTCCAGCGATGTCGCTGGTGAGATCTGCCTGTGTGGCAGCTCACTAGCGACCACTTAGCGATGTACCAGCGATCCTGACAGCGTCATATCGCTGGTCGGGATCGCTGGTACATCGCTAAGTGTGACAGTACCTTTAGACTACATATAGTCACAGAGATAACAAAAAGATAGTTCTTACACATAGTTAGCCCATGTGTGATGCCACCTCAGCAGCACCAACGTGCGTTTCACGTTGCCTTCCTCTGGGAGCCGTGGCATACTGTGTGTCTAACCTTGTTTAAATAGAACTCACCACAGCTGCACATCTTTTCGGTGTTATCAAACCGGACATGCATAGTGCCACGCACACTGGAAGACATATTGATTACAGCTTCCGACATGGTGGTAAGGGGAAACACCCTGTGATATCACATAACCCCAACATGTCATTTGAATGGCGCCGTCAGCAATGTTTCTAGTCTCACCACACATCAGACATGCACACTTACCGGTTACCATGCTTATTGTGGGCTTATGAAAGGGCAGGAAAACAGTCAACAAATACTGCTATACAGAGCAGCCAATAAGACCTATATCGCATAAGTAAGAAAGATTAAATATGAATTCTGAAATGGATCCTCTATAAAGTGCTATGTGCAAGTTAAAATGACGGTGTACCTATTTATCAATTCAACAAAAAACATGGAAAAGTAACTAGGTGAAAGATAAACCCGATAATGTTTAGATTTATTTAAGTACATGTGAATTAATAGATGCCCACAAAAGTGCTAATCAGTAGAATGAGTGTTCCATTTCAATCCTAATGCACTGAGTGTACAAGTAGAAAAAATATTTTTTATGAATATAATCAAATATAGTGACCATAAAAATGATAATGTGCGGATGTGCGAGTAATAGGAACACTACCCCGCAACAATATGAACAATAAAGAGACGGACTTTAATCCACCTACATTCCCTATGAAGGACTGTAATCCACCTACATTTCTGTTGTGAACTCATTTTCTGGTCTGCCTCTGGTTTCTGGTGAGGGAGCTCGTTGTGCTGACAGAGGAGTTGTGAGTTCTCTATCCAGTGATGTATTTAGTGAGAGTAAGTCTGCGTCTTTGCCTCCTCATAGGAGTTATGACAGTGCAATTGAGTTGATGCCTGGGTGTAAATTTCCCAAGGGTCGGCTTTTCAACTTATCTGTACCTGAACACGAGGCTATGCGATCCTATATTAAGGAGTCGTTGGAGAAGGTTCATATTAGACCATCCTCTTCACCCTTAGGTGCTGGGGTTTTTTTGTGGCCAAGAAAGATGGTTCATTAAGACCTTGTATTGACTATGGTTCCCTTAACAAGATGACGGTTAAATATCAGTACCCGTTACCCCTGATGTCTGATTTATTATCCAGAGTTAAAAGTGCCTGCTGGCTTACTAAGCTTGACCTCAGGGGGGCGTATAATCATATTCGCATCAAGCATGGGGATGAATGGAGGACGGCATTTAATACTCCAGAGGGACATTTTGAGTACCTGGTGATGCCTTTTGGGCTCACTAATGCCCCTTCTGTCTTCCACTCCTTTATGAATGATATTTTCCGGGACTTTGTGGATAAGTTTATGATCATCTATCTGGATGATATTTTGATCTTTTCCAGTGATTGGGATTCTCATGTGGAACATGTCCGGACTGTGTTCCGAATTTTGAGGGAGAATTCCCTGTTTGTTAAGGGATCGAAATGCCTCTTTGGTGTACAGAGGATTTGATTTTTGGGATTTATTTTGTCTCTGTCGACTATTGAAATGGACCCGGCCAAGGTACAGGCCATTTATGATTGGGTTCAGCCCACTTCTTTGAAGGCTCTCCAGAAGATTTTGGGTTTTGCTAATTTCTATCGTAAATTTATAGGTAATTTTTCTGGTATTGTCAAACCACTGACTGATCTGACCAAGAAGGGTGCTGATGTGCTGAATTGGTCTCCAGAGGCTGTCTCGGCATTTCAGGAGCTTAAGCGGAGATTCACTTCTGCTCCGGTTTTACGGCAACCTGATGTCTCACTTCCATTTCAGGTGGAGGTAGATGCTTCTGAGATTGGTGCAGGAGCTGTTTTGTCCCAAAAAGATCCTGTGACTTCTAAAATGAATCCCTGTGCCTTCTTTTCTCGAAAGCTCTCCCAATCTGAACGCAACTATGACGTGGGGAATCGGGAATTGTTGGCCATGAAATGGGCATTTGAAGAGTGGAGACATTGGCTGGAGGGAGCTAGACATCAAGTTGTGGTCCTCACCGACCACAAGAATTTGATTTATCTGGAGTCTGCCAAATGCTTAAATCCTAGACAGGCTAGGTGGACCTTGTTTTTCACGCATTTTAATTTTGTGGTCTCTTTTCTTCCTGGCACTAAGAATGTTAAGGCAGACGCCCTTTCTAGGAGTTTCTTTGCTGATTCTCTTATTGTGACCGAGCCTACTACCATCCTAGGTGAGGGGGTAGTTCTTTCTGCCATTTCGCCTGATTTGAGACGCGCCCTGGAGGAATTTCAGGAGGATAAGCGTTGTCCTATGGGAAAATTGTATGCTCCTGACCAGTGGAGGAAGAGAGTGATGTCTGAAGTTCATTGCTCCGCATTAGCTGGTCATCCAGGTATTTTTGGTACCAGAGATTTGTTGAGTTGGTCTTTTTGGTGGCCTGCCTTATCTCGTGATGTCAGGAATTTTGTGTAGTCCTGTGGGACTTGTTCTCGGTCTAAACCCTGTTCTCGTTCTAGTGGGTTGTTGATGCCCCTGCTGGTGCCCAAGAGGCCATGGACCCATATCTCAATGGATTTTATTTCTGATCTTCCTGTCTCTCAGAGAATGACTGTTATCTGGGTGATTTGTGAAAGATTTTCTAAGATGGTCCATCTTGTACCACTCCCAAAGTTGCCATCTTCCTCAGAGTTGGTGCCCTTGTTTTTACAACAGGTGGTTCAGTTGCATAGGATTCCTGAGAACATTGTGTTGGAAAGAGGAGTCCAGTTTGTTTCCAGATTCTGGAAAGTCTTTTGTTCTAATCTGAGAATTCAGTTATCTTTCTCCTCTGTGTTTCATCCTCAGACCAATGGGCAGACTGAGAGAACACACCAGACCAGGGGCGTATCTAGGGGGGGCAGCCGAGGCAGTTGCCCCGGGCGCAGCCGGCAGGGGGCGCAGTCCATGCCGCCTATTGCAGCGGTCCGCAGTGTCCTCCCTGGCGGCTGCATTCTGCCGACCCCCCCGGCCTGAGAGTCGGCGGTTCTCTGTGTCAGCTGTCAAGCTGACAGCTGGCGCAGAGAAGGTGCGCGTGCCGGCTCCCAGGGAACAATTGTACTGGCGTCTGTATAGACGCCAGTACAAATGCAGCTCTGACCGCCGGCCAGAGCGACGTCAGCAGCGTGACATGTCATGTGATCACGCTGCTGACGTCACTCCCCGGCGCCCAGAGTGAACGCTCAGCGCTGGTGGTAAGTGTGCTCCAATGTGGAGCTGAAGAAACCACCGAAGATGGGGGGTGTTAATGTGTGGCGATGGGGGTTAATGAGTGGGGATGGGGTTAATGCGTGGGGGGGTTAATGAGTGTAGATGAGGTTAATGTGGGGATGGGGATTAATGTGTGGGGGGTTTATGAGTGGGGGTTAATGAGTGGGGATGGGGGTTAATGAGTGGGGGGTTAATGAGTGGGGATGGGGTTAATGTGTAGTGGGGTTAAAAAGTGAGGATGGGGGTTACTGTGTGGGGGGTAAAGAGTGGGGATGGGGTTAATGTGTGGGGGGTTAATGAGTGGAGATGGGGTTAATGTGTGGGGGGTTAATGAGTGGGGATGGGGTTAATGTGTGGGGGGTTAATGAGTGGGGATGGGGTTAATGTGTGGGGGGTTAATGAGTGGGGATGGGGGTTAATGTGTGGCGGGTTAATGAGTGGGGATGGGGGTTATTGAGTGGGGATGGAGTTAATGTGTGGGGGGTTAATGAGTGGGGATGGGGGTTAATGTGTGGGGGATTTGGAGTGGGGGGGTACATAATGTGTTGGGGGATTTGGGAGTATGGACAGGGGGGTTAATGAGTGGGGATGGGGGTTATTGTTTGGGGGTTAATGAGTAGGGATGGGGTTAATATGTGGGGGATTTGGAGTGGGGAGTACATAATGTGTGGGGGGGATTTGGGAATGGGGATGGGGGTTATTTAATGTGTGGGGGATTTGGAGTGGGGGGTACATAATGTGTGGGGGGGATTTGGGAGTGGGGATGGGGGTTATTTAATGTGTGGGGGATTTGGAGTGGGGGGTACATAATGTGTGGGGGGATTTGGGAGTGGGGATGGGGGTTATTTAATGTGTGAGGGATTTGGAGTGTGGATGGGGGTATTTAATGTGTGTGAGGGATTTGGAGTGGGGATGGGGGGATTTAATGTGTGTGGGGAGATTTGAGGACACAGAGTATGTATGAGGAAACAGTATGGGGGTTGGGTGCAGACAGTATGGGGAGCAAAAAGGTTAATGTATGTGGACACAGTATGGGGAGTCAGGGGTATGTGTGAGCAGGCAGTATAGAGAGTGAGGGGGTAAATATATGAGGAGACAGTATTGTGAACAGAGGGATGATAGAGGAGACAGTATGAGGAAGGAGGGGAATAGTGTGAGGAGACAGTATATTGCAGATATTTGTATTTAGGGGCATTATAATGACACTTCTATCTTTAAGGCGATCGGGTGGAGATTTGCGGCAGAAGACCGGAGAAGATGGAAGTCTGCAGAGACGGCTGTGGATGAGAAAACTCATCACGGGGTTTGGACAAGAAGAAGAAAAGGAGAACGACTCCAGAGACGACGTCATCTATAAGGTACCTGGATGTAAATGTTATTTGTGCTACTGACTTGTTCTCATGTTTTTATTTGTTAGGAACATTAAAGGGGTTATCCAGGTTTGTGCTGAGTCTGCTGTCATTCTATGTGACTGCAGACTTCTGAATTCTCACAGTGCTCACTGAACGCTGTCAGGATTCTCTCGTGCCGGTAATTTACATACATGCGGTCACATGCTGACTAGACATGTGTGGCCTCACTCAGTGAAAATGAACGGAGCGAGGTCGGGCACGTCTAGTCGGAATGTGGCCAGAAGTATATAAATGAAGTATATAAATCACATACTTGTGCTGACATGACTGTACATCAGCAAGGGAGAATCCTAAAAGTGTGCAGTGCATTAGTTGTGAGAATTCAGAAGCCTGCAATGTCAGGATTCAGCTCTGCAGGTTCCAGTAGTCATCACACGGACACTTCACTCATATGCAATTTTCATACTTGACAACGAGCTTCTCTTCCTGCTTTCAGTTTTTTACTGAACATTGAGAGCATTAGGGAGAGCAGCTCGTGAGTACATGGCTAAGAGTGCAAGTCGCATATGTACTTGGGGGGGGGGGCGCCGAACCAAATTCTTGCCCCGGGTGCCAGGAAGCCTAGATACGCCTCTGCACCAGACTTTGGAGTCCTATTTAAGATGTTTTATATGTGCTGATCAGAATGACTGGGTCTCATTTTTGCCCTTGGCTGAATTCGCGCTAAACAATAGAGCTAGTTCTGCCACTTTGTTGTCGACCCTTTTTCTGTAACTTTGGGTTTCATCCTCGATTTTCTTCAGGGCAAGTGGAATCTTCAGCCTGCCCAGATGTGGACACTGTGGTAGAGAGAATGCAGCAGATTTGGGACCAAGTGGTGGATAAGTTGTCACTCTCTCAGGAAAAGGCCCAGCAGTTTTCCAACCGGCATAGGACCATTGGTCCCCGATTTAAAGTGGGTGATATGGTTTGGTTGTCGTCAAAGAATATCTCTATGAAGGTTGCGTTCAAAGTTCAAGCCAAGATTTATTGGACCTTATAAGATCTTGGAGATTTTTAATCCTGTTTCTTTTCGATTGGCTCTTCCAGTTACGTTTAAGATCCATAACGTATTTCACAAATCTCTGTTGAAGAGGTTTGTTGAGCCAGTAGTTCCTGTGATGAGGCCTCCTGACCCTGTATTGCTTGAAGGCAATGTGGAATATGAGGTAGAGAAAATATTGGATTCTCGTTTGGCTAGACGGAGACTCCATTATTTGGTCAAATGGAAGGGTTATGGCCAGGAGGATAATTCTTGGGTCTCTGCCTCTGACATTCATGCCAATAGATTGGTTCGTGCTTTTCGCTGGGCCCATCCTGATCGGCCTGGTGGCATGGATGAGGGTTCGGTGAACCCTCCTCAAGGGGGGGTACTGTTGTGAACTCATTTTCTAGTCTGCCTCTGGTTTCTGGTGAGGGAGCTGGTTGTGCTGACAGAGTGACAGAGAAGTTATGAGTTCTCTATCCGGGCTCCCTCTGGTGGTGGCAGGAGGTAGTGAAGCTGATCTAATTAACAGAGACCTGTCACCTGATAATGAGGAAGAGGAGTGGACATCTGCAGTCTCAGACTGGATTTAAGACAGCCGACTCCCTATTCCCATGCTAGTGATTTTTTCCTGCCTCCTGAGGTCTTAGTTTCCAGCTCAGTTCTTGCCTTCTCAAGCTAAGTTGTCTTTGCTAATGTTCACATTTGATTTGGTTTGGTCTATTCAGTTTTTTGTGTGGTCAGCCAGCCCCGGCTAGGGCTGTGCTCAATTTCCACTCTTATGTCACTGTATGTGCAAGTTTGCTTTTTGTCCCTTATTAGATTGGCCTCTTTTTGCTCTGTTCTCAGAATATGCCAGAGTGCTGATATAGTGGGAGAAGTCTAGTGACTTCAAGGTATTTTTTGCTATCAGAAGTGTTGGACATTTTTGCAGGGTTTTTTGGCGTAATCCACCTACATTCCCTATGAAGGACTGTAATCCACCTACATTCCCTTTGAAGGACTGTAATCCACCTACATTCCCTATGAAGGACTGTAATCCACTTACATTCCATTTGAAGGACTGTCATCCACCTACATTCCCTCTAAAGGACTGTAATCCACCTACATTCCCTTTAAAGGACTGTCATCCACCTACATTCCTTTTGAAAGACTGTAATCCACCTACATTCCCTTTGAAGGACTGTCATCTATCTACATACCCTTTGAAGTACGGTAATCCACGTATATTCACTTTGAAGGACTGTAATCTGCCTACATTCCCTTTGAAGGACTGTAATCCACCTACATTCCCTTTGAAGTTCGGCAATCCACCTACATTCCCTTTAAAGCACGGTAATCCACCTACACTCCCTATGAAGGACTGCAATCCACCTACATTCCCTTTGAAGGACTGTAATCCACCTATATTCCCTTTGAAGTGCGGTAATCCACCTACATTCCCTAGGAAGGACTGTAATCCACCTACATTCCCTTTGAAGGACTGTAATCCACCTATGTTCCCTTTGAAGTACTGTAATCCACCTACATTCCTTATGAAGGACTGTAATCCACCTACATTCCCTTTGAAGTACTGCAATCCACCTACATTCCTTTTGAAGGACTGTAATCCACCTACATTCCATTTGAAGGACTGTCATCCACCTACATTCCCTATGAAGGACTGTAATCTACCTACATTCCATTTGAAGGACTGTCATCCATCTACATTCCCTTTGAAGGACTGTAATCCACCTACATTCCATTTGAAGAACTGTCATCCACCTACATTCCCTTTGAAGGACTGTAATCCACCTACATTCCCTTTGAAGGACTGTCATCCATCTTCATACCCTTTGAAGTACGGTAAGCCACCTACATTCCCTTTGAAGGACTGTAATCCACCTATATTCCCTTTGAAGGACTATAATCCACCTACATTCCCTTTGAAGGACTGTAATCCACCAACATTCCATTTGAAGTATGGTAATCCACCTACATTCCCTTTGAAGGACTGTAATCCACCTATATTCCCTTTGACGTACAGTAATCCACCTACATTCCCTATGAAGGACTGTAATCCACCTACACTCCCTATGAAGGACTGTAATCCACCTACATTCCCTTTGAAGGACTGTAATCCACCTATATTCCCTTTGAAGTACTGTAATCCACCTACATTCCCTATGAAGGACTGTAATCCACCTACATTCCCTTTGAAGGACTGCAATCCACCTACATATCCTTTGAAGGACTGTAATCCACCTACATTCCTTATGAAGGACTGTCATCCACCTACATTCCCTATGAAGGACTGTCATCCACCTACATTACCTATGAAGGACTGTAAGCCACCTACATTCACTTTGAAGAACTGTCATCCACCTACATTCCCTTTGAAGGACTGTCATCCACCTACATTCCCTTTGAAGGACTGTAATCAATTTACATTCCTTATGAAGGACTGTCATCCACCTACATTCCCTTTGAAATACGGTAATCCACCTACATTCCCTATGAAGGACTGTCATCCACCCACATTCCCTTTGAAGTACTGTAATCCACCTACATTCCCTATGAAGGACTGTAATCCACCTACATTCCCTTTGAAGGACTGTAATCCACCTACATTCCCTTTGAAGGACTGTCATCCATCTTCATACCCTTTGAAGGACTGTAATCCACCTATATTCCCTTTGAAGGACTATAATCCACCTACATTCCCTTTGAAGGACTGTAATCCACCAACATTCCATTTGAAGTATGGTAATCCACCTACATTCCTTTTGAAGGACTGTAATCCACCTATATTCCCTTTGACGTACAGTAATCCACCTACATTCCCTATGAAGGACTGTAATCCACCTACACTCCCTATGAAGGACTGTAATCCACCTACAATCCCTTTGAAGGACTGTAATCCACCTATATTCCCTTTGAAGTACTGTAATCCACCTACATTCCCTATGAAGGACTGTAATCCACCTACATTCCCTTTGAAGGACTGCAATACACCTACATTCCCTTTGAATGACTGTAATCCACCTACATTCCCTATGAAGGACTGTCATCCACCTACATTCCCTATGAAGGACTGTAAGCCACCTACATTCACTTAGAAGAACGGTCATCCACCTACATTCCCTTTGAAGGACTGTCATCCACCTACATTCCCTTTGAAGGACTGTAATCAACTTACATTCCTTATGAAGGACTTTCATCCACCTACATTCCCTTTGAAATACGGTAATCCACCTACATTCCCTATGAAGGACTGTCATCCACCCACATTCCCTTTGAAGTACTGTAATCCACCTACATTCCCTATGAAGGACTGTAATCCACCTACATTCCCTTTGAAGGACTGTCATCCACCCACATTCACTTTGAAGGACTGTCATCCACCTACATTCCCTTTGAAGTACCTTAATCCACCTACATTCCCTTTGAAGTACGGTAATCCACCTATATTCCCTTTGAAGGACTGTAATCTACCTACATTCCCTTTAAAGGACTGTAATCCACCTCCATTCCCTTTGAAGTACGGTAATCCACCTACATTCCCTTTGAAGCACAGTAATCCACCTACACTCCCTATGAAGGACTATAATCCACCTACATTCCCTTTAAAGCACGGTAATCCACTTACATTCCCTATGAAGGACTGTAATGCACCTACATTCCCTTTGAAGGACTGTAATCCACCTATATTCCCTTTGAAGTAAGGTAATCCACCTACATTCTCTATGAAGGACTGTAATCCACCTACAATCCCTATGAAGGACTATAATCCACCTACATTCCCTTTGAAGGACTGTAATCCACCTATATTCCCTTTGAAGTACTGTAATCCACCTACATTCCCTATGAAGGACTGTAATCCACCTACATTCCCTTTGAAGTACTGCAATCCACCTACATTCCCTTTGAAGGACTGTAATCCACCTACATTCCATTTGAAGGACTGTCATCCACCTACATTCCCTATGAAGGACTGTAATCCACCTACATTCCCTTTGAAGGACTGTCATCCACCTACATTCCCTTTGAAGGATTGTAATCCACCTACATTCCATTTGAAGAACTGTCATCCACCTACATTCCCTTTGAAGGACTGTAATCCACCTACATTCCCTTTGAAGGACTGTCATCCATCTACATACCCTTTGAAGTACGGTAATCCACCTATATTCCCTTTGAAGGATTGTAATCTGCCTACATTCCCTTTGAAGGACTGTAATCCACCTACATTCCCTTTGAAGTTCAGTAATCCACCTACATTCCCTTTAAAGCACCATAATCCACCTACACTCCCTATGAAGGACTGCAATCCACCTACATTCCAGTTGAAGGACTGTAATCCATCTACATTCCCTATGAAGGACTGTAATCCACCTACATTCCATTTGAAGGACTGTGATCCACCTACATTCCCTTTAAAGGACTGTAATCCACCTACATTCCCTTTAAAGGACTGTAATCCACCTACATTCCCTTTGAAAGACTGTAATCCACCTACATTCCCTTTGAAGGACTGTCATCCATCTACATTCCCTTTGAAGGACTGTAATCCACCAACATTCCATTTGAAGTATGGTAATCCACCTACATTCCATTTGAAGGACTGCAATCCACCTATATTCCCTTTGAGGTACAGTAGTCCACCTACATTCCCTATGAAGGACTGTAGTCCACCTACACTCCCTATGAAGGACTGTAATCCACCTACATTCCCTTTGAAGGACTGTAATCCACCTATATTCCCTTTGAAGTACTGTAATCCACCTACATTCCCTATGAAGGACTGTAATCCACCTACATTCCCTTTGAAGGACTGCAATCCACCTACATTCCCTTTGAAGGACTGTAATCCACCTACATTCCCTATGAAGGACTGTCATCCACCTACATTCCCTATGAAGGACTGTCATCCACCTACATTCCCTATGAAGGACTGTAAGCCACCTACATTCACTTTGAAGAACTGTCATCCACCTACATTCCCTTTGAAGGACTGTCATCCACCTACATTCCATTTGAAGGACTGTCATCCACCTACATTCCCTTTGAAAGACTGTAATCCACCTACATTCCCTTTGAAGTACTGCAATCCACCTACATACCCTTTGAAGGACTGTAATCCATCTACATTCCATTTGAAGGACTGTCATCCACCTACATTCCCTATGAAGGACTGTAATCCACCTACATTCCATTTGAAGGACTGTCATCCACCTACATTCCCTTTTAAAGACTGTAATCCACCTACATTCCCTTTGAAGGACTGTCATCCATCTACATTCCCTTTGAAGGACTGTAATCCAACTACATTCCCTTTGAAGGACTGTCATCCACCTACATTCCCTTTGAAGGACTGTCATCCACCTACATTCCCTTTTGAAGTACTGTCATCCACCTACATTCCCTTTGAAGTACGGTAATCCAACTACATTCCCTTTGAAGTACGGTAATCCACCTATATTCCCTTTGAAGGACTGTAATCTGCCTACATTCCCTTTGAAGGACTGTAATCCACCTACATTCCCTTTAAAGCACGGAAATACACCTACACTCCCTATGAAGGACTGCAATCCACCTACATTCCCTTTGAAGGATTGTAATCCACCTATATTCCCTTTGAAGTGCGGTAATCCACCTACATTCCCTAGGAAGGACTGTAATCCACCTAAACTACCTATGAATGACTGTAATCCACCTACATTCCCTTTGAAGGACTGTAATCCACCTATATTCCCTTTGAAGTACTGTAATCCACCTACATTCCCTATGAAGGACTGTAATCCACCTACATTCCATTTGAAGTACTGCAATCCACCTACATTCCCTTTGAAAGACTGAAATCCACCTACATTCCATTTGAAGGACTGTCATCCATCTACATTCCCTTTGAAGGACTGTAATCCACCTACATTCCATTTGAAGAACTGTCATCCACCTACATTCCCTTTGAAGGACTGTAATCCACCTACATTCCCTTTGAAGGACTGTCATCTATCTACATACCCTTTGAAGTACGGTAATCCACGTATATTCACTTTGAAGGACTGTAATCTGCCTACATTCCCTTTGAAGGACTGTAATCCACCTACATTCCCTTTGAAGTTCGGTAATCCACCTACATTCCCTTTAAAGCACGGTAATCCACCTACACTCCCTATGAAGGACTGCAATCCACCTACATTCCCTTTGAAGGACTGTAATCCACCTATATTCCCTTTGAAGTGCGGTAATCCACCTACATTCCCTAGGAAGGACTGTAATCCACCTACATTCCCTTTGAAGGACTGTAATCCACCTATGTTCCCTTTGAAGTACTGTAATCCACCTACATTCCCTATGAACGACTGTAATCCACCTACATTCCCTTTGAAGTACTGCAATCCATCTACATTCCTTTTGAAGGACTGTAATCCACCTACATTCCATTTGAAGGACTGTCATCCACCTACATTCCCTATGAAGGACTGTAATCTACCTACATTCCATTTGAAGGACTGTCATCCATCTACATTCCCTTTGAAGGACTGTAATCCACCTACATTCCATTTGAAGAACTGTCATCCACCTACATTCCCTTTGATGGACTGTAATCCACCTACATTCCCTTTGAAGGACTGTCATCCATCTTCATACCCTTTGAAGTACGGTAAGCCACCTACATTCCCTTTGAAGGACTGTAATCCACCTATATTCCCTTTGAAGGACTATAATCCACCTACATTCCCTTTGAAGGACTGTAATCCACCAACATTCCATTTGAAGTATGGTAATCCACCTACATTTCCTTTGAAGGACTGTAATCCACCTATATTCCCTTTGACGTACAGTAATCCACCTACATTCCCTATGAAGGACTGTAATCCACCTACACTCCCTATGAAGGACTGTAATCCACCTACATTCCCTTTGAAGGACTGTAATCCACCTATATTCCCTTTGAAGTACTGTAATCCACCTACATTCCCTATGAAGGACTGTAATCCACCTACATTCCCTTTGAAGGACTGCAATCCACCTACATTCCCTTTGAAGGACTGTAATCCACCTACATTCCTTATGAAGGACTGTCATCCACCTACATTCCCTATGAAGGACTGTCATCCACCTACATTCCCTATGAAGGACTGTAAGCCACCTACATTCACTTTGAAGAACTGTCATCCACCTACATTCCCTTTGAAGGACTGTCATCCACCTACATTCCCTTTGAAGGACTGTAATCAACTTACATTCCTTATGAAGGACTGTCATCCACCTACATTCCCTTTGAAATACGGTAATCCACCTACATTCCCTATGAAGGACTGTCATCCACCCACATTCCCTTTGAAGTACTGTAATCCACCTACATTCCCTATGAAGGACTGTAATCCACCTACATTCCCTTTGAAGGACTGTAATCCACCTACATTCCCTTTGAAGGACTGTCATCCATCTTCATACCCTTTGAAGTACGGTAAGCCACCTACATTCCCTTTGAAGGACTGTAATCCACCTATATTCCCTTTGAAGGACTATAATCCACCTACATTCCCTTTGAAGGACTGTAATCCACCAACATTCCATTTGAAGTATGGTAATCCACCTACATTCCCTTTGAAGGACTGTAATCCACCTATATTCCCTTTGACGTACAGTAATCCACCTACATTCCCTATGAAGGACTGTAATCCACCTACACTCCCTATGAAGGACTGTAATCCACCTACATTCCCTTTGAAGGACTGTAATCCACCTATATTCCCTTTGAAGTACTGTAATCCACCTACATTCCCTATGAAGGACTGTAATCCACCTACATTCCCTTTGAAGGACTGCAATACACCTACATTCCCTTTGAATGACTGTAATCCACCTACATTCCCTATGAAGGACTGTCATCCACCTACTTTCCCTATGAAGGACTGTCATCCACCTACATTCCCTATGAAGGACTGTAAGCCACCTACATTCACTTTGAAGAACGGTCATCCACCTACATTCCCTTTGAAGGACTGTCATCCACCTACATTCCCTTTGAAGGACTGTAATCAACTTACATTCCTTATGAAGGACTTTCATCCACCTACATTCCCTTTGAAATACGGTAATCCACCTACATTCCCTATGAAGGACTGTCATCCACCCACATTCCCTTTGAAGTACTGTAATCCACCTACATTCCCTATGAAGGACTGTAATCCACCTACATTCCCTTTGAAGGACTGTCATCCACCCACATTCACTTTGAAGGACTGTTATCCACCTACATTCCCTTTGAAGTACCTTAATCCACCTACATTCCCTTTGAAGTACGGTAATCCACCTATATTCCCTTTGAAGGACTGTAATCTACCTACATTCCCTTTGAAGTACGGTAATCCACCTACATTCCCTTTGAAGCACAGTAATCCACCTACACTCCCTATGAAGGACTATAATCCACCTACATTCCCTTTGTAGCACGGTAATCCACTTACATTCCCTATGAAGGACTGTAATGCACCTACATTCCCTTTGAAGCACTGTAATCCACCTATATTCCCTTTGAAGTAAGGTAATCCACCTACATTCTCTATGAAGGACTGTAATCCACCTACAATCCCTATGAAGGACTATAATCCACCTACATTCCCTTTGAAGGACTGTAATCCACCTATATTCCCTTTGAAGTACTGTAATCCACCTACATTCCCTATGAAGGACTGTAATCCACCTACATTCCCTTTGAAGTACTGCAATCCACCTACATTCCCTTTGAAGGACTGTAATCCACCTACATTCCATTTGAAGGACTGTCATCCACCTACATTCCCTATGAAGGACTGTAATCCACCTACATTCCCTTTGAAGGACTGTCATCCACCTACATTCCCTTTGAAGGACTGTAATCCACCTACATTCCATTTGAAGAACTGTCATCCACCTACATTCCCTTTGAAGGACTGTAATCCACCTACATTCCCTTTGAAGGACTGTCATCCATCTACATACCCTTTGAAGTACGGTAATCCACCTATATTCCCTTTGAAGGATTGTAATCTGCCTACATTCCCTTTGAAGGACTGTAATCCACCTACATTCCCTTTGAAGTTCGGTAATCCACCTGCATTCCCTTTAAAGCACCGTAATCCACCTACACTCCCTATGAAGGACTGCAATCCACCTACATTCCCTTTGAAGGACTGTAATCCACCTACATTCCCTAGGAAGGACTGTAATCCACCTACATTCCATTTGAAGGACTGTGATCCACCTACATTCCCTTTAAAGGACTGTAATCCACCTACATTCCCTTTAAAGGACTGTCATCCACCTACATTCCCTTTGAAAGACTGTAATCCACCTACATTCCCTTTGAAGGACTGTCATCCATCTACATTCCCTTTGAAGGACTGTAATCCACCAACATTCCATTTGAAGTATGGTAATCCACCTACATTCCCTTTGAAGGACTGCAATCCACCTATATTCCCTTTGACGTACAGTAATCCACCTACATTCCCTATGAAGGACTGTAATCCACCTACACTCCCTATGAAGGACTGTAATCCACCTACATTCCCTTTGAAGGACTGTAATCCACCTATATTCCCTTTGAAGTACTGTAATCCACCTACATTCCCTATGAAGGACTGTAATCCACCTACATTCCCTTTGAACGACTGCAATCCACCTACATTCTTTTTGAAGGACTATAATCCACCTACATTCCCTATGAAGGACTGTCATCCACCTACATTCCCTATGAAGGACTGTCATCCACCTACATTCCCTATGAAGGACTGTAAGCCACCTACATTCACTTTGAAGAACTGTCATCCACCTACATTCCCTTTGAAGGACTGTCATCCACCTACATTCCATTTGAAGGACTGTCATCCACCTACATTCCCTTTGAAAGACTGTAATCCACCTACATTCCCTTTGAAGGACTGTCATCCATCTACATTCCCTTTGAAGGACTGTAATCCAACTACATTCCCTTTGAAGGACTGTCATCCACCTACATTCCCTTTGAAGGACTGTCATCCACCTACATTCCCTTTGAAGGACTGTGATCCACCTACATTCTCTTTGAAGGACTGTCATCCACCTATATTCCCTTTGAAGTGCGGTAATCCACCTACATTCCCTAGGAAGGACTGTCATCCACCTACATTCCCTAAGAAGGACTGTCATCCACCTACATTCCCTATGAAGGACTGTCATCCACCTACATTCCCTATGAAGGACTGTAATCCACCTATATTCCCTTTGAAGGACTGTAATCCACCTACATTCCCTTTGAAGGACTGTCATCCATCTTCATACCCTTTGAAGTACGGTAAGCCACCTACATTCCCTTTGAAGGACTGTAATCCACCTATATTCCCTTTGAAGGACTATAATCCACCTACATTCCCTTTGAAGGACTGTAATCCACCAACATTCCATTTGAAGTATGGTAATCCACCTACATTCCTTTTGAAGGACTGTAATCCACCTATATTCCCTTTGACGTACAGTAATCCACCTACATTCCCTATGAAGGACTGTAATCCATCTACACTCCCTATGAAGGACTGTAATCCACCTACAATCCCTTTGAAGGACTGTAATCCACCTATATTCCCTTTGAAGTACTGTAATCCACCTACATTCCCTATGAAGGACTGTAATCCACCTACATTCCCTTTGAAGGACTGCAATACACCTACATTCCCTTTGAATGACTGTAATCCACCTACATTCCCTATGAAGGACTGTCATCCACCTACATTCCCTATGAAGGACTGTAAGCCACCTACATTCACTTAGAAGAACGGTCATCCACCTACATTCCCTTTGAAGGACTGTCATCCACCTACATTCCCTTTGAAGGACTGTAATGAACTTACATTCCTTATGAAGGACTTTCATCCACCTACATTCCCTTTGAAATATGGTAATCCACCTACATTCCCTATGAAGGACTGTCATCCACCCACATTCCCTTTGAAGTACTGTAATCCACCTACATTCCCTATGAAGGACTGTAATCCACCTACATTCCCTTTGAAGGACTGTCATCCACCCACATTCACTTTGAAGGACTGTCATCCACCTACATTCCCTTTGAAGTACCTTAATCCACCTACATTCCCTTTGAAGTACGGTAATCCACCTATATTCCCTTTGAAGGACTGTAATCTACCTACATTCCCTTTAAAGGACTGTAATCCACCTAAATTCCCTTTGATGTACGGTAATCCACCTACATTCCCTTTGAAGCACAGTAATCCACCTACACTCCCTATGAAGGACTATAATCCACCTACATTCCCTTTAAAGCACGGTAATCCACTTACATTCCCTTTGAAGGACTGTAATGCACCTACATTCCCTTTGAAGGACTGTAATCCACCTATATTCCCTTTGAAGTAAGGTAATCCACCTACATTCTCTATGAAGGACTGTAATCCACCTACAATCCCTATGAAGGACTATAATCCACCTACATTCCCTTTGAAGGACTGTAATCCACCTATATTCCCTTTGAAGTACTGTAATCCACCTACATTCCCTATGAAGGACTGTAATCCACCTACATTCCCTTTGAAGTACTGCAATCCACCTACATTCCCTTTGAAGGACTGTAATCCACCTACATTCCATTTGAAGGACTGTCATCCACATACATTCCCTATGAAGGACTGTAATCCACCTACATTCCCTTTGAAGGACTGTCATCCACCTACATTCCCTTTGAAGGACTGTAATCCACCTACATTCCATTTGAAGAACTGTCATCCACCTACATTCCCTTTGAAGGACTGTAATCCACCTACATTCCCTTTGAAGGACTGTCATCCATCTACATACCCTTTGAAGTACGGTAATCCACCTATATTCCCTTTGAAGGATTGTAATCTGCCTACATTCCCTTTGAAGGACTGTAATCCACCTACATTCCCTTTGAAGTTCAGTAATCCACCTACATTCCCTTTAAAGCACCATAATCCACCTACACTCCCTATGAAGGACTGCAATCCACCTACATTCCCTTTGAAGGACTGTAATCCATCTACATTCCCTATGAAGGACTGTAATCCACCTACATTCCATTTGAAGGACTGTGATCCACCTACATTCCCTTTAAAGGACTGTAATCCACCTACATTCCCTTTAAAGGACTGTAATCCACCTACATTCCCTTTGAAAGACTGTAATCCACCTACATTCCCTTTGAAGGACTGTCATCCATCTACATTCCCTTTGAAGGACTGTAATCCACCAACATTCCATTTGAAGTATGGTAATCCACCTACATTCCCTTTGAAGGACTGCAATCCACCTATATTCCCTTTGAGGTACAGTAATCCACCTACATTCCCTATGAAGGACTGTAATCCACCTACACTCCCTATGAAGGACTGTAATCCACCTACATTCCCTTTGAAGGACTGTAATCCACCTATATTCCCTTTGAAGTACTGTAATCCACCTACATTCCCTATGAAGGACTGTAATCCACCTACATTCCCTTTGAAGGACTGCAATCCACCTACATTCCCTTTGAAGGACTGTAATCCACCTACATTCCCTATGAAGGACTGTCATCCACCTACATTCCCTATGAAGGACTGTCATCCACCTACATTCCCTATGAAGGACTGTAAGCCACCTACATTCACTTTGAAGAACTGTCATCCACCTACATTCCCTTTGAAGGACTGTCATCCACCTACATTCCATTTGAAGGACTGTCATCCACCTACATTCCCTTTGAAAGACTGTAATCCACCTACATTCCCTTTGAAGGACTGTCATCCATCTACATTCCCTTTGAAGGACTGTAATCCAACTACATTCCCTTTGAAGGACTGTCATCCACCTACATTCCCTTTGAAGGACTGTCATCCATCTACATTCCCTTTGAAGGACTGTAATCCACCTATATTCCCTTTGAAGGACTGTAATCCACTTACATTCCATTTGAAGGACTGTCATCCACCTACATTCCCTCTAAAGGACTGTAATCCACCTACATTCCCTTTAAAGGACTGTCATCCACCTACATTCCTTTTGAAAGACTGTAATCCACCTACATTCCCTTTGAAGGACTGTCATCCATCTACATTCCCTTTGAAGGACTGTAATCCAACTACATTCCCTTTGAAGGACTGTCATCCACCTACATTCCCTTTGAAGGACTGTCATCCACCTACATTCCCTTTGAAGGACTGTAATCCACCTACATTCCCTTTGAAGGACTGTCATCCACCTACATTCCCTTTGAAGTACGGTAATCCAACTACATTCCATTTGAAGTACGGTAATCCACCTATATTCCCTTTGAAGGACTGTAATCTGCCTACATTCCCTTTGAAGGACTGTAATCCACCTACATTCCCTTTAAAGCACGGTAATTCACCTACACTCCCTATGAAGGACTGCAGTCCACCTACATTTCCTATGAAGGACTGTAAGCCACCTACATTCCCTTTGAAGTACTGCAATCCACCTACATTCCCTTTGAAGGACTGTAATCCATCTACATTCCATTTGAAGGACTGTCATCCACCTACATTCCCTATGAAGGACTGTAATCCAACTACATTCCATTTGAAGGACTGTCATCCACCTACATTCCATTTGAAAGACTGTAATCCACCTACATTCCCTTTGAAGGACTGTAATCCAACTACATTCTCTTTGAAGGACTGTCATCCACCTACATTCCCTTTGAAGGACTGTCATGCACCTACATTCCCTTTGAAGGACTGTGATCCACCTACATTCCCTTTGAAGGACTGTCATCCACCTACATTCCCTTTGAAGTACGGTAATCCCACTACATTCCATTTGAAGTACGGTAATCCACCTATATTCCCTTTGAAGGACTGTAATCTGCCTACATTACCTTTGAAGGACTGTAATCCACCTACATTCCCTTTAAAGGACTGCAATCCGCCTACATTCCCTTTGAAGGACTGTAATCCACCTATATTCCCTTTGAAGTGCAGTAATCCACCTACATTCCCTAGGAAGGACTGTCATCCACCTACATTCCCTATGAAGGACTATCATCCACCTACATTCCCTATGAAGGACTGTTATCCACCTACATTACCTATGAAGGACTGTAAGCCACCTACATTCCCTTTGAAGTACTGCAATCCACCTACATACCCTTTGAAGGACTGTAATCCATCTACATTCCATTTGAAGGACTGTCATCCACCTACATTCCCTATGAAGGACTGTAATCCACCTACATTCCATTTGAAGGACTGTCATCCACCTACATTCCCTTTTAAAGACTGTAATCCACCTACATTCCCTTTGAAGGACTGTCATCCATCTACATTCCCTTTGAAGGACTGTAATCCAACTACATTCCCTATGAAGGACTGTAATCCACCTACATTCCATTTGAAGGACTGTCATCCACCTACATTCCCTTTTAAAGACTGTAATCCACCTACATTCCCTTTGAAGGACTGTCATCCATCTACATTCCCTTTGAAGGACTGTAATCCAACTACATTCCCTTTTAAAGACTGTAATCCACCTACATTCCCTTTGAAGGACTGTCATCCATCTACATTCCCTTTGAAGGACTGTAATCCAACTACATTCCCTTTGAAGGACTGTAATCCACCTACATTCCCTATGAAGGACTGTCATCCACCTACATTCCCTATGAAGGACTGTCATCCACCTACATTCCCTATGAAGGACTGTAAGCCACCTACATTCACTTTGAAGAACTGTCATCCACCTACATTCCCTTTGAAGGACTGTCATCCACCTACATTCCATTTGAAGGACTGTCATCCACCTACATTCCCTTTGAAATACTGTAATCCACCTACATTCCCTTTGAAGGACTGTCATCCATCTACATTCCCTTTGAAGGACTGTAATCCAACTACATTCCCTTTGAAGGACTGTCATCCACCTACATTCCCTTTGAAGGACTGTCATCCATCTACATTCCCTTTGAAGGACTGTAATCCACCTATATTCCCTTTGAAGGACTGTAATCCACTTACATTCCATTTGAAGGACTGTCATCCACCTACATTCCATCTAAAGGACTGTAATCCACCTACATTCCCTTTAAAGGACTGTCATCCACCTACATTCCTTTTGAAAGACTGTAATCCACCTACATTCCCTTTGAAGGACTGTCATCCATCTACATTCCCTTTGAAGGACTGTAATCCAACTACATTCCCTTTGAAGGACTGTCATCCACCTACATTCCCTTTGAAGGACTGTCATCCACCTACATTCCCTCTGAAGGACTGTAATCCACCTACATTCCCTTTGAAGGACTGTCATCCACCTACATTCCCTTTGAAGTACGGTAATCCAACTACATTCCATTTGAAGTACGGTAATCCACCTATATTCCCTTTGAAGGACTGTAATCTGCCTACATTCCCTTTGAAGGACTGTAATCCACCTACATTCCCTTTAAAGCACGGTAATTCACCTACACTCCCTATGAAGGACTGCAGTCCACCTACATTTCCTATGAAGGACTGTAAGCCACCTACATTCCCTTTGAAGTACTGCAATCCACCTACATTCCCTTTGAAGGACTGTAATCCATCTACATTCCATTTGAAGGACTGTCATCCACCTACATTCCCTATGAAGGACTGTAATCCAACTACATTCCATTTGAAGGACTGTCATCCACCTACATTCCATTTGAAAGACTGTAATCCACCTACATTCCCTTTGAAGGACTGTCATCCATCTACATTCCCTTTGAAGGACTGTAATCCAACTACATTCTCTTTGAAGGACTGTCATCCACCTACATTCCCTTTGAAGGACTGTCATGCACCTACATTCCCTTTGAAGGACTGTGATCCACCTACATTCCCTTTGAAGGACTGTCATCCACCTACATTCCCTTTGAAGTACGGTAATCCCACTACATTCCATTTGAAGTACGGTAATCCACCTATATTCCCTTTGAAGGACTGTAATCTGCCTACATTACCTTTGAAGGACTGTAATCCACCTACATTCCCTTTAAAGGACTGCAATCCACCTACATTCCCTTTGAAGGACTGTAATCCACCTATATTCCCTTTGAAGTGCAGTAATCCACCTACATTCCCTAGGAAGGACTGTCATCCACCTACATTCCCTATGAAGGACTATCATCCACCTACATTCCCTATGAATGACTGTTATCCACCTACATTACCTATGAAGGACTGTAAGCCACCTACATTCCCTTTGAAGTACTGCAATCCACCTACATACCCTTTGAAGGACTGTAATCCATCTACATTCCATTTGAAGGACTGTCATCCACCTACATTCCCTATGAAGGACTGTAATCCACCTACATTCCATTTGAAGGACTGTCATGCACCTACATTCCCTTTTAAAGACTGTAATCCACCTACATTCCCTTTGAAGGACTGTCATCCATCTACATTCCCTTTGAAGGACTGTAATCCAACTACATTCCCTATGAAGGACTGTAATCCACCTACATTCCATTTGAAGGACTGTCATCCACCTACATTCCCTTTTAAAGACTGTAATCCACCTACATTCCCTTTGAAGGACTGTCATCCATCTACATTCCCTTTGAAGGACTGTAATCCAACTACATTCCCTTTTAAAGACTGTAATCCACCTACATTCCCTTTGAAGGACTGTCATCCATCTACATTCCCTTTGAAGGACTGTAATCCAACTACATTCCCTTTGAAGGACTGTAATCCACCTACATTCCCTATGAAGGACTGTCATCCACCTACATTCCCTATGAAGGACTGTCATCCACCTACATTCCCTATGAAGGACTGTAAGCCACCTACATTCACTTTGAAGAACTGTCATCCACCTACATTCCCTTTGAAGGACTGTCATCCACCTACATTCCATTTGAAGGACTGTCATCCACCTACATTCCCTTTGAAATACTGTAATCCACCTACATTCCCTTTGAAGGACTGTCATCCATCTACATTCCCTTTGAAGGACTGTAATCCAACTACATTCCCTTTGAAGGACTGTCATCCACCTACATTCCCTTTGAAGGACTGTCATCCATCTACATTCCCTTTGAAGGACTGTAATCCACCTATATTCCCTTTGAAGGACTGTAATCCACTTACATTCCATTTGAAGGACTGTCATCCACCTACATTCCATCTAAAGGACTGTAATCCACCTACATTCCCTTTAAAGGACTGTCATCCACCTACATTCCTTTTGAAAGACTGTAATCCACCTACATTCCCTTTGAAGGACTGTCATCCATCTACATTCCCTTTGAAGGACTGTAATCCAACTACATTCCCTTTGAAGGACTGTCATCCACCTACATTCCCTTTGAAGGACTGTCATCCACCTACATTCCCTCTGAAGGACTGTAATCCACCTACATTCCCTTTGAAGGACTGTCATCCACCTACATTCCCTTTGAAGTACGGTAATCCAACTACATTCCATTTGAAGTACGGTAATCCACCTATATTCCCTTTGAAGGACTGTAATCTGCCTACATTCCCTTTGAAGGACTGTAATCCACCTACATTCCCTTTAAAGCACGGTAATTCACCTACACTCCCTATGAAGGACTGCAGTCCACCTACATTTCCTATGAAGGACTGTAAGCCACCTACATTCCCTTTGAAGTACTGCAATCCACCTACATTCCCTTTGAAGGACTGTAATCCATCTACATTCCATTTGAAGGACTGTCATCCACCTACATTCCCTATGAAGGACTGTAATCCAACTACATTCCATTTGAAGGACTGTCATCCACCTACATTCCATTTGAAAGACTGTAATCCACCTACATTCCCTTTGAAGGACTGTCATCCATCTACATTCCCTTTGAAGGACTGTAATCCAACTACATTCTCTTTGAAGGACTGTCATCCACCTACATTCCCTTTGAAGGACTGTCATGCACCTACATTCCCTTTGAAGGACTGTGATCCACCTACATTCCCTTTGAAGGACTGTCATCCACCTACATTCCCTTTGAAGTACGGTAATCCCACTACATTCCATTTGAAGTACGGTAATCCACCTATATTCCCTTTGAAGGACTGTAATCTGCCTACATTACCTTTGAAGGACTGTAATCCACCTACATTCCCTTTAAAGGACTGCAATCCACCTACATTCCCTTTGAAGGACTGTAATCCACCTATATTCCCTTTGAAGTGCAGTAATCCACCTACATTCCCTAGGAAGGACTGTCATCCACCTACATTCCCTATGAAGGACTATCATCCACCTACATTCCCTATGAAGGACTGTTATCCACCTACATTACCTATGAAGGACTGTAAGCCACCTACATTCCCTTTGAAGTACTGCAATCCACCTACATACCCTTTGAAGGACTGTAATCCATCTACATTCCATTTGAAGGACTGTCATCCACCTACATTCCCTATGAAGGACTGTAATCCACCTACATTCCATTTGAAGGACTGTCATGCACCTACATTCCCTTTTAAAGACTGTAATCCACCTACATTCCCTTTGAAGGACTGTCATCCATCTACATTCCCTTTGAAGGACTGTAATCCAACTACATTCCCTATGAAGGACTGTAATCCACCTACATTCCATTTGAAGGACTGTCATCCACCTACATTCCCTTTTAAAGACTGTAATCCACCTACATTCCCTTTGAAGGACTGTCATCCATCTACATTCCCTTTGAAGGACTGTAATCCAACTACATTCCCTTTTAAAGACTGTAATCCACCTACATTCCCTTTGAAGGACTGTCATCCATCTACATTCCCTTTGAAGGACTGTAATCCAACTACATTCCCTTTGAAGGACTGTAATCCACCTACATTCCCTATGAAGGACTGTCATCCACCTACATTCCCTATGAAGGACTGTCATCCACCTACATTCCCTATGAAGGACTGTAAGCCACCTACATTCACTTTGAAGAACTGTCATCCACCTACATTCCCTTTGAAGGACTGTCATCCACCTACATTCCATTTGAAGGACTGTCATCCACCTACATTCCCTTTGAAATACTGTAATCCACCTACATTCCCTTTGAAGGACTGTCATCCATCTACATTCCCTTTGAAGGACTGTAATCCAACTACATTCCCTTTGAAGGACTGTCATCCACCTACATTCCCTTTGAAGGACTGTCATCCATCTACATTCCCTTTGAAGGACTGTAATCCACCTATATTCCCTTTGAAGGACTGTAATCCACTTACATTCCATTTGAAGGACTGTCATCCACCTACATTCCATCTAAAGGACTGTAATCCACCTACATTCCCTTTAAAGGACTGTCATCCACCTACATTCCTTTTGAAAGACTGTAATCCACCTACATTCCCTTTGAAGGACTGTCATCCATCTACATTCCCTTTGAAGGACTGTAATCCAACTACATTCCCTTTGAAGGACTGTCATCCACCTACATTCCCTTTGAAGGACTGTCATCCACCTACATTCCCTTTGAAGGACTGTAATCCACCTACATTCCCTTTGAAGGACTGTCATCCACCTACATTCCCTTTGAAGTACGGTAATCCAACTACATTCCATTTGAAGTACGGTAATCCACCTATATTCCCTTTGAAGGACTGTAATCTGCCTACATTCCCTTTGAAGGACTGTAATCCACCTACATTCCCTTTAAAGCACGGTAATTCACCTACACTCCCTATGAAGGACTGCAGTCCACCTACATTTCCTATGAAGGACTGTAAGCCACCTACATTCCCTTTGAAGTACTGCAATCCACCTACATTCCCTTTGAAGGACTGTAATCCATCTACATTCCATTTGAAGGACTGTCATCCACCTACATTCCCTATGAAGGACTGTAATCCAACTACATTCCATTTGAAGGACTGTCATCCACCTACATTCCATTTGAAAGACTGTAATCCACCTACATTCCCTTTGAAGGACTGTCATCCATCTACATTCCCTTTGAAGGACTGTAATCCAACTACATTCTCTTTGAAGGACTGTCATCCACCTACATTCCCTTTGAAGGACTGTCATGCACCTACATTCCCTTTGAAGGACTGTGATCCACCTACATTCCCTTTGAAGGACTGTCATCCACCTACATTCCCTTTGAAGTACGGTAATCCCACTACATTCCATTTGAAGTACGGTAATCCACCTATATTCCCTTTGAAGGACTGTAATCTGCCTACATTACCTTTGAAGGACTGTAATCCACCTACATTCCCTTTAAAGGACTGCAATCCACCTACATTCCCTTTGAAGGACTGTAATCCACCTATATTCCCTTTGAAGTGCAGTAATCCACCTACATTCCCTAGGAAGGACTGTCATCCACCTACATTCCCTATGAAGGACTATCATCCACCTACATTCCCTATGAAGGACTGTTATCCACCTACATTACCTATGAAGGACTGTAAGCCACCTACATTCCCTTTGAAGTACTGCAATCCACCTACATACCCTTTGAAGGACTGTAATCCATCTACATTCCATTTGAAGGACTGTCATCCACCTACATTCCCTATGAAGGACTGTAATCCACCTACATTCCATTTGAAGGACTGTCATCCACCTACATTCCCTTTTAAAGATTGTAATCCACCTACATTCCCTTTGAAGGACTGTCATCCATCTACATTCCCTTTGAAGGACTGTAATCCAACTACATTCCCTTTGAAGGACTGTCATCCACCTACATTCCCTTTGAAGGACTGTCATCTGTGATGTACAATGCCCGAAGATATGTTTTCTGTTGCAATGTGCTAACAAATCCTCCATCCTAGGACATTGTAAACTGTCAGTAGTAGGAATTCTTTCCCCCCAGGTTTTATCAACCCTGCCACTTCCTCTGGAAGAGCAGGAATGTTAATTAGCTAGACCATCTTCCTCACACCATTTGGCTTCTCTCAGCTGAAAGAGAAAAAAAAGTGCGGGAACTAAACTCTTTGTTTGAAACCAGGAGTTTGAATAAAACAATAAGGGATTGTCCCGCGAAAACCATACCCAGCAGAAATATAAAAATCATATTTCTGCGATCCGAGCAGACCCAGCTTCGCTGTGGTGCCTGTTGCAAAACTCTCGGATGTCCAGAACCTGAGATATGATTTGCGCCCAAATGGACGGTCATATCGCATAGATGTTTGATGTTTTCTTGATGGGCTCATTACGCTGGGAAACATGATACCACTGATGAGTCCATACCAGCTTCTCCCATAAAGTTATAGCTAATCTAAGTTTTGTAGCCAAAACATAACTTGGATAAGAGAGGTGGGATCAACCCAGAATGCACCTCTCTGTGATGTCACATAGGAAAGTCTATAAGGCATTCCCTGGCAGAACCAGCTGAGAACAGCTCAAGTCGTCGTGCTAGAAAGATCCAGATGAGCGGAGAAGTGCAGCTCCGCCTCCACCCACCTTAGCCGCATGGTCTGCCTAAGGAACAATATGGAACTGTGAGTGTAATCTCTTTGTTTTCTCCACTTTTATTTTATACCTGTACTGTACATATTTTATGTCTCAATTTTATAGCAACTTTTATCTGTAATCACTGTCCTCTTTCGGAAAATAAATGAAATAATTATTTAGATCTGTCTCCATGCTCTAAGACTCGAACTATACGCCTTTGATAGATAATCGCTACTAATTCAAAGGGTTTGCCACGGACCCTCTTAATTTAACACTGTGAATTAAGTAACCGTGACTGGTGGCAGCGCGTTGTGTACGGCTATTACGGCTTGCTGGCAGTACAGAAGGGTCTTATATTGCTGAATAAGGGTCTGCAGCCACAGCATTGATAATTCCCTTACTGCAGAAGCCTAATTGCCGGTTCACAACAGGCAGCCCGTCCGGCGACCAATTATCCTAGGTGCAGTTCCCTGACTGACCTGAGGGTAAGGGGGGCGCCGGAGAGCTGTGAGTTCCAAAGTGGAACTGAGAAAGTGGGATATACATAAATCCCCGCAGTACTTGGAAGATTGATAGCAGTGGTGGGGCATCCAAATTAAACTCCCCCTGCGGCAAATTGTAGAGCGAGATTAGCTTGCTGGATATTTTTGGTCACATGGTGCCAGTGTTGGGATAACTAAGATAAGCCCCACTGCGCCTGTGATAGCCGTGTGCCGGCATTGTGTCACGCCCCTCCGTCCGCTGATACACCCGTGTCAGTGGTGGGACTGTGACATAGTGGTGACACAGGGTCCGCTGTCCGTCGCGTTTTGGTGGCAGCGGGACTCCCGTTAGTGTCGCCCGTAAGTAGACGAACGGCGGTGGGCTGTTCGTCACATATTGGTGGCAGAGCGGTGGGATAATCCTAGAGCATTAGTGATTTGGTTTGAGCAATCATTCCTCTCACTAAAAACCTGCACGGTTCCTGCGGGAATCCTGCATCATAGGTTTTGGAGAACAGACTCAGTGGTTACTAGTTCTGAGACATTTGTGTGTACATACAAGTATTCCCTCCCATTTCTTCGTTTTTCTTTTTCTATCTTTTATTTGGCAACCATGGCGGCAAAAGGAGAACCTTGGTACAACCGGCAGACAAAGGAAGTTCTTGCTGGGTTATGCACGTACCAAGGCCTTGACGCCACGAACAAAAACAGAGCTCAAATGATCGCGGCTCTAGTGCAGCTGGACAACGACCAGAATCCAGCGAGCGCAGAAGTTGGCCCAAGTGGCAATGGGGCTGCAGCAGAGGCTCCACTCCTGAGCGCTGGCCCCACATTCAACCAGGACGGGGTGGACCCCTATCTGCAAATGGCCTTGGACGCACTCCCCGCCGAAGACAGTGATGGGCGGGTGAGGCTGATCCAGCAATATCGGCAGGAGGCCCAAGCCGAGCGTCAAGCCCAGGCTGAGAGAGCTGAGCGCCGAGCGGAGGCTGAGAGAGCAGAGCAGCGAGCCGAGAGGGAGGCGCAGAGGGCCCATGAACTGGAGGTACTCCAGCGGGGTGGGAATGCCCCCACAGCCCGAAGCAGTGAGCCCAGCAGCGTCCAGACTCCTAAACCCCGGCCAGAGCATTTTCCCGTGATGGAAAAGGATGGGGACTTGGACACATTTCTGCGAGCCTTTGAGAAAGCCTGCAGACAGTACCAGCTGCCTAGAGACCAATGGGCAAGGTACTTGACCCCAGGGCTAAATGGCAAAGCCCTGGAGGCATTTGCTTCTCTTCCGCCAGAAGCCGATGACGACTGTGACGCCATAAAGCAGGCGCTGATCGCCAAATACCGGCTGACACCTGAGGTATACCGAAAGAAGTTCCGACACCTCCAACGTGGCCCACACGATAGCTACAGTGATGTGGTGCAAGGACTCAGGACCCACTTTGACCAGTGGATCCATGGACTGTCCGTTGAAACCTTTGAGCAGCTACGGGACCTGATGATCAAAGACCAGTTCCTGCATCTCTGCCCAGCTGAGGTCCGACAGTTCATCCTGGACCGCGAACCAACGAACGCGGACAAAGCGGCGCAGATCGCCGACAACCACGAGGCCAACCGGAAGCCCGAGACGCGGAGGCCAGTCGCCACCAGCTGGAAAGGGGGTAAGCCAGCAACCAACCCCAATGCCCCAGCTAGCCGTCCCTCCGGAGGCCCAGTCCCTGTTGCCAACAGCAGGCCGGCTACTGACAGTCGCCTGTGTCACCACTGCCAGCGGCCTGGTCACTTCTTTTACACCTGTCCGAATAGGCCGAAGAACCCCCCAGCCAAGGCCCCCGGGCCCAACGCCTCTGTTCTTTTGGTGGGAGGTGTGGTTGGGAGGGCTGACGACAACGTTCAACCTGTTCAGGTGGGGGCCCGTCTTGCTACAGGCCTCAAGGACACCGGGGCTGAACGAACCCTCATCCGTCCTGGACTGGCGGCCCCTGAAGAGTTTGTTGAGGGGAAAACCCTGACTGTCACCGGGATTGGAGGCACCCGTTGTCCCTTGCCAGTGGCACGAGTTTTTCTTGACTGGGGTGCCGGGAGCGGGTTGAGGGAGGTGGGAGTGTCTGAAAACCTGCCCACTGATGTTTTATTGGGGACTGACTTGGGGAGGATGGTTGCATACTATGTCCCTGACACCCTTCCCCAAACTGATAATAAGGGTAACGTTAACCCTGATGATGTTGATGATGGGAAACTGAATGTGTTACCTGCTAATGCCTTGATGAGTAATGATGCAACTAACAACCATTCTTTCCCAAGGTATGATGCTGATGCTGATGTGAATGTACCAAAGCAAACTGATAACCATTCTTTTCCTAGGAATGATGATGTTGATGTATCTGTGCCGACTGAACCCGTTAACCCTTTCTTTGAAACGGTAGATGTGTCCACAGGTACCGAGGTGCTCAGCCCCGTCACTCTGCGGAGTGAGACGGCTGAGGAACCCCTGGCAGGAGCAAGCAACGGTGCTCAAGAGAATGGGGAGGTGCATGGGGACCATGAGGAAGGTAATGCCATGCAGCTGACCAGTGCCACCGAGGAAGGTAACTGGCCCATAAGTAGCACTGCTCCTAAAGTGTTGGGGGTGGATGGGGAGGTAGAGCCCAGGGCAGCACCAGCTGGTGGGTCTGAAGAAATCCCCAGGGAGACAGCATACATAGCAGCTGTCACACGCAGTCAGAGTGCCCAGATCGCAGGTAACGCACTGTCTTCTGGACCCTCTGCTGCTACAGGAGAGACTGAACCAGAGGTGAACCCAGAGCCGGTTCCAGAGGGTCCCAGTAAAGAGGGGACCCTGACGTCACTTCTGGCAGCCTCCAGCATGGAGTTCCAGGCTGCTCTGCACTCAGATGCCAGCCTGGAGAAATTGAGAGGTCTCGCCGAGACGCCCACCTCCAAGTCTGATAAGGAGAGGGTGTTCTGGGAACGAGGAAGGTTGTACCGGGAGACAGTACCCGGAGATCCTAAAAAGGAGTGGTTGAGGGAAAGACAGCTGGTCGTCCCCTATCAGTTCAGAACTGAGTTGTTGCGGATTGCCCATGAGATTCCACTCGCTGGACACTTGGGGATCAGCAAAACAAAGGCACGGCTGTCTCAACACTTCTATTGGCCCAAGATGGGGACAGATGTAACACACTACTGCCGCTCCTGTGCCACCTGTCAAAAAGTGGGTAAGGCGGGGCCTGCTCTTAAGGCTCCCCTTATTCCTTTGCCGGGGATAGAGGAGCCTTTCCAGAGAATCGCGGTGGACATTGTAGGACCGCTGTCCGTCCCCAGCAGCTCCGAAAAGCGATACATTCTCACCGTGGTAGACTACGCTACCCGGTACCCAGAGGCAGTAGCTCTGTCTTCAACCAGGGCAGATAAGGTGGCTGACGCACTGGTGACCATCTTTTCAAGAGTAGGATTTCCCAGGGAGATGCTTACCGATCAAGGGCCCCAATTCATGTCTCGCCTAATGGAGGCTCTCTGTGAGAAAATGCAGGTGACGCAGCTGGTATCGAGTCCGTATCACCCACAGACTAATGGTTTGTGTGAACGTTTCAACGGTACCCTCAAACAGATGCTCCGCATACTGGTTGAGACCCAAGGGCGCGACTGGGAGCGGTACCTCCCACACCTGCTGTTCGCTTACAGAGAAGTTCCGCAGGCCTCGACCGGGTTCTCCCCCTTCGAGCTCCTGTATGGCAGGCGAGTCCGGGGACCCCTTGGGTTGATAAGAGAATCCTGGGAAGATGAGCCAAACCCCACAGAAGTGTCCATCGTGGATTATGTCATGCGCTTCCGTGACAAGATGCAGACCTTGACGCAGTTGGTGCATGACAACATGACGCAGGCTCAGGCTGACCAGAAGCACTGGTACGACCAGAACGCCCGGGAGCGGACCTACCAGGTGGGTCAAAAGGTGTGGGCGCTGGTCCCTGTACCAACGGATAAGCTTCAGGCAGCCTGGGAAGGCCCGTACGTCGTCCACCAACAGCTCAACCCGGTCACCTACGTGGTCACGCTTGACCATGCTCGGGGTAGGCGCAAGGCCTTTCACGTCAACATGCTGAAGGCGCACTACGAACGTGAAGCTTGCGTCCTACCGGTCTGCAATCTGCCAGAGGATGGGGAGGAAGATTCCCTCCTGGACATGCTGGCCCAGGCCAAGGCCAATGGGTCCATTGAGGACATGGAGATAAGTGGTTCGCTCACCGTGTCCCAGCGGTTGCAGTTGATGGCCACCCTGGAACTCTTCCGGCCCGTGTTCACCAACCGTCCTGGGAGGACGGAGTTAGCGGTTCATGAGGTGGACACCGGGAATCATGCCCCATTACGGCGAACACCTTATCGGATCTCTGAAACGGTGCAACAAGTCATGCGCCGAGAGGTCGATGAGATGTTAAGGCTGGGAGTGATTCGACGGTCAAAAGGTGCGTGGGCTTCACCTGTAGTCCTCGTTCCTAAAAAGGATCGAACCACCCGGTTCTGCGTGGACTACAGGGGGCTCAACGCCATCACAACCTCTGATGCCCACCCAATGCCGCGCATCGAGGATCTGCTCGAGCGGTTGACAAACGCCAACTACATATCCATCATGGATTTGAGTCGGGGATACTGGCAGATTCCCCTGAGCCCTGAGGCGCAGGAGAAATCCGCCTTTATCACCCCCTTTGGACTGTACGAGTCCACGGTCATGCCCTTCGGCATGAAGAATGCCCCTGCCACTTTCCAGCGGATGGTCAACCACCTGCTTCGGGGACTGGAGGAGTACGCCGTGGCGTACTTAGACGATATTGCCGTCTTCAGTTCCACCTGGGAGGAACACCTTCAGCACCTCCAGGAGGTGCTCAAGCGTCTTCACCAGGCAGGCCTGACCATCAAGCCGGGGAAGTGCCAGATAGGCATGCGCAAGGTCCACTACCTGGGGCACCGGGTAGGCGGGGGTTCCATGAGTCCGGAGCCAGGAAAAGTGGACGCAATCGTCTCCTGGCCCACCCCCAGGACCAAGAAACAGGTGAAGTCCTTCTTGGGCACTGCAGGGTACTATAGGCGGTTCGTACAGGACTATAGCGCCCTTGCCAAACCCTTGACTGACCTCACCAAGCAGAGGCTACCCCAAACAGTCAACTGGACAGATGACTGTGAGGCGGCTTTCCAAGCTTTGAAAGCAGCCCTGTGCAACTCTCCAGTGTTGAGAGCAGTCGACAGCAGTCGCCCGTTTCTGGTACAGACCGACGCCACTGAGTTTGGCCTCGGTGCTGTGCTTAGCCAGGTCGACTCGGGGAACCAAGAGCACCCCGTGTTGTACCTGAGCCGGAAACTTCTGCCGAGGGAAGTGGCATACTCGACCATCGAGAAGGAGTGTCTGGCCATGGTGTGGGCACTGCAACGTTTGCAGCCCTACCTGTACGGGCGCGCCTTCACGGTGGTAACCGACCACAACCCTCTGAGCTGGTTGCACACAGTGTCCGGAACCAATGGAAGATTGCTCCGCTGGAGCCTTGCCCTTCAACAGTACGATTTTACTGTAAAACACAGGAAGGGCAGTGAAAACGGCAATGCCGATGGGTTGTCCCGCCGGGGCGAACCCGCTGAGGTGCGCATGGCAGATTACCGAGAGGTAATGCCTCCTTAGCGCCCTCTTAAGGGGGGAGGTGTGATGTACAATGCCCGAAGATATGTTTTCTGTTGCAATGTGCTAACAAATCCTCCATCCTAGGACATTGTAAACTGTCAGTAGTAGGAATTCTTTCCCCCCAGGTTTTATCAACCCTGCCACTTCCTCTGGAAGAGCAGGAATGTTAATTAGCTAGACCATCTTCCTCACACCATTTGGCTTCTCTCAGCTGAAAGGGAAAAAAAAGTGCGGGAACTAAACTCTTTGTTTGAAACCAGGAGTTTGAATAAAACAATAAGGGATTGTCCCGCGAAAACCATACCCAGCAGAAATATAAAAATCATATTTCTGCGATCCGAGCAGACCCAGCTTCGCTGTGGTGCCTGTTGCAAAACTCTCGGATGTCCAGAACCTGAGATATGATTTGCGCCCAAATGGACGGTCATATCGCATAGATGTTTGATGTTTTCTTGATGGGCTCATTACGCTGGGAAACATGATACCACTGATGAGTCCATACCAGCTTCTCCCATAAAGTTATAGCTAATCTAAGTTTTGTAGCCAAAACATAACTTGGATAAGAGAGGTGGGATCAACCCAGAATGCACCTCTCTGTGATGTCACATAGGAAAGTCTATAAGGCATTCCCTGGCAGAACCAGCTGAGAACAGCTCAAGTCGTCGTGCTAGAAAGATCCAGATGAGCGGAGAAGTGCAGCTCCGCCTCCACCCACCTTAGCCGCATGGTCTGCCTAAGGAACAATATGGAACTGTGAGTGTAATCTCTTTGTTTTCTCCACTTTTATTTTATACCTGTACTGTACATATTTTATGTCTCAATTTTATAGCAACTTTTATCTGTAATCACTGTCCTCTTTCGGAAAATAAATGAAATAATTATTTAGATCTGTCTCCATGCTCTAAGACTCAAACTATACGCCTTTGATAGATAATCGCTACTAATTCAAAGGGTTTGCCACGGACCCTCTTAATTTAACACTGTGAATTAAGTAACCGTGACTGGTGGCAGCGCGTTGTGTACGGCTATTACGGCTTGCTGGCAGTACAGAAGGGTCTTATATTGCTGAATAAGGGTCTGCAGCCACAGCATTGATAATTCCCTTACTGCAGAAGCCTAATTGCCGGTTCACAACAGGCAGCCCGTCCGGCGACCAATTATCCTAGGTGCAGTTCCCTGACTGACCTGAGGGTAAGGGGGGCGCCGGAGAGCTGTGAGTTCCAAAGTGGAACTGAGAAAGTGGGATATACATAAATCTCCGCAGTACTTGGAAGATTGATAGCAGTGGTGGGGCATCCAAATTAAACTCCCCCTGCGGCAAATTGTAGAGCGAGATTAGCTTGCTGGATATTTTTGGTCACATGGTGCCAGTGTTGGGATAACTAAGATAAGCCCCACTGCGCCTGTGATAGCCGTGTGCCGGCATTGTGTCACGCCCCTCCGTCCGCTGATACACCCGTGTCAGTGGTGGGACTGTGACATAGTGGTGACACAGGGTCCGCTGTCCGTCGCGTTTTGGTGGCAGCGGGACTCCCGTTAGTGTCGCCCGTAAGTAGACGAACGGCGGTGGGCTGTTCGTCACATATTCCACCTACATTCCCTTTGAAGGACTGTCATCCACCTACATTCCCTTTGAAGTACGGTAATCCAACTACATTCCCTTTGAAGTACGGTAATCCACCTATATTCCCTTTGAAGGACTGTAATCTGCCTACATTCCCTTTGAAGGACTGTAATCCACCTACATTCCCTTTAAAGCACGGAAATACACCTACACTCCCTATGAAGGACTGCAATCCACCTACATTCCCTTTGAAGGATTTTAATCCACCTATATTCCCTTTGAAGTGCGGTAATCCACCTACATTCCCTAGGAAGGACTGTAATCCACCTAAACTACCTATGAATGACTGTAATCCACCTACATTCCCTTTGAAGGACTGTAATCCACCTATATTCCCTTTGAAGTACTGTAATCCACCTACATTCCCTATGAAGGACTGTAATCCACCTACATTCCATTTGAAGTACTGCAATCCACCTACATTCCCTTTGAAAGACTGTAATCCACCTACATTCCATTTGAAGGACTGTCATCCACCTACATTCCCTATGAGGGACTGTAATCCACCTACATTCCATTTGAAGGACTGTCATCCATCTACATTCCCTTTGAAGGACTGTAATCCACCTACATTCCATTTGAAGAACTGTCATCCACCTACATTCCCTTTGAAGGACTGTAATCCACCTACATTCCCTTTGAAGGACTGTCATCTATCTACATACTCTTTGAAGTACGGTAATCCACGTATATTCACTTTTAAGGACTGTAATCTGCCTACATTCCCTTTGAAGGACTGTAATCCACCTACATTCCCTTTGAAGTTCGGTAATCCACCTACATTCCCTTTAAAGCACGGTAATCCACCTACACTCCCTATGAAGGACTGCAATCCACCTACATTCCCTTTGAAGGACTGTAATCCACCTATGTTCCCTTTGAAGTACTGTAATCCACCTACATTCCCTATGAAGGACTGCAATCCACCTACATTCCCTTTGAAGTACTGCAATCCACCTACATTCCTTTTGAAGGACTGTAATCCACCTACATTCCATTTGAAGGACTGTCATCCACCTACATTCCCTATGAAGGACTGTAATCTACCTACATTCCATTTGAAGGACTGTCATCCATCTACATTCCCTTTGAAGGACTGTAATCCACCTACATTCCATTTGAAGAACTGTCATCCACCTACATTCCCTTTGAAGGACTGTAATCCACCTACATTCCCTTTGAAGGACTGTCATCCATCTTCATACCCTTTGAAGTACGGTAAGCCACCTACATTCCCTTTGAAGGACTGTAATCCACCTATATTCCCTTTGAAGGACTATAATCCACCTACATTCCCTTTGAAGGACTGTAATCCACCAACATTCCATTTGAAGTATGGTAATCCACCTACATTCCCTTTGAAGGACTGTAATCCACCTATATTCCCTTTGACGTACAGTAATCCACCTACATTCCCTATGAAGGACTGTAATCCACCTACACTCCCTATGAAGGACTGTAATCCACCTACATTCCCTTTGAAGGACTGTAATCCACCTATATTCCCTTTGACGTACAGTAATCCACCTACATTCCCTATGAAGGACTGTAATCCACCTACATTCCCTTTGAAGGACTGCAATCCACCTACATTCCCTTTGAAGGACTGTAATCCACCTACATTCCTTATGAAGGACTGTCATCCACCTACATTCCCTATGAAGGACTGTTATCCACCTACATTCCCTATGAAGGACTGTAAGCCACCTACATTCACTTTGAAGAACTGTCATCCACCTACATTCCCTTTGAAGGACTGTCATCCACCTACATTCACTTTGAAGGACTGTAATCAACTTACATTCCTTATGAAGGACTGTCATCCACCTACATTCCCTTTGAAATACGGTAATCCACCTACATTCCCTATGAAGGACTGTCATCCACCCACATTCCCTTTGAAGTACTGTAATCCACCTACATTCCCTATGAAGGACTGTAATCCACCTACATTCCCTTTGAAGGACTGTAATCCACCTACATTCCCTTTGAAGTACTGCAATCCACCTACATACCCTTTGAAGGACTGTAATCCATCTACATTCCATTTGAAGGACTGTCATCCACCTACATTCCCTATGAAGGACTGTAATCCACCTACATTCCATTTGAAGGACTGTCATCCACCTACATTCCCTTTTAAAGACTGTAATCCACCTACATTCCCTTTGAAGGACTGTCATCCATCTACATTCCCTTTGAAGGACTGTCATCCACCTACATTCCCTTTTAAAGACTGTAATCCACCTACATTCCCTTTGAAGGACTGTCATCCATCTACATTCCCTTTGAAGGACTGTAATCCAACTACATTCCCTTTGAAGGACTGTCATCCACCTACATTCCCTTTGAAGGACTGTCATCCACCTACATTCCCTTTGAAGGACTGTCATCCACCTACATTCCCTTTGAAGTACGGTAATCCAACTACATTCCCTTTGAAGTACGGTAATCCACCTATATTCCCTTTGAAGGACTGTAATCTGCCTACATTCCCTTTGAAGGACTGTAATCCACCTACATTCCCTTTAAAGCACGAAAATACACCTACACTCCCTATGAAGGACTGCAATCCACCTACATTCCCTTTGAAGGATTGTAATCCACCTATATTCCCTTTGAAGTGCGGTAATCCACCTACATTCCCTAGGAAGGACTGTAATCCACCTAAACTACCTATGAATGACTGTAATCCACCTACATTCCCTTTGAAGTACTGTAATCCACCTACATTCCCTATGAAGGACTGTAATCCACCTACATTCCATTTGAAGTACTGCAATCCACCTACATTCCCTTTGAAAGACTGTAATCCACCTACATTCCATTTGAAGGACTGTCATCCATCTACATTCCCTTTGAAGGACTGTAATCCACCTACATTCCATTTGAAGAACTGTCATCCACCTACATTCCCTTTGAAGGACTGTAATCCACCTACATTCCCTTTGAAGGACTGTCATCTATCTACATACCCTTTGAAGTACGGTAATCCACGTATATTCACTTTGAAGGACTGTAATCTGCCTACATTCCCTTTGAAGGACTGTAATCCACCTACATTCCTTTTGAAGTTCGGTAATCCACCTACATTCCCTTTAAAGCACGGTAATCCACCTACACTCCCTATGAAGGACTGCTATCCACCTACATTCCCTTTGAAGGACTGTAATCCACCTATATTCCCTTTGAAGTGCGGTAATCCACCTACATTCCCTAGGAAGGACTGTAATCCACCTACATTCCCTTTGAAGGACTGTAATCCACCTATGTTCCCTTTGAAGTACTGTAATCCACCTACATTCCCTATGAACGACTGTAATCCACCTACATTCCCTTTGAAGTACTGCAATCCACCTACATTCCTTTTGAAGGACTGTAATCCACCTACATTCCATTTGAAGGACTGTCATCCACCTACATTCCCTATGAAGGACTGTAATCTACCTACATTCCATTTGAAGGACTGTCATCCATCTACATTCCCTTTGAAGGACTGTAATCCACCTACATTCCATTTGAAGAACTGTCATCCACCTACATTCCCTTTGAAGGACTGTAATCCACCTACATTCCCTTTGAAGGACTGTCATCCATCTTCATACCCTTTGAAGTACGGTAAGCCACCTACATTCCCTTTGAAGGACTGTAATCCACCTATATTCCCTTTGAAGGACTATAATCCACCTACATTCCCTTTGAAGGACTGTAATCCACCAACATTCCATTTGAAGTATGGTAATCCACCTACATTCCCTTTGAAGGACTGTAAACCACCTATATTCCCTTTGACGTACAGTAATCCACCTACATTCCCTATGAAGGACTTTAATCCACCTACACTCCCTATGAAGGACTGTAATCCACCTACATTCCCTTTGAAGGACTGTAATCCACCTATATTCCCTTTGAAGTACTGTAATCCACCTACATTCCCTATGAAGGACTGTAATCCACCTACATTCCCTTTGAAGGACTGCAATCCACCTACATTCCCTTTGAAGGACTGTAATCCACCTACATTCCTTATGAAGGACTGTCATCCACCTACATTCCCTATGAAGGACTGTCATCCACCTACATTCCCTATGAAGGACTGTAAGCCACCTACATTCACTTTGAAGAACTGTCATCCACCTACATTCCCTTTGAAGGACTGTCATCCACCTACATTCCCTTTGAAGGACTGTAATCAACTTACATTCCTTATGAAGGACTGTCATCCACCTACATTCCCTTTGAAATACGGTAATCCACCTACATTCCCTATGAAGGACTGTCATCCACCCACATTCCCTTTGAAGTACTGTAATCCACCTACATTCCCTATGAAGGACTGTAATCCACCTACATTCCCTTTGAAGGACTGTAATCCACCTACATTCCCTTTGAAGGACTGTCATCCATCTTCATACCCTTTGAAGTACGGTAAGCCACCTACATTCCCTTTGAAGGACTGTAATCCACCTATATTCCCTTTGAAGGACTATAATCCACCTACATTCCCTTTGAAGGACTGTAATCCACCAACATTCCATTTGAAGTATGGTAATCCACCTACATTCCCTTTGAAGGACTGTAATCCACCTATATTCCCTTTGACGTACAGTAATCCACCTACATTCCCTATGAAGGACTGTAATCCACCTACACTCCCTATGAAGGACTGTAATCCACCTACATTCCCTTTGAAGGACTGTAATCCACCTATATTCCCTTTGAAGTACTGTAATCCACCTACATTCCCTATGAAGGACTGTAATCCACCTACATTCCCTTTGAAGGACTGCAATACACCTACATTCCCTTTGAATGACTGTAATCCACCTACATTCCCTATGAAGGACTGTCATCCACCTACTTTCCCTATGAAGGACTGTCATCCACCTACATTCCCTATGAAGGACTGTAAGCCACCTACATTCACTTTGAAGAACGGTCATCCACCTACATTCCCTTTGAAGGACTGTCATCCACCTACATTCCCTTTGAAGGACTGTAATCAACTTACATTCCTTATGAAGGACTTTCATCCACCTACATTCCCTTTGAAATACGGTAATCCACCTACATTCCCTATGAAGGACTGTCATCCACCCACATTCCCTTTGAAGTACTGTAATCCACCTACATTCCCTATGAAGGACTGTAATCCACCTACATTCCCTTTGAAGGACTGTCATCCACCCACATTCACTTTGAAGGACTGTTATCCACCTACATTCCCTTTGAAGTACCTTAATCCACCTACATTCCCTTTGAAGTACGGTAATCCACCTATATTCCCTTTGAAGGACTGTAATCTACCTACATTCCCTTTGAAGTACGGTAATCCACCTACATTCCCTTTGAAGCACAGTAATCCACCTACACTCCCTATGAAGGACTATAATCCACCTACATTCCCTTTGAAGCACGGTAATCCACTTACATTCCCTATGAAGGACTGTAATGCACCTACATTCCCTTTGAAGCACTGTAATCCACCTATATTCCCTTTGAAGTAAGGTAATCCACCTACATTCTCTATGAAGGACTGTAATCCACCTACAATCCCTATGAAGGACTATAATCCACCTACATTCCCTTTGAAGGACTGTAATCCACCTATATTCCCTTTGAAGTACTGTAATCCACCTACATTCCCTATGAAGGACTGTAATCCACCTACATTCCCTTTGAAGTACTGCAATCCACCTACATTCCCTTTGAAGGACTGTAATCCACCTACATTCCATTTGAAGGACTGTCATCCACCTACATTCCCTATTGTGACGAACAGCCCACCGCCGTTCGTCTACTTACGGGCGATACTAACGGGGGTCCCGCTGCCACCAAAACGCGACGGACAGCGGACCCTGTGTCACCACTATGTCACAATCCCACCACTTACACGGGTGTATCAGCGGACGGAGGGACGTGACACAATGCCGGCACACAGCTATCACAGGCACCGTTGGGGCTTATCTTAGTTATCCCACCACCGGCACCATGTGACAAAAATATCCAGCAAGCTAATCTCGCTCTACAATTTGCCGCAGGGGGAGTTTAATTTGGATGCCCCACCACTGCTATCAATCTTCCAAGTACTGCGGGGATTTATGTATATCCCACTTTCTCAGTTCCACTTTGGAACTCACAGCTCTCCGGCGCCCCCCTTACCCTCAGGTCAGTCAGGGAACTGCACCTAGGATAATTGGTCGCCGGACGGGCTGCCTGTTGTGAACCGGCAATTAGGCTTCTGCAGTAAGGGAATTATCAATGCTGTGGCTGCAGACCCTTATTCAGCAATATAAGACCCTTCTGTACTGCCAGCAAGCCGTAATAGCCGTACACAACGCGCTGCCACCAGTCACGGTTACTTAATTCACAGTGTTAAATTAAGAGGGTCCGTGGCAAACCCTTTGAATTAGTAGCGATTATCTATCAAAGGCGTATGGTTCGAGTCTTAGAGCATGGAGACAGATCTAAATAATTATTTCATTTATTTTCCGAAAGAGGACAGTGATTACAGATAAAAGTTGCTATAAAATTGAGACATAAAATATGTACAGTACAGGTATAAAATAAAAGTGGAGAAAACAAAGAGATTACACTCACAGTTCCATATTGTTCCTTAGGCAGACCATGCGGCTAAGGTGGGTGGAGGCGGAGCTGCACTTCTCCGCTCATCTGGATCTTTCTAGCACGACGACTTGAGCTGTTCTGAGCTGGTTCTGCCAGGGAATGCCTTATAGACTTTCCTATGTGACATCACAGAGAGGTGCATTCTGGGTTGATCCCACCTCTCTTATCCAAGTTATGTTTTGGCTACAAAACTTAGATTAGCTATAACTTTATGGGAGAAGCTGGTATGGACTCATCAGTGGTATCATGTTTCCCAGCGTAATGAGCCCATCAAGAAAACATCAAACATCTATGCGATATGACCGTCCATTTGGGCGCAAATCATATCTCAGGTTCTGGACATCCGAGAGTTTTGCAACAGGCACCACAGCGAAGCTGGGTCTGCTCGGATCGCAGAAATATGATTTTTATATTTCTGCTGGGTATGGTTTTCGCGGGACAATCCCTTATTGTTTTATTCAAACTCCTGGTTTCAAACAAAGAGTTTAGTTCCCGCACTTTTTTTCTCTTTCAGCTGAGAGAAGCCAAATGGTGTGAGGAAGATGGTCTAGCTAATTAACATTCCTGCTCTTCCAGAGGAAGTGGCAGGGTTGATAAAACCTGGGGGGAAAGAATTCCTACTACTGACAGTTTACAATGTCCTAGGATGGAGGATTTGTTAGCACATTGCAACAGAAAACATATCTTCGGGCATTGTACATCACACCTCCCCCCTTAAGAGGGCGCTAAGGAGGCATTACCTCTCGGTAATCTGCCATGCGCACCTCAGCGGGTTCGCCCCGGCGGGACAACCCATCGGCATTGCCGTTTTCACTGCCCTTCCTGTGTTTTACAGTAAAATCGTACTGTTGAAGGGCAAGGCTCCAGCGGAGCAATCTTCCATTGGTTCCGGACACTGTGTGCAACCAGCTCAGAGGGTTGTGGTCGGTTACCACCGTGAAGGCGCGCCCGTACAGGTAGGGCTGCAAACGTTGCAGTGCCCACACCATGGCCAGACACTCCTTCTCGATGGTCGAGTATGCCACTTCCCTCGGCAGAAGTTTCCGGCTCAGGTACAACACGGGGTGCTCTTGGTTCCCCGAGTCGACCTGGCTAAGCACAGCACCGAGGCCAAACTCGCTGGCGTCGGTCTGTACCAGAAACGGGCGACTGCTGTCGACTGCTCTCAACACTGGAGAGTTGCACAGGGCTGCTTTCAAAGCTTGGAAAGCCGCCTCACAGTCATCTGTCCAGTTGACTGTTTGGGGTAGCCTCTGCTTGGTGAGGTCAGTCAAGGGTTTGGCAAGGGCGCTATAGTCCTGTACGAACCGCCTATAGTACCCTGCAGTGCCCAAGAAGGACTTCACCTGTTTCTTGGTCCTGGGGGTGGGCCAGGAGACGATTGCGTCCACTTTTCCTGGCTCCGGACTCATGGAACCCCCGCCTACCCGGTGCCCCAGGTAGTGGACCTTGCGCATGCCTATCTGGCACTTCCCCGGCTTGATGGTCAGGCCTGCCTGGTGAAGACGCTTGAGCACCTCCTGGAGGTGCTGAAGGTGTTCCTCCCAGGTGGAACTGAAGACGGCAATATCGTCTAAGTACGCCACGGCGTACTCCTCCAGTCCCCGAAGCAGGTGGTTGACCATCCGCTGGAAAGTGGCAGGGGCATTCTTCATGCCGAAGGGCATGACCGTGGACTCGTACAGTCCAAAGGGGGTGATAAAGGCGGATTTCTCCTGCGCCTCAGGGCTCAGGGGAATCTGCCAGTATCCCCGACTCAAATCCATGATGGATATGTAGTTGGCGTTTGTCAACCGCTCGAGCAGATCCTCGATGCGCGGCATTGGGTGGGCATCAGAGGTTGTGATGGCGTTGAGCCCCCTGTAGTCCACGCAGAACCGGGTGGTTCGATCCTTTTTAGGAACGAGGACTACAGGTGAAGCCCACGCACCTTTTGACCGTCGAATCACTCCCAGCCTTAACATCTCATCGACCTCTCGGCGCATGACTTGTTGCACCGTTTCAGAGATCCGATAAGGTGTTCGCCGTAATGGGGCATGATTCCCGGTGTCCACCTCATGAACCGCTAACTCCGTCCTCCCAGGACGGTTGGTGAACACGGGCCGGAAGAGTTCCAGGGTGGCCATCAACTGCAACCGCTGGGACACGGTGAGCGAACCACTTATCTCCATGTCCTCAATGGACCCATTGGCCTTGGCCTGGGCCAGCATGTCCAGGAGGGAATCTTCCTCCCCATCCTCTGGCAGATTGCAGACCGGTAGGACGCAAGCTTCACGTTCGTAGTGCGCCTTCAGCATGTTGACGTGAAAGGCCTTGCGCCTACCCCGAGCATGGTCAAGCGTGACCACGTAGGTGACCGGGTTGAGCTGTTGGTGGACGACGTACGGGCCTTCCCAGGCTGCCTGAAGCTTATCCGTTGGTACAGGGACCAGCGCCCACACCTTTTGACCCACCTGGTAGGTCCGCTCCCGGGCGTTCTGGTCGTACCAGTGCTTCTGGTCAGCCTGAGCCTGCGTCATGTTGTCATGCACCAACTGCGTCAAGGTCTGCATCTTGTCACGGAAGCGCATGACATAATCCACGATGGACACTTCTGTGGGGTTTGGCTCATCTTCCCAGGATTCTCTTATCAACCCAAGGGGTCCCCGGACTCGCCTGCCATACAGGAGCTCGAAGGGGGAGAACCCGGTCGAGGCCTGCGGAACTTCTCTGTAAGCGAACAGCAGGTGTGGGAGGTACCGCTCCCAGTCGCGCCCTTGGGTCTCAACCAGTATGCGGAGCATCTGTTTGAGGGTACCGTTGAAACGTTCACACAAACCATTAGTCTGTGGGTGATACGGACTCGATACCAGCTGCGTCACCTGCATTTTCTCACAGAGAGCCTCCATTAGGCGAGACATGAATTGGGGCCCTTGATCGGTAAGCATCTCCCTGGGAAATCCTACTCTTGAAAAGATGGTCACCAGTGCGTCAGCCACCTTATCTGCCCTGGTTGAAGACAGAGCTACTGCCTCTGGGTACCGGGTAGCGTAGTCTACCACGGTGAGAATGTATCGCTTTCCGGAGCTGCTGGGGACGGACAGCGGTCCTACAATGTCCACCGCGATTCTCTGGAAAGGCTCCTCTATCACCGGCAAAGGAATAAGGGTAGCCTTAAGAGCAGGCCCCGCCTTACCCACTTTTTGACAGGTGGCACAGGAGCGGCAGTAGTGTGTTACATCTGTCCCCATCTTGGGCCAATAGAAGTGTTGAGACAGCCGTGCCTTTGTTTTGCTGATCCCCAAGTGTCCAGCGAGTGGAATCTCATGGGCAATCCGCAACAACTCAGTTCTGAACTGATAGGGGACGACCAGCTGTCTTTCCCTCAACCACTCCTTTTTAGGATCTCCGGGTACTGTCTCCCGGTACAACCTTCCTCGTTCCCAGAACACCCTCTCCTTATCAGACTTGGAGGTGGGCGTCTCGGCGAGACCTCTCAATTTCTCCAGGCTGGCATCTGAGTGCAGAGCAGCCTGGAACTCCATGCTGGAGGCTGCCAGAAGTGACGTCAGGGTCCCCTCTTTACTGGGACCCTCTGGAACCGGCTCTGGGTTCACCTCTGGTTCAGTCTCTCCTGTAGCAGCAGAGGGTCCAGAAGACAGTGCGTTACCTGCGATCTGGGCACTCTGACTGCGTGTGACAGCTGCTATGTATGCTGTCTCCCTGGGGATTTCTTCAGACCCACCAGCTGGTGCTGCCCTGGGCTCTACCTCCCCATCCACCCCCAACACTTTAGGAGCAGTGCTACTTATGGGCCAGTTACCTTCCTCGGTGGCACTGGTCAGCTGCATGGCATTACCTTCCTCATGGTCCCCATGCACCCCCCCATTCTCTTGAGCACCGTTGCTTGCTCCTGCCAGGGGTTCCTCAGCCGTCTCACTCCGCAGAGTGACGGGGCTGAGCACCTCGGTACCTGTGGACACATCTACCGTTTCAAAGAAAGGGTTAACGGGTTCAGTCGGCACAGATACATCAACATCATCATTCCTAGGAAAAGAATGGTTATCAGTTTGCTTTGGTACATTCACATCAGCATCAGCATCATACCTTGGGAAAGAATGGTTGTTAGTTGCATCATTACTCATCAAGGCATTAGCAGGTAACACATTCAGTTTCCCATCATCAACATCATCAGGGTTAACGTTACCCTTATTATCAGTTTGGGGAAGGGTGTCAGGGACATAGTATGCAACCATCCTCCCCAAGTCAGTCCCCAATAAAACATCAGTGGGCAGGTTTTCAGACACTCCCACCTCCCTCAACCCGCTCCCGGCACCCCAGTCAAGAAAAACTCGTGCCACTGGCAAGGGACAACGGGTGCCTCCAATCCCGGTGACAGTCAGGGTTTTCCCCTCAACAAACTCTTCAGGGGCCGCCAGTCCAGGACGGATGAGGGTTCGTTCAGCCCCGGTGTCCTTGAGGCCTGTAGCAAGACGGGCCCCCACCTGAACAGGTTGAACGTTGTCGTCAGCCCTCCCAACCACACCTCCCACCAAAAGAACAGAGGCGTTGGGCCCGGGGGCCTTGGCTGGGGGGTTCTTCGGCCTATTCGGACAGGTGTAAAAGAAGTGACCAGGCCGCTGGCAGTGGTGACACAGGCGACTGTCAGTAGCCGGCCTGCTGTTGGCAACAGGGACTGGGCCTCCGGAGGGACGGCTAGCTGGGGCATTGGGGTTGGTTGCTGGCTTACCCCCTTTCCAGCTGGTGGCGACTGGCCTCCGCGTCTCGGGCTTCCGGTTGGCCTCGTGGTTGTCGGCGATCTGCGCCGCTTTGTCCGCGTTCGTTGGTTCGCGGTCCAGGATGAACTGTCGGACCTCAGCTGGGCAGAGATGCAGGAACTGGTCTTTGATCATCAGGTCCCGTAGCTGCTCAAAGGTTTCAACGGACAGTCCATGGATCCACTGGTCAAAGTGGGTCCTGAGTCCTTGCACCACATCACTGTAGCTATCGTGTGGGCCACGTTGGAGGTGTCGGAACTTCTTTCGGTATACCTCAGGTGTCAGCCGGTATTTGGCGATCAGCGCCTGCTTTATGGCGTCATAGTCGTCATCGGCTTCTGGCGGAAGAGAAGCAAATGCCTCCAGGGCTTTGCCTTTTAGCCCTGGGGTCAAGTACCTTGCCCATTGGTCTCTAGGCAGCTGGTACTGTCTGCAGGCTTTCTCAAAGGCTCGCAGAAATGTGTCCAAGTCCCCATCCTTTTCCATCACGGGAAAATGCTCTGGCCGGGGTTTAGGAGTCTGGACGCTGCTGGGCTCACTGCTTCGGGCTGTGGGGGCATTCCCACCCCGCTGGAGTACCTCCAGTTCATGGGCCCTCTGCGCCTCCCTCTCGGCTCGCTGCTCTGCTCTCTCAGCCTCCGCTCGGCGCTCAGCTCTCTCAGCCTGGGCTTGACGCTCGGCTTGGGCCTCCTGCCGATATTGCTGGATCAGCCTCACCCGCCCATCACTGTCTTCGGCGGGGAGTGCGTCCAAGGCCATTTGCAGATAGGGGTCCACCCCGTCCTGGTTGAATGTAGGGCCAGCGCTCAGGAGTGGAGCCTCTGCTGCAGCCCCATTGCCACTTGGGCCAACTTCTGCGCTCGCTGGATTCTGGTCGTTGTCCAGCTGCACTAGAGCCGCGATCATTTGAGCTCTGTTTTTGTTCGTGGCGTCAAGGCCTTGGTACGTGCATAACCCAGCAAGAACTTCCTTTGTCTGCCGGTTGTACCAAGGTTCTCCTTTTGCCGCCATGGTTGCCAAATAAAAGATAGAAAAAGAAAAACGAAGAAATGGGAGGGAATACTTGTATGTACACACAAATGTCTCAGAACTAGTAACCACTGAGTCTGTTCTCCAAAACCTATGATGCAGGATTCCCGCAGGAACCGTGCAGGTTTTTAGTGAGAGGAATGATTGCTCAAACCAAATCACTAATGCTCTAGGATTATCCCACCGCTCTGCCCATTAATATGTGACGAACAGCCCACCGCCGTTCGTCTACTTACGGGCGATACTAACGGGGGTCCCGCTGCCACCAAAACGCGACGGACAGCGGACCCTGTGTCACCACTATGTCACAATCCCACCACTGACACGGGTGTATCAGCGGACGGAGGGACGTGACACAATGCCGGCACACAGCTATCACAGGCACCGTTGGGGCTTATCTTAGTTATCCCACCACCGGCACCATGTGACAAAAATATCCAGCAAGCTAATCTCGCTCTACAATTTGCCGCAGGGGGAGTTTAATTTGGATGCCCCACCACTGCTATCAATCTTCCAAGTACTGCGGGGATTTATGTATATCCCACTTTCTCAGTTCCACTTTGGAACTCACAGCTCTCCGGCGCCCCCCTTACCCTCAGGTCAGTCAGGGAACTGCACCTAGGATAATTGGTCGCCGGACGGGCTGCCTGTTGTGAACCGGCAATTAGGCTTCTGCAGTAAGGGAATTATCAATGCTGTGGCTGCAGACCCTTATTCAGCAATATAAGACCCTTCTGTACTGCCAGCAAGCCGTAATAGCCGTACACAACGCGCTGCCACCAGTCACGGTTACTTAATTCACAGTGTTAAATTAAGAGGGTCCGTGGCAAACCCTTTGAATTAGTAGCGATTATCTATCAAAGGCGTATAGTTCGAGTCTTAGAGCATGGAGACAGATCTAAATAATTATTTCATTTATTTTCCGAAAGAGGACAGTGATTACATATAAAAGTTGCTATAAAATTGAGACATAAAATATGTACAGTACAGGTATAAAATAAAAGTGGAGAAAACAAAGAGATTACACTCACAGTTCCATATTGTTCCTTAGGCAGACCATGCGGCTAAGGTGGGTGGAGGCGGAGCTGCACTTCTCCGCTCATCTGGATCTTTCTAGCACGACGACTTGAGCTGTTCTGAGCTGGTTCTGCCAGGGAATGCCTTATAGACTTTCCTATGTGACATCACAGAGAGGTGCATTCTGGGTTGATCCCACCTCTCTTATCCAAGTTATGTTTTGGCTACAAAACTTAGATTAGCTATAACTTTATGGGAGAAGCTGGTATGGACTCATCAGTGGTATCATGTTTCCCAGCGTAATGAGCCCATCAAGAAAACATCAAACATCTATGCGATATGACCGTCCATTTGGGCGCAAATCATATCTCAGGTTCTGGACATCCGAGAGTTTTGCAACAGGCACCACAGCGAAGCTGGGTCTGCTCGGATCGCAGAAATATGATTTTTATATTTCTGCTGGGTATGGTTTTCGCGGGACAATCCCTTATTGTTTTATTCAAACTCCTGGTTTCAAACAAAGAGTTTAGTTCCCGCACTTTTTTTCTCTTTCAGCTGAGAGAAGCCAAATGGTGTGAGGAAGATGGTCTAGCTAATTAACATTCCTGCTCTTCCAGAGGAAGTGGCAGGGTTGATAAAACCTGGGGGGAAAGAATTCCTACTACTGACAGTTTACAATGTCCTAGGATGGAGGATTTGTTAGCACATTGCAACAGAAAACATATCTTCGGGCATTGTACATCACACCTATGAAGGACTGTAATCCACCTACATTCCCTTTGAAGGACTGTCATCCACCTACATTCCCTTTGAAGGACTGTAATCCACCTACATTCCATTTGAAGAACTGTCATCCACCTACATTCCCTTTGAAGGACTGTAATCCACCTACATTCCCTTTGAAGGACTGTCATCCATCTACATACCCTTTGAAGTACGGTAATCCACCTATATTCCCTTTGAAGGATTGTAATCTGCCTACATTCCCTTTGAAGGACTGTAATCCACCTACATTCCCTTTGAAGTTCGGTAATCCACCTGCATTCCCTTTAAAGCACCGTAATCCACCTACACTCCCTATGAAGGACTGCAATCCACCTACATTCCCTTTGAAGGACTGTAATCCACCTACATTCCCTATGAAGGACTGTAATCCACCTACATTCCATTTGAAGGACTGTGATCCACCTACATTCCCTTTAAAGGACTGTAATCCACCTACATTCCCTTTAAAGGACTGTCATCCACCTACATTCCCTTTGAAAGACTGTAATCCACCTACATTCCCTTTGAAGGACTGTCATCCATCTACATTCCCTTTGAAGGACTGTAATCCACCAACATTCCATTTGAAGTATGGTAATCCACCTACATTCCCTTTGAAGGACTGCAATCCACCTATATTCCCTTTGACGTACAGTAATCCACCTACATTCCCTATGAAGGACTGTAATCCACCTACACTCCCTATGAAGGACTGTAATCCACCTACATTCCCTTTGAAGGACTGTAATCCACCTATATTCCCTTTGAAGTACTGTAATCCACCTACATTCCCTATGAAGGACTGTAATCCACCTACATTCCCTTTGAAGGACTGCAATCCACCTACATTCTTTTTGAAGGACTATAATCCACCTACATTCCCTATGAAGGACTGTCATCCACCTACATTCCCTATGAAGGACTGTCATCCACCTACATTCCCTATGAAGGACTGTAAGCCACCTACATACATTCACTTTGAAGAACTGTCATCCACCTACATTCCCTTTGAAGGACTGTCATCCACCTACATTCCATTTGAAGGACTGTCATCCACCTACATTCCCTTTGAAAGACTGTAATCCACCTACATTCCCTTTGAAGGACTGTCATCCATCTACATTCCCTTTGAAGGACTGTAATCCAACTACATTCCCTTTGAAGGACTGTCATCCACCTACATTCCCTTTGAAGGACTGTCATCCACCTACATTCCCTTTGAAGGACTGTGATCCACCTACATTCCCTTTGAAGGACTGTCATCCACCTATTTTCCCTTTGAAGTGCGGTAATCCACCTACATTCCCTAGGAAGGACTGTCATCCACCTACATTCCCTAAGAAGGACTGTCATCCACCTACATTCCCTATGAAGGACTGTCATCCACCTACATTACCTATGAAGGACTGTAAGCCACCTACATTCCCTTTGAAGTACTGCAATCCACCTTCATTCCCTTTGAAGGACTGTAATCCATCTACATTCCACTTGAAGGACTGTCATCCACCTACATTCCCAATGAAGGACTGTAATCCACCTACATTCCATTTGTAGGACTGTCATCCACCTACATTCCCTTTGAAAGACTGTAATCCACCTACATTCCCTTTGAAGGACTGTCATCCATCTACATTCCCTTTGAAGGACTGTAATCCAACTACATTCCCTTTGAAGGACTGTCATCCACCTACATTCCCTTTGAAGGACTGTCATCCACCTACATTCCCTTTGAAGGACTGTCATCCACCTACATTCCCTTTGAAGTACGGTAATCCAACTACATTCCCTTTGAAGTACGGTAATCCACCTATATTCCCTTTGAAGGACTGTAATCTGCCTACATTCCCTTTGAAGGACTCTAATCCACCTACATTCCCTTTAAAGCACGGTAATTCACCTACACTCCCTATGAAGGACTGCAATCCACCTACATTCCCTTTGAAGGATTGTAATCCACCTATATTCCCTTTGAAGTGCGGTAATCCACCTACATTCCCTAGGAAGGACTGTAATCCACCTAAACTACCTATGAATGACTGTAATCCACCTACATTCCCTTTGAAGGACTGTAATCCACCTATATTCCCTTTGAAGGACTGTAATCCACCTGCATTCCCTATGAGGGACTGTAATCCACCTACATTCCATTTGAAGGACTGTCATCCATCTACATTCCCTTTGAAGGACTGTAATCCACCTACATTCCATTTGAAGGACTGTCATCCACCTACATTCCCTATGAGGGACTGTAATCCACCTACATTCCATTTGAAGGACTGTCATCCATCTACATTCCCTTTGAAGGACTGTAATCCACCTACATTCCATTTGAAGAACTGTCATCCACCTACATTCCCTTTGAAGGACTGTAATCCACCTACATTCCCTTTGAAGGACTGTCATCTATCTACATACCCTTTGAAGTACGGTAATCCACGTATATTCACTTTGAAGGACTGTAATCTGCCTACATTCCCTTTGAAGGACTGTAATCCACCTACATTCCCTTTGAAGTTCGGTAATCCACCTACATTCCCTTTAAAGCACGGTAATCCACCTACACTCCCTATGAAGGACTGCAATCCACCTACATTCCCTTTGAAGGACTGTAATCCACCTATATTCCCTTTGAAGTGCGGTAATCCACCTACATTCCCTAGGAAGGACGGTAATCCACCTACATTCCCTTTGAAGGACTGTAATCCACCTATATTCCCTTTGAAGTACTGTAATCCACCTACATTCCCTATGAAGGACTGTAATCCACCTACATTCCCTTTGAAGTACTGCAATCCACCTACATTCCTTTTGAAGGACTATAATCCACCTACATTCCATTTGAAGGACTGTCATCCACCTACATTCCATATGAAGGACTGTAATCCACCTACATTCCATTTGAAGGACTGTCATCCATCTACATTCCCTTTGAAGGACTGTAATCCACCTACATTCCATTTGAAGAACTGTCATCCACCTACATTCCCTTTGAAGGACTGGAATCCACCTACACTCCCTTTGAAGGACTGTCATCCATCTTCATACCCTTTGAAGTACGGTAAGCCACCTACATTCCCTTTGAAGGACTGTAATCCACCTATATTCCCTTTGAAGGACTATAATCCACCTACATTCCCTTTGAAGGACTGTAATCCACCAACATTCCATTTGAAGTATGGTAATCCACCTACATTCCCTTTGAAGGACTGTAATCCACCTATATTCCCTTTGACGTACAGTAATCCACCTACATTCCCTATGAAGGACTGTAATCCACCTACACTCCCTATGAAGGACTGTAATCCACCTACATTCCCTTTGAAGGACTGTAATCCACCTATATTCCCTTTGAAGTACTGTAATCCACCTACATTCCCTATGAAGGACTGTAATCCACCTACATTCCCTTTGAAGGACTGCAATCCACCTACATTCCCTTTGAAGGACTGTAATCCACCTACATTCCCTATGAAGGACTGTCATCCACCTACATTCCCTATGAAGGACTGTCATCCACCTACATTCCCTATGAAGGACTGTAAGCCACCTACATTCACTTTGAAGAACTGTCATCCACCTACATTCCCTTTGAAGGACTGTCATCCACCTACATTCCCTTTGAAGGACTGTAATCAACTTACATTCCCTATGAAGGACTGTCATCCACCTACATTCCCTTTGAAATACGGTAATCCACCTACATTCCCTATGAAGGACTGTCATCCACCCATATTCCCTTTGAAGTACTGTAATCCACCTACATTCCCTATGAAGGACTGTAATCCACCTACATTCCCTTTGAAGGACTGTCATCCACCCACATTCCCTTTGAAGGACTGTCATCCACCTACATTCCCTTTGAAGTACCTTAATCCACCTACATTCCCTTTGAAGTACGGTAATCCACCTATATTCCCTTTGAAGGACTGTAATCTACCTACATTCCCTTTGAAGGACTGTAATCCACCTACATTCCCTTTGAAGTACGGTAATCCACCTACATTCCCTTTGAAGCACAGTAATCCACCTACACTCCCTATGAAGGACTATAATCCACCTGCATTCCCTTTGAAGGACTGTAATCCACCTATATTCCCTTTGAAGTACTGTAATCCACCTACATTCCCTATGAAGGACTGTAATCCACCTACATTCCCTTTGAAGTACTGCAATCCACCTACATTCCCTTTGAAGGACTGTAATCCACCTACATTCCATTTGAAGGACTGTCATCCACCTACATTCCCTATGAAGGACTGTAATCCACCTACATTCCCTTTGAAGGACTGTCATCCACCTACATTCCCTTTGAAGGACTGTAATCCACCTAAATTCTTTTGAAGAACTGTCATCCACCTACATTCCCTTTGAAGGACTGTAATTCACCTACATTCCCTTTGAAGGACTGTCATCCATCTACATACCCTTTGAAGTATGGTAATCCACCTATATTCCCTTTGAAGGATTATAATCTGCCTACATTTCCTTTGAAGGACTGTAATCCACCTACATTCCCTTTGAAGTTCGGTAATCCACCTACATTCCCTTTAAAGCACGGTAATCCACCTTCACTCCCTATGAAGGACTGCAATCCACCTACATTCCCTTTGAAGGACTGTAATCCACCTATATTCCCTTTGAAGTGCGGTAATCCACCTACATTCCTTAGGAAGGACTGTAATCCACCTACACTACCTATGAATGACTGCAATCCACCTATATTCCCTTTGAAGGACTGTAATCCACCTACATTCCATTTGAAGGACTGTCATCCACCTACATTCCCTATGAAGGACTGTAATCCCCCTACATTCCCTTTGAAGGACTGTCATCCACCTACATTCCCTTTGAAGGACTGTAATCCACCTACATTCCATTTGAAGAACTGTCATCCACCTACATTCCCTTTGAAGGACTGTAATCCACCTACATTCCCTTTGAAGTACTGTCATCCATCTACATACCCTTTGAAGTACGGTAATCCACCTATATTCCCTTTGAAGGATTGTAATCTGCCTACATTCCCTTTGAAGGACTGTAATCCACCTACATTCCCTTTGAAGTTCGGTAATCCACCTACATTCCCTTTAAAGCACGGTAATCCACCTACACTCCCTATGAAGGACTGCAATCCACCTACATTCCCTTTGAAGGACTGTAATCCACCTATATTCCCTTTGAAGTGCGGTAATCCACCTACATTCCCTAGGAAGGACTGTAATCCACCTACACTACCTATGAATGACTGTAATCCACCTACATTCCCTTTGAAGGACTGTAATCCACCTATATTCCCTTTGAAGTACTGTAATCCACCTACATTCCCTATGAAGGACTGTAATCCACCTACATTCCCTTTGAAGTACTGCAATCCACCTACATTCCTTTTGAAGGACTGTAATCCACCTACATTCCATTTGAAGGACTGTCATCCACCTACATTCCCTATGAAGGACTGTAATCCACCTACATTCCATTTGAAGGATTGTCATCCACCTACATTCCCTTTGAAGGACTGTAATCCACCTACATTCCATTTGAAGAACTGTCATCCACCTACATTCCCTTTGAAGTACTGTAATCCACCTACATTCCCTTTGAAGGACTGTCATCCATCTACATACCCTTTGAAGTACGGTAAGCCACCTACATTCTCTTTGAAGGACTGTAATCCACCTATATTCCCTTTGAAGGACTATAATCCACCTACATTCCCTTTCAAGGACTGTAATCCACCAACATTCCATTTGAAGTATGGTAATCCACCTACATTCCCTCTGAACGACTGTAATCCACCTACATTCCCATTGAAGGACTGTAATCCACATATATTCCCTTTGAAGTACGGTAATCCACCTACATTCCCTATGAAGGACTGTAATCCACCTACACTCCCTATGAAGGACTGTAATCCACCTACATTCCCTTTGAAGGACTGTAATCCACCTATATTCCCTTTGAAGTACTGTAATCCACCTACATTCCCTATGACGGACTGTAATCCACCTACATTCCCTTTGAAGGACTGCAATCCACCTACATTCCCTTTGAAGGACTGTAATCCACCTACATTCCCTATGAAGGACTGTCATCCACCTACATTCCCTATGAAGGACTGTCATCCACCTACATTCCCTATGAAGGACTGTAAGCCACCTACATTCACTTTGAAGAACTGTCATCCATCTACATTCCCTTTGAAGGACTGTCATCCACCTACATTCCCTTTGAAGGACTGTAATCAACTTACATTCCCTATGAAGGACTGTCATCCACCTACATTCCCTTTGAAGTACGGTAATCCACCTACATTCCCTATGAAGGACTGTCATCCACCCACATTCCCTTTGAAGAACTGTAATCCACCTACATTCCCTATGAAGGACTGTAATCCACCTACATTCCCTTTGAAGGACTGTGATCTACCTACATTCCCTTTGAAGGACTGTAATCTACCTACATTCCCTTTGAAGTACGGTAATCCACCTACGTTCCCTTTGAAGCACGGTAATCCACCTACAATCCCTATGAAGGACTATAATCCACCTACATTCCCTTTGAAGGACTGTAATCCACCTATATTCCCTTTGAAGTACTGTAATCCACCTACATTCCCTATGAAGGACTTTAATCCACCTACATTCCCTTTGAAGTACTGCAATCCACCTACATTCCCTTTGAAGGTCTGTAATCCACCTACATTCCCTATGAAGGACTGTCATCCACCTATATTCCCTATGAAGGACTGTCATCCACCTACATTCCCTATGAAGGACTGTAAGCCACCTACATTCACTTTGAAGAACTGTCATCCACCTACATTCCCTTTGAAGTACGGTAATCCACCTACATTCCCTATGAAGGACTGTAATCCACCTACATTCCCTATGAAGGACTGTCATCCACCCACATTCCCTTTGAAGGACTGTAATCAACTTACATTCCCTATGAAGGACTGTCATCCACCTACATTCCCTTTGAAGTACGGTAATCCACCTACATTCCCTATGAAGGACTGTCATCCACCCACATTCCCTTTGAAGTACTGTAATCCACCTGCATTCCCTTTGAAGTACGGTAGTCCACCTATATTCCCTTTGAAGGACTGTAATCTACCTACATTCCCTTTGAAGTACGGTAATCCACCTACATTCCCTTTGAAGTACGGTAGTCCACCTATATTCCCTTTGAAGGACTGTAATCTACCTACATTCCCTTTGAAGGACTGTAATCCACCTACATTCCCTTTGAAGTACGGTAATCCACCTACATTCCCTTTGAAGCACGGTAATCCACCTACACTCCCTAAGAAGGACTGTAATCCACCTACATTCCCTTTGAAGCATGGCAATCCACCTACATTCCCTATGAAGGACTGTAATCCACCTACATTCCCTTTGAAGGACTGTAATCTACCTACATTCCCTTTGAAGGACTGTAGTCCAACTACATTCCCTTTGAGGTATGGTAATCCACCTACATTCCTTTTGAAGCATGGTAATCCACCTACACTCCCTATGAAGGACTGTAATCCACCTACATTCCCTAAGAAGGACTGTAATCCACCTACATTCCCTTTGAAGCATGGCAATCCACCTACATTCCCTATGAAGGACTGTAATCCACCTACATTCCCTTTGAAGGACTGTAATCTACCTACATTCCCTTTGAAGGACTGTAGTCCAACTACATTCCCTTTGAAGTATGGTAATCCACCTACATTCCTTTTGAAGCATGGTAATCCACCTACACTCCCTATGAAGGACTGTAATCCACCTACATTCCCTTTGAAGCATGCTATTCCACCTACATTCCCTATGAAGGACTGTAATCCACCTACATTCCCTTTGAAGTACGGAAATCCAGCTATATTCCCTATGATGGACTGTAATCCACCTACATTCCCTATGAATGACTGTAATAAGATAAGATAAGATAATCCTTTCATCGTCCCACCATGGGGAATTTCAGAGCATTACAGCAGCAAGGCAGGAACAAGTACAGATACAGATGCATAAAGGCATTACATTGACAGTAGGTAGGTACATAAACGGGGAAAAAAAAAAAAATGTAACCGGACTCCACCTACATTCGCTATGAAGGACTGTAATCCACCTACATTCCCTTTGAATGACTGTCATCCACCTAAATTCCCTATGAAGGACTGTAATCCACCTACATTCCCTATGAAACACACACATAGTTTCCAATGTAGGTTACAGCTCCACAGTGATATGACTTCATCTTCTACTGTGAAGAAATCTCAATGTTTTTCAATGGAAACAAAATATGACATCTGTCACTGCATTTTAAGAAAAGTTGTTCCCTTTCCCCCATCAAGTCTTTTCTATGACTCTTTGACCAATGCTCCATCCTTTTCTCCCTAACAACATGGTTGAATTGGATATTGTAAAGTGTTTTACACCCCTGAATTAGGGGTCATAGACTTTTGGAAAATTTGTTAAATCTCTCAAAATATTTTTCCAAAACCAGAAAGTTTTTCCATTGAGACGCGGCGCTTTGTGGAAGGAACACAAAGATGGCTTGGTTTTAAAAAATAAATTTGTCAAATTGGCAAATATGGATTAAAGGAAATCTGTCAGACGGATTTCATCCACCAAAACTATTTATATTCATATGTAGCCCTTACAAAGATAAGTCCAGCAATACCAATTTGCCGGACAGCCTGTAAGTTGTGCGTCTTCAGGCAAAGGAGCCGTCAGTTAAGGAAAAGGCGGCGGTGCTGGGCGGGGAATAGAATTGGAGTGACAGAGGCTTCAGATCTCCAACTAGCTCTTCAGCCTCATTTGCATATCAATTCATACCTTGATTTCTTGGTAATGGAGGAACGGACTGGTCATGTATTTCTGGTCTTATCTTTGAAAGAGCTATATATGAATAGTAAAAATCCTGCTGACAAATTCCTGTAAAGAGGTTTCCTGACTAACAGATGCCAGATTCAAGCATAACCTATAATTACCACAACAGTATGGACAGGCAATAAAATTCTTAGAATTTCTCATTAATTCAATGCTATGGAAGGAGAAAATTTGACAGATCTTGACTTTTCATCAATCATCTCGATTCTGCAGATCCCAAACATCCAGACATTGTTCTCAGAGCTCCAAAGTCAGCAAATAAGCCACGTGGTTCCTGAAAAGAGCTTTTGAATCCTGGAAATGTCTTGGTCTTTCCATAAACAGGAAAAGAAGTCATCGCTGTCACATTCTTCCAATAATACTGTGATCAGCAGCATACGTAACATAGGCCATAACAATCTGTCAACAGGAGATAAAATTGAAGACTATGATCAGAGAAATGCGCACATTGATGTGGACAGTGAAGATTCCTCTATGATAACAGTGAGCAACCTCATAGGAGTAAAGTAAATTTATGATCCAGGACTTGATGACCTATCCGCATCATTGATTGACCCCCACCAATCAATGTCAGCTTGGTGGAGATCTGACATCCGGCACCCACCACCGATCAGCTGTTTACAGCTCTCACTCCCTTCAGCTAAAAACAGTGTTCCGAACCCAGAAATCTAAGCTCCTTACTCTAGTACACATGTAGCAGCCATTCTCGGGTCATGCAGCAGAGCTTGCATTCACTTCAATAGTGACGCATAATGACTCAAAATTTGGACAGAGTGCCTCATAACGACCTTCTAAAAGTTTAGTGAAAGCGGCTCATATTGACTCTCTAAAAGGATGGACAGAGAGCCAGATAATGGCCCTCTAAAAATTGTTTAAGTGTGATGCATACTGACACTCAGAAAATTTGGAGAAAGCAATGCATAATGGCCCTCAACAAATTTGGAAAGAGCGCCTCATAATGATTCTAAAAATTTGGAGAAAGGGACACATATTGACACTCTGAGAATTTAGAGACAGTGACGCATAAGGACTCTCTAAAATTTTGAAGAGAGCAATGCATAATAACCTTCTAAAAATTTGGAGAGAGCACCTCGTGGTGATCCTGTAAAAATTTGTAGCAAGGGCAGCTTGATGACCCTGCTGATGTGCTGGAGGAGGAGGTGAAGAAAAAGAAGAAACCATGAATTGTAAACTTTTTGGATGAGAAGAGGTGCATGGGAATATATCATAAAAAGGAACATTTGAATTGCCTTTATGATCCGCTGCTGTCATCCAGTGGGGTTGAGAATTCTGGGCCAATCCAGGCCTTGTACAATTTTACCCTGCAAAAATTTTAATGAGGGACGCATGTTGGCCCTATGAAGATTTTGAGTGAGGATTACCTGATGATCCTAAAGATTAGTGAGTGAGGGCCACCTGGTGACCCTGTTGATATAGTGGAGGAGGAGGACAAAAAAATGAATGAACCATGAACCTTATAATAATAATAATCTTTATTTATATAGCGCCAACATATTCCGCAGCGCGTTACAGTTTAACAGTTTCAAAACACAAGTCATAAGTAACAACGTTAATAATACAATAATTAAAGCAAAATAAGACGACCCTGCTCGTGAGAGCTTACAACTTATAATGAGGTGGGGGAGATACAAAGAAAAGGGGTGTATTTACAATGGTGTATTTACAATGATGGTCCAGCCATCTTGAGGGAGTGAGGGATGTCTTGGAGTCAGGAGTGGGAGGTGCGGATTAGTGCAGAGGTTAGTCGAAAGTCATTTGCAGAGCACAGCGATCGGTTAGGCCGATAGACAGAAATGAGGGAGGAGATGTAAGGGGGTGCCGCACTGTGGAGAACTTTGTGGGTGAGAACAAGTACTTTGAATTGGATCCTGTAATGAATGGGCAGCCAGTGTAACGATTGGCAAAGAGCGGACGCGCCCGAGTACCGATTAGCCAGATGGATGACCCTGGCTGCTGCTTTGGGTGGGAAGTGGTGCATGGGAATACACCATAAAAAATGGGACATTTGAATTGGCTTTATGATCCGCTGCTGTCATCCAGTGGGGTTGAGAAGTCTGGGCCAATCCAGTCCTTGTTCATTTTGATAAGAATCAGACTGTCAGCATTTTCAGTTAACAGACGGATGCGTCTATCAGTTATTATACCCCTGGCTGCACTAAAAACTCGCTCTGACAAAATTCTAGAGACAGGCAAGGCAGCACCTCCAAGGCATAGAGGGACAGTACATACCATGTGTCAAGCTTAGGTACCGAATATTTGTACGGCACAGAGGAATCATGGAGGACGCTGGTACGGTCCGCTAGGTGCTCCTTCATCATCTTTCAAAACGTTTCCCTCTTTGTCAGACTATCTCACACATCAGAATGTGATGTGAAACATAACACAGCCATGCAAAGTGGTGCGCAAGTAGGATCCCAGGCCAGTAATATATGAAAAAAACTTGGCACTCAACTTATCAAGAGAATCCATAGAAGATTTTTATTGCAGTCTATCCGAAAATTGAACTGAGACGTTTCGGTCCCACATGGACCTTCTTCAGTCCACTGCAAATGACGAGGATGAAAGAAAATAAAGTATAAAAATGGTTGGATCTGCAAGCCTGTAAAGGTAACCACTATATATAGTTCAGCATAGGCCCAATATAGGGTCCTTCAAAGGAATTTAGTATTCGCTGGGTCAACCACTAGTTGGATCCTCGTCTTTTGCAGTCGGACTGACAAAGGTCCACGTGGGACCGAAATGTCTCTTGTCAATTTTCCCAGACTGCAATGAAAATTTTCTTTGGATTCTCTTGTTGGGTTGAGTGCCAAGTTTTATTCGCATCTCACACATCAGGGCCTGGGTGCTGGGAGGGTCTAATAAAACAGTCCCAGACCTTTAATATTGTTGAGAAATTGTGGGGAGATAACTAATGAGTGGGAGTCTAAAGATAACTGAAAACACCAACAGAAACTAAACTACCCAAATGAAATCATAATAAATATCAATCTTTATTAAATATAACAAAAAAGTGGGTGTGTCTGTACAGTGAATAAAGAGGCAATTAATGATATGTAGAACTTATTACGTACAACATTACAATCTTAGTGGACTATCAATCCACTACTACTCCATGGGAAGACACAATAACCCAGCTTCTTATCAGCTTAAAGTGTAATGGATAAAAAACCTTTGGTCTATGGTGTGGCATCGCCACCTAGTGTCTACAGCAGCATATAAGAAAAAAGAGGAAAGATGGAAAGAATTACACTGCGGATCTGCTCTGGAAAAACAATCAGGAAACTGCACATATCAAGTGAACGACAAAAAATAGTCAAACAATTAAAAAAATTTTTTAAAAATGGGCTCCAGCGCTTGACGTGGAAGAACAAATTATTTTATTGTCTAAAAACTAGGGATGAGCGATTAGTGAAATACTCTGACTTGCTGTACTCGTTATGTGCTGGGCTGTGCGGGGACTGTGCAGGACTGTGCCAGGCTGTGCGGGACTGTGCCAGGCTGTGCGGGACTGTGTCCATGCTGTGCGGGAACTGTGCAGGGACTGTGTCAGGCTGTGCGGGACTGTGCTGGGCTGTGCGGGACTGTGCCAGGCTGTGCGGGACTGTGCCAGGCTGTGCGGGGACTGTGCGGGACTGTGCCAGGCTGTGTGGGGACTGTGCCAGGCTGTGCGGGACTGTGCCAGGCTGTGCGGGACTGTGCCAGGCTGTGCGGGGACTGTGCGGGACTGTGCTAGGCTGTGCAGGAATGCTGGACTGTGCGGGGACTGTGCTGGGCTGTGCGGGGACTGTGCAGGACTGTGCCCAGGCTGTGCGGGTACTGTGCAGGGACTGTGCCAGGCTGTGCGGGACTGTGCTGGGCTGTGCGGGACTGTGCCAGGCTGTGCGGGACTGTGCTAGGCTGTGCAGGGGCTGTGCAGGACTGTGCCAGGCTGTGCGGGGACTGTGCAGGACTGTTCCAGGCTGTGCGAGACTGTGCTGGGCTGTGCGGCTACTGTGCGGGGACTGTGCAGGACTGTGCCAGGCTGGACGGGACTGTGCCAGGCTGTGCGGGGACTGTGCTGTGCTATGCTGTGTGGGAATGTGCTCGGCTGTGCGGGGACTGTTCAGGACTGTGCCAGGCTGTGTGGGGACTATGCGGGGCCTGTGCCAGGCTGTGCGGGACTGTGCCAGGATGTGCGGGGACTGTGCTGTGCTATGCTGTGTGGGAATGTGCTCGGCTGTGCGGGGACTGTTCAGGACTGTGCCAGGCTGTGTGGGGACTATGCGGGGCCTGTGCCAGGCTGTGCGGGACTGTGCCAGGCTGTGCGGGGACTGTGCTGGGCTGTGCAGGGACTGTGCCGGGCTGTGCTGGACTGTGCTGGGCTGTGCGGGCTGTGCCGAATATTGCGAGGGGAGTAGTGAAAAACTCGCTATGTTTCGAGTACCGTGAGTACTGCATTACTCGCCGAGTACCGAATCCTAATGAGTATACTCGCTCATCCCTACTAAAAACCATTATGTGTTTTGGGGATTTTTATCAGATAAAGGGGAATGCCCAGAAAGGCGTAATAGTTTGTAGACAATAAAGTAATTTGCTCCTGCACATCATGCACTGGAGACTGTATTATTATTTTTTTGTTGTTTGACTATTTCTATGCAAAATAGTTAACCCCTCTGGTTCTCAGTTTCTGTATTCAGACAACCACTTAATGAATACTATATACTCTCCTGTACAGTGTCGGACTGGGGTGTCAAGGACCCACCAGTAACATTGACTTTGGGGTGGCGCACTTTTCACCTGTATACCAATATTACATGACCCTGGTTAACAAATTTACCTATATCTCTATATAATAATAAACTGAGCAGTTTGGTTACTGACTGATGAGATGCTGCTTTTTCTGAAAAGAGTAAATCATGTGAATCATGGACAAGTACTGCCCATACAGTAAGGCTGGGGGCCCTGATTTGCACAGGAGCCCACCGGGGGATTCCCCTGTACCCCTATGGGCCAGTCCGAGCCTGCTCCTGTAAACTGTACATACCTTGGGCTTCGTTCCCACGATGAGTTTCTGGTGAGTTTTTTAGGGTGCATATGGATCGCCCTCGCACCCAGGGCGGCGGGGTACTCGGATCCGGGCCCGTGGGTTTCAATGGGGGATGTCACGGCAGCCGCGACCCAGTCCATGACCCTGGGCGTCCATTGTAAAAGGGGAATGTTGAGCGTGTGGATGATGATTACAGTTTATAAGTGAATGATTTGTGACGCCACCTGTGGTGTTCAGCAATGAAGGTGTTAAGCCAACGCTGCAGACAGACCCTCTGGGACAGATGGTGTGGTGCAGCAATGATGGTGTAGCCCTCCATAGGCAGGGCTGTAGTCCCAGGGCAGTGTAGGTGAAGAGACAGGGAGGAGACGTAGATGGTGCAGTGTCAGATACGGCGATGTAGTAGTGCTGAGTGTATTGGCGCAGGAATAAGTGGAGGACACCAGGGCATGTAGTTCCAAAGCTTTACTCACAGTCTGTTGTGCATCCAGGTGCCCGCCTTGGTGCTGTGTCCTCCAGGTCAGGGGCTCAGCCAACCTCCAGGCAAGATGAAGTACTCCGTTCCAACACTCCTCCAACATATGTGCCTTTTCTGAACGTCTCCCTCATTAGCTCTTGTAGTGAAGTACTCACAGTACTGAGTTACACTGGAGTTCCTCCTTTCTGATGTTCTAGAACTCTACTTGTACGGCAGACAGCTGTAGCCTGCTTCGGGACTCCTTGCTACTAAGTCCCGGCTCACTCTCGTTGCTGTTGTGCCCCCAAGTCTTGTGTGGGAAAAAAGTGGTGACAACTTCTATTCCTCCAGTGTCTGTCGCAGGACCATTAGTATCCATACAACCTCGGGGACCGGATCCGGCCTTGCGCTTAGAACTTGGCCCTGGGCGCCCATTGTAAAGGGGAGTTGTTTCAGTGTGCTTGTGGTGGTGACAGTTTATAAGTGATTTGTGATGCCACCTGTGGTGTTCGGCAATGGAGATGTAAGCCGACGCTGCAGACAGATCCTCTGGGACAGATGGTGTGGTGCAGCAATGATGTTATAGCCCTCCACAGGCAGGGCTGTAGTCCCAGGGCAGTGTAGGTGAAGTGACACGTAGATGGTGTGGTGTCAGGCGCAGAGGGGGGTAGCAGTGTTGGACAGGTTGGCGCAGGGAATAAGTAGAGGACACCAGCGCATGTAGTTCCAAAGCTTTACTCACAGTCTGTTGTACAAACAGGTGTCTGCCTCCGTGCCGTGTCCTCCGGGTCAGGGACTCAGTCAAACTCCAGGCCGGAATACTCCTTTCCAACACTCCGCCAACATGTGCCTTTCTGAACGTCTCCTCTTATAGCGTCTTTAAATGATGTACTCCTAGTACTGAGTTACACTGGAGTTCCTCCTGTCCGATGTTCTTATGAACTCTACTTGTACGGCAGACAGCTGTAGCCTGCTTCAGGGACTCCTTGCTACTAAGTCCCAGCTCACTATTCAGTTGCTGTTGTGCCCCCAAGTCTTGTGTGGGAATAAAGCGGTCACTACTTCTATTCCTCCGGTGTATGCTGCAAGACCATTAGTATCCATACAACCTCGGGGACCGGGCCTTGCGCTTGGAACTTCTAGGAAGTGTTCTCTTCTAACCCACGTCCTCTGTTCCCTTTTACTCCTCACATTCCGTACTAATCTTTCTTTCTATGGAAAATCAGGCTTTCAGTCTATGTTGCTCTCTCTCGCTCTTCCTTTCCCGTGCCAGCAGACCCAGGTCACTGGGATCTGCAGCAGCACTTCCATCCATCTATCCCTCACTCCGGGGATCTTCTTCTCTCTCCTTACTCAACAACTCACTCACTGACTGACTGACTCCTAAACTCTTCCCGCTCTCTTTAAACTCCATCCATCTCCCAGCACGTTTCGTGTTCCAAGCAGGGCGCCACCAAGGGGTGCTATGCTACACTCCAAGCAGGGAGCCGCTGAAGGTGCTTTGCTACACTACTTTGTGGTGTGGGGTGCAGGTGTTGGAGTGTGGTCAGGAGTCTCCACCTTACCTGGATGGTGGGATACCACACCTCAGGAGGAGGTGCAGTACCTCTGTGGCGACTGAGCTTCAGGGGCACCACATACCCCCCGTTAAACACAGCACATCCGCGGACTGCAAGGGAAACAAAGTTGACAATACAGGAATATACAAATTTTTATACTAAACTTCCCAATGTGGGAAGCACTGTTTCTTGAATGTTACAAACAATTTAACTGTCTATCAATATTGAAAGTTATGCTACCTAATTTAAAGTGCTATGGAAGCAAATTCAGAACACATTTTATAGCAACACATTTCTTTTCTGTTATCTTTCACATTTTCTACTTTTCTTCTTCTTACCCTTAAGTGGCAACTGCTGGTATCTGATTCATCATCTGCATATTTTTGCTCAATTCTCACATCTTTATTCAAACATGGTAAAACATTCACTATATTTCTTTCTCAATTACACTCTATGAAATCTGTCATTAATACTTTCGCTACACACTATCACTTTCTAGTTTCTGGTTCAGAAATACTAAGCATTATTAATAAGTGCAAAGAGTAGACATTGGACCCTCCATCATGTCTGGAAATGTCCCTATAACGAGGTAGTCCTTATTCCAAGGAAAGGTTCCTATGTAAAACCAAGAGAAAGCACCTAAAGAGGTGCAAACTATTTACAATTACAGTTCTGGATCACTCAGCGTCCTTGATCTCCACAGTTCAAGTGTGAAGGATGCCAATAAAACTGGGCAACACTGGAAAAACAACAAGAAAACAAAAACATGATAACCAAAAATAGAAAACAAGAACAAAGGTGCAAATACCCTCCTGGGTAACGAGAGTTAGTTATTACTCATTGTTGGTGTTGGGAGTCCCCTCCTGGAGTTCAGGAAGCTGTTGGCTTGGGCTGCTGCTTCCATGGAAGAATTTCTTGACATCCTCTGCCTGCTGACGGATTCATATAGGATGAGGTGGTGGCAGCTGGGTGGATGGCTGCCTGAGGTACCTTGGCAGGGGTGATCACTACTGTAGGAGGTATTCCCGCTAGGGGTACATACGCCTTTTCCTTTTTATAGACTGCAATAAATTACTCAGGGATGCGGCGAATGTTCATGGCGTACCAACCTCTTAACCCTTCATGCCGGGTGAAGGTCACATACTCCCCCGGTTGCAGATCTCTAGCCGGGTGTCCCTTCCTCAGGGGAGACTCCACATCCCTCCGGTTGAAGAACAAGTCACTGATCCTCTTGGGGTCTGCAATGAACCCGAATACTCTCTCCTGATTTACATTGAGGACCTGTCCCCATCCAGCTGAGTCCCGGGGACCGTAGTGACCAGCACGGACCTTCTCCTTCTGGTCCAAATTGGGGCCTAGCACCACCAGTCTCTGCTGCTCCCTCTCCCTCTGTTCAGCTGCCAGCTTGCGGAGGGTCTGTTGGCAGTAGGGTTCTTCCTCTGCCCGGGACCTGCTTTCTCCCACTGTGGACAGGGGTACCACCGCTAGGGGTTCAGGCGTCCCCCGCAGGGATCAGAGTCCCGGTCCCAGACAAGGTCTAGCATGACCTGTCCCGACACTGCCACGGGCGTACACCCCAGGGCCTTCCCAAGTGCAGGGACAGCAGACTTACCTGGGGCCTCCTGGCGGTGTTCCGACTCCGGTGCAGGATTGAGATGGTGGGCAGCTGCAGGGGTATCCACAGAGGCAGTCCGTCCGGATGTCGGCGGCGGTGAAGCAGATGGCAGCTCCTGGTCAGCAGGAGTCTTCGGTGGGACCTGCGCGGTTGCATTCTTCCTCTTCAACTCTCAGGCCTTCCGGTGGCTCTTCCGGACCGGCCGCGACCAACCGTACTGACAGCGTAGAGATGTAAACTGGCGCTGCCCGAGAAAAGTCCGGTGCGGCGGTGGGTGCCGCCGGTGAAGATGCCAGTATGGCAGCAGCGGCAGCGGGTACCAAGGGGGAAGGTACTGGGACTAGAGGTGCCGATGGCGTAGGCCCCTCCGGGGCGTGCTGCCAGTCTAACTTACATAACGCCTCCTGCCTCAATTGTAGACGGGTAGTCAGCTGGGCTATTTCGTCCTCCAGCTGCTGACGGTTCATGCCGGAAGCCAGATCGGAGCCTTCAGCCCTTGCGCCGGGGAGGTTCAGCTTAACCTCCCTTCGCTCTTCAGGCCTCCTCTCTCCTTCCATCATGGCGTTCTGGCGTTCTCCTTCCTGCCTCGGCTCTTTTCCCACCACTGACTCTCGCCCCTCCTTCTGAGGGCGGCATCTTCTTCCTACTCCTCCATACCAAGCCAGTATGCGAACCCCTCGGGTGGTGGGCCATGTTGCTGTTGCATAGAAGTTCAGACAGGGGAGGCCCAGGACAGTCTGCGCTCTTTTCTTAGGACCACCCATATTGACACGCCCTTCTTCACCGCACCGGCGGCCATTTTTAGCGTTCATTTTACAGTTTATTAAATTGGGTCTTCTGCACATTTCAAAGATTTAAGTCTTAGGCACACAGAACCCGATGGCATCGGGTCTTGCAATCCTGTTCGCGACACCAGAAATGGGTCGCCCTCCCAGGGCTGTGGGGTACTCGGTACCGGGCCCAATGAGCTTCAATGGGAGATGTCACGGCAGCTGGGACCCGGCCCGTGGCCCTGGGCGCCCATTGTAAAGGGGAGTTGTTTCAGTGTGCTTGTGGTGGTGAAAGTTAATGTCAGAGACACCGCACTGAACTTGCTCACTGAGCCAGTGTGCGTGTCCTGAGTAAAGCGAAAGCGTGCTCAAAGCTACCTGTGGAGCGGGCAGCAACCGAATAGATGCGTACTTCAGAGCCGCAGGACCTGAAGCACATGACTGCTAGAGGCGTGGCCTAAACTCCACAGAGCTAGGAGCTGCAAGACAATTCCTAGCAGAGTAACTGCGAGACAAAGTTACCCAGGGGCATAGACAGTGAGAATAGTCAGGACGTAGCCAATGAGTCACACACAGAGATAGCTGCAAGGTACCAAAGGGGGCGAGCAGAGAGTAGTCAGGTCACAGGCAATGAGTCATACACAGATAATAACGCAGTACAAAATCAACAGGCAAACTCACAACGAGAAACAGAGCCGGGTCAGAACCATATAAACAAGCTATAGCAACAAACAGGCACACGGGGGTCAGCACACTAGGCCAAAGGCAAAAGTATAACTGGCAGGGATTGAAGCTACCCAGGGGTTTATGAAGCTCTCCCAGAACCAGAAAGAGGCCACAATCTTTAACCCCAAGTGTGCAGGTCAAAACCTGCACAGAGCTCCAGACATTAACCCCCGGTGTGCAGCTCAAAAACCTGCACTGGGATCATGACAGTACCCCCCTCTCAACGGGGGGCCTCTGGACCCCCAGGCTTCCCCAGGTACTTGGCATGGAACGCCTGAACCAGGCGATCTGCATGTACCGAGCGAGCAGAGACCCATGAACGCTCTTCTGGTCCATATCCCTTCCAGTGGATCAGGTACTGCAAAGAGCGGCGCACCCGCCGAGAGTCCACAATATGTCCGACCTCATACTCCAATTGACCCTCCACCAGCACTGGAGGAACAACAGTCTCAGAGTTCTCTTTGACAGATCCTGCTGGTTTCAACAGAGACTTATGGAACACATTAGATATTTTTAAGGAGGCGGGGAGACGCAACCTATATGCCACAGGGTTGACTATCTCCATAATCTCATACAGACCAATGAACTTTGGTCCCAACTTAACTGATGGTACCTTTAAGTTGATGTTACGCGTGGAGAGCCAAACCTTCTCTCCCACCTGAAACATGTCTCCCGAGGCTCTCTTTTTGTCCGCAAAATATTTGTATCTACCCTGGGCCCGAGAGATATTACGCCGGACTTCAGCCCAGAGGTTTTTTAACCGTTGAACGGACCCCTCTGCTCCTGGACAACCGGAATCCACCCGAGAAAACTCCCCAAAATGCGGATTAAAGCCGTAGTTAATCAGGAATGGGGACATGTTGGTGGACTGACTCACCCGGTTGTTAAAAGCGAATTCAGCCAACGATAATGCATCACACCAATCCTCCTGTCTGGCGGAGGTCAGACACCTGAGAATTTGTTCCAGGGATTGATTGGTGCGTTCTGTCTGACCATTGCTCTCCGGGTGATATGCCGATGAGAAGGAGAGTGAGATGCCCAATTTCATACAGAACGCCCTCCAAAATTTGGCCACAAACTGCACACCTCTGTCAGACACAACATTCAGGGGTATCCCATGCAATCGGACCACATGCTGCACAAACAACCTTGACAATGTTTCTGCTGAAGGTAATGCTGCCAAGGGAATGAAATGGGCCTGTTTAGAAAACCTATCCACCACCACCCAGATCACGGTATTGCCCCTGGAAGGTGGAAGGCCGGTAATAAAATCCATGGAAAGATGAGTCCATGGCCTATCAGGAACCGGTAAAGGTATGAGTTCCCCAGCCGGTCGGTTATGCGAGCTTTTGGAACGGGCACACATGCCACAAGCAGAAACAAATTCCTTGACATCGTACCTTAATGAAGGCCACCAAAAACCCCTGGCTACTGCCTCTCTAGTGGCCGTGATACCTGGATGAGCACTCAGCCTAGAATCATGAAACTCCTGCAGAAGTCTAGACCGCAATGAATCTGGAACAAACAGTTTATCGCTTGGCCTGGTTGCCGGAGCTAGGTTCTGAGCCCTTAGGATTTCTTGTTCCAACTCAGTTGAGACCCCCGCCACTACCACCCCTGGGGGAAGAATGGAGGACGGCGGCTCAGGGGGACACACTGGATCAAAACTTCTGGACAGGGCATCCGCTTTAACATTTTTGGACCCCGGTCGAAAAGTAATTGAGAACTGAAATCGTGAAAAAAAAAAATGACCAACGGGCCTGTCTAGGAGTAAGCCTCTCAGCAGATTCAAGGTATGCCAAATTTTTGTGATCCGTGACAACCGTGATAGGGTGAGCCGCCCCTTCCAAAAAGTGCCTCCATTCCTCAAACGCTAGCTTGACCGCAAGAAGTTCTCTATTGCCTACATCATAGTTTTTCTCAGCTGAAGAGAACTTCTTGGAGAAGAAGGCACAAGGTTTGAGATTGGTAAGGGTGGCCGGACACTGGGACAGCACAGCCGCCACCCCCAGTTCAGAAGCATCCACCTCCACAATGAATGGTTTGGACGGGTCAGGTTGCACCAACACTGGGGCAGACATAAAACATTTCTTAATCGCTGAGAAGGATTCCTTAGCGAGTATAGACCAATTTTTTACATCAGCTCCCTTCTGGGTAAGATCCGTGAGTGGTTTAACCACTTGTGAGAAACCTTTAATGAATCTCCGGTAATAGTTCGCAAATCCTAAGAAGCGCTGGAGCCCCTTAAGATCTCGAGGCTGAACCCAGTCAGCGATCGCCAGCACCTTCTTAGGATCCATACGAAACCCCTCACAGGACACAATCAACCCCAAAAAAGACAGCTCCTGTACAAAAAACGAACATTTTTCCAATTTGGCGAACAATTGGTTCTCCCTGAGTCTCTGGAGAACTGTCTTTAGATGTTGCAAGTGAGATTGACTGTCCGGGGAATACACCAAAATATCATCCAAATAAATAATAACAAAACGGCCTATCAGATCAGAAAACACAACATTGATGAAATTTTGGAAAATAGCGGGTGCATTAGTTAACCCAAATGGCATTACCAGGTTCTCAAAGAGTCCTTCTAATGTGAGGAATGCCGTTTTCCACTTGTCCCCTTCCCGAACCCTTATCAGATTGTAGGCCCCCCGCAGATCAAACTTGGAGAACCATTGGGCCCCAGCTAACTGGTTACATAAGTCTGGGATGAGGGGAAGCGGGTAAGAGTTCCTAACCGTTATCTTGTTCAGTTCCCGAAAGTCGAGGAATGGACGCAAACCACCATCTTTTTTCTTCACAAAGAAGAACCCTGCTGCCACAGGTGACACAGAAGGCCTGATATGCCCTCTGCGGAGACTCTCAGCTATGTACTCCTTCATGGCTTGGCGCTCAGGCCCAGACAAATTGAACAATCGAGCCTTAGGTAACTTGGCTCCGGGTACTAAATCAATGGCACAATCATAGGGTCTATGTGGTGGCAGCGCCTCAGCCTCACTTTCGGAAAAAACGTCTTCGAAATCTTTCAGGTACTCCGGAATACTTTCCAGATCGACAGACGACACAGGCACGGATTTAACAGCGTTAACAAGATGACCCCGGTTACCACATTTATTATTGCATCCCCATTGAGTGATTTCCCCTGTAACCCAATCAATGGTAGGATTATGGCGTTGAAGCCAAGGCATCCCCAGTACCAGTCCTGCAGGCAAGTTATCTAGCACCAGACAACTTAGTTTCTCCACATGAGTGGAACCCACTTATAGAGAAAAAAGTTCAGACCTGCAACAGATACCGTCTTGGGTAAGAGGAGATGAGTCAATTGCCACAAGTTTAACCGGATCGTGAAGCCTGACTGTCCCTATCTTATTAAGAGTCATAACCTTGGTATCAATCAGGTTCACAGCCGAACCGCAGTCAATAAAAGCAGTAGTCTGAACAGGACCATAACCAAGTTCCAGTTCCACCTGCAGCACCATTTTTGCACATGAGGAAAATTGTACCTGAAGGTCTAGGTAGCCTCCTCGATTACTACCCAGACCTAGTCGTTTCCCGCCATCTTGGAAGATGACGGACAGGAGTGGCAGTCCTTCTTCCAATGTCCAGATTTCCCACAATAGAAGCACAACTGCTTTTCCCAGCGGCGTCTTCTTTCCTTTCCCTCACAGGTGACAGCGCTCACCTCAATAGCCATAGGAAGAGTCTGGGTCTCATCTCCACTGAAGAATAAGGGCGTTTCCCGTTGCATAATGCCTCTAGCCCGCAGCCTGCGATCCATGCGAACCGCTTGGACCATGGCATCCTCCATGGAGTCAGGCGGAGGATGAAGTGCCAAAGCATCCTTCAGACGTTCACACAGGCCTCTGTGAAACAGCCCCCGAAGGGCGGCATCACTCCAGGAAATCTCCGCTGCCCAACGTCTGAATTCAGTACAGAACTATTCGGCTGAGTGCTCCCCCTGACAGACACTCATCACTTTGTCCTCAGCCAACCGCACTCTATCAGGCTCATCATAAATAAGCCCTAAGGCTTCAAAAAATGCATCCACAGACATTCTCTCAGGGGCAGAAGAGGAAAGCGAGAATGCCCAGGCTTGTGGGGACCCCCTAAGCAGGGACATCACCACCCCCACCCTCTGTTTCTCATCCCCAGAGGAGCGGGGTCTCAAAGAAAAAAAAAGCTTACAGCCCTCCTTAAATGCCCTGAAATCATCCTTGTTACCAGAAAATGTATCTGGCAATTTAACCGGGGATTCAGGTGGGACTAAAATGACATCTCTATTCCCCACCTGCTGGAAGCCTGCGGAAAGTACCCCCTGAACTGAGTCCTCAACCCGCCGTTCGGACTGGGCCAGAGCTTGGTGTTACAAACTAAGCTTCTGCAGTGACTGAGTCAAGCTTTTCACCTGCTCAGATAAAGCACACATTGAGTCCATGCTGCAGAAGTGAGGAGAGAAAAAAAAATTGTAGGCCAGTTATAATGTCAGAGACACCGCACTAACCTTGCTCACTGAGCCAGTGTGCGTGTCCTGAGTAAAGCGAAAGCGTGCTCAAAGATACCTGTGGAGCGGGCAGCAACCGAGTAGATGCGTACTTCAGAGCCGCAGGACCTGAAGCACGTGACTGCTAGAGGCGTGGCCTAAACTCCACAGAGCTAGGAGCTGCAAGACAATTCCTAGCAGAGTAACTGCGAGACAAAGTTACCCAGGGGCATAGACAGTGAGAATAGTCAGGACGTAGCCAATGAGTCACGCACAGAGATAGCTGCAAGGTACCAAAGGGGGCGAGCAGAGAGTAGTCAGGTCACAGGCAATGAGTCATACACAGATAATAACGCAGTACAAAATCAACAGGCAAACTCACAACGGGAAACAGAGCCGGGTCAGAACCATATAAACAAGTTATAGCAACAAACAGGCACACGGGCGTCAGCACACTAGGCCAAAGGCAAAAGTATAACTGGCAGGGACTGAAGCTACCCAGGGGTTTATGAAGCTCTCCCAGAACCAGAAAGAGGCCACAATCATTAACCCCAAGTGTGCAGGTCAAAACCTGCACAGAGCTCCAGACATTAACCCCCGGTGTGCAGCTCAAAAACCTGCACTGTGATCATGACAGTTTATAAGTGATTCGTGACGCCACCTGTGGTGTTCGGCAATGGAGATGTAAGCCGACGCTGCAGACAGATCCTCTGGGACAGATGGTGTGGTGCAGCAATGATGTTATAGCCCTCCACAGGCAGGGCTGTAGTCCCAGGGCAGTGTAGGTGAAGTGACACGTAGATGGTGTGGAGTCAGGCGTAGAGGAGGTAGCAGTGTTGGACAGGTTGGCACAGGGAATAAGTGGAGGACACCAGGGCATGTAGTTCCAAAGCTTTACTCACAGTCTGTTGTACAAACAGGTGCCTGCCTCCGTGCCGTGTCCTCCAGGTCAGGGACTCAGTCAACCTCCAGGCCAGATGGAATACTCCTTTCCAACACTCCGCCAACATGTGCCTTTCTGAACGTCTCCTCTTATAGCGCCTTTAAATGAAGTACTCCTAGTACTGAGTTACACTGGAGTTCCTCCTTTCCGATGTTCTTATGAACTCTACTTGTACGGCAGACAGCTGTAGCCTGCTTCGGGGACTCCTTGCTACTAAGTTCCGGCTCACTATCCAGTTGCTGTTGTGCCCCCAATTCTTGTGTGGGAATAAAGCGGTCACTACTTCTATTCCTCCGGTGTCTGCTGCAGGACCATTAGTATCCATACAACCTCGGGGATCGGGCCCCGGCCTTGCGCTTGGAACTTCTAGGAAGGGTTCTCTTCTAACCCACGTCCTCTGTTCCCTTTTACTCCTCACGTTCTGTACTAATCTTTCTTTCTATGGAAAATCAGGCTTTCAGTCTATGTTGCTCTCTCTCTTCCTTACTCGTGCCAGCAGACCCAGGTCACTGGGATCTGCTGCAGCACTTCCATCCATCTATCCCTCACTCCGGGGATCTTCTTCTCTCTCCTTACTCAACAACTCACTCACTGACTGACTGACTCCTAAACTCTTCCCGCTCTCTTTAATGTAAACTAAACTCCACCCACCTCCCAGCACGTTTCGTGTTCCAAGCAGGGAGCCACCAAGGGGTGCTATGCTACACGCCAAGCAGGGAGCTGCCAAAGGTGCTTTGCTACACTACTTTGTGGTGTGGGGTGCAGGTGTTGAAGTGTGGTCAGGAGTCTCCACTTTACCTGGATGGTTGGATACCACACCTCAGGAGGAGGTGCAGTACCTCTGTGGCGACTGAGCCTCAGGGGCGCCACATCAGCACTGCAGGCCATCAGTGGCCGCTGATTGGCGGCAGTGCTCACGTGGCATAGCAATGTAAAGTGAGCCTTGGCACTGACATCGCTGGAACGACACTGATATAGTATTTAAGGAGGGATTGTCCGAGTAGTGGACAACCCCTATAAGGCATTCCTTTAGTGGTTAGGAATTATTGGTTATCAACCCTAAAGTTTCTCTCAACCCTACGTGTTTCTCTGCATTTTTTGCATAAGGTCTTCAGTCTTGTCTGTAAGTACAGACAAATTAGTCTTGACAACAGGCAGTGGACATCGAGTTGCAAGTAAAGGAGCCTCCAAGCAAACCTACCTTAAGGCTAAGTTCACATGCACCTTTTTTTATGCTTCTTTTGTGCAAATATGAAGCTGTATTCCACAGTTCCAGGCAAAAGCTACGACATTTCGGCGACCTCATGCCCACACTTGATTTTTTTTCCTGACTGAACTTGATCATTTCAGCGCTTTTTAAATGTGCGACTTGTGAATTTTTTCAGCGCTTTTGTAGCTGTTTTTGCTGTGTTTATAAAGAGGTTTTAGCTGCGTTTTTGGTGAAGAAAACTGACTTTATGAAACGTGTACGGTAGACAAATCACATATGTAATCTGCAAAAAAAAAGGCGCTGCTAAAAAATCCCACTAAAATGCACTAACAGATGCTGCAAAAACAGCAAAATCTACATTTTGCTTCCAATAGAGCAAGTTTTGGCTGCAGAAAAAAAAACGCTGCAAAAGGGTTTTACATCAACATCATCTTACAGCAGTTTTTGCACTCAGAAAACATTTTTTCTTTTGCGATGAAAGTATGTAAAACATTTGATAGTGTATTATTTAATTAAATTCTGGGTCATTTGTAGTTATATTACAGATTAAATGATGAGATCGGACTTAACTGCTCTTCTGTACGCGGCACTAAAGAGTCACCGGCTGTGTATCAGTTGGATGGACAATCATTGCCTCTATTGGCTTTGGCCGTTTCGATCTCGGCAGGGTGATATATGTGGAAATAGGAAAATATATTGTTCTGGATGCATAATATACACTTATCCTCAGTTATTGCAGTCCATTTATGTGGATGTAGAAGTAGGCTTGTTTAATATTTTTAGTTTTTATTCTTTTTTTAGGATAACAAATATTATAGATTAAAAAAAATGACATTTTGATCTGAATAGTGTATTGTAATTCTCTTTTTCCAAAGCAAGATGGCAGTAAACTACCTCCAATGAGTAATAATTAGTGATGACAAGCCAACGTGTTCAGATAAGGTGTTATCTGGGCATGCTCCTGTGCTGAGTGTCTGTGGTGTGCTCGAAAAATACATTCGAGTCCCCACGGCCGCATGTCTCGCGGCTGTTTGCCCGGTGCAACACATGTAGGGATTGTCTAACAAACAAGAAATCCCTGCATGTGTTGTGGCTGTCGAACAGCCGTGAGACATGCAGCCGTGGGGACTCGAATGTATTTTTCGCGCACGCTGCAGACACTCAGATAGCACAGGAGCATGCTCAGGTAACGCCTTATCCGAGCACATTCACTCATCACTAGAGTTGAGCGATACCGTCTGATACTTCAAAGTATCGGATCGGAATGGATCGGCCGATCTAAAAAAAAGTATCGGTATCACCGATTCCGATACCGGAAGTCCCATTCAAGTCTATGGGACTTCCGTTATCGGAATAAGAAAAACCCTGTTTTTGCCTTGTACAGCCTCTCTGGGGTCTGTACGGGCCTTTCGGGGGGCTGTGCCGGCCTGCCAGGGGGTCTGTGCAGGCTCCGGTGGGCTGTGCCGGCCTGCCGGGGGGCTGTGCCGGCCTGCCGGTGGTCTGTGCAGGCTCCGGGGGGCTGTGCCGGCCTGCCGGGGGGCTGTGCCGGCCTGCCGGTGGTCTGTGCAGGCTCCGGGGGGCTGTGCCGGCCTGCCGGGGGGGCTGTGCAGGCTTCGGGGGTCTGTGCAGGCATCGTCCGATGGGACTACAAGTCCCATCGGGCGATGCCTGCTACCATGACAGTGATTGATTGACACATTAGCCAATGATGGGACAGTAGTAGTCCCATCATCCCGCTAATGTGTTGAATGTAAAAAAAAATAAAAAAAAAAAATTACATGCTACATACATACTACATATATACATACTATATACATACTACATACATACTACATATATACTACATGCTACATACATACAACATGCATACTACAGATATACTACATGCAACATGCATACTACATACATGCTACATTCATACTACATACTACATACATGCTACATTCATACTACATACATGCAACATACATACAACATATATACTACATGCAACATACATACAACATATATACTACATGCATTCAACATGCATACTACAGATATACTACATGTAACATACATACTACATATATACTACATGCATACTACATACATGCTACATACTACATGCATGCTACATGCATGCTACATACATACTACATGCATGCTACATACATACTACATGCATGCTACATACATACTACATGCATGCTACATACGTACTACATGCTACATACATACTACATATATACTACATGCATGCTACATACATACTACATGCTACATACATACTACATACATACTACATGCATGCTACATACATACTACATGCTACATATATACTACATACATACTACATGCATGCGACATACATACTACATGCATGCTACATACATACTACATGCATGCTACATACATACTACATATATACTACATGCATGCTACATACATGCTACATGCATGCTACATACATACTACATGCTACATGCATACTACATACATACTACATGCATGCTACATACATACTACATGCTACATATATACTACATACATACTACATGCATGCTACATACATACTACATACATACTACATACATACTACATGCATGCTACATACATACTACATGCTACATACATACTACATACATACTACATACATACTACATGCATGCTACATACAATACATTCATACAATACATACATAGACATACAGTACATATAACATAGAGTAACATACTTACCAATACTTGTCACATTGTTCCCCGAAGCCATTGTCTTTTACGGAATAAATATTAACATAACAAACCACAAAAATACTCACCCATGATCCGAAGCAGTCCACGAGTGTTTCCCACGACGATCTTGGGTAGAGAACTGCAGCATCAGCTGATGCTGCCGTTCTCTACGGGCTGCAGGAATCCAATGACGGAATCCTTCCGCACTGTATTCCTCCGCCACTTAAAAAAAAAAAAGTCCCTAGTCTCACTTTATGCCATTGCTGTGTGGGAATTTCCCACGCAGCAATGGCATAAAGTGAGACTAGGGACTTTTTTTTTTTAAGTGGCGGAGGAATACAGTGCGGAAGGATACCTACCTTCCGTCATTGGATTCCTGCAGCCCGTAGAGAACGGCAGCATCAGCTGATGCTGCAGTTCTCTACCCAAGATCGTCGTGGGACACACTCGTGGACTGCTTCGGATCATGGGTGAGTATTTTTGTGGTTTGTTATGTTAATATTTATTCCGTAAAAGACAATGGCTTCGGGGAACAATGTGACAAGTATTGGTAAGTATGTTACTCTATGTTATATGTACTGTATGTCTATGTATGTATTGTATGTAGCATGCATGCAGTATGTATGTAGTATATATGTGGTATGTATGTAGCATATAGTATGTATGTAGCATGCATGTAGTATGTATGTAGTATATATGTGGTATGTATGTAGCATGTAGTATGTATGTAGTATGTATGTAGCATGCATGTAGTATGTATGTAGCATGCAGTATGTATGTAGCATGCATGTAGTATATATGTAGTATTTATGTAGCATGTAGTATGTATGTAGCATGCATGTAGTATGTATGTAGTATGTATGTAGTATGTATGTGGTATGTATGTAGCATGTAGTATGTATGTAGCATGCATGTAGTATATATGTGTTATGTATGTAGCATGTAGTATGTATGTAGCATGCATGTAGTATGTATGTAGTATGTATGTAGTATGTATGTGGTATGTATGTAGCATGTAGCATGCATGTAGTATGTATGTAGTATATATGTGGTATGTATGTAGCATGTAGTATGTATGTAGCATGCATGTAGTATGTATGTGGTATGTATGTAGCATGTAGTATGTATGTAGCATGCATGTAGTATATATGTGTTATGTATGTAGCATGTAGTATGTATGTAGCATGCATGTAGTATGTATGTAGTATGTATGTGGTATGTATGTAGCATGTAGCATGCATGTAGTATGTATGTAGTATATATGTGGTATGTATGTAGCATGTAGTATGTATGTAGCATGCATGTAGTATATATGTGTTATGTATGTAGCATGTAGTATGTATTTAGCATGCATGTAGTATATATGTAGTATGTATGTAGCATGTATGTAGCATGCATGTAGTATATATGTAGTATGTATGTAGCATGTAGTATGTATGTAGCATGCATGTAGTATATATGTAGTATGTATGTAGCATGTAGTATGTATGTAGCATGCATGTAGTATATATGTGGTATGTATGTAGCATGTAGTATGTATGTAGAATGCATGTAGTATATATGTGGTATGTATGTAGCATGTAGTATGTATGTAGCATGCATGTAGTATGTATGTAGTATGTATGTAGTATATATATATATATATATATTTTTTAACATTTAACACATTAGCCAGATGATGGGACTACTACTGTCCCATCATTGGCTAATGTGTCAATCACTGTCATGGTAGCAGGCATCGCCAGATGGGACTTGTAGTCCCATTGGACGATGCTTGCACAGACCCCCGGACATCAGCACAGCCCCCCGGCAGGCCGGCACAGCCCCCCGGCAGGCCGGTACAGACCCCCACAGGGTGCACAGACCACCGGCAGGCCGGCACAGCCCCCCGGCAGGCCGGTACAGACCCCGGGCAGTCCACACAGCCCCCCGGCAGGCCGGCAGAGACCCCCGGAAGGCCCGAAATGACGGCGCATCATGATGCGCACACACCGCGCATCATGATGACGTCATTTCGGCTGTCAATCAACTTTGAACTTCCGATTCCGATGCCGACTTCCGATATTGAAAAAATATCGGAAGGCGGTATCGGAATTCCGATACAGCAAGTATCGGCCGATACCCGATACTTGCGGTATCGGAATGCTCAACACTACTCATCACTAGTAATAATCCTCAAAAATAGTAGCTACTTAGAGTTGAGCGACTTTGGTCGGATCGGGTTTCATGAAAGCCGAATGAAACAAAATTTGAATAGGATGAAACTGGTCCGACTAGAGCAAAAAAAGTCGGAGTTTCGTCCGAAACCCGACCCCAATGCAAGTCATAGGGGAATAAAAGTCGGCATTGAGTGGATGAAACTCCGACTTTTTTTTGTCCTAGTCGGACCAGTTTCATCCGACTCAAATTTTGTTTCATTCGGGTTTCACGAAACCCGATCCGACCAAAGTCGCTCAACTCTAGTAGCTACAAATCTATCCAGTTCAAGCACATTCTGGTATCTGGAAACTAATACAACATAATCACGTAAACTCCGAAGTTGGCATTGAAAGGAAAAAAGCAGTCACAAAAAGTGTGCTGCCAACCCTAATACCAGGCTCCAGCCAAGTGCACATATATGCTGTCCGTATTCTGATGCCCTGCAGTGATTTCTGTGCGCAGGATAGGACAAGAAAGCAAAGCTGAACGTGATCATAGTCTGACCCTTCTATCACAAGCCACTGAACAGTAGGGCTACTTAGCCAAAAGCGATGCCTATAACTTAGACACAAGTATAAAAAAACACAGCAGCATTTACTAAGAACTGAAAAATAAGAGCACCGGCGGTATCATACATTTACTCCGAAAACCACAAGGACATTATGCATTCACCAGGGGCGTAACACCCGCGGTAGCAGAGGTCGCATCTGTGACGGGGCCCCTGAGCGCTTAGGGGCCCGGGCCCCAGGGCCGTCAGTCAGGGCATTAATGCCCTGACTGGCGTATGGAGCCCGATGAGCAGAGGGGGCCCGCATCGGGGCAGGCTGGGCGGGCGGGGGGGGTCAGAGAGGCACCATGTCAGCGCCGACTCTCCCCGCCGCCGCCTTGGAGGAGAGAGTGTCAGCTGACGCTCCCTCTCCCATCATTCCCCGTTCTGCCTCTGACACACAGCAGGTGCGCGATGACGTCATCGCGCACTCACTGTGTATCAGGCAGAGCAGGAAACAAGGGGCCAGGAGCCGGGAGCAGTGCAGGCATGAGGAGAAGGTGAGGAGAGTGGGGTTTTTTTATGCAACAGTACAGCCAGGACTGTGGGGCCATTCTTGGGGGGGGCTGTATACCATGGTGGGGGTGCTGTATACCATGCAGGGCTGTATACCATGCGAGGCTGTATACTATGCGGTGCTGTATACCATGGTGCTGTATACCATGGGGGGTGCTGTTCTGTATACCATGAGGGGGCTGTATACCATGCGGTGCTGTATACCATGGGGGGGTGCTGTGCTGTATACCATGGGGGCTGTATACCATGCGATGCTGTATACCATGGGGGAGTGCTGTGCTGTATACCATGGGGGGGAGTGCTGTGTTGTATACCATGGGGGGTGCTGTGCTGTATACCATGGGGGGCTGTATACCATGCGGTGCTGTGCTGTATACCATGTGATGCTGTGCTATATACCATGTGGGGCTGTGCTATATACTATGCGGCTGTTATATACCATGGGGGGTACATTATATTCTATGGTGTAGCAAGTCAGACAACTGCCCTCCGCTCCTTTCATTTTCTATATGTGGGTGGAGTTATGGGAGCGGTGGGGCTGTGGACAGTTCGAGGGATGAAGCCTGGGCTGGTCTCAAGAGGGCCCTGAAAATTTTGCCAGTATGGGGTCACGAAATTCCTAGTGGCAGCCCGGGGTGGGGGGGCCCATTTGAAAGTTTGCACAGGGGCCCATAACTTTGTAGTTACGCCACTGGCGTTCACCTATAAACCACCCTATACCTATACTTAGTGTTACCTCCTAAAATACCAAGGATTACACATAATAATGCCGATTTTATTCTTAGCCGCCAGGAATAATTGACAATCTTTTAAAACAGCCTGGACTCCCTATGAACAGTGATTGAGATTTGTTATATTGATGAATTGTTAAATCTCACTCACATGAGCAAATAAATCGATAAAAAGCCGGACTGCACTTGGCTCAGTTTTTTTTTGATGGGGCAGTGCACATCTATGATTATTTCTGATGCCAATTCGGCATGAGCGAACAATCTTAGCATGGGCGCGTCTGAAACTTGGAGAAGATGGAGAAATTGCTTTCTCTGTCTCCTTCACAGCTGTGCTGCAAATCCTTCATACGAGAGGATCGGAGCACAGAACACTGACACAGAGTCTCATTAGCATATCGCATCTGATGCTCTTGCACCGGATTCTATATGTAAGTGTGACCCCAGCTTAAAGGGCTTGTCCAGGCTTAGTGCTCCAGTATGCAGTCATTCTACTGTATGTGACTGCAGACCTATGAATCATCACATCGTGCATGCTGCGCACTTTCAAGATTCTTCAGTACTGGGAGCAGGGGTGCATCTATAATGAGGCAAGTTGAGCCGTTTGCCTCAGGCGGCACTCATTTCCTGAAGACAGGGGGCGGCAGTGCGGCGCCACCCCCTGAAGTCAGATAACATGGTGCCGACGCTTCTCATGTCACACAGAAGCCAGCGGGGAAAGTGCACATCTTGTGTGCTGCAGACATGCGCTGTGCAGACTCCTCATCCCTTTCTCCTCCTGTGTACCGCTCTGTACCCCTACAAAGAGCAGAGGACTGAGCAGCGCCGAGCTTCCTCCGTGACACCCAACATTTCCCTATTGCTGGATGCTGGATCCTAGTTGGCCAAAGGACCTTTGATGATGTCAGGACCATGTGATTCTATGGGAGGAGAGTCAGGCTGTGGGCTGTGCTAAGTGATGTATAGTACTAATGAGCCGACAGCAGGTGACTAGAAAGGCGAGCTACACATAGCCTGTGTGATGCCCAGGAAGAATGGTGTGTGGCTGTGTGCAGAGCCCGGCGTGTGTCAGCAGACTGCGGCAGAGCGCTGTGTACATGGGTCGCCCTCCCAGGGCTGTGGGGTACTCGGTACCGGGACGGTGTCAGGGGAATGTGTCACAGCAGCGGTGACCCGGACCGTGGCCCTGGGCGCCCAAGTCAATGGCGGAATGTATATGTAGTTAATGGAGTGGAATAGTTCGTGACGCCACCTGTGGTGCTCGGCAAGGGAGGTGTTAAGCCGACGCTGCAGACAGATCCTCTGGGACAGATGGTGTGGTTGGCTCGGGGATGTAGCAGTGCCAGAAAGGTAGGAAGCAGACAAGACACAGCGGGGTGCAATTTCTGTACCTTTACTTGATAACTGGAGTCCAGGGTCCTGATTACAGATGGTAACGAAGTAGGCTAGCCTGGAAGCAACTCAGGGATTCTCTCTCAGTAGACGGGCTGTGCAGTCTCCTTTCCTACCGCTTCTTTAAATGAAGTACTCCAAGTACAGAGTTACACTGAAGTTCCTCCTATCAGATGTTCCCAAGAACCTTACTTGCACGGCAGACAGCTGTAGCCTCTCTCGGGGACTCCTCTCTCTCTGAGTCCTGGCTCTCTATCCAAGCTGCTGTTGTGCCTCAAGTCTTAGATGGGAGTAGGGCATTTACAGCCTCCTACTCCACTGGTATCTGTTGTAGGACCGTTAGTATCCGTACAACCGTGGAGACCAGGCTCCAGTTCTTGCGCTCTCAAGCTGAGGGAGCTCGCCTTCCGCAGCTCAACATCCAGCTTTTCTCTACACGTCTGCACACTTCACCCTCCGCAGACTAACTGGCCACTCCTTCCTCTTGGCCCTCAGAGGGCACCCCTCCCCTTAATCCTGGTTCAGAGTTCCCCCTGCTGGCCTGGAGTGGAACTGTGTTACATGTATGGATTGACTGCGAGAGAGACCCATCATTGCCTCCAAGCCTGGCATTACCCTCCCCTGGAGGAAGGCAAAGCCACTGTGGCGACCATACTCCTGGGGACACCACATTCCCCCCTAGTGCAAGTCAGCACTCCTGGGCTGAACCAAAACATGAACATATAAACAGTTACAATAATAATTGTACAAGATTTAAAAATGAAAAATGTACAAAAACCAAGTGTTTCAAAAATGGTCCTATGATGGCAAGTCCAAGCATCAATGTCCATGGTCCATTCCTGGGCAAATGGTGAAAGTTTTTGACCACACACAAGTCCTGTGGTTCAGTGTCCATAAAACAAAACTGGAAAGTTCAAAGAAAACTCTTACAAATTACACATACAATTTCGACATTTACATTTATTTTGCTACATGCGATATCTAAGGGGTGGTATACCTTGTGTGGTGCAGGTAGACCTGCATAAGACTGGTGCAGTGGGTAATGTACTGGATACACTACTGGGGGTTCTATGTAACACAGGGATACTAGACTGACTGTGAACTCTTAGACTCACCAAGGGCATTACAGGTTCACCACTGGCAGGGCGAGGGTTCTCTGGCTCCACTGCTGGTGTGGCATCTGCTACCCGATTTTCCTGATTCTCTTGAGTCACATCTTCCTGTGCTACCAGTTGGGGGAATAGCAACACTGGCACCACTATAGCATTGTTCACTTTAGTCCAATTCGCAGGGAATTCTCCAAGCATTGTGCTGACCTTCTCTTCTTCCACTATGGGTTGGATGTTATCTGGTTCTTCCTTTCTTTCTTTTAACTGGTCAGGGCATAACTTCAAATGATCTCTCGATACCGCTGCTGAGGTCTCTCCTCCATCTTTACTCACAAGGCATTCCTTAGTATTATCAAAGTTCGAGGGCAGAATGGTATAAGGTTCAGCTTCCCATTGATCATCCAATTTGTGCAATCTTCTCTTCCTCTTCAAGACTTGCTCCCCCGGCGACAAAGGAACAGCAGGTGCATTTTGATTGTAAAGCTTCTCCTGCTTTTGCCTTGCCTGGGCCAAACTCCTCTCCACACATTCTTGAACTCTTCTGTACTGTTGCTGCCTCTCAGTGTCCCAATCAGCATCTGGGGATGCCACTTCAGGTGTCAGGACTCCCATGTCTAAGTCAATAGGCAGCTTACCAGGTCTTGCTCTCATTAAATAGGCTGGGGTACAGTTGGTAGAGTTCACTGGAATATGGTTGTAGAGGTCTACCAGATCGGGCAACTTCTCTGGCCACAGATTCCTCTCCTCCAAGGGCAAAGTCTTCAGGAGGTCCATCACTACCTGGTTCATCTTCTCGCACATGCCATTGGTCTGTGGGTTATACGGCGTTGTCCGGATCTTCTTACAGCCATACAGGTTACAGAATTCTTGGAACACTTCTGCCTTGAAAGCTGGACCTTGATCTGTAAGCACTTTCTCCGGGTACCCATGTGGTCTACAGAAGTGCTGTTGGTATGCTCTGACTGCGGTCCTGGCGGTCTGGTCTTTGACAGGCACAACTACCAGGAATCTTGAGTAGTGGTCCACAATGGTAAGAGCATAGATGTAGCCTGACCGGCTGGGAACCAGCTTCACATGGTCCAGGGCTACCAACTCAGGGAGCTGTTTGGTGATGATTGGCTGTAGAGGAGCTCTCTGGCTGTCTCGATCCTTTCTGCGCAGGTTACATTGTCCACACTCCCGGCACCACCTTTCAATGGCTTTCCTCATACCAGCCCAGTAGAACCTCTCTCGGAGCAATACTTCCAACTTCTTCCATCCGAAGTGTCCAGCTCCATTGTGGCATGCTTCCAGGACCATTGATGCCTCTCTCATTTGGACTATCACCTGCCAAACCAGCTCATGAGTGCAGGCATTGATACTCCTCCGACACAGCTTCCCTTCATAAATGAACAGCCGGCCTCTCTCCGTCCATAACTGCTGAGTTTCTTCAGGAGCATCTGACTCTGGACGTGAGTCAGCTCGTGTCAGCAGCTCCTTCACCAGGCGGACTGCAGGGTCACTATCTTGCGTTTCTGCCCAGTCATGATGGGGCAACGGATTCAGGGTGACCTCCTTCAAGCCAGACCGTCGGTTCCTCACTCCTTGAGCACGTTGGGCCGCAAGTGGCCGGTGGAAGGGAGGTAGCTCTATCTCTTCAAGAGCCTCAGGGTCTTCTCCTGCATCTGGTAGGTTAGGCATTCTGGACAGCGCATCAGTATTGGCATTCTTGTGCCCTGCCCGGTATTTGATGGTAAACTCATAATTAGATAGCCGAGCCATCCATCGCAGTTCCAGTGCACCTAGTTTTACAGTGTCCAAATGCGTCAACGGATTGTTGTCCGTGAAGATAGTGAACTTGGCAGAGGCTAGGTAATGTTTGAACCGTTCGGTGACAGCCCAGACTATGGCAAGGAACTCCAGCTTGAAAGAACTGTAATTATCAGGGTTCCTTTCGGTGGGGCGCAGCTTCCTGCTGGCATAGGAGATCACTCTTTCTTTCCCATTCTGTACTGCTCCTAGTCCCACGTTGCTGGCATCTGTGTACAGCACAAAGGGTTTGTCATAATCTGGGTAGGCCAGAACTTCGCCTCCTGTGAGAGCCATCTTGAATCTGGTGAAGGACCTTTCCAACTCTTCAGTCCACTCAAAGGTGGAATTTTTCTGTTTGGTCTTCTTGGACTGCCCCACCAGGAGATCTTGCATAGGGGTGGCTATTTCAGTAAAGCCCTTGATGAATCTTCGGTAGTAGCCTACCAGTCCAAGGAATTGGCGTACTTCATGAAGGTTGCTGGGCTTCGGCCAGTCCCGGATGACTGTGACCTTATCAGGATCTGGTGCCAACCTTCTGCACTGACCACATGACCGAGGTACTGCACCTTGGACTTCAGGAGGTGGCGCTTGGAGGGCTTCACCTTCAGGCCAAAATTGGACAAAGCTTCAAACACTTCAGCCAGGTGCTCCAGATGATCTTCATAGGTTTTGGAGAAAACAATGACATCATCCAGGTACAACAGGACCGTCTCAAAGTTCATGTGTCCCAGGCAGCACTCCATCAGCCGTTGAAATGTTCCTGGAGCAGTGCAGAGCCCAAATGGCATATAATTGAACTCACAGAGACCCATTGGAGTGGTAAATGCTGTTTTCTCCTTGTCTGCCTCTGCCACGGGAACCTGCCAATACCCACTGGTGAGATCCAAGGTGGAAAAGTAATTAGCAGTTTTAAGTGCAGCTAATGATTCCTCAATTCTAGGTAATGGGTAGGCATCTTTATGTGTAATGCTGATAATTTTCCTGTAATCAACACACATTCTCATGGTACCATCCTTTTTCTTTACAAACACTATTGGAGCTGCCCAGAGGCTACAACTGTCTCTGATGACCCCTGCCTCCTTCATCTCTCTCAACATACTCTTAGCACATTGGTATTGTGTTGGGGGTATAGGTCTGTACCTCTCCTTTATGGGTGGATGGTCTCCCGTGGGGATATGATGTTGAACCCCTTTTGCCTGCCTAAAATCTAGTGAGTGTTTGCTGAATACCCGCTCATACTCTTGTGTCACTCTGTAAATCCCATTTTTCTGGTATGAAGGTGTAGAGTCAGTTCCCACCTGCAGTTGCTGACACCACTCATCTGGCTGCTTCACAGAGCTATTGTCCTCCACCTGATCGGATGAGACCAAGGGTTCTGCTGCCTGCAAACAGTTGTTATTAACGGTGAGCAGCTTAGCAACTGTGGCGTACCGAGGTATTGTGGCTTCCTCTTCCCCACAATTCAAAAGGCGTACAGGTACAGGCCTGCTCTCGGAGTATACTGGTTCTACCAACGCCTGGTAATCTCTCCCTCTAAGACCTATAGCTGCCCGTCACCAAACCAACATTTCACATCTGGGGGGTATTGCAATGGGAAAAGCATCACTCACTCTGACGCTGCCAATCTCTCCGCCAGAGAGTTCTACCTGTTGCCTTTGCATCAGGGCTCGGATCTCCTTCTGCAGGACTCGTTGTTCTCCGGAACCAGCAATCTCAGCCACCTGTTGCAACAAGACAATAACCTCGGACAGACAGTTTTCAATTACATTTGTACCAAGAGTCATCATGGGATTACATTCACTTCGATCAATATCAACAACTATTAAACCTTGAGACTTTAGCTCTACCCACCCCACTTTAACAGTAATTTCTTTACATCCTATCTGCGGTAAAGACTGACCATTACTAGCAACTACTGTCAGTTCATCAGTTGGGCCACGGGTAAGCTCTGAATCAGCCCAATATCTCTTCTTGTACAGAATGTACGGCATAGTGGTCACCTGGGAGCCAGTGTCCAGCAAAGCATTCATGGGGATGCCATCAATCACCACGGGAAGGATCGGTCTCCCTCCCACATACTTGGCTCTCCAGTTCCTTGGGCCTCGGGATCCTATTCCTGGGGGTTGGCCCTCTGTCCCAGGGGTTGCTCGTCTAAAGGACAATATCTTGCAAGATGACCTGCCTTGTAGCAGTGACGACAGATGGGATGTCCGTCCTGGTCATAGCGATCGTTGTTCCTCCCTCGAAGTGGCGGGGCTCTCCTCCTCCGGAGCCATGGGACATCCTCTGGACTGGAAGCAAGCTGGATCTTTTCTTTGGAGGACACCTGTAGGGACTGCACGGTTTTAGTGAGTGCAGCCATACCTTTGGTCAACTCCTGGACCTGAAGACGCAGTTCCTCAGTTGGATCTTTATCCAGAGTCTGTGCATCAGCCTCCACAGGGATGGAAGGAAAAGATGTTGCTTCCTGATGGTAGGTGATCGCTGGGCGCCTAGGGGGCGCTGGACGGCTGTCAGTGGACTCCTGCAGTACCCGAATAGCCCTGTCCTTAAAATCAGCAAAGTCCAGATCAGGGTTTTGCAGGGTTATGATTCGCAACTGTCCTCTGTGGGTACTGGAGAGGAGTCCTTCAATGAACTGCTCCTTTAACAGTTTATCTTCCTCCTTCACACTGTCAGGATCAACTTGCTTAACGGCTCGCAGCGCCTCCTGCAGGTTGAGAGCATAGTCCCTTATACTGTCCTGCGCCTTCTGTTTACAGCCAAAGAACCTCATCTTAATTTCAGCTGCAGTGCGGGTGTCAAAGGTGCTCCTCAGCTTGGCCAGGATCTTTGCAAGTCTCTTTATCAGTGTCCTGCCAGGCTTTCACATCTCTCTGTGCTGCACCCGTTAGCTGTCCAATCAGGATATTCACTTTCTGGCTTTCAGACAGAGGGTATACTTTAAACAAACTGCACAGTCTCTCTTTAAATTCACTCAGGGTATACGACTCACCCGAGTACTGCGGTAGCCAGGCCACTCCCGGTATATAGGGCATAGACAGCGGCATTATGGAGACCACTGTGGCAGGCGCTTCTCCTGGCGGTGCTGCGGGGTTGGCACCGGCGCCTGCCGCTGCATCGCCGTTGCGCACGGACATCCTCTCCCCCCTAGTTAACGTTAGCCAGGGCCGGGGGTTATGGGAGCTCACCGGCGGCCGCTTCACAGGCCCGATGCTCCGGGCTGTAGGCCCCAGCTCCTCCTTCTCTCGCGCGCTGTCCCCTCTTCCCGCGCGGCACTTCACTTCTTCGCGCTCTGCGGCAGGCTCCGCCCACAAAGACCTGCCTCTTTCTTCCCGCGCGCGCCAAGCAGCGCGGCAATGGCGGCAATTGGCACCAATTTCACACACAGTCTTTTTGCACAAACACAGTCTATAGCACACAGGACTCGGGGGGTACCGGGCTCCGTAATCCTGTTCGTGACACCAAATTGGGTCGCCCTCCCAGGGCTGTGGGGTACTCGGTACATGGCCAGTGTCAGGGGAATGTGTCACAGCAGCGGTGACCCGGACCGTGGCCCTGGGCGCCCAAGTCAATGGCGGAATGTATATGTAGTTAATGGAATGGAATAGTTCGTGACGCCACCTGTCGTGCTCGGCAAGGGAGGTGTTAAGCCGACGCTGCAGACAGATCCTCTGGGACAGATGGTGTGATTGGCACGGGGATGTAGCAGTGCCGGAAAGGTAGGAAGCAGACAAGACACAGCGGGGTGCAATTTCTGTACCTTTACTTGATAACTGCAGTCCAGGCTCCTGATTACAGATGGTACTGGAGCAGGCTAGCCTGGAAGCAACTCAGGGATTCTCTCTCAGCAGACGGGCTGTGCAGTCTCCTTCCTAGCGCCTTGTGGTGTGAAGCACTCCAGTACTTAGTTACTTGGAGGAGAGGAATCTGCGGCCAGAGAAGTTGCCCGATCTGGTGGACCTCTACAACCATATCCCAGTGAACTACACCAACTGTACCCCAGCCTATTTAATGAGAGCCAGACCTGGTAAGCTGCCTATTGACTTAGACATGGGAGTCCTGACACCTGAAGTAGCGTCACCAGATGCTGATTGGGACACGGAGAGGCAGCAACAGTACCGGAGAGTTCAAGAATGCGTGGAAAGGAGTCTGGCCCAGGCAAGACAAAAGCAGGAGAAGCTTTACAATCAAAATGCACCTGCCGTTCCTTTGTCGCCGGGGGGAGCAAGTCTTGAAAAGGAAGAGAAGATTGCACAAGTTGGATGATTAGTGGGAAGCTGAATCTTATACCATTCTGCCCTCGAACTTTGATAATACTAAGGTATGCCTTGTGAGTAAAGATGGAGGAGAGACCTCAGCAGCGGTATCAAGAGATCATTTGAAGTTGTGTCCTGACTCCTGACCAGTTGAAGGAAATGATAGAGGAACCAGATAACATCCAACCCATAGTGGAAGAAGAGAAGGTCAGCACAGTGCTTGGAGAATTCCCTGCGAATTGGACTAAAGTAAACGATGCTATAGTGGTGCCAGTGTTGATATTTCCTCAAGTGGTAGCACAAGAAGAAGTGACTCAAGAAAATCAGGAAAATCAGGTAGCAGATGCCACACCAGCAGTGGAGCCAGAGAACCCTCGCCCTGCCAGTGGTGAACCTGTTATACCCCTATTGAGTCTAAGAGTCGGTAGGAGAATGCTACCCAGTTTGCCCACACTAGAGTTATGCAGGTCTACTCGCACCACACAAGGTATACCACCCCTTAGATATCGTATATAGCAAAGTTAATGTAATTGTTGAAATTTTGTAAATTGGTAACTGTTTTCCAAGTTTTGTGCCTAGAGGTAACCTGTATGAGTTTCCTTTGGAGTTTGTTTCATGGACACTGAACCACAGGACTTGTGTGTGGTCAAAAACTTTTACCATTTGCCCAGGAATGGACCATGGACATTGATGCTGGACTTATCATCATAGGACCATTTTTGAGCTCTTGGTTTTTGTACATTTTTCCCTTTTTCAAATCTTGTACAAATTATTATTGTTCAACTGTTTATGTTATTCATGTTTGCTTTTGTTCAGCCCAGGAGTGCTGACTTGCACTAGAGGGGAATGTGGCGCCCCCAGGAGTATGGTCACCACAGTGGCTTTGACTTCCTCCAGGGGAGGGTAATGCCAGGCTTGGAGGCAATGATGGGAATCTCTCGCAGTCAATCCATACATGCAACACAGTTCCACTCCAGGCCAGCAGGGGGAACTCTGAACCAGGATTAAGGGGAGGGGTGCCCTCTGAGGGCCAAGAGGGAGGAGTGGTGAGATAGTCTGCGGAGGGTGAAGTGAGCAGACGTGTGGAAAGAAGCTGGAGGTTGAGCTAGGAAGGAGAGCTCCCTCAGCTGAGAGCGCACGAACTGGAGTCTGGTCTCCACAGCTGTATGGATACTAAAGGTCCTACAGCAGATACCAGAGGAGTAGGAGGCTGTAAATGCCCTACTCCCATCTAAGACTTGAGGCACAACAGCAGCTTGGATTGAGAGCCAGGACTAGAGAGGAGTCCCCGAGAGAGGCTACAGCTGTCTGCCGTGCAAGTGAGGTTCTTGGGAACATCTGACAGGAGGAACTCTAGAGTAACTAAGTACTGGAGTGCTTCACACCACAAGGTGCTAGGAAGGAGACTGCACAGCCCGTCTTCGAGAGAGAATCCCTGAGTTGTTTCCAGGCTAGCCTGCTCCCCTACCATCTGTAATCAGGACCCTGGACTGCAGTTATCAAGTAAAGGTACAGAAATTGCACCCCGCTGTGTCTGATCTGCTTCCTACCCTTACGGCACTGTCACATCACCGTGCCAACCACACCATCTGTCCCAGAGGATCTGTCTGCAGCGTCGGCTTAATATCTCCCTTGCCGAATACCAAAGGTGGCGTCACGAACTATTGCATTCCATTAACTACATCCCCCATCACTTGGGCGCCCAGGGCCACGGACCGGGTCACTGCTGCTGTGACACATCCCCCTGACAACGGCCCGGTACCGAGTAACCCACAGCCCTGGAAGGGCGACCCATGTGTGACATGTGTTGCCCATGGCAGGCACATCTCTATGGCTGCCTGCGTGTACTGCTGGCCACGGAAAAGCTCTGCTGCAGAGCAGTGTCTCTGCGTGCATGTGTGTATGCTATATAATGAATCTGGTTCGCTTCACTGCAGAACTAGCTATATGTAAAAGGAATAGATCGGCTATATGTTATACAGTATGTGAAAGCTCTGCTGCAGAGCGGTGTCTCTGTGTGTATATATATTGCTGTGCGGCAAAGTTCTAGATATACAGTATAACTTATATGCAGCCAATCACACACACTGCTCTGCAGTAGAGCTTTCATATACAATATAACATGTAGCCGATCTATTCACACACAGTACTGTACTGTGTGTGAATAGATCGCTGGGGACACAAACGCTAGTGTGTAACCGGCCTAAGACTTGGGATGATGTACAGTATGCTCTTATAATATGCACAGCACTGTTTTTTATTGGTGTATTTATTTGTGTCTTTTGTATAGTTTTTCTATTGTCCAAGACCTTGAAGTTCTACGTGGCAAGATTTGTGGGACCTATTTTCATTGTTAAGGCCCAGCTGTTGATTTCTGAAACTGGAACCATACAGTGAGTACAGGGGGTGCAGTTTTGCAGTTCGCCTCAGGCAGCAGAGAGGCTAGGTTCACCCCTGACTGAGAGCCGTCACGTGACGCCAAGCATGGCCGGTGTCACCACCCAGCCCACCCGAGCAAGTGTAAGGGCCCTGAATGAGCGGGGTGGCCCACTCGCTGTCAGGGACATCAGCAGGCTATGGGGCCCGTGAATCTGTGGATTCCCCCCACTCAAATACTAACCTCTCCTGTTTCATGCTGCTCCGGTTTCTTCAGCGTCTTCTGACTCTGTGTTGTCTCAGGGTGCCCTCTGCCAAGCAGTGCAGAGACTCAGAAGACGCTGAGGCAATTGCAGCAGGGGGACCATTATACTGTATGGAGCACTATATGAGGTCATTATTCTGTATGTATGGAGCAATATATGTGGCCCATTATACTGTATGGAGCATTATATGGGGCCCTTTATACTGTATGGAGCATTATATGGCGCCATTATATACTGTATGGAGCAATATATGGGACCATTATATACTGTATGGAGCATTATATGGGGGCCATTATAATGTATTTGAGCAATATATGGGGCCCATTATACTGTATGGAGCATTATATGGGGCCCTTTATACTATATGGTGCATTATATGGGGCCATTATATACTGTATGGAGAAATTTATGGGACCATTATATACTGTATGTAGTGTTATATGGGGCCAATATATACTGTATGGAGCAATATATGGGACAATTATATACTGTATGGAGCATTATATGGGGCTATTATAGTATATGGAGCAATATATGGGGTCATTATACTGTATGGAGCAATATATGGGGCCCATTGTACTGAGAGAAGAATTATATGGGACTCATTCTGTATGGAGCAGTATATGGGGCCCTTTATAATGTATGAAACATTATGTGGGGCCCACTATACTGTTTTGAACAATATATGGGGCCCATTATTCTATATGGAGCATTATATGGAACAATATACTGTATGAAGTATTATATAGGGCCCATTTAACTATATGGAGCAAAATATGCGGCCCATAATAGTGTATGGAACATTATGTGTGGCCCATTATACTGTATGGAGCACTGTGTGGGGCCATTATACTGTATGGAACAATATATGGGGCCCATTATTCTATATGGAGCATTATATGGAGCAATATGGTGTATGAAGTATTATATATGGCCTATTAAACTGTATGGAGCAATATATGCGGCCCATAATAGTGTTTGGAACAATATATGGGGCCCATTATTCTATATGGAGCATTATATGGAGCAATATACTGTATGAAGTATTATATAGGACCCAATAAACTGTATGGAGCAATATATGGGGCCCATAATAGTTTATAGAGCAATATATGGTGCCCATAATACTGTATGGAGGACTATATGGTGCTCATAATACTATATGGAGGACTTTGTGGTGCCCATGATACTGTATGGAGAACTATGTAGTGCCCATAATACCGTATGAAGCACTATGTGGTGCCCATAGTACTGTATGGAGTACTATGTGGTGCCCATGGTACTGCATGGAGTACTATGTGGTGCGCATAGTACTGTATGGAGGACTATGTGATGCCCATAATACTGTATGACGGACTATGTGGTGCCCATGATACTGTATGGAGAACTATGTAGTGCTTATAAAACCGTATGAAGCACTATGTGGTGCCCATAGTACTGTGTGGAGTACTATGTGGTCGCCCATAGTACTGTATGGAGTACTATGTCGTGCGCATAGTACTGTATGGAGGACTATGTGATGCCCATAATACTTTATGATGGACTATGTGGTGCCCATGATACTGTGAGGAGGACTAAGTGGTGCCCATAATACTGTATGGAGGACTATACCGTCCAGTCTAAAATAAAAAGTCTGCTCGTATGACCAGATACCATGCCAGTCGAAGAGTGTTCCAACAACTCATCTTGGTAAGTCAGGTCCAGAAATTACCTGACACCTCCCAGTTCTTTAGCAAAGTGGTCATACCCTCAGAAGCTACTGTGACCTTGCCTGTTGGACAGACCATACTCACCATGCTGTTGCAGGTCTGTGTGCCACGAGAAGTGGTAGAGGTACAGATTGAGCCCATTTTAGGAGATGAAACATATCCTAAACTGTTAGCTGCCCACACTCTGGCCATAGTATGACAGGGGCGTGCGTTTGTACCCTACGTCAACTGGAGAGGAACAAACTTAAAGTTAACCTGCTGAAAAGAGATTGCTCAGATGTATGATATGCCGGAAGACTTCACTAAGCACAATGCCATCGCGTTTACACCATTAAAGGGAGATTCATGGTCTCTGTTAGTCTCCCTCACTGTGAAAGGAAATAATGGGGAAAAACGGGCCAGCCGCCGTCTCGCAGAGCAAATGGAGGTTGTTCTCATCAAATTTTCCCCTGGACAAGTGGGGCAAATAGAAAAATTGCTGCAGTGCTGCCAAAGAGTGTTTGCCTGTCATGAGGATAACTGTCACGCTGTGATGGGTTTCAGTAAGGGAGGGGGGCCTCAAACTGGGACCCTAATTATCCCTGTCCCAGGGGTCCTCTTGAAGGTAGTGAGGCCCCAGTCTCTGACCTTACTATGCTCCTGTTAAACCCTGATCTGTCCCCTCCCCTACCCCATGAGGCATAGGACAGAAATGTAATGTAAATAAGACACAAAGACAAAACAGGGATAAGAAAAATCCTCTATCATACAAAAGCACTAACCAACAATAGGTAGGAGAATAGAGACAGGGAGGAATAAACTAAATGAAAACATGGACCAGGAGATAAACACCTGTGTACCACCGCAAACCACAGAATACTTCTACAACAATTCTACTTCAACCACTTAGCTTTAGCACACAGCACGGAAACACAAATCTTTTACCGGCAGGGACAAGAAGGTTTCTCCAGTTTATAAAGGAAGAGGTAATGATAATGACTAGATCAGAACCAGCTGAAATGGAGCTGCATGTTTCCTACCGGCATAGAAAGGGTCGTCAACCTCTTCAGCACCAGAAGAAACTAAATCCATTTAATATGAGACACAAGGCACACCATCTCTAAAGAAGACCTTCGATTCATTACTCAAAGTAATCATCTAACCCCAGGTCTTCCAAGAGGATGTGACAACGACTTCAGATGCACTAAGGCCTTTCAGCATGAAATTCCCATGGGAACACTGCTACCATTAGATACTGTCAGATTCCCCCACAGATGTACCAAAGAGGCAGGGACGGCATTGGGGCAGTCAGGCAAGGCAGCTGCCTAGGGCCCTGCTCCTCCAGGGGCCCTCACCTGTCAGTGGCATGCTGCTAATTGCGGTACACCACTCTGCTGCTATAGGGCCCCTGAGTAAGAGGGACCCGGTGCCGCCCCCCACATTCAACTTACCGGCAACTTAGATGCCGATACAGTTGAAAGCAGTGATGGAGGAGAGAGTGTCATGTGAAGCTCCCTCTCCCATCACTCCCATCACTCAGCTGATGAGATGCTGAGATGCTCTGCACAAGCCAGAGCAGCAGGAGAATGAGGAGGGGAGGTAAGTAGTGTGTGTGTATCTGCTGCACTTTACTGTGTGTGAGGGGACTGCACTATACTGTAGTGTGTGTGTGTCAGTTTTAATTAAACAAGGGGTTAACTCCTTGCAGGGAGATGAAAGGTTAAATGAGGGAATAAACAGTTCAATTGCAAAGGATATGTAGAGTTAATGAACAAGGTAACTGCAGTTCTTGTGAACCACTTAACGTGTCAGAAGTTACTCAGACTGCTGGGAAGTCAATAGTGCCAGCAAGGGCTGGTGCGGTGCTTGTCCAAGAAGGTCCTTCTGGTAACGGTGGTCTGTCTTCTGGCGGCAGTGGTCGGTTTCCGGTACCTTCCACTAAGCCCCTAGTCCATAGATTGCTGCAACCAAAGCAAATAGGGTGTCTTTCCAGTACTCGGCTTTCTCTATGTGGCACAGATACAGTACTCACGATCATGGAGCCCACCTCACCTTGCTCTCTGGTAACTACCGGGCACACGGCACCTCTCTCTCTCGTTCTCAAATCCCCGCAGTTGGCGGCGGGGGTTAACGGACGCAGGCCTGCGCAGCACAGGTGCTCTGGGGATGGAGCAGTCCTCTCAGCTTGCTGCACACCGCCTGCCATGCCAAAACTGTCCAAGGCCACCGGTCTGTCTGCTGCAGTCCATCATATAGCTGATGGTTAGGGTGCGGAGCGCGCTGCCTGCTCTGCTGCTTGCATGCTGAAGGCGGGGCCTCTTTGCCGCTTCGCGCGCTTTCTACCTCAGCTTCCGGCCGGGTTCTCTGACTAAACACGCCCCCTCTTCCTTGGTCATGGGGCCTGCCCGGTCCCCTATTCCTTCCCCAAGGAAACAGGGAAGGTAGCCTCAGCAGTTCCAAACCCGGCTCGGTACAGGTATTTGCAGTCTGGTCTTCCTCCTTACATTTGTGTGGGAACTGTACTATCCTGTGTGTGGTGGAGTACTGCACTATACTCTGAGGGGCTGCTTTATATTCTGGAGGTTAATGTGTGTGTGTGTGTGTGTGTGTACAGTAGCTGCATTATACTCTGAAGGGGGCTGTATTATGTTCTATGAGGGGGCTGCATTATACTCTGAGGGGGCTACATTATACTCTATGAGGGGGGGCTACATTTTACTGTAAGGGGTCTGCATTATACTCTGAGGGGGCTGCAGTATACAGGGCTGCATTATACTCTGAGGTGGGCTGCATTATACGCTATCAAGGACCATGGGGAGTGTATGCATTTTACCATATGTACTATATGGGACCTGCATTATTTTGTATCGAGGATTATCTGCACCAATCATTCTTCCTCAGTCAGCGTAAGGGTAGGTGCACACGGTCAGTAAACGATGCGGGTTGGACACTGTGTACTTGTGCAGCGTCCAGATGTTACAGCATAGTGGATGGGATTTCAAGAAATCCAATGTCCATTATGCGTGTACAGATGTCCGCGGATCACCCGCGGAGCTGGACATGTGGCACGTCTCTCCAGACTGCAGCATGCCTATTTATCTTGCAGAGACATGAGCCTCCGCAAGATAAATTTCACCTGTACATTGTATTGGAAAAAGTGAATCAACATGGTTCAATGAACACATGCGGATTCACCTGCTTTCAATAGCTGGCAGCGCTTTGGACGCAGCGGACATGCGCTGTGCCCAAAGCGCTGCCAATTACTGAATGTGTGCACATACCCTAAAGAGGCCGGGAAACAAGCGTCGAACGATTTCAATATTGTTGATCGTGCTCGTTTAGCAGCCTGAAAGTACTGTAAATACAACCAAAATGTTTCTGTGTGATGGTGCAATATGTGAGCATTTGGGGCCCAACTTTAAACTTTTGCCCAGGGCCTCATTTTGTCTAAAACCGGCCCTGCCAATAGGTGAAGGAGTTACTGTCAGAAATGCTGCAAAATTGAGTGAGCCCCTGGACCGTGCCTATTATACTGGTCCAGAAGAACGATGGAACCTTGAGTTTCTGCGTCCACTACCAAAGATTGAATGCCTGTACTGTGCGGGACTCCTACCCCCTTCCCAGGATTGAAGAGTTCCTGTCCTCTCTGGGAACAGCAAGGTACTTTTGTTCCCTAGATTTAGCCAGTGGCTACTAGCAGGTTCCTATGGCTGCTAAGGATCAACCGAAGACTGCCTTCATCTTCCCTATGGGACTGTTCAAATTTAACCAGATGCCCTTTGTTCTAACCAATGCTACTGGAATATTTCAATGGCTAATGGAAATGTTCTGCCCATTTATGCTCAGTAAGAGAAAGTATTTGCAGTTTGACACTTGCTACTACCCATAAGAGGTGATATGTTATCCTTTTATGACGTTTAAATATGTTTAGCACAATCTGGCAGCATTCTTACAGATGCAGGTGTCTTCCCCTTTAAGTTCAGTGTGCTTTGTGGGACCGTCCTCTGCTCCTCTGAGAAGAAGGAGACATATTTTCAGACAAGCCCAAACTCTAGGCAGACACAACACGTGTTCCTGGCTTCTGCTCACTTCTTACTACTATCCCCATCCTTCAGCTAATCCGTTTTACCACATATATTAATCTTGATATCATCACACCAATAAACCTGTTACACCCTGTCTCTTTCCTGGTGCTGCGTCCAGGTCTGCCGCTGCCCTCCGTTCTGGGCACTCACCTCGAGCCTCACATGCTGTCCTTAGGCAGCAGCCGGCCTCCTCTGGATCTCATGCTGCTGCTCAGCATTCTGGTCTCCCTCCTGCCTCCACCTCCTGGAGTCCTGTGAGGAGATCTGTAGCTAAGGCTATTAGGGCACGCCCGCCCGCTCTCCTGCCTTCGTAAAGGGGCGGCGTGCATTATTCAAGAAGTGCAATTAACCAATGGCAGCGCACTGGCTGCTATTTCTGGCCTCTCCTCCATAGGGAGAGCAACCGGAGCAACGAGTATCTATCATTGCTACATCCGGTTCTCATGCTAACTTGTCTGCGCTGCGTCTGTAGTCTCTGTGCATTCTCTAATGCTATCTGTCTCCACAGCATATCAGTATCCTGTGCTTCCTGGTTATATCTGCAACCATCTGGGCGAAAGCCATTCCGTTCCGCCAACAGCCAACCGTGTCCAAAGACTGTGTGAAGGTCATTGGAACCGACTCCTTACCAACTACCCGGATCCTGGACCCGGCTCATTACAGACTCTGCTGTAACTACTGTTATCCCTTTTGGTCCTGCTGGGTCAGCTGCCACGTGTTCGGGGTCTAACTGGAGGTAGCACCTATGTCCTCCAGGTATTCCATTCTGGCCCTGTCTGAGGGGCTTTACTACGGGTGCCCGGGGCTCACTAGTCATGCCCCCTTCGGAGCCCCCCAGACCGTGGTCCCGAGGTTCCACTTTAAAAATAAAAACGAATGTGAACTTCACCATCTCTGCCTCCGCTTCCATTCGTTACAGATTGCTCCGGCCATGGAATCCGCTGGACCCCAGAGGCCTCCGACTATGGAACTGTGCCAAGAGGTGACACGCTTAAAAGATCAACAGGATAAGATCACGTCTTACCTACGTAACCTATCCACCCGCATGGATTCTCTGCTGAACCCGGCTGCTTCTGAATCACCTATCAACACCCAGGTACCTGCTGTTACGACAAGCAAGGGTCCTCGCCTGGTGGCTCCTTCCCGCTTCCATGAAGACCCCACTCAGTGTCGGGGTTTTCTCAATCAGTGTACCCTACACTTCGAAATCTTGGGGCACATGTTTGCTTCTGACCGTGCCAAAGTGGGCTTCATTATGTCACATCTAGCCGGAGAGGCTCTCGCCTGGCTAAACCCGTTATGGGAGAGAGGAGACCCGCTGGTTAATGATCTTCAACCTTTCCTAGAGACTTTTCGCAGGACCTTCGATGAACCTGGCCGGGTCACGTCGACCGCTTCTGCCCTGCTTCGCTTACGCCAAGGAACCCTCACGGTGGCTCAGTAAGCTGTTCAGTTCCGCACCCTCTGGTCTGAGCTGTCCTGGAACAATGAGGCCTTGCTGGCTACCTTCTGGGAGGGCCTATCTGGGAAAATTAAGGATGAGCTGGCGGGACGGGTCAGGCCTACCATCTTGGAATACCTGATTTCCTTGGCAACCCGGATTGACCTGCATTTCCAGGAGTGTTCCATGGAGTTCAAGCGAGACAAGAGGTCCTTCCACCTGGACTCTAGTTCTTCCAAGATGGCTACCTCATCTTCTTCTCCCGAAGCTATGGAGGTAGATCAAGTAGGTTTGGCCAGCCGCCTCCAGGAGGTGCATCGCAAAGACAGCGTCTTCCAAGCTGTCTATATTGTGGCAGTTCTGAACACCTGATCCGCTCCTGTCCAAAGAAGTCGGGAAACTCCTGTGCCTAGGTTCGGTAGGAGAGGCCACCCTATGTAGAGAACATTCCTCTCCTTCATTGCAGATCTCAGTCTCCGTGACCTGCGGAGCAATAAAATTTTCTGGACTGTGTGTTGGATTCCGGAGCTGCCGGGAGTTTTATCCAGCAGACGCTTGTGGATCGCTACCACTTACCAGTTCAGGCTCTTCCCAATCCTCTGCGGGTGTCCGCTGTTAATGGCCAGCCACTGACTGAACCCATCCAGTTCCTGACTGTGCCAGTGGAACTCCGGGTAGGTCTTATGCATTCTGAAAGAGTCCGTTTTTATGTGTACCCTGGTTTGTATCACCCCTTGCTTTTAGGTTTGCCTTGGTTTCAGAAACACGAACCAGTTCTTAATTGGAGAACAGGCAAAATTCTACGTTGGGGAGATTCCTGCTCGGACCGTTGCTTAACCCGGATTGAACCAGTTTCACCCTCGGTCCAACCTGCTACCCTGCCTGGATTACCATCCGCTTACTGGTCCTTCTCCGATGTCTTCGGGAAAAAGGAGGCTGAAAAACTCCCCCCCCAAAGGTCGTATGACTGTCCAATAGATGTTCTTCCTGGAACATCTCCTCCCCGTGGGAGAGTTTACCCTCTTTCCCAGGCAGAGATTCAGGCTATGTCGGACTACATCCAGGAGAATTTGGCCAGAGGGTTTATCCAAAAATATTCATCACCAGCAGAAGCAGGCTTCTTCTTCGTGAAGAAAAAGGATGGATCCTTGTGGCCCTGTATTGACTACCAGGGACTGAACCAGATCACGGTAAAAAACAGGTACCCTTTGCCTCTAATTTCATAACTGTTTGACCGTCTTCGAGGGGCCAAGATCTTCATCAAGCTGGATCTCAGAGGTGCCTACAACTTGATCCGAATCAGGGATGGAGACGAATGGAAAACAGTCTTCAACACCCGTGATGGCCACTACGAGTACCTGGTAATGCCGTTTGGTCTAAGCAATGCACCCGCTGTTTTCCAAGAGTTAGTCAATGACATTTTCAGGGATCTGCTTTACACCTGTGTTGTTGTCTACCTGGACGACATACTGATTTTTTCCACTGACTTGGTCTCGCACCGGAGGCAAGTACGCCTAGTCTTACAGAGGCTCAGGAGAACAGACAGTATGCCAAGCTTGAAAAGTGCCTTTTTGAACAATCCTCTTTGCATTTCCTCGGTTACATTGTTTCCTCCACAGGATTAAAAATGGATCCAGGGAATTTATCGGCTGTACTCAAGTGGCCTCGTCCGTCTGGGCTGAAGGCCGTACAGCAATTTCTGGGCTTCGCCAATTACTATAGACAATTCATTCCTAACTTCTCCACCCAAGTGGCGCCCATCTCGGCTCTGACCCGGAAAGGTACAAATCCCAAGGATTGGCCTCCTGATGCAGAGGAGGCTTTTGTTTCTCTCAAAAAGGCCTTTGCTGTTGCACCTGTTCTTCATCATCCTGACTCTAATGAACAATTTTTTCTTGAGGTCGATGCCTCTTCAGTAGGTGCGGGAGCCGTACTAACCCAGAAATCGTCCACCGGGCGAATGCACTCCTGTGGTTTTTTTTCCAAGGTTTTTTTCTTCCGCAGAGAGGAATTACAGTATTCCATTGGAGATCAGGAATTGTTGGCTATCAAGTTGGCTCTGCAGGAGTGGAGGCATCTTCTAGAAGGAGCTCTTCATCAGGTAGTCATATACACCGATCACAAAAACCTTGCTTACCTCCAAACTGCGCAAAGGCTGAATCCTCGTCAAGCTCGCTGGGCTTTGTTGTTTGCTCGCTTTAATTTTGTTCTTCATTTTCGCCCAGCTGACAAAAATGTCAAAGCTGACGCACTTTCCAGAGCCTTTCTACCTCCTGATCAGGAAGAAGAACCGCAGCACATCATTGAACCCTCAAGGTTAGTCGCTGTCGCTTCTTCTGACCTTACCTGGCTTCCCCCTGGGAAAATTTTCCTGTCAGCTTCTGAACGTACTCGTGTCCTTCGGTGGGGTCACTTATCCAAGTTCTCTTGGTCACGCCGGTCAGAAACAGACTCTGCAACTCATCTCCCGGTACTATTGGTGGCCTGCTATGGCTAAGAACATTCAGGAGTACGTCACAGCCTGTCCTTCTTGTGCCCGTAGCAAGACAGCCAAGCATCTACCCGCAGGTAGGCTTCAGCCCCTATTAATTCCGTCTGCTCCCTGGCAACACATCGCGATGGACTTCATCACAGATCTTCCGATCTCATCTGGCTGTTCTGTGGTGTGGGTAGTGGTGGACCGCTTCTCTAAAATGGCTCACTTCATTCCGCAACCTGGCCTTCCAACTGCTCCTGAGCTGGCGGATCTGTTCATCCGGCACATCTTTCGTCTCCATGGTTTCCCTCTCCACATCGTTTCCGACAGAGGAGTCCAGTTCACCTCAAGATTCTGGAGAGCAGTTTGTAAACTGGTAAGAATTGAACTGGATTTTTCCTCAGCATACCATCCCCAGTCCAATGGACAAGTGGAGAGGACAAATCAAATCCTGGCTGGATTCCTGCGTCACTTTGTCATCGGACCATGTGAGATCTTGAGACAAATTAATCCAGTCTCGTACAAGCTGAAGTTGCCTATTTCCCTATGTGTGCCTAATTCCTTTCATGTTTCTCTCCTCAAACCAGTAGTTTTGAGCCCCTTCTTTAAGGATCCGGGTACCACTCCTTACCCTGTTTCGGAGGATGATGTTTTTGAGGTAAAACATATCCTGGCTGTAAAAAAGTAAGGGGTAAGACCTACTACCTGGTGGACTGGAAGGGTTTTGGTCCTGAGGAGAGATCTTGGGAGCCTAGGGAGAACATCCAGGCTCCTCTTCTCCTTAAAGCCGGCCTCCTCTGGATCTCATGCTGCTGCTCAGCATTCTGGTCTCCCTCCTGCCTCCACCTCCTGGCGTCCTGTGAGGAGATCTGTAGCTAAGACTATTAGGGCATGCCCACCCACTCTCCTGCCTTCTTAAAGGAGCGGCGTGCATTATTCAAGAAGTGCAATTAACCAATGGCAGCGCACTGGCTGCTATTTCTGGCCTCTCCTCCATAGGGAGAACGCCGGAGCAACGAGTATCTATCATTGCTACATCCGGTTCTCATGCTAACCTGTCTGCGCTGCGTCTGCAGTCTCTGTGCATTCTCTAATGCTATCTGTCTCCACAGCATATCAGTATCCTGTGCTTCCTGGTTATATCTGCAACCATCTGGGCGAAAGCCATTCCGTTCCGCCAACAGCCAACCGTGTCCAAAGACTGTGTGAAGGTCACTGGAACCGACTCCTTACCAACTAACTGGATCCAGGACCCGGCTCATTACGGACTCTGCTGTAACTACTGTTATCCCTTTTGGTCCCGCTGGGACAGCTGCCATGTGTTCGGGGTCTAACTGGAGGTAGCACCTGTGTCCTCCGGCTATTCCATTCTGGCCCTGTCTGAGGGGCTTTACTACGGGTGCCCGGGGCTCACTAGTCACGCCCCCTTCGGAGCCCCCTGGACCGTGGTCACGAGGTTCCACTTTAAAAATAAAAACGAATGTGAACTTCACCATCTCTGCCTTTGCTTCCATTCGTTACAAAACCATTGACTACTCAACCTTACAGTCTGTTTATTTGGGATGTGAAGGAGGTTTAGCTGTATGCTGGAATCCACATTGCCCCAGATGTGGAAGAAGGCAGAACAGTAAAATGGATGCTTGTCAAGCGATAGTGGATTGGACTGTACGGGACCGCTACCACCCAAACTGCATCGCATACGGGTATCACAGCAGCCACCATACAGTCACAAATAATGAGAGTGCAGCCCTCCACCAAGCGCAACACCATTCCTGCCACGCTGAAGTCCATTTATACATAGACTCAAGTCCGCATTGAAGTACCCAGCAGTCTGCAGCCAAGCACACAATGTCTGTAAGCAGAGCACCTTCACTCAAGACAAGGTTATGAACAGGTTTTAACAGGTCTTCAATAAAAGAGCTTGCTGCTGTCGCTCATGCCGAAGCCGAGGCGGCCAAACCGAGGTGCTCCTTCACTGCACAAGAGATGCAATTAAAGTTGAAACAAGCAGAAACCGCATGATTGCAGGCAGAACAAGAAGCAGAGAGTTCGTGTCTGCAAGCGTCTCTGGAAAGACTTGCCACAGACAAAGAGACAGCGGCTGCAATAGCTAAGGCAGAGTACTTGGAAGCAGTGGAGTATCCTGCCGCAACATTCTTGGACCAGATCTAGACCAACAAGATCCAGCACAGCGCGTCTCAGAGTACATCAACCAGCATCCCAGAATAGATGACAGCCCTGATGCACTTCATCAACCAGACTATGCAGATTGCCAGAGATCCAACCACGAACTGCACTACTGCAAACAAGAAGGTCTACAGCATAGAAATGCTTGCAGCAGCTACCGTTGGAACGAACAGAAGGTACAACTTCTGTCCCACCTTAAAGGGACACCTTTCTCAGCAGAAAGGTATTATACGGACTACCCGAAGCCAGAAGCATCCAACAGGTATGATGATACACTGCCCACTCAACATAACAATACACCGGCCCGTATTGGCACTAACTAAGCCACCATGGACTTTACAAAGTTCTTTGCTCGCCGAGAGCTTCGCCGAGAGCTGGTCACACAGGGATTTGTAAAGTTCACTGATTGTGCTGAGAACTATAGGTCATGGTCAGCCTCGTTCCAGAATGCCATCAGAGGTTTGGACCTTTCATGTAGCGAGGAGTTAGATCTCCTTCTAAAAGTGGCTTAGAAGTGAGTCCGTTGAACACGTCAAAAGAATCTGAGACATTAATATAAAGCATCAACACACAGGTCTAGGTAAGGTGTGGGAAAGACTTGATGAGTGTCCCACAGAACTGCACAAAATTCCTGACATCATGAGACAAGGCGGGCCACCAAAAAGACCGACTCACCAGATCTCTAGTACCAAAAATACCTGGATGACCAGCCAATGCAGAGCAATGAACTTCAGACATCACTCTCTTCCTCCACTGGTCAGGAACATACAACTTTCCACTGGGACAACGCTCAGGTTTGTCCTCCTGAAACTCGTCCAGAGAACGTCTCAAATCGGGCGAGATGGCAGAAAGAACTACCCCCTCGCCTAAGATGGTAGCAGGCTTAGTCACAACAGGAGAATCAGCAAGGAAACTCCTAGAGAGGGTGTCTGCCTTGACATTCTTAGTGCCCGGAAGAAAAGAGACCACAAAATGAAAACGTGTGAAAAACAAGGCCCACCTAGCCTGTCGAGGATTCAAGCGCTTGGCTGACTCCAGGTAAATCAAATTCTTGTGGTCAGTAAGGACCACGACTTGGTGTTTGGCTCCCTCCAACCAATGTCTCCACTCCTCAAATGCCCATTTCATGGCCAACAGTTCCCGATTCCCCACATCATAGTTACGTTCGGATGGGGAGAACTTTCGGGAAAAGAAAGCACAAGGATTCATTTTAGATGTCACAGGATCTTTTTGGGACAACACCACTCCTGCACCAATCTCAGAAGCGTCCACCTCCACCTGAAACGGGAGTGAGACATCAGGCTGCCGCAAAACCGGAGCAGAAGTGAATCTTTGCTTCAGCTCCTGAAAGGAAGAAACAGCCTCCGGAGACCAATTCTGCACATCAGCACCCTTCCTAGTCAAATCAGTCAATGGCTTGGCAATACCAGAAAAATTAGCTATAAACTTCCGATAAAAATTAGCAAAACCCATAAACTTCTGGAGCGCCTTCAAAGAAGTGGGCTGAACCCAATCATAAATGGCCTGTACCTTGGCCGGGTCCATTTCAATAGTTGACGGAGACAAAATAAATCCAAAAATGAAATCCTCTGTACCCCAAAAAAGCATTTCGATCCCTTGACATACAGGGAATTCTCCCTCAAAATCCGGAACACAGTCCGAACATGTTCCACATGAGAGTCCCAATTCTTGGAGAAGATCAAAATATCATCCAGATAGATAATCAAAAATTTATCCACAAAGTCTCGGAATATATCGTTCATGAAGCACTGGAAGACAGAAGGGGCATTAGTGAGCCCAAAAGGCATCACCAGGTACTCAAAATGTCCCTCCGGAGTATTAAACGCCGTCTTCCATTCATCCCCATGCTTAATGCGAATAAGATTATACGCCCCCCTGAGGTCAAGCTTGGTAAACCAGCAAGCACCTTTAACTCTGGAGAATAGATCAGAAATCAGGGGTAACGGATTCTGATAGTTAACAGTAATTTTGTTGAGGGCACGATAGTCAATACAAGGCCTTAATGAACCATCCTTTTTAGCCACGAAAAAAAACCCAGCACCTAAGGGTGAAGAGGATGGTCTAATATGACCCTTCTCCAACGACTCCTTAATATAGGATCGCATAGCCTCGTGCTCGGGTACAGATAAATTGAAAAGCCGACCCTTGGGGAATTTACACCCCGGGTTCAGCTCAATTGCACAGTCATAACTCCTATGAGGAGGCAAAGACGCAGACTCATTCTCACTAAATACATCATAAAAGTCAGCCAAATAGTCAGGAACATCATGCGACTGGGGAGAGGTGGAGAAAACAGGAGCATCACTAAGGGCACACCGACAACCCCAACTCACCACAGACAAAGATTTCCAATCCAGAACTGGATTATGGATTTGCAACCAGGGAAACCCCAGAACAATGGTATCATGCAAATTATGCAACACCAAAAATCTGCAATTTTCTTGATGGTCTGGGGTGACCCGCATTACCACCTGGGTCCAAAACTGAGGTTTATTCTTCGCCAAAGGAGTAGCATTAATACCCCTCAAAGGGATAGGCGTCCGCAGAGGTGTCATAGGAAATCCACAACGTTTAGCAAAATCCAAGTCCATCAGGTTCAGAGCTGCTCCCGAATCCACAAAAGCCTTGGCGGAAAATGTAGACAGGGAGCAGATCAGAGTAATTGCCAGAAGAAACTTAGGTTGAACACCACCCACAGAAAACGTGTGTGCACAACGTTTCTCTCGTTTAGGGCAGACAGAAATAATATGCGAGGCATCTCCACAAAAAAAACACAGCTTATTACGCCTTCTGAACTCCTGACGTTGCTCCCTGGACAAAACTCTATCACATTGCATAGGTTCAGACACTTGTTCAACAGGTGGCAACACCTCTCGTGCAGTCCTGTGTTCACGTAAACGCCGATCAACCTGAATGGCTAATGACATAGAGGGAACAGGAAATCCCGCCATAGTATCTTTTACGGCTTCTGACAAACCCTTCCGAAAGAGAGCTGCCAAGGCATTATCATTCCAGGTAGTAAGGACCGCCCACTTTCGGAATTTTTGACAGTACAATTCTGCAGAATCTCGACCCTGGCTCAATGCCAACAGGGTCTTTTCAGCCTGATCAATAGCATTAGGTTCGCCATACAACAACCCCAAGGCTTGAAAAAATGCGTTTATATTAGTCAGAATAGGATCATCTGGTTTCAAAGAAAACGCCCAATCCTGGGGATCGCCACGCAGCAAAGAGATGACAATTTAACCTGCTGCGTGGAGCTCCCTGACGAGTTAGGCTTCAAGGCAAAAAATAATTTACAATTATTTTTGAAATTCAAAAATTTAGACCGATCCCCAAAAAACACATCAGGAGTAGGGATCTTTGGTTCAGCAGCATGTGAATGAGCAAGATAGGCGGAAATTCCCCGCACTTCAGCAGCGAGCTGCTCCACACGATCAGACAATTGCTTCATCTCCATTGAGAGAAAAATTCCCCCTACGGCCTCAGAGATATAGAGGAAAAAATATGCACAAAAAAAAAAATTCTGACACACTTTTTTTTTTTTTTTTACAATTCTCTCCTGCTATTGAGTACCCTAGGATCTGCGGTATGGCTGGTGATTCTGTTATGATGAGTCACCGAAGGAGGAAAAAACAAAATACTAGCTAAGTCCAGAAAAACCAGAGAGGTTGGCAGCTATCGGATTGCAGACCCCTGAACCTATCCACAACAACTAGCAGTAGCCGTGGGGGGTTCCTACGGTGCCCTAGACCCCTCGATCACAGCCGGAGAACTACATAGCCTAAAGACAGAAAGGGGAAAAACTAAACTGCCCCAGAGCAGACCCCAAAGCAATAGGCAGCCCCCAACATATAATGACGGTGAAGCAAGATGAAAACACTAACACAGATAGAAAGATAGGTTGAGCAAATGATGGGGCCCAAGCTAACTAAAATAGGACAGGATAGGAAAGCTGCTGTCTGCCATCCGCAAAAACCCTATCCAAAATGTGCCAACCGACTGATAGGAAAAACAGGCCCTGAAGTCGCTAGGCTTCAAAAGACTAAATCAGCACTCAGGTATATTCTGAAGACAGAGCAAAAGATCAACAGATCAGAGACAAAAATGGAGTACAGCTCACCCCCGGCCGGGGATGGCAGAACTCCCAAAAAACAAGGCAAAACAAAAACAAAACTGAAGTGTACAAAGCAGAGCAGAAAAACTTAGCTTTGAGACGCAGGAATCAGACTGGTCTCCAAGAATCCAGCAGGATCACCAGCAAGGCAGAAGGGCGTCGGCTGCCTTATATCCAGTCCTCAATTCCTGCCACCCAGTCATCATCTAGCAGCCCAGGTGTTTGGTAATCAGCCTCACTACCTTCCTTCACCAGAGGAGGGAGTTCATCAGACCTCAACGGTGAAGGGAAAAATGAACTCACAACAAAGTCCCCTCCAGAAGAAAGCAAACCTCAAGAAGTCAGTAAGCAGTGTCCTCTACATCGGAAACCTTATCCTCTACTAAAATGTAGAGCCTTCAGGAAGAAGTCTTTAGAAGATCGCAAAGGTTACATCAAGAAAAATAACATCTGCTTCAAATGCAGTGCTACAACATTGTACTTCGCCAGGAACTGTAAAGCCTGCGTGAAATGCGCAGAATGCGGCAGCATGGATCACAATGCAGCTTGGCACCCTGGACCACCCCCTCAAGTGCTATCGCAAGCAGAGGAGCGCAATGGGAAGCAGAAGGACACTGACAAAGACACCCCTGTGGTCACTTCTCAATGTACAGAGCTCTGTAGAGGGCTTTTAGGAGGAAGGCCCTGTTCAAAAATCTGCCTTGTCAGAGTCTATCCAGCAGGCCATAGGGACAAGGCGATCAAGATATATGCAATCCTGGATGATCAGAGCAACAGGTCCCTAGCCAAGTCCATCTTCTTCGGCAGCTTCAGCATTGTCGGCCCCGGTTCTCCCTACTCTGTGTGCAGGTACTGTTGAGACGGTGGGAAGAAAAGTAACTGTATACAAAGTGGAGTCCATAGATGGCCAGACCCTTACCGCTACCGACTATACTGGAGTGCAACCAGGTTCCCAACAACAGGTCTGAGATACCTTCACCTGAGGTAGCAGCACATCACCCTTATCTGAGGAGTATAGCTCACCTGATAGCAGAGTTGAACCCAAAAACTCCAATAGCTTTACTCCTTGGAAGAGACATACTACAAGTCCATAAGACTATAGAATCTACTAATGGCTTCCAGAACGCTCCATATGCACAGAGACTTGATCTTTGATGGGTCATTATAGGAAATTTCTGTCTAGGAGGAGCACAAAAGCCAACCTCAGTTAATAGTATGCTCACCAGCACACTAGAAAATGTACGTCCATCTCTCTTCCAACCATGTTGGAGTAGTTTGTTGGTAAAGGAATTGCCGAGCAGTGCCCCCCTGCCTTGCCCTTTTGCAGGCCCTTCCAGTGAAGACCACGCCTGTGAGAGTGAACAAGACCACATAGGGTGTTCGGTTTTCCACAGGACAAAGGAAGACAAGGCAGCGATGTATATAGAAGACAGAAGGTTCTTGGATAACATGGATCAAGAAATATTGAAGGATAGGTCAAACAGTTGGGTTGTACCTCTACCATTCAGACCTCGTAGACTAAGCCTACCCAACAACAGGAAACTTGTCTACAGTCGATTCATTTCCCTCAAATGCAAGCTTCAAAGGTTGTCTGAGGCAAAAGACTATTTCTTTACCTTCATGGGGAAGATATTCTAGAATAACCACGCAGAGATTGCACCTGCATTTTGAGAATCTGAGGAGTGTTGGTACTTGCCCATCTTCGGTGTGTATCATCTTAAGAAGCCAGGCCAGATAAGAGTGGTATTCGACTCAAGAGCCAGATGTGAAGATGTCTCATTAAATGACGTCCTACTGTTGGGCCCAGACCTCAATAACAGACTTCTAGAAGTACTACTCTGTTTCCGCAGGGATACGGTAACATTTTTGGCTGACATACAATAGATGTTCCACTGCTTTCTCATCAAAAAGGAACACAGAAACTCCATGAGTTTCTTCTGGTACCGCGACATCGACCCCGATAAAGACATCGCAGAGTATCGGATGAAGGTACACATCTTCGGGAACAGTCCTTCCCCTGCAGTCACTATCTACGGTCTCCGAAATTCTGCCAAGGAGGGTCGGATGTTAGATCCTTTGTAGAAAAGGATTTCTATGTAGACAACTGTTTGAAATCCACACCAACAAACGAGGGTACAATCAGTCTCATAAAAAAGGCTCAAGAAATGCTCGCTCTGTCTAACTTGAGGTTGCACAAAATTGCCTCCAACAGCCGAGAATAAATGGAAGCCTTTCCCTCTCAAGACTATTCAAGTGGTCTAAAACACTTGGACCTAAGCACTAACTCTCTTTCCATGCAGAGGAGCCTTGGATTGATTTGGGATTTAAAGGCGGATGCATTCACCTTTCAGATCAGCAAACACGAGAAACCCTTCACGCGCAGAGGTGTCCTTTCTTTCGTAAACAGTTTATACGACCCCCTTGGATTCGTAGCTCCGGTAACCATACAAGGAAAAATTAAGCTAAGAGACTTCACCCAAGAGACGTCTGATTGGGATGATCCACTTCCAGCAGAAAAAGAAGACCTGGGGGTAGAGTGGAGGAAGTTTCTCGAAGCCTTGACTGACCTTTGCGTGAAACTACCGTATGCTCCTGTGCCATCCACAGAAGTCCACAGTAGTCAAAACACAAAGACTTTGTATCTTCTGTGATGCATCAGTCAAAGCGATCACAGCAGTAGCATACCTCAAAACTATAGACTTGAACGAACAATGCCATATCGTTCGTTATGAGCGCGACAAAACTGGCGCCACTCCGCGAATACACGATACCCAGATTGGAACTCTGTGCTGCCATCCTCGTAGTTGAGTTGGCCGAACTTATCTCTGATGGAATGAATCTGGAGATCAAAGACGTTGAATTTTACACATACAGCAAAGTGGTACTAGGGTTTATTTGCAATGTAACTAGTGCATCCAGATGCTGATGAAGAACTCCGTCCTCAGGTGTCTGTTCTATGTACAGTGACCTCAACTCATCACCTCAAATCCCATCGGTTCAGCAGGTTCTCAACCTGGAAGTCACTCGTTCAAGCCATTGCTTGCCTACTTCATTTAGCTAAGTCTTACAAGTCAACACTAACTACAAGTCTGAGACCTTGCAAAGGTTGGCACCATTGCAAGCATGCATTTACTGCTCCCAACCTAGAAAGAGCCAAGATTGTGATACTTCGTACGATACAAAGTGAAACCTATATGAAAGTAATAGACAATCTCAATAAAGAACAACCCATTCCTAGAGACAGCGTGCTGAAGAAGCTCAATCCGATTGTTGACCAAGACAGGCTGCTGAGAATAGGAGTTCGTCTTCAAGAAGCCAAGGTAGAATTTTCAGAGAAACACCCTGTAATAATTCCTGGACGTCATCACATCACGACTCTGCTCATTCAGCATCATCATTAGTGAGACACCAAGGCCATTTCTTCACTGAAGGGAATCTACGGGCAGCTGGACTATGGATAGTTGGAGCAAAGAGACGTGTGAATAAACTCATCTTTAAATGTGTTAAGTGTCGCAAACTTCGTGGCATGTTTCAAAATCTGAAGATGGCCAATCTCCCATCCGACAGACTTAGTACTGACCCCCCCCTTCACAAATGTAATCGGACCTTGGTCTGTGGATACTTGGCGCACTAGGAAGATTCACGCTGAAGCAAAGTGTTGGGCGGTTCTATTCACTTGTTTGTCCTTAGAGCTGTTTATATCGAGGCAATCGAATCTATGGACACTTCAAGTTTCATAAACGCACTTCGACGTTTCATCATGAGCAGAGGCCCTGTGAAGCACATTCTTTCTGACAGAGGCATAGATTTCTTTGGAGCAGCAAGAGAACTCCAAATTCCTTCCACTCTAGACATTACTAACGTAGAAAGAAGAAGCCAGTGGCGAAACGTGCGTCGGGATGAGAGGACTGCGGGCACAGTCCCCCATTTGTTATAAGCACTGTCTGTCACATGGTTTAAAATTACAATGTGGCTGCTTTTTTCATTAGTATTACTGGGCTAAGTCACTGCACTTATACCCACCGATTTGATATAAGTGGCTCAGTGTTTATAGTTTGCCGTATTTCGTCTTATTAAGCTTGTCATAGCTGAGACTTACCATTGCTATATAATTATTTATCTCTAGCTAATTTGGATTTTTCCTTTAAGCTTAGTCTGTTCACTATCATGAGTGTAATATTATTATTGGGTTTATCGTGGTGATTGCTTGCAATTTTTTACCATTATAATCAAGCGTGACCAAGAGTAGAGACTAACCATTCATTTTATTTATTATCTTAGTAGAAGTCTCTTGGTTTCTGGTAGTTGGCAATGTCCTCTATGTGAGGCACACTGCTTTTTTATCGTGTGGTGTTTTTCTTTTAGCCTTGTATTAATAAAATTATCTTTTATTATGGATCTCTTCATTTCCCCTCTTAATGGTGGGGTATGTGTATTATATGTTTTCAGACAAGCCCGGACTCTAGGCAGACATGACACGTGTTCCTTGCATCTGCTCACTTCTTACTACTATCCCCATCCTTCAGCTAATCCGTTTTACCACACATATTCATCTTCATATCATCACACCAATAAACCATAGACTACTGAACCTTAGAGTCTGTTTATTTGGGATGTGAAGGAGGCTTAGCTGTATGCTGGAATCTACATAGCCCCAGACGTGGAAGAAGGCAGAACAGGAGATTTGCCTTAGAGACCTGAATTTTTTAATCCACACTGATTTACTTGGGTGACAGTGTTGTATACTCCTCCACCTTTAAAGAACAACTCAGTCGGTTAGAGCAAGTGGTGGAGTGGCTCAGAAGCATGGTCTGAAGGTCAAACCCCAAAAATGCCACTTGTTCCAGAGAGTCATAGAGAGATTGAGTACCTAGGACACACCGTCCCCAGTGCCTGGGTCTACCCAACCCCTGAGAAGGTAGCGGCCATTCAGAGGTAGTCCACTCCTACTAATCTGAGAGAGTTGAGAGCGTTCCTCGGCCTGTTGGAGTATACTACCGGAGTTTAATCAAAGACTTTGCTAAGGTTGTGGCCCAGCTCCATGACCTCCTGAGGGGAACGGCAGTAGGGCACAAACAGCAGACTATCCAGGGGGAATCCCGGCAAGAAGATGCTTTCCATGCTCTGAAGATGGCACTAACCAATGCCCCCATACTGGCCTCCACTGATTTCTCCCAACCCTTCATGTTGTACATGAATGGAAGTCTGTGCGGATTAGGGGCAGTACTGTCCCAAGTTAAGGAATGGAAGGAAAGAGTGATTGCATACAGCAGTCAGTCGTTAAAGGCAACTGAGAAGAATTCCGATAACTATAGCTTGTTCAAGCTAGAGCTACTGGCTCTGGTATGGGCCATGACTGAGAAGATTGCAGAATACCTGTCAAGACCGGATGTTCAGATGCAGACTGATAACAACCCCATCGTTCATCTGGATAATACGAAGCTTGGTGTGCTGTAGCAAAGGTGGGTTGCAAGGATGTCCAAAGACCGGTACAAGATTTCCTACCAATCAAAATCCCAGAATACACATGCAGATGCATTGTCCCGGGTCACAAATGAAGATCTTGAGGGAGAAGAAGCTACAGGCTTTAAGAGATTTGCAGCTGCCGTGTTGGCTTCCCAAGAAGCAGAAAGAAAGCACATGCCCGCTCAGATCCTGTGGCGCCCAAGAGAAGAATGGTTCCAGCTGCAATAGTCCGATCCTAAACTTGCAGAGATAAGGAGGTGGGTCACTCAGAAAGCACCCTACAGATTCTGGGACAGGCTCAAGAGGCTCTTTCTGAAGAATGGCTTGCTGTACTGGAGAATTCACCTGCCCAGAAAATTTGATGTCACCTGGCAAGTGGTCATTCCGGAGAGGATGGCCGCCAGCCTGGCCAAACAAGCGCATGAAAGGGCTGCTCACTTTGGTTCTTTGGTTCTGCAACGGTTGGTATACTGGTCTCATTTGCACCAGACCGTGAAAGAAATCTGTTGAAAATGCCACTAGTACGAACTAACCAAGCCTCCAGAGCAGATTACCCCCTTTCAGGCCATAAAGAAATCCATACCGCTGGAAGTATTGATGATAGATTACTTGATGAACGGGACATCATACAAAGGTTATGAGTATTGCTTGGCGATGACAGAGCACTTCACCAAATTTGCTGTGGTCACTCCAACCAGGGCAATCTGTACTTCATTCGTGTGTATGCATGCTCAAAGAGGATTTATTCGAACCGAAGGGCCTGTTTTCAAAAGGAGATAATCGAGGCGTTACCCCACCTCTATATCATTGATAAATCCTGAACTGCACAGGACAGATCAAGCCAATGCTGGCATTTCTTCTAATCGATATGTGCAAGAAGAGTTTGTCTGGTCACAAATACAACAAACCCCCCATCAATGTGCACAACTGTTGGTAGAGCTCGGACTGCCCCTGAAGTAACGCCGATCAACTAGACACACTCCTCACCTGATACTGGCAAGATAAAATGAAGGAAGAATGTAGAAGAACAGAGCATAGGAGACAAAGGGTTACAAAGCCGTGCGGCCTCCAGACTTAAACAAAACTCGGCGGAATTATTCTCAAGGAAAAGAGTTACAGAAGGGAAAGAATTAGGCAGTTCCCCGGATCAGGTGACCATGACCAAACCAAACTCTGATAAAAAGGTCAGCGCGCCAAAACGGGAAGAGATTTGGCACCAAGAGAGGTGTCAGATGCTCCTGCTGCAGCTCCAGCAGTCGACATAGTAGGTCACAGCCATGGATACAAGCTAGGCCAAGACTGAGAAAACGACAGTCAAGCACCGAAGACCTACGGTCAAGGTCCAGACTGCGCTCATCAACACTCAAGCACCAAAGACCATAGCTATGCCGGTCAAGGTCCAGAGTGCTCTCAACGACGGCTAAGCATCAAAGACCCGAACAAAACCTGTCAAGGTTCCTGACCTAGACAACACCAGTCAACAGACAAGAACCAGCCACCACCAATACAGACTGAGAAGACGCTCGTTGCTGTTCAAGCACCAAAGAGCCCTTGAAATACCTGGCCAGGGACTCTAGTCTGGGCCACTGATCGAAGTAAATGTGGCCAAAAGGAGGGCTGCAGACCAGATAGGAACCGGCTGATGAGAGCACTGCACTGCAGAGAGCACTGATAGACTTTGTAAGAAAAACGTGCGACTATTGAGACAGAGCAGTGGCCCTTGTCAAGGTCCAGAAAGCCACATAAATTTTCAGAGACTGTTACTACCAAATACTGGGCTTGTCCCCCCCCCCCCCCATTAGAATTAGGTTGGACTGCAGACTTGGAGCTGATATTGAAGATTGCTGCTCTATACAAATCCATGTACCTCTGTTATATAATTGCTTGTCAAATACTCTGTAAATATTGTTCTTTTGTGATTTGTAATTTTCAGTATCCCTGTTTCTAGTTCATATTGTTAACTCCTTCATCTTCAGGCCATTTTCCATTTTTGCCTTTCTGTTTTTTGCTCCCCTTTTCCCTGAGCTATAACTTTTTTTATTTTTCCATTAATATGGCCATGTGAGGGTTTGTTTTTTATGGAATGAGCTGTACTTTTGAACAACACCATTTGCTTTACCATAGAATGTACTGCAAGACGGGAGCAAAATTTCAAGTGCGGGTAAAATTGTAAAAAAAAGTGCAAATCCACAATTTTTTTTTTTACCATGTTCACCAAATGATAAAACTGACCTGAATCATGATTCTCCGGGTCATTACAAGTTTGTAGATACTAAACATGTATAGATTATTTTTTATTTAAGTGGTGAAAAAAAAAAAAAAAAAAAAAAAAGGGAATTGGTTCATTTTCTGAGAACCATAGCGTCTCTATTTTTCATGATCTGTGTTTGAATGATGGCTTATTTTCTGCACACTGAGCTGACGTTTTTATTCATACCATTTTGGTGTAGATATGATCTTTAGATCGCTCCCGTTATTGCGTTTTAATGCAGTGTTGCGGCGACCAAAAAAATGTAATTCTGGGGCATTTACTTTTTGTCTCATTACGTCGTTTACTGATCTCATTCATTCTTTTTATATATTGATAGATCGGGCGATTCTGAACTCAGCGATACCAAATGAGTGTAATTTTTTTTAATTGTTTTAATTTTAATGCGGCGCATGGGAGGTGATTTAAACTTTTATATATTTTTTAAGTTTTTAAAAACTTTTTTTTACATTTACGAGCTTCAATAGTCTACATAGCAGACTAGAAGCTGCAATCATCAGATCGCTTGTGCTACACAGAGAAGGGCTACGGCCCTGCTTTGTGTAGCAGAAATGCTCACTTGATATGAGCGCTGACCACTGGGCGGTGCTCATAGCTACGACAATCACAGGGGTCATGCCAGTACTTTAGCAACCCATGGTCATGTGACATGGGCACTGATGGGTGGGATTAGTGGTGCGATTGTGTTAAATGCTGCTGTCAGAGATTGACAGCAGTATTTAACATTTTAACAGCCATGGGTGGATCACGCTTCCACCCGCGGCTGTTAGGGGCACATGTCAGCTATTGAAATCAGCTGACATGTGCTGGAAAAGATGTGGGCTCAGTGCTGGAGCCCACATCAAATGGGAAGACCCAACTTTCACTTACACATTCACTAAAACATTGCTTTCTGAATAATGTGCTCCCTGGATGGTCCTTTATGTCCCTCTCTCTCTCTTTATTTCTCTTAACTAATCTACAGTAAAACCAGGAACTAAAACACTAGTGTCCATTACTTATCCCCAACTCTGGGCTGACCCTACAGTTAACACTGTCACCCCTGACTAACCTGAAACTTCAGCCTACATGACGAGAAAACACGTATTAAATTAAAATTCACATATGATATAACAACAGGGGTCTTATGGAGGATACTACACCATTACACCAGAATGCAGGATGCACTCGGATTAAATGAATCGTCAACAAAAAGGAAGTAGTAAAAAATACTAGTATATTAGTATTATTAATATTAGTAGTAAAAAAAATTTTTGTTTCCCACCTACCCTTTAACCGTTTCTGACATTGGGTGCAACAATATGTTCTTGTGTCGTGGCGACATCTGAGCTAGGAAAGTTGCATGCGCAGTGCATGATCAGCAACTTTCTCTGTCAGTGCAGAGCTGACAGTTTATGGGTCTATGCTATGTAAAGTGAGTGGCTCTGTAGCGTATTCAGTAAGCACTATAGCTTCCCGAATAAGCAGGGACCCGATCAAATTCGCTCAACTCTACTCATGGGCCCTCCCAGTGTGTCATGACACCTGCAAATTATAACAGTAAAATCTGGCGCTCCTTGCCTTCTGAGCTTTGCACTGTGCCTGAAATATATTTCCCCATTACATGTAGGGTATTGGCACACTCAGGAAAAAATGGACTTCAGTTTGCTGTAAAAAAAATTTCCTATCAGCCCTTAGAAAAATTAAAACCTTGGGGCTAAAATAACATTTTAGTGGAAGAAATGTAATTATTCTTTCTTCATCGCTCAATGGTATAAAATTCTATGAGGCACATGTGGTGTCAATATGATCACTGCACCCCTAGATGAATTCATTTGGGAGTTTAGTTTGTAAAATGAGTTCACATATAGGGGGTTTCTGTTGTTCTGGCACCTCAGGTGCTCTGCCAGTGAGACATGGCACCCTCAAACCAGTCCATCAAAATCTGAACTTCAATATGGGGCCTCTTTCATTCTGAGCTTTGCACTGTGCCTCAAAAGTATCCCCCACATATCGGCGTACTCAGGAGAAATTGCACTACAAATTGTATGGTGCAATTTCTCCTGTTACCCTTATGAAAATGCAAAATTTGGAGCTAAAATAACATTTTTGTGGTGAAAATGTGATTTTATTATTTTCACGGCTCAACGTTATTAACTTATGGGGGTTCAAGGTGCTCACCACATATCTATATACATTTCTAGAATAGTCTAGTTTCCAATATGGGGTCACTTGTGGGGGGTTTCCACTGTTTAGGCACATCAGGGGGCCTCCAAACGGGACATGATGTCTGCTAATGATTCCAGGAAATTTTACATTCAAAAAGTCTAATGGCGCTCCTTCCCTTCCTAGCTCTGCCATGCGCCCAAACAGTGTTTTTTTTCCATCATATGGGGTATCGGCATGCTCAGGAGAAATAGCACAAAAAAATTTCCTGTTACCCGTGTCAAAACAAAAAAAATTTGGATCTGAAGTAAATTTTTTGTCAAAAAAAGTTAAATGTTCATTTTTTTTTCCACATTCCAAAAATTCTTGTGAAGTGCCTGAAGGGAAAATAAACTTCTTGAATGTGGTTTTGAGCACCTTGAGGGGTGTAGTTTTTAGAATGGTGTCACTTTTGGGTATTTTTTGTCATACAGACCCCTCAAAGTGACTTCAAATGTGATATGGTTCCTAAAAAATAGTTTTCTAAATTTTGTGGGAAAAATGAGAAATTGCTGGTCAACTTTTTAACCCTTATAACTTCCTAACCAAAAAAAATGGTTCCAAAATTGTGCTGATGTAAATTAGACATGTGAAAATGTTATTTATTAACTAATTTGTGTGACATATCTTTGTGATTTAAGGGCGTTTAAAATGAAAATTCAAAGTTTAAAAATTGCAAAAATTTTCAACATTTTTACCAAATTTGTTTTTTGTTTTTTCACAAATAAAAGCAAGTCATACCAAAGAAATTTTACCACTGTCATGAAGTACAATATGTCATGAAGAAACTTTCTCAGAATCACCGGGACCCATACAAGCGCTCAAGAGTTATTATATCAAAACGTGACAGTGGTCAGAATTGTACAAATTGGACTGGTCATTAACGTGCAAACCATCTTCTGGGGTAAAGGGGTTAATACAGTATTTCTGTCCTAAACAAAGCCTCATTATAGTGGTTTGAAAAAAACACTATATTGTAATCCGAACGCTGCTAACTTATTCTTCTTCTTATTATTATTAAGTTGATTTCCGCAATTAATGCGGCCCGAACCGCTACACGCACAGACTCCGTTGAGGTGTCGTTTCGAAGCCAGCGTCCATGAGAGGTGTGCTAAGTATTTTTCGTGTCGATCGGATTTGTAGTTTTTGCGCAATTTGCGTTCGAAATTTTTTTTTCCCGTCATTGGAATGCACTGTCTCCAATGCTTTTCAATAGGAAATGGCAAAACGTGCCCTGAGGCGATTGAAATGACAGTTGAGCTCATTGATATGCGCAGGCAGACCCAGTTACTATGCCAACGCCTACGAACTTCACTTTAACCCCAGCACAGAGCCTCTGCCACATAATATCAGCTCTTAAAGCGAAACCCACAGCACAAATGCAAATCTAGCTTCATCACATGACACATGCCCCTGAGAGAGAATGTGTGCGCCAAAGTGGATTTAAAAGAAGCCCAGTCAGCCAAACTAGCTCTTAAAGGGCCAACGCGCCAAAGTGATTGTTAAAGGGCCAGCGCACCCAAATGAGTCTTAAAAGGGCCGACACACCAAATCGGAGGCTGAGCCACCCCGGCCTCCAAATCGGAGGCTGATCCACTCCGGCCTCCAAATCGGAGGCTGAGCCACCCCGGCCTCCAAATCGGAGGCTGAGCCACCCCGGCCTCCAAATCGGAGGCTGATCCACCCCGGCCTCCAAATCGGAGGCTGATCCACCCCGGCCTCCAAATCGGAGGCTGAGCCACCCCGGCCTCCAAATCGGAGGCTGAGCCACCCCGGCCTCCAAATCGGAGGCTGAGCCACCCCGGCCTCCAAATCGGAGGCTGAGCCACCCCGGCCTCCAAATCGGAGGCTGATCCACCCCGGCCTCCAAATCGGAGGCTCATCGACCCCGGCCTCCAAATCAGAGGCTTTTTGACCTCGGCCTCCAAATCGGAAGCTCAACGACCCCGGCCTCCAAATTGGAGGCTGAGCGACCCCAGCCTCCAAATCTTACCCAGAGTGGCCCCGCCCACCAAATCGGACCCTGTGGGGCCCCGCCCACCAAATCGGACCCTGAGAGGCCCCGCCCACCAAATCGGACCCAGAGTGGTCCCGCCCACCAAATTGGACCCAGAGTGGTCCCGCCCACCAAATTGGACCCAGAGGGGCTCCGCCCACAAAATCAGACCCAGAGGGGCCCCTGCCACAAAATCAGACCCTGAGGGGCCGCGGCCACAAAATCGGACCCTGATGGGCCCCAGTCACAAAATTGGACCCTGATAGGCCCCGGCCACAAAATCGGACCCTGAGGGGCCCCAACCACAAAATCGGACCCTGAGGGGACTCAACCACAAAATCGGACCCTGAGAGGCCCCGCCCACCAAATTGGACCCAGAGTGGTCCCGCCCACCAAATTGGACCCAGAGGGGCCCCACCCACAAAATCGGACCCAGAGGGGCCCCTGCCACAAAAGCGGACCCTGAGGGGCCCCACCCACAAAATCAGACCCTGAGGGCCCCGGTCACAAAATTGGATCCTGAGGGGCCCCAACCACAAAATCGATCCCTGAGGGGCCCCAACCACAAAATCGGACCCTGAGGGGCCCCACCCACAAAACTGGACCCTGAGGGGCCCCACCCACAAAATTGGACCCTGAGGGGCCCCAGCCAAAAAATTGGACCCTGAGGGGCCCCACCCACAAAATTGGACCCTGAGGGGCCCCGGCCACAAAATCGGACCCTGAGGGACCCCGGCCACAAAATCGGACCCTGAGGGGCCCCTCCCACAAAATCGGACCCCGAGGGGATCCGGCCACAAAATCAGACCCTGAGGGGCCCCGGCCACAACATCGGACCCTGAGGGGCCCCACTCACAAAATCGGACCCTGAGGGGCCCCAACCACAAAATCAGACCCTGAGGTGCCCCGGCCACAAAATCGGACCCTGAGGGGCCCCGGCCACAAAATCGGACCCTCACGGGCCCCGGCCACAAAATCGGACCCTGAGGGGCCCGGCCTACAAAATTGAACCCTGAGGGGCCCCAACCACAAAATCAGACCCTAAGGGCCCCGGTCACAAAATAGGATCCTGAGGGGCCCCAACCACAAAATCGATCCCTGAGGGGCCCCAACCACAAAATCGGACCATGAGGGGCCCCACCGACAAAATTGGACCCTGAGGGGCCCCACCCACAAAATTGGACCCTGAGGGGCCCCACCCACAAAATTGGACCCTGAGGGGCCCCGGATAAAAAATTGGACCCTAAGGGGCCCCGGCCACAAAATCGGACCCTGAGGGGCCCCGGCCATAAAATCGGACCCTGAGGGGCCCCGCCTACAAAATTGAACCCTGAGGGGCCCCAACCACAAAATCGGATCCTGAGGGGCCCCACCCACAAAATCGGATCCTGAGGGGCCCCACCCACAATATCGGACCCTGAGGGGCCCCACCCACAAAATCAGACCCTGAGGGCCCCGGTCACAAAATTGGATCCTGAGGGGCCCCAACCACAAAATCGATCCCTGAGGGGCCCCACCCACAAAATCGGACCCTGAGGGGCCCCACCGACAAAATTGCACCCTGAGGGGCCCCGGCCAAAAAATTGGACCCTGAGGGGCCCCACCCACAAAATTGGACCCTGAGGGGCCCCGGCCACAAAATCGGACCCTGAGGGACCCCGGCCACAAAATCAGACCCTGAGGGGCCCCACCCACAAAATCGGACCCTGAGGGGATCCGGCCACAAAATCAGACCCTGAGGGGCCCCGGCCACAACATCGGACCCTGAGGGGCCCCACTCACAAAATCGGACCCTGAGGGGCCCCAACCACAAAATCGGACCCTGAGGCGCCCCAACCACAAAATCGGACCCTGAGGGGCCCCGGCCAAAAAATTGGACCCTCAGGGGCCCCACCCACAAAATCGGACCTTGAGGGGATCCGGCCACAAAATCAGACCCTGAGGGGCCCCGGCCACAACATCGGACCCTGAGGGGCCCCACTCACAAAATCGGACCCTGAGGGGCCCCAACCACAAAATCGGACCCTGAGGGGCCCCGTCCACAAAATCAGACCCTGAGGGGCCCCGGACACAAAATCGGACCCTGAGGGGCCCCGCCTACAAAATTGAATTTAAAAAGTTTCTATACTAATGCACAAAGCATGGGCAACAAACAAGGAGAATTGGAACTACTAACACAGGAAAAGAAATATGATGTCATTGGAATCACTGAAACTTGGTGGGACAATACACATGATTGGAATACAAGACTAGAAGGATACAACTTATTTGCAAGAAACAGACTTGATAAACGAGGAGGGGGTGTCGCATTGTATGTTAGAAATGCGTATATCTGCACAGAGATTGAAGCTTCAGAGACAGGGAGTTCTGTGGATACTGTTTGGGTAAGAATGCAAGGACAGAACAATGGAAAGGACACCATTGTAGGCATTTACTACAGGCCGCCTGTGCAAGCTGAAGATATGGATGAACTCTTTATGCATCAAATGGCCAAGTTCTCCAAAAAATATGACATAGTTGTCATGGGAGATTTCAACTATCCAGACATTTGTTGGGAATCTCTCTCAGGCAAAACTAACAGGTCAAGGAAATTCTTATCCTCTCTTGCTGACAACTTTATCTTCCAAAAGGTAGGGGAGAAAACAAGGGGAACTGCTACCTTGGATCTAATCCTTATAAACAGGGAGGAAATGGTTGAGGAGGTAAAAGTGGCTGGGACCCTAGGAGGTAGCGACCATGCTATTTTAGAATTTTGGATAACTAGAGGCGGAAGACCTGTGAAGACTCAGACGTCAAGGTTAGATTTCAGAAAGGCAGATTTTAAGGGATTCAGAAAGAGAATTGGAAGGATCCAATGGCTGGATATCCTTAAAGACAAAAATGTCCAGGAAGGATGGGAAATCTTGAAAAATGAAATTCTCAAAGCACAGTTGTTAACAATTCCGAAAAGAGGGAAGAATAGGAAGCATTTAAGGAAACCAGGATGGATGAACACAGAACTTAAGCACATGCTAAAAAGGAAGAAAAAAATGTTTATAAAATGGAAAGAGGGAGGCATATCTAAAGAAGAATATAATGCTGTCTGCAGAACCTGCAGGGCACAAATCAGATTATCTAAAGCTGAAAATGAATTGAGGCTTGCAAGAGATGTCAAAAGCAATAATAAAGGATTTTGGGGATATGTCAAAAGTAAAAGAAAAGTCAAAGATGCTATAGGATTTTTAGAGGATGAAAATGATGAAATGGTAAGACAGGATGTTGAGAAGGCTGAACTTTTAAATTCCTATTTTGCATCTGTTTTCTCTCAGAAAGGAAATGTAACATCAACTGTTATTCACTGTCCTATTAAGGGAATAGAAGAATCCAGGATATCTATAAACAGAAAGATAGTGAGGAAACACTTAGCTAACCTAAATGAATTCAAGTCTCCAGGTCCAGATGAATTACACCCCAGAGTACTGAAGGAGATAGCAGAAGAAATTTTTGAACCCCTCTCCATAATCTTTGAAAATTTTTGAAGAACAGGAGAAGTGCCAGAAGACTGGAGAAGAGCAAATGTTGTTCCTATCTTCAAAAAGGGGAAGAAGGTGGACCCAGGCAACTATAGGCCGGTGAGTCTGACTTCTATACCAGGAAAGATCTTTGAACAAATTATTAAACAACATGTATGTCAATACCTGGATAAGAATGAAGTGATTAAGCAGAGTCAGCATGGGTTTGTAACTAATAAGTCATGTCAGACTAATTTAGTTTCCTTCTATGACGGTATTACTGATTGGGTGGATCAAGGAAATGCTGCAGATATAGTATATCTTGACTTCAGCAAAGCATTTGACAAAGTCTCTCATACAATTCTTATTGAAAAAATGACTAAGTATGGAATGGACAAGGCAACTGTTAGGTGGATTCATAACTGGCTTAGTGATCGGACCCAAAGAGTGGTCGTAAATGGCTGCACATCCAGTTGGAAGAATGTCTCAAGTGGGGTACCACAGGGCTCTGTCCTGGGCCCTGTATTGTTCAACATCTTTATCAACGATTTAGATGAAGGAATTGAGGGTAAACTGATTAAATTTGCTGATGACACAAAGCTAGGAGGGATAGCTAATACTAGAGAAGAGAGAGGATTCAAAAAGATTTAAATAAACTGGAGAAGTGGGCAGCAACTAACAGAATGGTTTTTAACAGGGAGAAATGCAAAGTACTACATCTGGGCAATAAAAATGAAAAAAGCATATATAGAATGGGAGGAATAGGGCTAAGTGACAGCACATGTGAAAAAGACTTGGGTATACTAATAGATCACAGACTGAATATGAGTCAACAGTGTGATGCAGCAGCAAAAAAGGCAAATGCAATTCTAGGATGTATTAACAGAAGCATACAGTCTAGATCACGTGAAGTCATTATTTCCCTCTACTCCTCTTTGGTCAGACCTCATCTGGAATATTGTGTCCAGTTTTGGGCACCACATTTTAAAAAAGACATCAACAAACTGGAGCAAGTTCAGAAAAGAGCGACCAGAATGGTGACCGGTCTGCAAACCCTGTCTTATGAGGAAAGGTTGCAGGATTTGGGAATGTTTAGTTTGCAAAAGAGAAGACTGAGAGGAGACTTAATAGCTGTCTACAAATATATAAAGGGCTGTCACATTGTAGAAGGATCAACTTTATTCTCATTTGCACAAGGAAAGACTAGAAGCAATGGGATGAAACTGAATGGGAGGAGACACAGATTAGATATTAGAAAAAACTTTTTGACAGTTAGAGTGATCAATGAGTGGAACAGGCTGCCACGAGAAGTGGTTAGTTCTCCTTCAATGGAAGTCTTCAAACAGAGGCTGGACAGACATCTGACTGGGATGATTTAGCGAATCCTGCTTTGAGCAGGGGGTTGGACCAGATGGCGCCTTCCAACTCTACGATTCTATGATTCTATGATTCTATGATTCTATGATTCTATGAACCCTGAGGGGCCCCAACCACAAAATCGGACCCTGAGGGGCCCCGGCCACAAAATCGGACCCTGAGGGGCCCCGGCCACAAAATCGGACCCTGAAGGGCCCCGGCCACAAAATCGGACCCTGAGCGGCCCATCCACAAAATTGTACCCTGAGGGGCCCCAGCCACAAAATCGGAGCCTGAGGGGCCCCAGCCACGAAATCGGACCCTGAGGGGCCCCGGCCGCGAAATCGGACCCTGAGGGGCGCTGGCCACAAAATCGGACCCTGAGGGGCCCCAACCACAAAATCGGACCCTGAGGGGCCCCGGCCACAAAATCAGACCCTGAGAGACCCCGGCCACAAAATCGAACCCAGAGGGGCCCCGGCCACAAAATCGTACCCTGAGGGGCCCCGGCCACAAAATCGTACCCTGAGGGGCTCCACCCACAAAATCGGACCCTGAGAGGCCACACCCACAAAATCAGACCCTGAGGGGCCCCACCCACAAAATTGGACCCTGAGGAATCCCGGCCACTAATTCAAATCCTGAGGAGCCCAGGCCACTGACTCGGATCCTGAGGGGCCCCACCCACCAAATCAGACCCTGAGGCCAAAGTGGCCCCTGAGAGGCACCCACATTTAAAACGGATCCTGAGTTGAATGTCTTGCAGGGGCAGCAGCCAAGTCTCTCTTAAAGGGGCAGCCCAGGCACCATTTCAAACCACTATCTGTACTTCCTTCAGGAAATACACATCTAGTTTTTATTTGAAGCTTCCTTAGCTCTGAGCCCTACAATAATTTGTATTAACATATTATTTTCTCTCCTTGGAAATAGCAAGTCTTTCAAGACAACGTTGAAGAAATAGATGAAGACACTGCGATTACTTCCATTATATGAAAGAAAATCTTTCAACTGGTTTTTCCACCAAACCTGAGATCAGCAGCCTAGTCAGCCATGTTTCTGGGAAGCTGGGTGATAGCCAAAATGGGGGTTGCTGTCATTGTATTTTCACTGTCCCATAACCATGAATAGCAAATCTGCCAAACCCAATGAGATAGCCATGACTGGCATCTGACTCCTGGGATATTTCTTTTTGCAGCTAGGTGTTTTTGCAGATAGTACTTTCCTAGGACGTTATGTTGCATGAGAGGAATTATTTTGACTTCAGTGACTTCATTTATTTGTGATCTTGTGCAAGTGCCCGTCCCTGCACTGGCATCTTACAGCTCCATGTTTGAAATATTTAGCATGTGTGGACAAATTTACAATGTGAAATGAATAGCCACAATGACGTGAAGTGGTATGTGCTGAAATTAGATACTGCTCATATGTTATTAAGTATTTCAGTGTAGGGAGACAGATAGATAGATAGATAGATAGATAGATAGATAGATAGATAGATAGATAGATATATAGATAGAGCCTAGCAGTGAAGCTATAAAGAAGGGTCATAAGTGATTTGAAACGTGTAGAATTGTGGCATAATTTGCATCAATAACCCTCCTGCCCAAGAGGTGGTCTGTATGGAGAAAACATCCCATCATGAGCATTGCCTAGTCCAGATGGGCACGGCGGAGGAAGGAGAAGCCACTCCCGTTGCTGCGACTCTCTGGAGAACAGGTAGAGACTCATGCAAAACGGGCGGAGAAGCCACAAGTAACTCCACCCAGGGAAAGGTGGAGTCACGGACGAATAGAACTACAGAAGAGCAGGCTGGAGCCATTGCTGGTCAGAATGATGGAGAAGGAGCAGCAAGTGATGGACCCGTCCAGAGTTAGTCGAGAGAGAGGGAGATGACGGGTGGTATGGCATAGCACTCTGTGTTGGACCAGGAAGTGGCAGCTGGCTCGGCATTCAGATGAGGTGCGGCCTGGTGGACTGAAGAAAAACGGAGGTCTCACCAGAGGTCCTGATTCAGGAGCCGGATCCTAAGACAGGAGTCAGGACTATGAGCGGTTGTGCTCGAAAACCGTGTCCTTTTATTCTCTTTGTATGTTCTGATTTTTAATTTTTTCCTATTTTTAATTGTGTTTCTAATAAAATAATTACCTTATTTCCTATGGCTACTGGATTTTTCCATTTTGCTGCTATATCTACTCCCAGAAATCGGTCTGGAGCCTCCATGCACCGCACCTCAATTCAAGTCATTATTCAACAGCTGGTGAGCCAATAATATACAACTTTTCTATTGTTTGGCTCTCATATGCATGTTAATAATAAACCAGCTGTATAAACGTTTCAGTGGGCTCCATGGAATGCTTCATTTCTCTGTAGTGATACATAATGACGAGAGAGCGTGCTCGCCACTGCTTCATACTTGATCGAGCATCAGATTGCTCTGGTACGCTTGTTACTCAATCGAGTAGCCAAGTGCCATGCTTCAGTTCCCGCCCCACATGTTTCACAGCTGTTAGACAGCCAATAAACATGCAGGGATTGGCTGCCATACACAGTAATGCTGTAGCCATGTTATATAAGACCCATTGGTGCAATGCTCAGAACACTGTCCTCTGGAAGAAGTTCAGGGAGAGTTAATCTAGGAGGGAGAACTTAGATTAGTGCAAGCATATAAGCAGTGTTTAACTGCTGTTGCAGTACACCACTGCTGCACCATTAAAACAAAAGGGCTACATGCTGCCCTTTCTTAGTAAAAACCACTGTAACCTGAATTCAGTGTAGGGATAACTGATGATGAAGAGATAGTTTTGGTTTAGAGGCATATAGGCAGGGTTTATCACCTTACAGTCCTTCTATAGGTTGCTGCTGCAACCTAAAAAAAAGCCTTTTTAGGGCTACGTATTTTTTTTTCTCTATTAAGGTCGGAAGGTTTGTAGGCATATATTATATACTTAATTTAAAATACGCAAGGTGTGCTGTAAGGGACAGGGTAGTGGACATGCTGCTGATGGTGCACACAGAGGCCGAGGCTGTGGGGCAGGTGAAACTGTGCCTACTGTGGGAGGAAAACAAACACACTCATCCATGAAACCATGCTTCCTGTCCCACTTTGCAGGGTGGAAAATGGGACATCAATCTTGAGGCCAGAGCAGTGCGAACAGGTGGTCGGTTGGATGGCAGATAATGCTTCCAATATGTTTCCCAGCACCACCTTGTCTTCCACACGATCCAGTCTCACTACCCAAGAGTCTGGACCACATAATCCTCACCCTGATCCTCCTTCCTCCAGCCACGATGAGTCCCAGGAGACAAGTGACCCCACGCTCAGACACTCCGAGGAGCTCTTTACATTTCCACTTATTAATTCTGGCCTCTTTCCCTTCACATTTCAAGAGGGACATCAGGAGATCGTGTGAAGTGATGCCCAAATATTTGAGTAGCCACGGTCAGGAGAAGTGGGTATAGGAAATTATTGTGTCAAGAGGTAGATGATGATGAGACAGTGTATGAGACCCTCCTTTATATCATACAGGGTGTACCGGAGTCCCTCTTCTAATTTTTGGCAGTTCTTTCATTGTACACATAGGCTTTGTGAATTTCAGTGTCCTCCCTCATATATCAAACAAGATATGTCTGACCATGTCACACATACAACATGCCCAGATAAGGTAGTAAAATGTTAAAAATTACATTTACCGGTGACTACTGATGGCTGTAGTTTTATTTTCCCCTTAACTATGTCACTTATTCTAGTCATAGGCGTAGGGGAAATATGGTGAGAAATGGCCCGGCTATTAAGGGTTTGGAGTAGGTGATTTTTATTCAGGAAAGGATGTTTCCTAACATTTTTTCTTGTAAAATCTATTTTATCTTTGGCTTTATTTGTTTTATTGTTAGTCCGTAAAAGTGGCGTAATACTCAGACATAACTGTTCCCAGCAGCGACCTGCCTGGGAGTCATAGATGCATCAATGTGTCTTCTTCATGCTGTTCCCATTCCATTTGAGAGCTGTTTCCATCCATTTCAGCCATTTTACTACTTCTCACCTGCCCTCCTGTTAGGGTCTTCCGGAATGCTTGCGTTTCCCATTAACTTCCATTATACTCGGTACTAGAGTCGAGTCCATCCGAGGGTCCATCCTGCTCGATTCGAGTACCGAGCACTTGAGTGTTTAGCGCTCCATCATCATCACTAGTGGGATATTAAATACGCTGATCAAGAGTGGTCTCCAGCAGAAGACCCGCACATTATAATATTGATCTGGCAATGAAAACGGACATTATTTCTTTCCTACATTGCATTCCACAATTTGTCTCCACACTGTTATTGAGGATGTCGGTCACAACACTAAAAATACCAAATCTATTTTTACAATGTGGCTAAAATAGAACAGGGAATAGACTGAACTTAGATCTGGTGTCAAGATCAGCATCACATTACAAATTCCAAGTAGCATGTATATCTGCCGTAACGGGAAATACACTGCATACTGACATCATGCCTCTCTCGGATATTTGTCCCAGCAGCTCCATGTACTAAATCATGGAATCAATACTAACCCCTTAAACCCTCGGCCTGTTTTCACCTTCATGTCCAGGCCAATTTTTTTCAATTCTGATCAGTAACTCTGGATCGCTTCAACATAGCTCAATGATTCTGAGAATGCTTTTATGTGACATGTTGTACTTCATATTAATAATAAATTTAGGTCGATATGATTTTATTTTATTTATGAAAATATTAAAAAATTGACCAAAAATTTTTTAAAAAATTGCTGTTTTCAAACTTTGAATTGTAATGCTCTTAAACCAGATAGCTATAACACACAAAAAAAGAAAATTAATAATATTTACTACAGTCATATGTTAAAGTTTGGGCACCCCTATTAATGTTAACCTTTTTTCTTTATAACAATTTTGGTTTTTGCAACAGCTATTTCAGTTTCATATATCTAATAACTGATGGACTCAGTTATATTTCTGGATTCAAATGAGGTTTATTGTACTAACAGAAAATGTGCAATCTGCATTTAAACAAAATTTGACCGGTGCAAAAGTATGGGCACCCTTATCATTTTCTTGATTTGAACACTCCTAACTACTTTTTACTGACTTCCTGAAGCACTAAATTGGTTTTGTAACCTCATTGAGCTTTGAACTTCATAGCCAGGTGTATCAAATCATGAGAAAAGGTATTTAAGGTGGCCACTTGCAAGTAGTTCTCCTATTTGATTCTCCAATGAAGAGTGGCATCATGGGCTCCTCAAAACAAATCTCAAATGATCTGAAAACAAAGATTATTCAACACAGCTTTTCAGGGGAAGGATACAAAAAGTTGTCTCAGAGATTTAACCTGTCAGTTTCCACTGTGAGGAACATAGTAAGGAAATGGAAGAACACAGGTACAGTTCTTGTTAAGCCCAGAAGTGGCAGGCCAAGAAAAATATCAGAAAGGCAGAGAAGAAGAATGGTGAGAACAGTCAAGGACAATCCACAGACCACCTCCAAAGACCTGCAGCATCATCTTGCTGCAGATGGTGTCACTGTGCATCGGTCAACAATACAGCGCACTTTGCACAAGGAGAAGCTGTATGGGAGAGTGATGCGAAAGAAGTCGTTTCTGCAAGCACGCCACAAACAGAGTCGCCTGAGGTATGCAAAAGCACATTTGGACAAGCCAGTTACATTTTGGAAGAAGGTCCTGTGGACTGATGAAACAAAGATTGAGTTGTTTGGTCATACAAAAAGGCGTTATGCATGGAGGCTAAAAAAACACAGCATTCCAAGAAAAACACTTGCTACCCACAGTAAAATTTGGTGGAGGTTCCATCATGCTTTGGGGCTGTGTGGCCAATGCCGGCACCGGGAATCTTGTTAAAGTTGAGGGTCGCATGGATTCAACTCAGTATCAGTAGATTCTTGACAATAATGTGCAAGAATCAGTGACGAAGTTGAAGTTACGCAGGGGATGGATATTTCAGCAAGACAATGATCCAAAACAACATTCCAAATCTACTCAGGCATTCATGCAGAGGAACAATTGCAATGTTCTGGAATGGCCATCCCAGTCCCCAGACCTGAATATCATTGAACATCTGTGGGATGATTTGAATCGGGCTGTCCATGCTCAGCGACCATCAAACTTAACTGAACTGGAATTGTTTTGTAAACAGGAATGGTCACAAATACCTTCATCCAGGATCCAGGAACTCATTAATAGGTACAGGAAGCGACCAGAGGCTGTTATTTTTGCAAAAGGAGAATCTACGAAATATTAATGTCACTTTTATGTTGAGGTGCCCATACTTTTGCACCGGTCAAATTTTGTTAAAATGCAGATTGCACATTTTCTGTTAGTAAAATAAACCTCATTTGAATCCAGAAATATAACTGAGTCCATCAGTTATTAGATATATGAAACTGAAATAGCTGTTGCAAAAACCATAATTGGTGTAAAGAAAAAAGGTTAACATTAATAAGGGTGCCCAAACTTTAACATATGACTGTATATGACTACCGTACTTCACATCAGCATCATTTTTTAAACATGATTTTTTTTTGTTTGGAAGTTAGAAGGATTAAAAGTTGATCAGCAGTTTGTCATTTTTCCAACAAAATTGACAAAACTAATTTTTTTTAGGGACCATATCACATTTTGAAGTAACTTTTTGGGCCCTATGTGACAGAAAATACCCAAAAGAGACACCATTTTAAAAACTACACCCCTGAAAGTGCTCAAAACCACATTCAAGAAGTTTATTAACCCTTTACGGGCTTCATCAGAATTAAAGCAATGTGGACAGAAAATAATGAAAATTTTGCTTTTTCTCACCAAAATATTGATTTAGCCCCAAATGTAGCATTTTCAAAAGGGTAACAGGAGAAAATATGTCATAGAATTTGTTGCGCAATGTCTCCTGAGTACACTGATACCCCATATGTGGTGAAAAACTACTGTTTGGGCACATGGCAGGGCTTGGAAGGGAAGGACCACCATTTGACTTTCTGAGCACAAAATTGGCTGAAATCGATAGAGGACACCATGTCACATTTGCAGAGCCCCTGATGTGAATAAACAGTAGAAAGACTCCAAAAGTGACACCATTTTGGAAACTATACCCCTCAAGGAACTTTTTCTAGAGATGTGGTGAGTACCTTGAACCCACAGATAATTCACAGAATTATATAACGTTGAGCTGTGAAAAAGAAAATAATGTTTTTCCTGTCAAAATGTTGCTTCAGCCCCCAATTCTTCATTTTCAAAGGGTAACAGGAGAAATTGAACCATACAATTGAGCGATTTCTTCTGAGTATACTGATACCCCAAATGTGGCAGAGAACAACTCTGTGGGCACACGGCAGGCCTTGCAAAGGAAGGAGCACCATTTGACTTTTGGAGTGCAAAATTTTCTGGATTACATAGCAGACACCATGTTGCATTTGCAGTGCCCATGATGTGCCTAAACAGTGGAAACCTCCACAAGTGATTACATTTTGGAAACTACATCGCTCAAGGAACTTATCCAGATGTGTGGTGAGCACCTTGAACCCACAGGTGCTTCACAGAATTTTATGTTTTCCTTGCAAAAATGTTGCTTTAACCCCATATTTTTTCTTTTCACGATAACAGGAGATACCTTATATGTGGTGTAAAACTTCTTTTTGGGCACATGGCACAACTCGGAAAAGAAGGAGCACTGTCATGATCCAGGTCGGGGTTTTCTTCCTGCTTTTCTTTCCCCAGCCTGGTCATGAATGGGGTTAACTTTTCTTTCCTCTCTGTGGTTCTTGGGTGGCTTTTTATTGGTGCTGTATTTGGTAGCCTTTGTCAGTGATAGTTCTGGTCCTTGGCTTTAGCAGCTGATCCGTATACCCTAGTGATCCTTCTGCCTCTGATCTCCCATGTGTGTCTGACCCATTCCCTATCTCTGACTTTGTGTACGTTTGGGGATTTCCCTACAGTGTATGACTCAGCTCGAACTCTGAACTCCACCTCCGGTTTCTCTGTCTCTTGTACTACGTTCCCCTACTGGCTTTTGGACCCACTGGCTTGTACCTCGACTCCTCTTTCAGTTTCACTTTTTTGGATACTGCACTCCTGTTTGACTCTGACTTTTGGCTCATCCCTTACCTCGCACATTGCTGTTAGCTTTGGTACTTCGTCTTCCCGTTTGTTGCTGGCTCTGGCCTGTCTGACTACTTTGCTGCCTCCTGGTGGTGGCCTGCACTTCCGCACCGAGGTGCTACACAGTAAGTGCAACCCTTTTTCCCGTAACCGCGCCCTTTGGTTGTGGCTGCGCGCAACTGCTCCACAATTTTGGCTGGAATAGATTGCAGATGTCATGTCACATTTGCAGAGCCCTTGATGTGCCAAAACAACAGAAACCCCCACCACTGACCCCATTTTGGAAACTAAACCTCTTGAGAAATTAATTTAGGGATGCAGTGAGCATTTTAAACCCTCAGGGGATTCACAGAATTGTATAACATTGAGCTGAGTAAATGGAAAATTACCATTTTTTTCTGTTAAAATCCTGCTTTGGTCCCAAGTTTTTCATTTTCAAAAGGGATAATACAAGAAAATGAACTGCACAATTTCTCCTGAGTGTGCCAACACCCCATATGTGGTCAAAAATTACTTTTGATGCAGGGTGGAAAGCTCAGAAGGGAAGGAGCGCCATATTGGCGTTCAGATTTTGCTGGAATGGATTGAGGGTGGATGTCACATTGGCAGAGCCCCTGAGGTGCCAGAACAGCAGAACCCCTCATAAGACACCCCATTTTATAAACTATACCTCTCAATGAATTAATCTAATGGTGCAGTGATCTTATTGACACCACATATGCCTCAAAGAGTTTTATACCATTGGGCTGATGAAGAAAGAATAATTACATTTTACCACTAAAATGTTGTTTTAGCCACAAGTTTTTAATTTTTATAAGGACTAAAGAAAAAAAATGGACCTCACAGTTTGTTGTGCAATTTTTCTTGAGCATGCCAATGCCCAACATGAAATCGGAAGCTGCTTTTCTGGAGCAGTGGAAAGCTCAGAAGGGAAGGAGTGACATATTATAGTGCAGATTTTGTTGTTATGGCTTGCGGGTGCCATGACTCACTGGAAGAGCCAGAACAGCAAAACTCATAGGTGATCTCATTTTGAAAACTACAGCTCTCAATGAATTCATGTAAAGGAATAGTGATCGTAATGGCACCACGGGTCTGTAATAGAATTTTATACCATTGGCAGTGAAGAAAAAATGATTACATTTTTACCACAAAAATGTTGTTCAAGCCCCAGATTTTACATTTTCACAAGAGAAAGTGAGTAAAACTGGCAACAAAATTTGTCACACAATTTTTTGCTGAATGTGGCAATTAGGATCCCGTTTCACTTAGCGATGCACCAGCGATCCCGACACCAATACGACCTGGTAGGGATCGCTGGTGCATCACTAAATGGTCGCTAGTAAGCTGCCAAACAGGCAGATCTCTTCAGCGATGCAGAAACCATCCAGCGATCCTCGGCGGTCGTTGGTACCTTGTCACACAGTAGCTTTTCTGAACGATTCCAGCCTTCGTCACCAACGAGGTCGCTCATCGGGTCAAACACAGCGATGCGCGCTGGCCAGCGGGACGCCAACGATGAAAAAATAGCCCAGGACATTCGAGCATGATCAGCGATATCCAGCGGGGGGGGGTCGCCGTTGCGTGTCAAATGTAGCGAGGTCGCTGTTGTGTCACAAAATCAGAGACGCTTCAGCGATCTCGCTAGCGATCTCGCTATGTGAGACGGGGGCTTTAGAGATGAGCGAACTTGTTCGGGAAACGTTGGCAAATCTCAAATTCAGCATGAATGTAGCTCATTCGAATTTGTGTTAATTTTCCAAGCATTTTTCCTGAAAGTTGGCAAAATTCGGTCACAGTTCGATAAATGATCGCGTTTCCACTATTGCTTTTGTTAGGACTTTGGCTAGAATAGTGGTGCTATATGATGAGCAGGGGAGATGTGTTTTATGAGGGGAGTGGGTGTGTATTGGTCAGAGGAGCGACAGAGTGTAATTTTTTTATATTAACTTAATGTGTGTACATTCTGGCAGCGAATCAGGACGCAGAAACCATCCACAACGTCCAGATGTAGCAAAGGCAACCGGGGGGTAGTTGTGGCCGATTTATTTAAAGGCACGGTTCACCAACAGAGTCCACTGAGCAAACATTCAGTGAGCACCCCCGGTCCCTTGTACATAGATAGACAAGACCGAAATGGCTCTTCCCAACTGGTTACCTTCTCTTCCTCTGGTCACAGCAGTACAGGCAATGAAGGGTCCAGGAATACAGCTGTTCTCCAACAGGGAAAATAACTTTTATTGAATGAAAGGTGGACAAAAAGACAAGTTCAACACTGGCTTCCTGCTCGCTCTCTCTGACACTTGATACGGGCACACCCACAATGTCCGCAGCAGCCAAAGTTCGCAGTAGTCCAATCGCTGGAATCTGGGCGCAGGAGACCCCTTCAGCAAAGGCCCTTCCCAAGTCCTGGGGGCCTGTGTTGTAATCTTTCAGTCCTTTGAAGAGTCCTTAGGTCTGGGGCATCAGATCTCTCCCATCAGGGAGTCTGACAGTGCCCCTCCTGTAATACACATCTGCCTTGGCCAAAGTACACTGGCTTCCTGACTGGGGACAGCAGCTTCCTGCCACCTTTGCTGCTGCTGGCCCAGCCCAGATATTTAACCTATTGTTATCCCTGTCTCTAACATAATCACAGGCATAGTAGGTAAAGAGTACATCATAGAATCATAGAATCATAGAATCATAGAATCGTAGAGTTGGAAGGGACCTCCTGGGCCATCTGGTCCAACCCCCTGCTCAAAGCAGGATTCGCTAAATCATCCCAGTCAGATGTCTGTCCAGCCTCTGTTTGAAGACTTCCATTGAAGGAGAACTCACCACTTCTCGTGGCAGCCTGTTCCACTCATTGATCACTCTAACTGTCAAAAAGTTTTTTCTAATATCTAATCTGTGTCTCTTCCCATTCAGTTTCATCCCATTGCTTCTAGTCTTTCCTTGTGCAAATGAGAATAAAGTTGATCCTTCTACAATGTGACAGCCCTTTAGATATTTGTAGACAGCTATTAAGTCTCCTCTCAGTCTTCTCTTTTGCAAACTAAACATTCCCAAATCCTGCAACCTTTCCTCATAAGACAGGGTTTGCAGACCGGTCACCATTCTGGTCGCTCTTTTCTGAACTTGCTCCAGTTTGTTGATGTCTTTTTTAAAATGTGGTGCCCAAAACTGGACACAATATTCCAGATGAGGTCTGACCTCATGATCACATACATTACACACCACAACATAGGGTAAAACAGGAATGCATTACTACACACTGCAAACACAGAGACACATATGCATCATTACCTTACAAGTTTTATGAAAAAGGAGGTCGGATAGGTTCCATGTGGGGGAGGGGCAGATGAGGGGTCCTGCCACCTCCTAACACTGACACAAGGGCTTCTGTCATTGGCTGCCAAAGTCACATGTTCCTCTCCATATAAAAATAATAATAATAATAATAATAACAATAATAATAATCTTTATTTATATAGGGCCAACATATTCCGCAGCTCCTTACGTTTTAACATTTCAAACACAAGTCATAAGTAACAACGTTAACAATACAATAATTAAAGCAAAATAAGATGGCCCTGCTCATGAGAACTTGCAATCTACAATAAGGTGGGGGAGATACAAAGTACAGGTGTGTATTTACAATGTTGGTCCAGCCATCTTGAGGGAGTGGGGGATAGATATAGATAGTGAATGGGCTGCACACACACTTACACATAAAATGACTTAGAAGTCGGGAGTGGGAGGTACGGATTAGTACAGAGGTTAGTCGAAAGTCGTTTGCAGATCGCAGTGATCGGCTAGGCTGATAGACAGCAATGAGGGAGGAGATGTAAGGGGGTGCCGCACTGTGGAGAGCTTTGTGGGTGAGATTAAGTACTTTGAATTGGATCAAATAATGAATGGGCAGCCAGTGTAATGACTGGCGCAGAGCGGACGCGTCCAAGTACCAATTTGCTAGATGGACAACCCTGGCTGCTGTATTAAGGATGGACTGGAGAGGGTAAAGTCGAGTAAGGGGGAGACCAATTAATAGAGCGTTGCAGTAATCCAGGCGGGAGTGGATCAAGGCGACAGTGAGAGTTTTTTTGTTTCCATGGTGAGAAAAGGGCGTTTTCTAGAAATGTTCTTTAGGTGTAAGCGGCAAGAGTGGGCAAGAGATTGTATATGGGAGGTGAAGAAGAGATTGATGTCAAACATAACACCCAGACAGCGCGCCTGCTGCCAGGGTGTTATTATGGTGCCACCCATGGAGAGGGAAAAGTCAGATTTAGGTAGGTTAGTAGATGGCGGTGGGTTACACTGGAATTCCTTCTGACAGATGTTCCCAAGAACCTTCCTTGTACGGCAGACAGCTGTAGCCTGCTTCGGGGACTCCTTGCTCCTGAGTCCTGGCTCACTATCAATGTTGCTGTTGTGCCCCCAAGTCTTAGATGGGAGAAGTGCATTTACAGCCCACTACTCCACCGGTGTCTGCTATAGGACCCTTAGTATCCATACAACCTCGGGGACCGGGCCCCGGCCTTGCGCTTAGAACTTCTAGGCAGGGTTCTCTTCTAACCCACGTCCTCTGTTCCCTTTTACTCCTACATTCCATACTAGTCTTTCCTTCCCATGGAAGATCAGGTTTCTATTCAATGTCTTTCTCTTTCTTTCCTTTCCCGTGCCAGCAGACCCAGGTCACTGTGATCTGCTGCAGCACTTCCTTCTTCCATCCCTCTCCCAGGGATCTTCACTCCTCACTCCTCTCTGACTGACTCCTGACTGACCTGAAATCCTAAACCTTCCTACTCTTTTATGTATTCTAACTCCATCCGCCTCCCAGCACATTTCGTGTTCCAAGCAGGGAGCCACCAAAGGTGCTCTGCTACACTCCGAGCAGGAAGCAGCAATGTGGCTTTGCTGAACTACCGTGTTGTGTGGGATGCAAGTGTTGGAGCGTGGTCAGGAGCCTCCAACTTACCTGGATGGTGGGGTACCACACCTCAGGAGGAGGTGCGGTACCTCTGTGGCAACTGAACCCTCAGGGGCGCCACATTGGGAGCAGACGAAGTTCAGTTTTGGAGAGGTTGAGTTTCAGATAGAGAGCAGACATGATGTTGGAGACTGCGGACAGACAGTCACTGGCGTTCGGTAGCACAGTGGGGGTAAGGTGATGGGATCAAATGTGGAGAGTGAGCCAGGGAAAATGCAGGGAGAATGGGAGTCACAGCACTTGGTGGCTGGGAGTGGATTTCCTGACGGATATTATCTATTTTCTCTATAAAGTGGGAGGCCAGGTCATCAGCAGAAATGTCTTTGATAGGGGCTTGTGCTTTCGGCCTGAGGAGGGAGTGAAAGGTGTCAAAAAGTTTCTTGTGGTTGTTGGATAGTGAGGACATCAGGGTGGTGTAGTAGGTCTGTTTGGCGAGGTGAAGGGCAGAGTTATAGGTTCTTAACATAAATTTGAAGTGGATGAAGTCTTCTGGTGTGCGGGTTTTTCTCCATAGGTGTTCAGCACTCCTAGAGCATCGCTGGAGAAGTCGAGTTTCCAATGTGAGCCAGGGCTGTTTTACTCTGTGTTTGGAGGTTCTGAGGGTGAGGGGCCCTACTTGGTCCAGGATGCTTCTGAGAGTGTTATTGTAGTGGTGTACGGCCACATCAGGACAGGAAAAAGATGAGATTTGGGACAGTGATGAGTGTAGGGAGTCTAAAACTGTATGAGGGTTAATGACATGTAGATTTCTGAATGTGTGGTAGGTAGGCGTGTGCTGGGGTGGGCGAGGATTTGTGAGCATGAAGGAGAGAATGTTGTGGTCAGAAAATGGAAGCGGTGAGTTATTTGGGTAGGAGATTGAACAGAGCTGGACAAATACAAGGTCAAGGGTGTTACCGTCCTTGTGTGTCCCAGAGGTTGAGAGCTGTGAGATGCCTTGAGAAGTGGTTAGTGATAGAAGCTGGGATGCAGATGTGGAAGTGGGGCTGTTAATGGGGATGTTGACGTCTCCCAGGATAAGGGTTGGTAGTTCTGAGGACATGAAGTGCAGCAGCCAGGATGAGAAATGGTCAAGGAATTGGGTGGGTGAGCCTGGGGACCGATATATGACCACTACTCTGAGGGAGAGGGGACGGAAGAGCCTGATGGTGTGGATTTCAAAAGAAGGGAATGAGAGTGATGGAATTGGGGGGATGACCTGGAAAGTGCATTGTGAGGACAGGAGTTTGCCGACTCCACCACCAAGTCTGTTTGTGGGTTTTGGGGACAGGGAGAATTGTAAGCCATCAAGGGAAATGGCAGCAGGGGAGACAGTGTCAGAATCCTGAATCCAGGTTTCAGTGACGGCCAACAGATTAAGAGAGTTGTTCTGAAAGTAACTGTGCAGGAAAGGAAGCTAGTTACATACGGACCGTGGATTCCAGGGGGCGCAATTTAAATAGGGAGATGAGGGAGTGCAAGTAATATTAATAAGGTTAGTAAGGTTTCGATATGAGGTAGGGTAGGAGTTGAGGTTAGGGGGTGGTGGACCGGGGTTGGGGGAGATGTCCCCTGAAATCAGTAGGGAGATAAAGAGCAAGTAGTTACTGGAATTGTAAGAAGTTTTTTATGCGATGTGTTTGGGCAAGATGGGCTGAGTTTTTTCAGGAAGGTGAGAAGTGCATGAGAGCTGTACATGGGAGAGGGAAGTATAGAGGGGCTGATGTGTATGAGTGGTGATGGAGGAGGTATGGGGTGATGAATGTGGATGGCAAGGGAACACAGGAGGATAGAAATAAAGCACATGGATAAAAGGGAGAGCAAAGTGTGGGCCACGCCCGCCGTCCCCCGCCCTTGTGAGACAGATCTCTTACCTCAGGTCACGGCTGTAGCTACACATGAGGACACTGCCCCCCGGCCTTCTCCCACCGCGGCGACCCTGTCATCACCGGCCTCAGGGGACGCCACCTCGCCATAGGCGACATTAGAGGCCCTTGTCCCGGCTACGGAGGGACCCTTAGCGGAAGACAGCCACTCGACATTTAGGGGAACTGCGTCATTACCGCGCCCCACCGGCATAGTTTCTTCAGGGCCTGTTGAGTCCCACCGGCATAGTTTCTTCAGGGCCTGTTGCGCCCCACCGGCATCGCTTCTTCAGGGCCTGTTACGCCCCACCGGCACCGTTTCTTCAGGGCCTGTTGCGCCCCATCGGCACTGCTTCTTCAGGGCCTGTTGCGCCCCAAGTCTTCCCGGAATATCGAGGCGTCAAGACAGCCGCATCAGCGATCTCAAAGCGGCCGCATCTGCGATCCCGAGTGACGCAAGGAAGGATAAGTGGACTATAGCAATAAGTACCATAGTTTGGCCATATTTCGGTCTTTGACACCCGGACTAGCCGGGTACTTCCCGCTACTTAGAAAAGTATTGTTTATTTTATTGCGTCCCTGCGAGGACAGATTTGTGTTACCCCTTCTTCTGCCTGTTCAGCATAGCCCCAGTGGCGCCAGTTTATAAAAGTTAATTACACAAGTCATACCCTGTCTCGTGTCTCGTCACTGCATCCTAAGAATCTGCTAGACCCTACACCCTGGCAGATAAATTATATAGGTACTAGTGTACACTGGCAAAAAGACGCATAGATAACCCATATAAGGGAAAGAAAACTTCACAGACTAGCATAACAGCGGTATATAAACTGCTGACATGCCAATCGGAAGCAAGGGACCTGATAAAAACTCATTATTATCAATATAAATATATAGCAATACATCATTCAATTTAACATACAAGGTGTCAGGAACACCACACTGAGCTTGCTCACTGAGCCAGTGCGCGTGTCCTGAGTAAAGCGAACTATGTTCAAAGATACCTGTGGAGCGGGCAGCAGCCGAGTAGATCCGTACTTCAGAACAGCAGGACCTGAAGCATGTGACTGCTGGGGGCATGGCCTAAACTCCAGAGAGCTAGGAGCTGCACAAGAACTCCTAGCAGGGTAACTGCGAGACCAAGTTACCAAGGGGCATAGACAGGGAGGATAGTCAGGACGTAGCCGATGAGTCATACACAGAGATAGCTGCAAGGTACAAGAGGGGCGAGCAGAGAGTAGTCAGATAACAGGCAACGAGTCATACACAGATAGTTGCAAGGTACAAGAGGGGCGAGCAGAGAGTAGTCAGATCACAGGCAATGAGTCATACACAGAGAGGGTAGCGCAGTACAGAATCAACAGGCAAACTCACAACGGGTAACAGAACTGGGTCAGAACCATATAAACATGCTGTAACAACGAACAGGCACACAGAGGTCACCACAGTCGGCCAAAGGCAAAAGTATAACTGGCAGGGATTGGAGCTTCCCAGGGGTTTAAGAAGCTCTCCCAGAACAAAAAAGAGGCCACAATCTTTAACCCCAGGTGTGCAGGTCAAAACCTGCATTGAGCTCCAGACATTAACCCCTGACATGCAGCTCAAAAACCTGCACTGGGATCATAACACAAGGCAATATGATAAATAAGAAATAGGAAATAGAATACATCTATGTGCACATATATATACAATATAATGTGAAATAATTAATGAATCTATGTAAACATATTACACTAAAAGCATAACAAAAAATAATGTAAATAAAAAGATAAAAAAATAAAAATAAATATAAAGTGATTAGTGTAGTGCAACACAAGTGCGCTCGAGTGAACAATAGTGAATATAATTATAATTTTTTTTATTAAAAATTAATAATAATATTCAAAATATCACATCAATAAAGTGCATTAGGATAAAGTGCAAATATTATGGATGGTATATTCTTTTTCAAAAAATCCAAGGGCTGGGTACAAACTAAAAGCAAAGAAAAAGAAAAAGAAAAAAAAATAAAGACAATGTTAAAACAAATATTATAAAAATGCATTAAAAGATAATTGTTCATTGAGACCCTTGGGCGCAATCGTATCCAATCTGTATATCCATTTGGCTTCAATTTGTGCAAGACGTTTTTTGAAATCCCCCCTCTGGTATTTAATATAACATGGTCAATCCCCCTCACTTTTAACAAGGAATCATTGCATTGATGAAATAATTTAAAATGCTTTGGCAGTGTTTTGAGGGAATCAATGCCAGAAATATCCTGTGCTGCTCTAATATCCAAGACGTGTTCCCTCACTCTACGTCTAAACTCCCGTGACGTTAAGCCTACATACTTCAAATTACAGGGGCAACTGGCACAGTAAATTACTGCCATAGTAGTATATGTTATGTGGTAGAGTATTTTGAATGTTTTACTCTCATCAGCATTCGAGAAACTATCACATCTCTCTACTTTAGGGCCTGCCACGCATGATCCACACGATCGACAGCCCCATTTGTGGCCCCGTGATCCAAACACATTCTCCTTTTTCTTCTTGTAATGGCTATGTACTAAGATGTCCCGAAAATTTTTTGATCTCCTATATGTAATAGCAGGTCTGGATGGTAAATATTGTGACAGAATAGGGTCTATTTGTAAAATCTTCCAGTGTTTTGTCAAAATTGTGCTGATTTCACACCATTTACAGTTAAAATTTTGAATGTAGCGTACCTTATCAAGGGCTTGTACATCAGATCTGCGTGTAAGTAATGCCTCCAAACGATCCGTATTTTTCGCACGCCGGTACCCATGTTTTATACATGAGGAAGAATATCCTCGTTCTCTGAATCTTCTATTCAAATCTCTGCTTTGTTTTTCAAATAGTTCTTCTTTGGAACAAATGCGTTGCACCATTTTGAAATGTACATGTGGCGCCCCTGAGGCTCAGTCGCCACAGAGGTACTGCACCTTCTCCTAAGGTGTAGTGCCCCACCACCTGGGTAAGTTGGGAACTCCTTTCCTCGCTCCAACACCTGCATCCCACACACAGGATAGTTCAGCACCGACCACATTGCGGCTTCATGCTTAGAGGGTAGCAGAGCACCTTTCGTGGGTCCTTGCTTCGTAACACGAGATGTGCTGGGAGGTGGGTGGAGTTGAGATATATAAAAGGTTGGGAAGGTTTAGAATTACAGGTCAGTCTGACGGGAGGTCAGGCGGGAGGACAGTCAGTCAGGAGAGTCTGAGGACGGATCCGAGAGGAAGGAGATCCCGAGAAGAGGGAGAGAGGAAGGAGTGCTGCAGCTGCCTCAGTGACCTGAGCCAGCTGGCACGGGAAAGGAACAGAAGGAGAAAGATGTAGAACTGCAACCTAAGGTTCCATAAGAGAGAGAAGAAACAGCGCGGAACGAAGGAGTAGGAGAACAGAGAGGAGTTGTGGGTTGGAAGAGGAACCCTGCCTATAGGTTCTCAGCGCAAGGCCGGGGCCCGGTCCCCGAGGTTGTATGGACACTAGGGTGACCAGATCTCATATGGGGGGGGGAAAAATGTCAGAATCTTGTTCGTCTGGACCCTACAAAACGATTCCCCTTTCCAGATATTGAGAGAGCCAAAATTTGAGCTCGATCAAACGACGTTAACCCGTGCCGCTCGTCGCTCAAAGTTTGAAAAAATCCAAATTGAGGTATTTTAAGATTTAGGTATTTTGCATAGTCTGTTAGACTATAAAGAATATGACAACAACATTGCAGAAATAGCCCTGACCAAATTTTCGAACCATTTGTGGTATTTGAATGCAGAGTTGGTGGGATTATCGTTTTTTGATCCCACCATTACAGACAATGAAAAGTTGTTAATGGCTAATAAATTGCTCAGTAGCACAGATGAACCATCAGAGCACGCTAACCTACATGAGTTGATAATTTTACATAGTTATCTAATCTATTCTAGAGCTTTTGTTAAAGTAGTTTTTGAAACGTCAGAATATAATGCTCGGCATTTGCTTACAACTTGCAGGACATATTGCTTTTGTTCTTCATCTTTTGTCAGAAGGTCGTTAAAGTCGGTTACTTCCTACCTCTTTTAATTTTTCTTTCCTAACTTTTGGATTTACAACTCTAGCGTGCTCTGATGGTTCATCTGTGCTACTGAGCAATTTATTAGCCATTAACTACTTTTCATTGTCTGTAATGGTGGGATCAAAAAACGATAATCCCACCAACTCTGCATTCAAATACCACAAATGGTTCGAAAATTTGGTCAGGGCTATTTCTGCAATGTTGTTGTCACATTCTTTATAGTCTAACAGACTATGCAAAATACCTAAATCTTAAAATACCTCAATTTGGATTTTTTTCAAACTTTGAGCGACGAGCGGCACGGGTTAACGTCGTTTGATCGAGCTCAAATTTTGGCTATCTCAATATCTGGAAAGGGGAATCGTTTTGTGGGGTCCAGACGGACAAAATTCCGACATCGATTTTTTGCGGTCACCCTAATGGACACTTATGGTTCTGCAGCAGACACCAGTGGAGTAGTTGGCTGTAAATGCACTACTCCCATCCAAGACTTGGGGCACAACAGCAACTGAATAGAGAGCCAGGACTCCAGAGAAGGGAGTCCCGAGAGAGGCTACAGCTGTCTGTCATACAAGTAGAGTTGTTAGGAACATCTGACAGGAGGAACTTCAGAGTACCACGGTACTGGAGCCCTTCACACTAAAAGGCGCAATAGAGGAGTCGTTCAGGAGAGGTACATGTTGGCGGGGTGTTGGAGAGGAGAATCCTGACTTGCCCGGGAGGTTGATTGAGTCTCTACCCCGGGGAACACGGCACGGAGGCAGGCACCAGTGTGTACCACGAACTTTGACTAAAGCTTTGGAACTGCAAGCCCTGGTGCCTTCTATTCATTTGTGTGCCAACACCGTCAGCACTGCTACATCTGGGTACCAACATTCCTCACACCGCCTGCACCTATTCACTGACCTGGGGTTACAGCTTCACCTGTGGGGAGCTACACCATCTATGCTGCAACACACCATGAGCCCCAGAGGATCTGCACGCAGCGTTGGCTTAACATCTTGCTTGCCAAACACCACAGGTGGCGTCACGAACTATTCCACTTTATTAACTACAAACCACCATTGATTTGGGCGCCCAGGGCCACGGACCGGGTCACAGCTGCCGTGACACATCCCACTGACACCAGCCCGGTACCGAGTACCCCACAGCCCTGGGAGGGCGACCCATACGTGTTGCGATACATCATTTCCAGTCCTGGTTTCGCCGCTATGTAATCTCTCCTTACTTTGTCTTATTTTTATGTCCATCAACCTTTACTTACTGGCGTTGTTTGGGCATGTTATACTCGGGCATTACAATTGTGTTTATCGGTATATGTTCCGAGTTGGAGCGCTATTCTTGGTAACACATTATTTCCGGTTTCGGGGAGCTGTCTGTAGCTTGCGTTCCTATGGAGCGCATGGAAGGTGAAATGTCACTTCCGGTTTCTGTTATATTGATCTGATCTGTGCTCCTGAGTGGCGCTGTTTCCGGGCCCTGCTAGTCTGGCGGCGGCGTGCGTTCCACCGTGGAACGCACGCTACATCATCTGAAGTGCTATTAATAAACTATTTATATTTTTTTTTTCTTCCTGGTATGATTTTGCACCTTTTATTAGGGTAATTATGTTAGATCTGGGATCCATCCGATTATGATTATTTGGGATGACTGGATTAATTAATTAAATATATAGGAACCACAATTTCGATTGGTCTTGGTAACATATAAAAACTTCCCCCATTCTTTGTTACTTCACTCCTTGAGAAAGCCACATCAGGCGAAACGTGCGTTGGTGCTGCAGATTCTTGGGCCCTTTACCACTGGTATTTATAATCCTGTTTACATTTATTATGCACTTTATCTCAGATTTTTCTGTGACTGCTATTGCACTTTATATTAATGATTAATAGGATTATGTATGATTGTTTTTCACATATTATGGCCCTTGTATCTATTATGTAAAACGCTATTTCCTTATGGTACTATATTTTGTCTACTGTGTTTGCTGGATTCTTTTTCCCTGTTTTGTTTTCTTTTTAAAAAAAGAAGCAATAATAAAGCATTTTAAAAATATCCGAATATTTTGGATTTTTTGGTCTTGGTTTATTCACCTTATTTGAGAAGGTTTACATGTTATACTGTGAATATCCTAATATGATGTACAGTCATATGTTAACGTTTGGGCACCCCTATTAATGTTAACCTTTTTTCTTTATAACAATTTTGGTTTTTGCAACAGCTATTTCAGTTTCATATATCTAATAACTGATGGACTCAGTTATATTTCTGGACTCAAATGAGGTTTATTGTACTAACAGAAAATGTGCAATCTGCATTTTAACAAAATTTGACCGGTGCAAAAGTATGGGCACCTCAACATAAAAGTGACATTATTATTTCGTAGATCCTCCTTTTGCAAAAATAACAGCCTCTGGTCGCTTCCTGTAGCTATTAATGAGTTCCTGGATCCTGGATGAAGGTATTTGTGACCATTGCTCTTTACAAAACAATTCCAGTTCAGTTAAGTTTAATGGTCGCCGAGCATGGACAGCCCGCTTCAATTCATCCCACAGATGTTCAATGATATTCAGGACTGGGGACTGGGATGGCCATTCTAGAACATTGTAATTGTTCCTCTGCATGAATGCCTGAGTAGATTTGCAGCGGTGTTTTGGATCATTGTCTTGCTGAAATATCCATCCCCTGCGTAACTTCACCTTCGTCACTGATTCTTGCACATTATTGTCAAGAATCTGCTGATACTGAGTTGAATCCATGCGACCCTCAACTTTAACAAGATTCCCGGTGCCGGCATTGGCCACACAGCCCCAAAGCATGATGGAACCTCCACCAAATTTTACTGTGGGTAGCAAGTGTTTTTCTTGGAATGCTGTGTGTTTTAGCCTCCATGCATAACGCCTTTTTGTATGACCAAACAACTCAATCTTTGTTTCATCAGTCCACAGGACCTTCTTCCAAAATGTAACTGGCTTGTCCAAATGTGCTTTTGCATACCTCAGGCGACTCTGTTTGTGGCGTGCTTGCAGAAGCGGCTTCTTTCGCATCACTCTCCCATACAGCTTCTCCTTGTGCAAAGTGCGCTGTATTGTTGACCGATGCACAGTGACACCATCTGCAGCAAGATGATGCTGCAGGTCTTTGGAGGTGGTCTGTGGATTGTCCTTGACTGTTCTCACCATTCTTCTTCTCTGCCTTTCTGATATTTTTCTTGGCCTGCCACTTCTGGGCTTACGAAGAACTGTACCTGTGTTCTTCCATTTCCTTACTATGTTCCTCACAGTGGAAACTGACAGGTTAAATCTCTGAGACAACTTTTTGTATCCTTCCCCTGAAAAGCTATGTTGAATAATCTTTGTTTTCAGATCATTTGAGAGTTGTTTTGAGGAGCCCATGATGCCACTCTTCATAGGAGAATCAAATAGGAGAACTACTTGCAAGTGGCCACCTTAAATACCTTTCCTCATGATTTGATACACCTGGCTATGAAGTTCAAAGCTCAATGAGGTTACAAAACCAATTTAGAGCTTTAGGAAGTCAGTAAAAAGTAGTTAGGAGTGTTCAAATCAAGAAAATGATAAGGGTGCCCATACTTTTGCACCGGTCAAATTTTGTTTAAATGCAGATTGCACATTTTCTGTTAGTACAATAAACATCATTTGAATCCAGAAATATAACTGAGTCCATCAGTTATTAGATATATGAAACTAAAATAGCTGTTGCAAAAGCCAAAATTGTTATAAAGAAAAAAGGTTAACATTAATAGGGGTGCCCAAACTTTAACATATGACTGTAAAATATTGAGCGGGTTGATCCCACTAAGTTGTTGGTACATAATCTTGGGATGCAGCCAAGAAGCCCCATTTGTAATCAAAATCATTAGGGCTAATATTGGGGTGCAGCCAGGAGCCCCATTTGCTTATCAAAATCGTAAGGGTTAATATTGGGATGCAGCCAGGAAGTCCCATTTTATAATCTCAAAATCATTAGAGCTAATATTAGGGTGCAGCCAGGAGGCCCTATTTGCAAATAAAAATTGTTAGGGCTAATATCGGGGTGCAGGCAACAGGCCCCCTTTGCTAATCACAATTGTTAGGGCTAATATTGTGGTTCAGGCACACTATCTCAGAAAATTCATATTGATTGTTCATTTCGTGACAGGTGACTGACAGGTCTGGTCCTAGGGTTGTGAAACAACTGGTTAAAAGAGAGGAAGGGTACATACAGCATGAGTGGGAAAAAGTGAGGTCGTAGTGGAATGGGTAATAGGCTTGATGTTCAAAGTGTACGTGGGTTTGGTGGTAATGCTACTGAAAGCTCTACTGAACAAATACCATCTTGTCCTATCCAAAGACAACTGACAACATCTTTTACGGAATGGGCTACTCGACTCCCTTTCTTTGACCTCTGCACAGCAGTACACCTTGTAGATAATGTTCAAAAAGAGCATGTGCTCCGGTGGATGGCAAGTACTGCATCAAGTGGCCTCTCCTCTTCTTCCTCCACTTTAACATCACACACAGTACAATTTTCAGAGGTGGCACCACAATTACCCTTGTTTCCCCCTGGGTCACAACTTTTTTCCCGTTGGATCCAGGGTCGGACAAAGTAGGGTCTGAGCAGAATCCAGACCTTCATCACCAGATGTTAACCTGAGGGGGGTGGAGGTGATACTGATGAGATTCTGATAACTGAGAAGCATGTGGACTATACTGTGCTGTCAGGGCAGGAAAAGGAGCAGGGCGAGTCTCAGGGTGAGGAGTGAGAGAACAGAGAGGATGATGTTGAGGTTGTGGATCCCACTTGGTGTGAACCCAGAGGCATGCAGCTGAGTAGTTCAGCAGAGGAGGTGGAGGGGGACGAAGATGAGGAGGTTACGTTGCAGATTGCCGCACAGATACGAAAAAATGCAATCATGACAAGCACTGCATCCTCAGCACAAGGTGGCATGGGTTGCTTAGCCTGGGCCTTTTTTTAGACCACAAAAGATGACTCAACTCATGTTACCTGCCAACTTTGCAAAAACGACTCATAGTAGCAAAAATTACAATCTGACTACTACTTGCATGAACTGGCAAATGCATGATCAACATGCCTTAATCTGGGAATCACAATGCTAAAATGTGGGCCTCACCAACCACTGGCCGTCCTATCAACCGCGTCTGCTGCTTCTTCCTATTCCGTCACTGTGCCGACATGGTGGAATTTCTCTCTGCATATGTTTCAGTGACTGTGGCAGCAGCAATAAGTATGTCATATTGCATAGCCTGGACCGATGCAGTACGGACGTGGTGCAAACAACGCTTGCGGAGTGGGCGCAGATGAAGGACCTCTGCCTCTTTATGCTCAGTTTCAAAATGGCTACTAAGATGGTTAGCGCTGATGATGCCATCATCAGCATCACTATTCCGGTCATCTACATGCTGAAGCACACTTTTAATAGTCTGTGGCAGAAGGTGATGGTCCTAGAGGAAGAGATGGAAGCAGAGTAGGATGCGGAAGGGATAGCAATATCTCTAAGTTTCGGACTGTCACTGTGTGCCATGGGAAGGTGGATGACAGGGATTGAGGGGGGTTCATGGTACCATACAAACTTTTACTGAAGGTGCAGTATCCGAGGAACAAATGGAAGATGATGCACACATAGTCTCCGCCCACACACATTCTCCGCCCATTACTCGCATTTCCCATAGACATACATTGGACTCGTTACGAGTACCCGAGTTTTAGGAGCTACTCGTAACGAGTACAGCGAGTCTGAATATTTCACTACTCGTTCATCCCTAGTGATCACCTAATCAGAAGCACATTAAGTAGAATGAGGTGTACTCTCGTTACAGGAAAGATGCATATCTTTGTACCGTGTTAGCCAGTAGATAGAAAAGTATTCAGAATTGAGAGTTCTCAATGGTTGATACCTTTTAATGGCTAACTGAAAAGATGGTAACACATTGCAAGCTTTCGAGACTACTCAGGTCTTTTCATCAGGCAAAGACTAATACAACATCTGAAGAGTCACATATTTACACACAATACAGCACAGAAAAAATGCAATAGATAAGACAAGTGACGTGAAGCAGAATTATGATTATGGGAGAGGGAGAAACATAAATATTGGACCAGTTCATAGATAAGGAGTCCGGATGTTTTATTGTCCTCTGATTGGGGTCTCCTAATGTGTTGTGATGCCCCCACAAGGTCTTAGGAGCAAATTCCTTAATTGATGTTAAAAGACATAAATCCATGCGACACATTCATTCCAGCATTGAGAGTGTCAAAGGTCTTCATAAATTTATACTCACAGACTCTTCTCTCTCTCTGAGATGTGAAGTTACCTTTCAATACCAGTAATTTCATATCCCTGGTGTTGTGGTCCATCATACAAAAATGTTTTGCCACAGGTAGATCCATTCTTTTTTCTCTTATTGTGTGACGATGAGCATTCATCCTTGTTCTAAGCTTTTGCCCTGTCTCCCCCACATACAGACCCCCAGTTGGACATTTAGTACAAATAATTAAGTACACCACATTAGATGCAATGCAGGTGAAAGTACCTGGGATCTTGTAGTCCTGATGTGAGTTGGGGATCTTTATCTTGTCCGTGGTCATTATAGATGGACAGGTTTTACATTTTTTTTCTGGTTGCAAGGAAAGGTTCCTGCAGCTGTCGGAGAGGACAGGGAGCTTCTGACCATGATGCTTCTTAGATTTGGGGGCTGCCTAAAGCACAGCAGTGGGGGGTCTGGAAAAATGGATTGTAATCGGGCATCTTTTTGTAGTAAAGGTTGTAATTTCCGTGCAGCTCCGCTTAGCATTTCCAGATTTGGGTTGTAGGTGACCACTAGAGGCACTCGGTTATTTTCTTCTTTAGCTTTGTAATATAGCAGTTGAATCCTTTGACAGAATGACCACGGACAAGATAAAGATCCCCAACTCACATCAGGACTACAAGATCCCAGGTACTTTCACCTGCATTACATCTAATGTGGTATACTTAATTATTTGTACTAAATGTCCAACTGGGGGTCTGTATGTGGGGGAGACAGGGCAAAAGCTTAGAACAAGGATGAATGCTCATCGTCACACAATAAGAGAAAAAAGAATGGCTCTACCTGTGGCAAAACATTTTTGTATCCCTGATCACAGCAACATGGATATGAAATTACTGGTATTGAAAGGTAACTTCACATCTCAGAGAGAGAGAAGAGTCTGTGAGTATAAATTTATGACGACCTTTGACACTCTCAGTGCTGGAATGAATGTATCGCATGGATTTATGTCTTTTTACATCAATTAAGGAATTTTCTCCTAAGACCTTGTGGGGGCATCACAACACATTAGGAGACCCCAATCAGAGGACAATAAAACATCCGGACTCCTTATCTATGAACTGGTCCAATATTTATGTTTCTCCCTCTCCCATATTGATAGTTCTGCTTCACGTCACTTGTCTCATCTATCGCATTTTTTCTGTGCTGTATTGTGCATAAATATGTGACTTCAGATGTTGTATTAGTCAATGCCTGATGAAGAGACCTGAGTAGTCTCGAAAGCTTGCAATGTGTTACCATCTTTTCGGTGTACTCTCAATGGAATTCAACTGACACTGGAATGGAATGGCTGTCAGACATGCAGAGAAGCTGATTCTGATATAACTGGGCAGTGGTCTCTTAATCGTTGCCAGCGCTGTATGTATGTGTATATATACATGTATATAGTTCATTCATACTGAGGACATATGAACGATGCAAACAATATATAAATATGTGTGTATATATATGTGTATGCAGTATATATATATATATATATATATATATATATATATATATATATATATATATCAGCACAAGGCTAGAAGAAAGTGTGTGTGTTTTGTGTCCTGATTTGCAGGACTGTATTAATGGCTTTGCAAAGTCAGAGGTACAGTGATTTCCTTGCACCATCTTCACAGCGCCACCTAGCGTTCACGATGCCTATTGCACATTCCTTGCACACGCCTCCTGGTCTGTGTAGTTTCCTGCGCTGACATCTCAGCATGCCAACCTCAATAGTTGCGGAGTGAGAGGACTACACTACCCATGATGCCTCTGTGCTCTCTTGCCTGCGCTATAGCTGTCCCAGAAACATTTATCAGCTCGGTGCTGAAGATGAGGAGGAGGGGACAGTGGAGGAGAAGAGTGTAGGACAGGGAGCGTCTGCCTCTGCTCTCACTGCTCGCAGACCGCTGGGGATTGCAGGCTCCTGGGCTGGAATAGAGGAGGGGATGGTCACCTTCATCCATGGGGCTGGGGTGTCTGTGCTCAGCTGATGTGTAACAGGTAAAGGAGCAGCAGAAGGCTTGCCTGGAGCTACAGTGGATGGAAGCCAGGGGCTGGCAGCTCCAGCATGAGTGCAGGTGAGTGCTGCCCCCAGCCCTCCTCACCCATACATAGACTATGGCACTGGGCATATTCTGCAGCATCACCTGTGGTAATCCATAGGGGGAGGGATGGAGGGGGTCCTGTTGGCCATAAATCATGCCCAGCGTATCGCATGTGATATATAGTGATAAGGGAATATATATAGTGTATCTCCTATAATGAGGCACGGTGGTCACAAGCCAGTGCCCACCTTCCCTATTATAAGGCGCACCTTCATTTCTGCAGATCTGTAAGAATGCTGCGTTATTACGTGGCACGGATTGATTTAATAGCGTTATCCCTGGCGGTGAAGGGGTTAATCTACCATGTGGCGGGTAACCGCCTTGCAAAAGGAGGCAGGGATGCTCCTGTCAATCAATGGCTCGCTGGTCCTGGAGAGTGGAGAATGGATTTCTGCTCCTGCGCCTTTCCCCTGCGAGCCAGGCTCATCCTCATCCTCCCCGTGTATTGGCACATTATTTATAAGCACAGTGATGCGCGGTAGCAGATGAGTCACATGCGCGGCATAAAGGACAAGTGGCAGGTGGAAGGGCACGACCGCTTTGCCACGTTATTGTTACTCTACCTTTGCTGTTGAGGGGCGGCCAGGAATATACATAGCCCAATTTATACAGCACCACCCATTGCAGAACAGAGGAAATCCAATGGTCTGCCCAATGCATTTGCTGAGTGCAGTTTTGCCCTACGTATAGATAAATGTAACCGTCACAGCGTGGCCTCCATTACAGCTCTCACCGGGGCGGTCACCCAGCGTAACGTATACTGTATGTGGGGAGATATATCCTCTGGGTAAGGCTGCGGTTCTTACGATGAGCTTTTGGTGAGTTTTTGATGTTTCAGATTTTCCGCACCCCTTATGTAAAACAGGTTACTTGCATTTCTTCTAAAATACGCAGCGTAAATACTCACCAAAAATTCAACTAACTCGACAATTTTTGCCTTCCAGGAATATGGCTAAGTTTGTGTCATATTTGCCATATTAGTTAATAAAAATTCCATATTGCCAATTCTTTTTTTGGAAGATCTGTTCCTATGAATACAGGATTCCAACCAATAAGTTCTTAATCAAATTTGGACTCGCCGTTTGTCTGCTCCTTTCCTGGCCGGGTTCACACGAGCATGTAAAAAATCATTCAGTTTCATCCAGCAAAGTTTACTGATTTTTTTTCTCACTTGTCCGTGTACATTCCTTTTTTTTTCTTACAGCAGCAGCTATTAATCATTTACAGTTTCCTATGTTGCAGAATTGGAAGGTAGCCATAAAAATCGGATGGTAAACTGAGGCTCTATATGGCATGCGATTTTTTTTTTGCACCCATAGACTTGAATGGATGAGTCTCATCCGATTTATGGAAGAAACTAGTGCATTCTGCAGATTTGGTCAGTGTAAAAAATCGTTCATCTACACTGCCCCATTGAATAATATTGGTCTGAGCGTTGTCCCTCTTTTCACTGGTAGCATACGGATGGGTCGTTTGAATGAGCCCTTAGGATATGTTTCCACGTTCAGTGTTAGCTGCAGATTGGACGCTGCGTCCAAATGTTACAGCATAGTGGATGGGATTTTATGAAATCCCACCTCCACTATGCGTACAAAGATGCAGGTGGCAGCAGGGCTGCCACTAGGAATTTTGGAGCCCCATACTGGCAAAATTTTTGGGGCCCCCTTGAGACTCCGCCCCGCCCTCCACCCCTTGAAATGTCCACAGTCCCACCGCTCTCTCTTGGAAAAACTCCACTTCTCACCAATCACACATTAACAGTTCCCATCTCCAGATCGCACACACATAGCCAGCAGCTCTTGTTTTGGCCAAAAGATTTTTTTTAAAATCTGCCACCACGACGAGGTAGACTCTTTTGGCCAGGCCCTATTAAACATTTGTTAAAATATCCAATACAATTTAGGTATATTATTTATTTATTTTTCAATTTTTAAAGTGACCAATAATATCACATCCAAAGGGACAAATACCACCGCACCATGCCCAGACACCATATTACCACCACATAATGACCCATAATAGCACATACAAGTAACAAATACCGCCACACCATGACCAGAGCACATATTACCACCACATGGTGACTGAATACTGCAATACTAATCATTAATGAAAAAAACATAATACCATCACCATAAGTGCCATTATACACAGGAGATCTGTACTTAGTATGCAGTGTCTGTGTATAGGTAATACAGTGATCACCGGTGACATTATGCATAGGACCTCTGTATATAGTGTCTGTGTACAGGTAATACAGTGATCACCAGTGACATTATACACAGAAGCTCTGTATATAGTGTCAGTGTACAGGTAATGAAGTGAACACAGGTGACATTATGCACAGGACCTCTGTATATAGTGCCAGTGTACAGATAATACAGTGATCACTGGTGACATTGTACACAGGAACTCTGTATTTAGTGTATAGTGTCAGTGTACAGGTAACACACTGACTCTCTAGTGATGTCTCTAGGTGAATTCCTTTCTCTTCGCTTTTCATCTTTCATCCAGCACAGACCGCCGTCACATCTTCCAGCCAGGGCTCGTCTCTGCAGGAAATAGCACAGTTATCTAGAGCTCCACTTGCAGAACACATTACTTATTTTTTTCCCAACTTCTACACTACACCAGATGAAGAAGAAAAGGCGACATAGTGTTGCTCTGCACAGTAACAGGACCTCCCCCCATTTAAAACAGTATCCTCAAAAAAATAAAATAAATACATCACTGCAGTAATAATATCTCTTAATTAGCCCCTATGGTAATAATATCCCCCATCTTGGCCCCCATGTGTCTCATTCCTGGCTCCAGCCATATTTTCTCTCATGCTGCCCTCATGAGTATCCATTCTGCCCCATATGATCTCCCGATCCTGCCCCATCTGTCAACATCGTATCCATCATGCACCATGATCCTGCAGCATGTGTCTCCCATCCTGCCCTCTCCTGTGTCTCCCATTCTGCCCCCATGTCTCACATTGTGCCCCCTCCTGTGTCTCACTGTCACATTCTGCTCCCGTGTCTCACATTCTGCCCCTGTATCAATTCTGCCTCCTCCTGTGTCTTACTGTCACATTCTGCCCCTGTTTCTCACATTCTGCCCCGTGTCTCACATTCTGCCTCAGTATCCATTCTGCCCCCTCCTGTGTCTCACTCACATTCCGCCTCCGTGTCTCACATTCTACCCCGTGTCTCACATTCTGCCCCCATGTCCATTCTGCCCCCTATGTCTCACATTCTGCTCCCGTGTCTCACATTCTGCCCCGGGCCCCCGGATTTCCGCTTTCAATAAAAATAAAAAACACGTTCTTCTTACCTTGCCGCGTTCCTGCAGCGAAGCTCCCTCCACGCAGCTGAAGCGTGCACTCGCCGGCGAATGACAATGACGTCAGACGCCGGCGACGTGCGCGCTTCAGCTGACGTCAGCTACCAGGCACCGATTGGCTGGCGGTGGTTAACTATTGACGTGCAGGCCCGGGCCCGCACGTCAATAGAGTTGAACTGCTACAGCGCCGCTAGGGCCAGGTTTAGCCTACCAGTAGGGCCCGGTGAGCATATGAGACAGGGCTCCCTCTGCCCACCGGGCCCCATATGCCAGTCAGGGCAGTAATGCCATGATGGTGGCCCTGGGTGGCAGACATGCGTATATGCACATGTGGCGCGTCTTTATAGACCGCAGCATGTCTATTTATAGCACTGTTCTATGTATAGGATGCAGTGATTCCGCATGTGTTCATTGAACACATTCGGTATCACAGCGCTTTAGAAAGGGGGCAGCGCTTTGGGCGGGGCGGGTGTCCACTGCATCCAAATCGCTCGGAATCCAGAACGTGGACACATACCCTTAGAGGAACTGATGCAAACAGAAGCAGAAGGAGCTGAGCGTGATGGCATCTGGGCCAGTTTTGGGTTCAGATCTCACCAAGAACAAACTCTACATGGAGTTTTTATTTTTTATTGTAGGTTCCTCCAGTTTCTCAGCCCTCCCTCTTTCAACACTTTAAAAACATACTGATAGGGAATGAAAACAGTGATGATAATGTCTGTAAAGCCCCGCAGAATATGTTGGCGCTATATAAGCAAACATACTAAATACATTAGTATGGGGTCTAGTTATCTGTCATTTTTTGAATGGAAGAAAAAGGATATACAACCTTGGCCCGTGTGAAATTTTCGCACATTGGTCATCGGGGGCTTAGGCAATTTCAGAAAAAGCAAGCTGGTCAAATGTAAATGTATTTCATGAGCTGATGAACACAGACAGGTATTTATATATGTAGATTGGTAATACAATAAATTGTTTTGATAAGTAGAGGCCAAAAAAAGTTTTCCTGTTGAGGTGCCACCTGCAGATCATTGTGTCTTTCTGCAGGTTTATGAAAATGAATGTTTAAACTGTATTTAGTGATAAAATCGTGAATGTGTGGTTTGTTTGGCTGTTTTTTTGCTGAAGGGAGCAAGTTTATCTTTCAAATGGTGTATCATTTGTGTGTGTGGGGCGAAGTAATCAGCGAAAAAGCAGTGCATGTTTACAAATGTGTTGGTAGTGTGCTTTGGGGTACTGTGGTGCCAGGCAGGTCATTTTTCCTTAGTGCAGGTTTATGAAAATTAAAGTTTAAACTGTATTTTGTGATCAAATCGTGGATGTGTGGTTTGTTTGGCTATTTTTTGCTGAAGGGGGCAAGTTTACCTTTCAAATGGTGTATCTTGTGTGTGTGTGGGGCGAAGTAATCAGCGAAAATGTAGTGCATGTTTACAAACGTGTTGGTAGTGTGCTTTGGGGTGCTGTGGTGCCAGGCAGGCCATTTTTCCTTAGTGCAGGTTTATGAAAATTAATGTTTAAACTGTATTTTGTGATTAAATCGTGGACGTGTGGTTTGTTTGGCTCTTTTTTTGCTGAAGGGGGCAAGTTTACCTTTCAAATGGTGTATCATTTGTGTGTGTGGGTGCAGTATGAACGGGGATACAAAGGAATCACCGAAAAGCAGGGTTTAGAAATAATAGAATAGATTCACATGTAGCTTTTTTTGATACGTTTTTTCCTGCATGAAAAATGCAGGCTGGGCCAGAGAACAGCAGCGGTAATTGCTCAAGTTTTTGTTACCCTAAATTCTGCATGATGCACTTTTTCTTCCATTCTGAAAATTTATACAAAATGGAGCCCAGAAATGTCTCAGAATAAACTATGGGGTCTCTCTGTTTCCGGTGGCATCAATTAGGCATCAGTTCTTGGGAATGATTAATGGCATGTGCATAAGGAATAGTAACTGAAGGCTGACAGTGAGTTTTCACCGGTCTTTCCCAGAAAGAAGTTTGTCATCCCCAAAATACAAATGCATCTACTTAAACATTTATATAGGGGTCTTAGTACCAGTAATGGACATTTTAATACCGTTACAATCTATGGGCGCAGTCTACAGTTCCAGTTGTAAAGGGTAACAGTCTGGACAATGGCTCAGGACTGCCCTTAGATAAGTGCACTCTTTAGAGGGGCTCCCTATGTTGTAAACTTTGGAGTGATATGTGGACCCCGTATGGCCGTATTATTTGGTCCTGAATGTTCGTGCTGTATGGGTATTATTCGGCACTTTTTGGGTATAAAAATTTAGGTAAAAGTGCAGATGTATCTGTGTTATAGATGTGAGTTTAAAATTATGCAAACAAGTGGAAAAATCTTGAGCAGAGGGTCTTACTTTACTTTTTCACCAGGTCCCCATTTTTTGTAAAATTGGCACTGGAAGTTTACCAACTCTCTCTTTAGCCCCAGAATCCACTCGCAAATTACCAGCCCATGTGAAGAACGAGGTCCTTGATCCGACGCCAGTGATGGAGAGAAGGTCATAATTCCCATTCCCACCTCTCCACGAAAAGCATCACGAGACAGGACCCCATTCTTGAAACAGATTCAGGTTTCCATTGATGAGACCTACATCTGCTATATATGACATATTCACAGAACGTGCCATAAATGTGTGTGAATGGAAGATGCCTGATTGGCGTCTCTCAGGACCGTCAGTCAGCCGCACCCCCATACACATTAGACAGTCAGCCATCGATATTACCGAGGTGACGTAAGTCTAATATGTGGGACCAGTTTACTTTGCTGGAACTGGAAAATGTTCTGGATTTACATGCAGCACCAAACATGCGATATGCGGACGCAGCCAAATGCTACGCTCCCACGATGAACTTTTGGTCAGTTTTTGATGTTGCAGATTTTCTACACCATTTCTGCACATAGTAGGTAAATAATATTACTTGCATTCTTTCATTACGTTATTTTACACGCATTTTTATGGCGTTTTTTGTCTCTTGTTGGTGTGTCTTGTTTTAAATAAAGCTACTTTGATTTTCATACTTCCTGGTATTTGGCTTTGACAAAACTTTATTGATACAATCATATGTGGATGTTATATGTGTTTTTAGTGCACATTTTTTACCTGTGGATTTTGTGCCTCCAGATAATACAATTCAAATGGGGAAAATCTGCAGATGAAACTCAGCGAATCTGCAAGAGCAATTGACATGTTTACGCTGGGTAAAAAAAAGTACAGCGGGCAGGAGATTTCTATAAATCCCATCCACTTTACTAGACTTGTAAGACATGTAATCCGCACCAAAAAAAAAAAGCCATAAAACCTGCAGCAAAATCTGCATTTTGAACGCAGTGTTTTTACTGCCAAGTCAGCAGATTTTTGCTGTGGCTGCAGAAAAAAAGTAGCCTTAGCTACGTAGAACACGTAAAAGATTAGTGATGAGCGAACATACTCGGATAAGGTGTTATCGGAGCATGCTCATGTGCTAACCGAGTGACTTCGGCATTCTCGAATAAGATGTTCGAGTCCCCGCGCCTTCATGTCTCGCGGCATGCAGTGATTGCCTAGCAAACGGGAAATCCCTGTATGTGTTGTTGCTGTCGAACAGCCGTGAGACATGTAGTTGCAGGGACTCAAACATAACACCTTATCCGAGCACGTTCGCTTGGATCTCACTAGTAGAGATCCAATTGAATCCACATTATGTGTCAGGCTTTGTTTTGCCCTCTAGGATTAAACAGTCAGGTGCTTGTTTTACCCTTTATCTGCTTTTCATGACTTTTTGGCCCAACATGTTCTTGCCAGCAGATAGAAAATGCAATGGGACTAAGGTCCTTGGAGATAGAATTTTGCCCTAGTGTGCAACATAAGATTGAACACAGACTTGTCATATATGCTTGGCATCTGTAAATTGCACTGGATTTTCACACTTGGACTCTAGATGACCGCTCCTATTCACTGGCTTATGTGCACTAATTAGATCAGTGGAGTTAAATGATTCCATCATGTGAGCCATAAAGCCAGCAGACATCACACAGGGAGCACATTGACAATTAGATGTGTCTGCTCCTTTGCTGCAACACTGGGGGTATTCATCGTCACATATGTCTCCTAATGAGCAGCGTGCACCCGCCACTTGTCTCTATCGCATTATGGAAGTACAGTCTGTGATGTGACTTCTTGCGTGAGAAGCTCAGTTCATTTCAAGCCTTCAAAGTGCCATCAGCAGAGCACAGGTGCCATTTGTCATAATGTGTAGCCTACAAATGCAATAAAAAACTGGGAATTTGTCCTCATTCCTATTAAAAGAATATAGGTTGTCAGGGGTTAACCAGTCCTGTAGAAATAATGCAGGTGATACAATGGTTAATCTGCTTATCCTCGCCATTTCCCGCTGGGGCTTAGTTGAAGTTTGTGTAACAGAAGAAAGAGACTGGCATAAGAATCTACTGTATGTTCTGTTGCAGAAAGGCAGAGGGGGGAGGCTCCTGCTGCAGCCAGGTGTCCTAAAGTACAAACAAGACACTGAGGTGGAGGTCAGAGAACATATCGGATCTCCTGAGACCCACATGAAAGATCTCTTTATATTTTTATTAGTTTTAATTTAAGATTAGACAAAATCGATAATTTGAAAGAGAGCTTGTCAGAGGATTCATGCTGCCAGAATCAGGGGAGGCATGAATCAGAGACCGACTGAATAATTGCAGTAAGGTATGTGGCACTCTGAAATTCTGAGAAATCAGAATTCAGAGAAAGTAAACTTAGAGATTTCAGCCAGGAATGATGTGACTAGGATAGCTAGTCCAAGGGTCCAGGTCATACAGTATACAGCACGTACACATAAGGAGAGACCAGAGCATAATCCTCTAGCTAGCTGTATTTTGAGGCTCGAGAAAGGCCAGATATGGCCAAAACGTTGCCTTGTCTTCCTATTGTTGTGATTTTTAATACTATGGAATAAAGATCTAACTTTTTAAGGACTATCCTCTGATGCCTATGGATGCTTCTGTTATGTGCCTAGTGGTATGCCCTACCAAGCAAGCACATAATTTTTGAATGTTGCATGGGGCTTGGACACTGGATTACATTATGAGAGATCAGTCAGTGTAGGGGAGCTGGGCAGGGAGAAGCCTCCAGAACCTTCCTCTTGAACTAGTCATGTCGAAAATGTCCCCAGCCAGCATTTTAAAGTATGTTTTCTCTAAAATGCAGCAGAGTGCAGGGTACATGACTGCAATAACATAGTCAGTGCCTGATTCATGCTGCCCTTGGTTCAGGCAGCATGAATCACCAAACAGGTTTTCTTTCATACCCCTCGCTCATACATAGTCTTGTGACATTTAGTGATAAATGTCGGCTGATCATATTTTTAATTTTATGGTCATTACTTACTATGGATCTGTTAATATCACCGGGTGCAGTGTATTCACCAAGCCCAAAGTCCGGGTAGGCACACAGGCCACGGGCGTCGTTACAGCATACAGGTGAGGCAAGCATGATATGGATAACTGGGATACTGGACATCATAGGCAAGTAGGGGACATCAAGGAGAGCTCGGACAGGCAAATAGGATGCTGGACACCTCAGGAAGGCAGGAGACCATGGCCAGGCAGCTGGTATTCTGGAGTCCGCAGCCAGGCAGGAGACATCCAGGAGAGCATGGACAGGCAGCTGGGATGCTTAAAACTGGAAGCAGGCAAGAAATGTTCAGGAGATCACAGGCAGGCACCTGGAATTCAGGATACTACAGGAAGGTGGGAGACATCCTGGAGAATACAGACAAGTAGCAGAGCAGGTTAAGTGCTTGGAGGAAATCAGAGCTTTAGGAGCTCTGAAGTCTTAATACCAAGACACAGGTTTGTGTCTTGGTGAACCTTACGTAGGCCCAGGCAGGTGCTTACATGGGATCACGCCGGCTCATATGCAAAGCCTGATGTTGAGCACAGCAGAGACTAGTGGACGGGTTGAGTGAAGCAAAGAACAGATCTGAGACAGGTGCATAGCAAAATCTCTCATAAAGACTGTACATATTCTACCTGTAGTAGGTCTTCCACTTTTCCGTTACTCGTGAGTGTGTGTTCATAACAGTACAGTTGTAGCCAAAAGTATTGACACCCCTGCAATTCTGTCAGATAATACTCAGTTTCTTCCTGAAAATGATTGCAAACACAAATTATTTGGTATTATTATCTTCATTTAATTTGTCTTAAATGAAAAAACACAAAAAGAATTGTCCTAAAGCCAAATTGGATATAATTCCACACCAAACATAAAAAAGAGGGTGGACAAAAGTATTGGCACTGTTCGAAAAATCATGTGATGCTTCTCTAATTTGTGTAATTAACAGCACCTGTAACTTACCTGTGGCACCTAACAGGTGTTGGCAATAACTAAATCACACTTGCAGCCAGTTGACATGGATTAAAGTTGACTCAACCTCTGTCCTGTGTCCTTGTGTGTACCACATTGAGCATGGAGAAAAGAAAGAAGACCAAAGAACTGTCTGAGGACTTGAGAAACCAAATTGTGAGGAAGCATGAGCAATCTCAAGGCTACAAGTCCATCTCCAAAGACCTGAATGTTCCTGTGTCTACCGTGCGCAGTGTCATCAAGAAGTTTAAAGCCCATGGCACTGTGGTTAACCTCCCTAGATGTGGACGGAAAAGAAAAATTGACAAGAGATTTCAACGCAAGATTGTGCGGATGTTGGATAAAGAACCTCGACTAACATCCAAACAAGTTCAAGCTGCCCTGCAGTCCGAGGGTACAACAGTGTCAACCCATACTATCCGTCGGTGTCTGAATGAAAATGGGCTGTATGGTAGGAGACCCAGGAAGACCCCACTTCTTACCCCGAGACATAAAAAGCCAGGCTGGAGTTTGCCAAAGCTTACCTGAAAAAGCCTAAAATGTTTTGGAAGAATGTTCTCTGGTCAGATGAGACAAAAGTAGATCTTTTTGGGCAAAGGCATCAAAATAGAGTTTACAAGAGAAAAAAAGAGGCATTCAAAGAAAAGAACACGGTCCCTACAGTCAAACATGGCGGAGGTTCCCTGATGTTTTGGGGTTGCTTTGCTGCCTCTGGCACTGGACTGCTTGACCGTGTGCATGGCATTATGAAGTCTGAAGACTACCAACAAATTTTGCAGCATAATGTAGGGCCCAGTGTGGGAAAGCCGGGTCTCCCTCAGAGGTCATGGGTCTTCCAGCAGGGCAATGACCCAAAACACACTTCAAAAAGCACTAGAAAATGGTTTGAGAGAAAGCACTGGAGACTTCTAAGGTGGCCAGCAATGAGTCCAGACCTGAATCCCATAGAACACCTGTGGAGAGATCTAAAAATGGCAGTTTGGAGAAGGCACCCTTCTAATATCAGGGACCTGGAGCAGTTTGCCAAAGAAGAATGGTCTAAAATTCCAGCAGAGCATTGTAAGAAACTCATTGATGGTTACCGGAAGCGGTTGGTCGCAGTTATTTTGGCTAATGGTTGTGCAACCAAGTATTAGGCTGAGGGTGCCAATACTTTTGTCTGGCCCATTTTTGGAGTTTTGTGTGAATGATCAATGTTTTGCTTTTTGCTTCATTCTCTTTTGTGTTTTTTCATTTAAGACAAATTAAATGAAGATAATAATAACAAAGAATTTGTGTTTGCAATCATTTTCAGGAAGAAACTGAGTATTATCTGACAGAATTGCAGGGGTGTCAATACTTTTGGCCACAACTGTATATTGTATGATTAAAAATGTATATACATGGAATTAACATGACGTTGCATAGTAAATGTTGTTAGAAGGTGACGCAGGTTGTAATTGGGAAGAAGAACTCGTCATTTCACTGAATTATTAAATGTGCAAATCTTCTGTCATTGTCCTCGTCTCCTCTGCAAAGTTCAGTGTGGATCAGTGCATACATTAGTACCGAGCTGTGAGATTCCTGCTCCTGTCACTTTTGCAGAATAATGGATAGAACCAAGGGTCTGGGGGCATGCTGTACAGTGACAGAAGTTTTGTTGTCATAATTTCAATTGCTGGAGGGGTAAATATTTCAAGAACCAGATAATCCCTGGGCCGAGAACAGAGACAAAAACATATTATTTAGCAATACATCAGTATCAAGAGTTTTATAAGCACAATACTGACTTTGCAAAAAAATAAGTTAAAAAACTTACGGTATCTTTAATTTTGGATTACAATGTGGTAATTATTTACAAAACTAAATGTTCCCCGTAGAAATATCTTTGATCATTGCCAGTACCACCACAGAAGATAGAAGTTTTTTATTAGTTGAGGTGGACCCATAACTTTGGACCCTATGATTAGAGAGCTTTGACCATGATGACAGTCTGTGATCACAGAGGGTTATAATAGATGTGAAGCTCACAAAAGTATTTTATCATTGAGGAACATTAATGTGCAAATTGGAAGGGCTGTATGAAAACAGAGCTAATGGGTCTGATCTTAAGTTGTTGTTGCTTTTTGCTCCCTAAGAACATGTGGCTACTGCAATCATATGGGGCCACCACAAGTGGGGGGCACAGCGGGACCATAGAACGTCTCAAAATTTTCTTTTATAGGTTGTTCACCTTCTAGTACAGAAGATGTATGTGATTTTTCTTACTTTTTAGGCATATGTAGGTGAGGGCCTGGGGCCACCATGAGCTGGAGCACACCAAGAACTTAGATGTCTCATAGTTTTCTTATAGATTTTATATTGTTGGTCACTTCCTAGGATAGCAGATTTATGACATTTTTCTTACTTATTATGCTCATGTTTCAGCCTTTGTGGAGAGATGGTGGTCTGTAGGATGGGGGTCACCATAAGATGGGACACTGCAGGCTCAGGGATACCCCACAATTTTCTTCTATAGGTCACATGCCCTTAACTTAAGCCATTGTCCTTATACATGAGAAAGTTGTCCTAAAGGGCTTAGAGACTTGATCCCTTAATACAGTGGTATCTATCATGTTAGTTAGAGACAACTATCACAGGACAGCTACAAAGCCTGAACAGTTTTGGTATCAAGGGGTTTTAAGTCCAAAAACATGTGACACTTGTCCGGTGAAAAGTTTCATCTAGGTCCAACCACATGGACTTCCATAGAATGAAAAAACATTATTTCCCCCCTATTTCCCCCTAGATGTGTTGATAAAAAAAAAAGATGGGAAAGCTTTCCACCACTAGCTCACATTTTTTGGCTGAAAAAATCATAATAAAGGTGATTGATATTGTGGTAGTTATAGTGTTTGATCCAGGGAACATACGGAACCACCATGTGGAAATAGGAATTTGCCCCCTTGAGTCTAACTTTTTCCATGATTTGATTTACATGTTTTAGCATCAGCCTAGAACAAGAATCTGTACAAGCGAGTAAGATGTACAATGAACTCTGGGGAAAGTTTCTTTTCCAGACCCTAAATCTATCTCTTATAGCAGCAAAATGTGGACCGAGATGCATTGTGGTTGGGAACCAGATATAAACCTTTGGTGGTTGTTCGGTAAATTGTCTATCTACCTTCGTCAATACTCTGCTTGAAGATCCATACCTTGTATAATTTTACCGTTGTTGAGGATTATTGTTTTGGTCTAAATTACAGTGTGTACATAGTCAATTAGTTGGAGATCGAAAAGTTATTTACAAAAGTTTAAGTTTTTAATAGCTCACATGATATCTAGGAACTGAAAAGATATTATTACATGGTATTGATGTTCTCATTTTCACGGCAGTCAACCAAAAAAACGATCAAAAGAGTAGGACAGGTCGTAGGCAAGCATTTCAAGTAACACTGAGTACATCAGAATAACTTTCCTGGATATATTTTATGTGCAGTAATTTTCATGCCCTTACTGGACAGTTATTCAGCCTCCATAAAAGTTTGTGCCATCAAAAAAAAAAACAACAACCTAGTCTCCATTCCCTTGTGGCTCCTCATCTTCCCTGCTGCTTCTGAAAGGAATGGGCGCATCTAATCTAGTGACAATTACTGGCAAGACCTACTCAACAATTGTTTGAAGCATGTATGGCCTAAAGGATCCCATACACATTAGACTAAAGTAGACCGAACCTGCTGATAACGGTGGGATCGGCTAAAAGTCTAATGTCTACGAGGGCCTCCGGACTCTCCCCCAACAGATGATGTCGGGAAGAGAAAGATCCAGTTGTTGGAATTTCAATGTCCGATCCTTTTGTAGTCTCTGGAGGACCTACGTATCAAGCCTACACACAGACAGCCCATTTATTTTAATAGACACTGTGTAATGCCTTATTTGTCCTGTGGTGGTGCTGCAGGGAAGTTGAACACTTACTCTTCATTGTTAATCAACATCTTAAAATCTCTGATCATCTGATCATTATGATAAAAGGGTATACCCAAGGTAGACAATCCTTTTAGGAATTTTTTCCCATCCTGATTTCTGTAGTTTCTGCAAAATGTGTCTACATAACAGTGTAGCCAAGCCAGACATAGTAACATTTGACATTTTCACCTCAATTTATTTATTTTCACTTTAATTCACATTATCAATTCGGAATGATGTTAGAATACATTCAGCGATGCAGGAAATATCTAAATTACAGTAATTTGTTCTTTTCAACTTTCGTTTCTTTTTAATGTGACTTATTTTATTTGTAATTTAACATTTACCCAGAACAGCAAATCAAACAGATTCGGCAATGTTTTTCTTGTTAAAAGAGTGGAGGAAGATTTATTATGACCTGTGCACCATATGTGCCAATTTGTCAGCCTTTGTAACAGGCTTCATATTCCTTTCCGATCATTTTCTAGCACACCTGTGGTGGGTACACAGCGTTTACAAGCTCTTTGCATTAGCGCATCGGAGAATGCACCGTTCGGATCTCCTGGCCAACAGGAAGCAAGGAGGCAGGGAAATGGTACGCTCCACAAAAAAGTAGATAACCCCTTTTAAGGAAAAACATGGCTTCAATGCCATAGTTTCCTAGATATTTATCCCAGAATACTAGCACTGTCATGGTGAGTGCCCAATGTCAGGGCCTTACCTAGTCCAGTGAAACCTGAAGCCAAGTCCATACTAAAAATCCAAAAGTAATCGTCAGGTGGTCTGTAATGAAATCCACAGAAACAGTGGCGAAACTTGAAGTTTATGGACTCCAATGCAAAATCTCCAACAGTGACCCCCAACTATCACAGATCTTGAATAGTAATTGTCTTTTTCAGAAGGAACTTTTAGGTCCTCCCTAATCTCAGGGGCTGGGTTTGCTTGCAACCTCTGCCCCTTTTATAGTTACACCCCTGCACGGCAGAATTTCATCTGAAGACACAACAACATGTTCTTTCTAATTGTACAGTGACGTCTAATTCATACTGTAGAAAAGTTATGTCCCTCTTTAAGATGAATATATAACTCCCTGAACTCTGCAGAGTGATTCCCGTAAGTGATAGCGTTTCGTTGAAAAGTATTGACCGTGGATCTAATGGATGCTCCTTCACTTTAAGTTAATTTTACAGTTCAGTCTGTTCACTTCTTCTCTTTCGCCTACGTAATGTAACCTTCATTAACTTATATGGTGCTGTATAGATATGTAATGAAGTGTGAAAAAGGTCACCTCAAGAGATATTAGATCTGTAGAAATTGGTATTTTGTCTATGGCTACATTGGAGGACTTGGTTTCCTTGTCCACCAGAGCAATAAGATCAAATAGGTTATTTGTGAATCACCCCATGAGAGATAGACCCATTGGTTAAGTGATTGGTTCCAAAATCGCCTCCAGATGGGCTTGTCTTCTCATGGACATTTGTGCAAGATCCTGGGCCAGTTTGACCCAGATGTTTATGAACCCAAGACATTTAATGACCCCATAGATATATCAGTTATTCTGAAGGCAGTCAGACCCATTAACATGGATGAAATGAGGGTGGGAAAAGATGATTGGACCCAATAAATCCAACATGCCCAATTTTCTGTTCTTGAGGTCACAAAAATCAGTCCGTCCTCGCTGAAAGTGGTGGGATGCACAAATCATAGTGTAATGTCTGTTGGCGGTCTAAGTCTTGTGGGCTCTGACCTCAATTACTTGTAATATATGTTTATATATAATGCATAGTAGGTTTTAGTATGTCATTATGAGTAGAAAATGAAGTAACTGAAAGCAATGGATGGACTCGTAAAGCGCAACCGTACTGCTTCTGTATTAATTAAGAACATGACTAGAATCTAATTCTACGAATCACACCAATTATCTGTTGATTAGAAATGCAGTTTTATATATAAATGCAAAGTCTTTGGCTTTTCAGTTTGAAGCCAAGATTTTTTCTAGGAAAACATTCAACACTTTCCATCTCTGTAAATTTACCCAAAGATCAAGACCATATGGAGAGCTCAAAAAGCACAACAGGAGAGATTTGTGAGGCGGCTATACCATTAGACTGTCAGCCAATCCCTCCAATCTCTGGGGGTTCGACTGACTTTAGTTATCTTCTTGATAGACGAGTATTCTGGCATGGATGTGCAATCAGAAAAGACTCAGGAACTTCCTACCAACCAGGTGGCAATGTGAAGATTTGACAGACAGAGGAATTAATTCAAGACAAATAAGCACAAATTTTGGGTTACTTTGAGTAACAATGTGATAGTGATGAAAAATGGCCATGACTGCTGTCTACAATGCTTATTTAGCTGAGGAAAAACAGATTTTATTGAAGTAATTATTATTTCTAAGCTCACTTTCACTCACCCTGTAGTAACCCAATAAATGGTCCATGTCCTTAATGACAATGAAGCACCTGGGGGTCAGTTTCACTCTATTTCTCTCCATGGAGAGCATGGACAGTTTGTGTAACGGGAGTGGTGGAACCACTGTGCTGTGGTCCGAGGAGAGCCTAGGGGGGCGAAACTAGGGGAGCGCCTGACTTCTCAATAGAACTCCTGATGGTGGGGTTAGACTTGGCTGCCGACAAACACCAAGTGCTACTCTCCATGACAGACCACAGGCACATGGCAGCTGACCCCCCAAGGGACTGGTAGCTGAAATGGCCTTAATGGAGAGGAAAGCTGATACAGGCTGGCACTTGCCGACTGGTACAGCTGATAGGGTGGCACAGCAAGTGCAGACGGGACCAGCTGAAGTACAGACAAGGATTGCAGGTGGTGGCAGATCCGGGTGACTAGCGGACGTGGGACCTGAGAACTAGCAAGCATTTTTGGGAACAGTCTACAATGTTGCACAAGCACCACCATGCAGGTGGAGGTGACTTAAATAATAAGTGTCTCCCAGCCATTGGCTAAGGATACTTTAGGATGGCGTGCAGCCCCTCTAAGAGGAAGAGAGCATGCACCCTAAGCACAGTGCCTGAGAATCTGCACCCCGTTGGTCTACCCTGGGCAACCGCAGACAAGGAAGAAGGGGAAATGTCACGAGTATGTCTGGTTGACAGACAGTCATCCTGGATCCGGCTGTAGAAGGTCATTGCAATTAGCTCTACAAGCACCTTCGCACCTTCTTGATTTTTGCATCTCTGTTATGAAGTGATATCTTTCTTCCTCTAAGGCTGAACAGTTACCTCCACCCTCTGCTGCTAATTAACACAGCTTTGCTGAAGGTTTAAATACATCCAGTCTCTTCAGCTGGGTGCTGGGGTTAGCTCAATTTCTGTGTCTGGTTGGAAGTGCTAGCAGTCGGCTAGTGTCTTCTTGGAGAACTCTTAGAGGATTGCTGACATGATATCTCTGTGGTCTTCTCAAGCTAAGTGCATCCCCTCGTTTGTCCACCCTTTCTGTCTTTAGTTGTAGTGGGGGCTGACTAGCACCCACCCCATCCCCTCCCCTCCCTAGCCAGGGCCTATCGCTAGGGTCAGGCAGGGATTAGGTTACTTCTCGGCGATAGGTGCGGAACCTATTTAGGGACGTCAGGCAAGGCAGGGTGTTGGTAGATCTGCTTAGGGGTCTCCATTCCACCCTTCCCTAGTGTTTGGGCTTACTCTTCCTCTCCCCGTTGTTGTGCACCTTGCTTTACCCTCACCCAGTGTGACAGAGAAGTACGGGACGGTGACCGCAGCAGTGAGTGAGCTACTTACAGTTTGTAGGATTTTTTTTTCATATTAATGGCTTTCTGCTTGGTCTCAAACCATGGTGACTTGATGAATGAATGACCTGTAGAAAGATCAATCTTGTACAAGCCTGGATAGGTCCACCAGTGTCTTCTCTGCCGTTATCTTGACAAGCCATCGAGTTGCTGGTCTTCCTCTTTGCCTTGGTCCTTCTATTTTTCCCACAATGATATCCTTCTCCGGTGATTGCTTTCTTAGTATGATGTATCCTAAGTAGGCAAGTCGTAGCTTGATGATAGTTTGCTTCAAGTGACATGTCTGGCTTGATTTGTTCCAAAATTGATGTGTTTGCTCTTCTTGCCATCCATGGCATTGATAGCATCCTTTCCCAGCACTACATTTCTAAGACGTTACCACAGAAAGGACCAAATTATGTATGAGTTCTGTCGTGGGTACTTGTGACGTTATTCCAGGTTCAACCACCAGAGGGCGAGGAAGTGAGGAGAACAGAAGCTCACAGTAAGCGAGAACCTGCAGTAGCGGAGCCAACACCGAAAGGTGGCAGTAGAGGGGTCAAACACATCGAGTCGTTAACAGCCGAAATCGCAGTACCAGGGAGGAAGACGAAATCAGAGTCAGAGGCAAGCCAAAAGGTCAAAAAGGTGGCCGGGAGCTCGGTATAAAGGGATGGGAGCACAGTCAGAAACACGCCAAAGGGTCAGAGCTGGGCAGGACCAGAAAGTAGACACAAAAAGACAGTGGGGCAGGTCAGAGTACAAACCGGGACATACACAGCGGGGAACAGGTACACGGACACACGCTAAGTAGGAGATAGGGAAACGGGGCACACGGGTAGTCAGAAAGCAAAGGACACGCACAGGGTGCACAGGGTCAGCTGCTCTAGCCGAAGACAGAAACTATCACTGACAAGAACCATCTGCGGCAGCGCCGAGAAATAGCTACCCCCATACCAGAGAGGCAGAAAAGGTTAACCCCCACATGACCAGGCCAGGGAAAGGAAAGCAGAACGCGAACCCTGACCTTTATCATGACAAGTTCTTAATGAGAGGGAATGAACAGTAAGTTAATTAAGAGTAGGGATGAGCGGACCCGTGTATGTTCTTGTTCATTGGGTTCAACCGAACTGTTGTTCAAAGTTCGGTTCTGGTACCAGAACTCTACTTGAACCCCATAGGTCAGTGAGGACCTGAACTTTGATGCTATAAAAAGACTGTAATATGGTCATAGTATGGGCTAAGGGTCTCTCTCATTCTCTCTTTTCCCAAAACTCCAAACACTAAAACAGACTTCCAGGAGAAGTTCGTGATCGGAGTTCGGCACTGGACCCCTGTCCGGTACAAAACCCGAAATTTACAGTTGAGTTCGCTCATCTCTAGTTAAGAGATAATAATCCCTTAAATGTATATCTCTTTAAAGAGAACTTGACAGTTTATACATGCTGGCCAATCCATGGACAGCATGTATCAGATCTTGGTTGCATGACTTCAGCCATGTATGTTTGACTGACAGGTCCCTCCAATGACTGACACGTCCCTCCAATGACTGACACGTCCTTCCTGGAAAGAAATATGTCAATCCCAGGGGCAGGAAGACGCTGCTGGGGACCCCCAGTCTGACTATAACAATAGATAAAAAAGACAGCGCCTCAGACAAAGCTGAAAAAAAGGCTTACATTTTATTCTGCCTCCTGTGCCGACGTTTCGGTCGAAAGTTTCAAGCAATTTTTCAAGCACTTTCAAGCGCTGTCTTTTTTATCTGTTGTTATGGAACTTGCTCCAGGATGGGCTCCCTGGTTTTGTCGTGCGCCTCTACAAATCTGTCTTAAAGACTTTGACGCTTATAGGGTGCGGTGTAACTTTTTGTTTTTCCCCTGTCTGACTAGTCTCCCATGCAGCTCGGACCCCTGTGATTTTTAAAGTATGTTTTTCTTGAAACGCTGCAGCATTTCAGAGTCAAACATACCTGGCTGAGAACATACATTGTCTGATACATGCTGCCATGGATCGGTCAGAATGTATCAGCCATTCCTTTTAATGGGGTATCTCTCTAACAGAGTATATAGTGTTTTCCTAAGCCCAGCAAACATTTTAAATCTCAAAAATTTAATAACGGAATCGAATAGTCATCTCAGACATCTGCAGACTTCCAAGCGAATTGTTAAAGAATAAAAGATTGTATAGAAATAGAGTTCAGCTTCTTAAAAAATCTTGAAGGACTCTTAGGAAGGCTGTATATAAACACGAAAGTCCTTCCTAATGTGTAAAAGACTAAGGGAAGGCATCTGGGGAACTTTTTCAATTGAAGCTTTGTTAAATTGAGACATCTTCATAAATTTCCTTTTTTATACCCTGTGGAGGTATCTTTTTTTTTCAAAACATCATAAAGATTAAACCTACACTTTACTCTTATTATAATTATCGTATACATATGGAATAATAATGAGAGCAGCCGCAGGGTCTCCTCCATCGCCTCTGTCTTATGCCTTACACAATGCATTCTGCGGTAAATGATTTTTTCCACATAAAGGAGACATACTGCAGAGACTTGTATTGTCAGAATTCATTCTCCATGGATATTATTATTATTATTATTATTATTTTTATTATTATTATTATTAATAATAATAATTCTCATCTAGTGCTTTACATAGAGATAATATAACCTATAATTATATAATTAGTTAACTTACATAATGTTTAATGTTGATGCATCGGGTTGGTTGAGATGCAAAGAGTTCATTTATTGCATTAATTATTCTGTATTGAACCTATTTTATATCCTGCATTATACCCCAGAGCTGCACTCACTATTCTGCTGGTGCAGTCACTGTGTACGTACATTACATTACTGATCCTGTACTGATCCTGAGTTACATCCTGTATTATACCCCAGAGCTGCACTCACTATTCTGCTGGTGCAGTCACTGTGTACGTACATTACATTACTGATCCTGAGTTACATCCTGTATTATACTCCAGAGCTGCACTCACTATTCTGTTGGTGCAGTCAGTGTATGTACATACATTACTGATCCTATACTGATCCTAAGTTACATCCTGCATTATACTCCAGAGCTGCACTCACTATTCTGCTGGTGCAGTCAGTGTACGTACATTACATTACTGATCCTGAGTTACATCCTGTATTATACCCCAGAGCTGCACTCACTATTCTGCTGGTGCAGTCACTGTGTACATACATTACATTACTGATCCTGTACTGATCCTGAGTTACATCCTGTATTATACCCCAGAGCTGCACTCACTATCCTGCTGGTGCCGTCACTGTTTACATACATTACAATACTGATCCTGAGTTACATCCTGTATTATACTCCAGAGCTGCACTCACTATTCTGCTGGTGCAGTCACTGTGTACATACATTACATTACTGATCCTGAGTTACATCCTGTATTATACCCCAGAGCTGCACTCACTATTCTGCTGGTGCAGTCACTGTGTACATACATTACATTACTGATCCTGAGTTGCATCCTGTATTATACTCCAGAGCTGCACTCACTATTCTGCTGGTGCAGTCACTGTGTACATACATTACATTACTGATCCTGAGTTATATCCTGTATTATACTCCAGAGCTGCGCTCACTATTCTGCTGGTGCAGTCACTGTGTACATACATTACATTGCTGATCCTGTACTGATCCTGAGTTACATCCTGTATTATACTCCAGAGCTGCACTCACTATTCTGCTGATGGAGTCTTTGTGTGTCTCATTTGCATATCATTTCAGAGGCTGATTTCTCAGTAATCAAGGAATTAACTTAAAATTATTGCTGGACTTGTCTTTAAAAGAGCAGCACGTACATATAAATAGCTGGGAGGGGCGAAATCTTGCAGACTAGGGATGAGCGAATCTGAACAGTAAAGTTCTGGTTCGTACCTAGCGTCCGGTACCGAATTCTGAACCCTGACTTTTTCACAGAAGTCCATTTTGCTGTTCAGAACCCGTGCTGTTCTGGATCTGTGCCGAAAAAAGTTTGTTGAAAGACTGTAGCGCAGCCAATCCAATCAACAAGCTTTTAGGCTCTGGGCAGTTCCTGTATAAACGGATCACGGGTGGTGCTGCTATTATGCTCTGATTAGTGTAGGGACAGTGTAAAATCATTTTAAAAAATGATGTGGACTACCTTATATTTTTTAATAACCAGCCAAGGGAAAGCAAATAGCTGTGAGCTAATCTTATTATGCTGGAAGGGGCCAATATCAGTTAGATTCGCCAATTCTTGCACTTAGCCTTGGCTTTTCCTAATTGCCCTGGTGCAATGGCATTTGGGGTAATAGTTTTGGGGTTAATATCAGCTGTATAATGTCATCTGGCATCAAGCCCAGGGGTTAGTAATGGAGAGTCGTCTATCAGACATCCCCAATACTAATCCCATATTTAAAAATACATACACACAGGATTAAAAAAAGTTTATTTGAATAAATACTCTCCCACACATTCCCTGGTTTACCCATTTATTATAAAAAAAAATAATCCCTGCAGCTGTGACATAATCCAATGTAGTTCACATTGTGCCCAGCGATTCTGTCCTGCAACCCACAGAGAGACAACACCAGGAGTGATCTATGGATCCTCGTTCTCGAGGTTCTCTTAGCTGGTTATTAAAAATAGGGGGTACACCACATCATTTTGGGGGGGTCCCCCATTTTAATAACCAGCAAAGGCAAAGCTGACAGCTATGGACTGATATTAATAGGCTGGGGAGGTCCATGGATATTGTCCCCTTCCCAGAATAATAAGACAAACTGAAAGCTGTCTGCTTTCCAGTGGATGGTTATTAAAAATAATGGGGACCCAATTAACAAGAATACATTATCTAAGCATAAGCACTGTACATAACAGCAGAGGAAGCTATATAATAAGGGACAGCACCACATATAACTAGAGAGGATGGTATGTAATTAGGAACGGTGTTATACATAACACAAGAGGATGCTATGTAAATAAGGTTGGTATTATACATAATTAGTGAGTACACTGTATATTAAGGGACTGTGTTATACATAATAAGTAGGTACGCTATATGCTAAGGGACTGTGTTAGACATAATAAGTGAGTACACTATATACTAAGGGATTGTGCTATACATAAGTGAGTACACTATATGCTAAGGGACTTTGCTATACATAAAAAGTGACTACACTATATACTGAGGGAAGGCGATATACATAATAAGCGAGTACATTATATACTAAGGGACTGTGCTATACATAAGTGAGTACACTATATACTAAGGGACTGTGTTAAACATAATAAGCGATAATAACATCTTCCTCCACCTCCCCCTGTTCCTAAATCTATTATATAAAGCTCAAGTGTGTGTATGTATGTATGTCCGGGATTTGCATCCGCACCGTCGCAGCTACAGCCACAAAATTTGGCACAGTAACATGTCTGGACCCCGAGAGCGTCCTAGGCTATGTTGTGAGGCGAAATTTTAACCCTGTGAGTTCCAATTCACCAAACAATTTTGCCCCTATCTACATAATGGGGAAAAAGTGTGTGTGTATCAAGCCCCGCCCCTCATTATGATGTCATAATGGTTGCCATGGCGACGCTGATGTCATCATAGGTTGCAAGCCCCGCCGCTCATTATGATGTCATAATGGTTGACTATGGGATGGAGGATGTGTGATGGGTATATGGGTACTGGACTATGGGATGGAGGATATGTATGACGGGTATATGGGCACGGGACTATGGGATGGCGGATATGTATGATGGGTATATGGGCACGGGACTATGGGATGGAGGATATGTATGATGGGTATATGGGCATGGGACTATGAGATGAAGGATGTGTGATGGGTATATGGGCACTCAACTATGGGATGGCGAATATGTATGGTGGGTATATGGGCATGGGACTATGGGATGGAGGATGTGTGATGGGTACATGAGCATGGGACTATGGGATGGAGGATGTGTGATGGGTATATGGGCACTCGACTATGGGATGGAGGATATGTATGATGGGTATATGGGCACGGGCCTATGGGATCGTGGATATGTATGATGGGTATATGGGTATGGGCGCATGGGACTATGAGATGAAGGATGTGTGATGGGTATATTGGCACTTGACTATGGGATGGCGAATATGTATGATGAGTATATGGGCATGGGACTATGGGATGGAGGATGTGTGATGGGTATATGGGCACTCGACTATGGGATGGAGGATAGGTATGTTGGGTATATGGGCACGGGACTATGGGATGGAGGATAATTATAATTTGTTATAACTATCCACAGTTAGCTACTATGTCCGGGCAGCGCCGGGCTCTTCAGCTAGTCCATTATAAATCCCCTTCCTCCTTTCCCAATCCCCCACACCCCTCATTGTCCTCCTCCCCCGCATCCCAATATTGTCCTCTCCCCTACCCCATCATTGCCTTCTCCCCCAGCACCCCATCTTTGCCCTTTCCACCACCTCTATCATTGCTGTCTCCCCCACCACCCCATCATTGCCCATTCCACCACCTCCACCATTTCCTCCTCCCACACCACAACCATCATTGTCCTTTCCACCACCACCATCATTGCCCATTCCACCACCTTCATCATTGCTTTCTCCCCCACCACCCTATCATTGTCCTTTCCACCACCTCCATCATTGCTTTCTCCCCCACCACCCCCAATCCCCCACACCCCTCATTGTCCTCCTCCCCCGCATCCCAATATTGTCCTCTCCCCTACCCCATCATTGCCTTCTCCCCCAGCACCCCCATCATTGCCCTTTCCACCACCTCTATCATTGCTTTCTCCCCCACCACCCTATCATTGCCCATTCCACCACCTCCATCATTTCCATCTCCTCCCACCACCATCATTGCCTTTTCCCCAAAACCATCATTGCCTTTTTCCCACCACCCTCATCATTGCCCATTTCACCACCTCCATCATTGTCCTTTCCACAACCTCCATCATTGCTGTCTCCCCCACCACCCCCATCATTGCCCACCCATTCCACCACCTCCATCATTTCCTCCTCCCACACCACAACCATCATTGTCCTTTCCACCACTACCTTCAATGCCTTTTCCCCACCACCCCCATCATTGCCCATTCCACCACCTCCATCATTTCCTCTCCCCCACCACCCCCATTATTGCCCTTTCCACCATGACCATCATTGCCCATTACACCACCCCCATCATTGTCCTTTACACTATCTCCATCATTGCTTTCTCCCCCACCACTCCCATCAATGGCCTCTCTGTCACCCTCATCATTGCCTTCCTCCCCATCACCCCATCATTGCCTTCATCACCGTCAGCATCCTCTCTCTGGTACAGCCGCGGCGCTGAATGATGATGTCATCCAGACACAGCTGACTGCTGTGAAACAGGAAGTGCGGGCAGGGAGCAGGACAGATCGCTGCAGCTCTCCTGCCATTTTCTCTTGTAAGCAGCGGAGCTGCCGGGATCTCTCCCTGCCTGCCGCACATGAGGGCAATCTGATCAGGGGCCCCCCCGGAGTCTTGGGGCCAGATAAACCGTCCAGATTACCCTCATTATTAGCCACCCTGCATTGGCCCACCAGAGCCTCTGGGCCCCGATGCAGCCGCATCGGCTGCACATGCGGTATGTCCGCCCCTGGGTTTAAGGTCAAGTTCTGGGACCCGAACCGAACTTTGGACTAAAGTTTGTTCAGGTACCAGAACACGAACTTCCACGTTTCTGCTTATCCCTACTGCTGACAGATTCCCTTTAATTGTTTTTCTCTGTTGTTTCCATGGCCAGTTACATGCCATCTTCACCCGTCTACAGTCAGGTTTTCCTCCCGTTTTCCCCTGGTTTTCCAATCTTAAGAGTCAGAAGCCTTTGTGAACTCAGTTATTTTTCTGTGAAACATTATTATCTTCTATGAACTCCCCAGTGTGTGACAATGTTGCTATAATATCCAGCCCTCTAATCTGCTCTCCACAGTTCACTCCGCCGGGCCCTCAAGTCTTTCCTGACAGGATTTCCTTCCTTGGCAGGCCGTGAGATTCGGAAAAGTTTAATAATGTTTCTGAGTTAATAATGAGTCACAAAATAAATGACAGAACTGGAAAATAGAGCAGATGTTCTGTCCGACTCTAAACTCACTGCCATGTTCCTTCTTGTAATCCTGACTTCCCTAAGGCTATGTGCACACACTGCGGTTTTGACCGCAGCAGAACTGCAGCAGTTCTGCAGACAGTGTACAGTAGCATGTTATCCTATGGGATTTACATGACATGTCACTTCTTTTCTGCGGATTCTGCTGCGGTTTACCATCTCCTCCATTGTAGAGGTGATAAACCGCAGGCCAATCCGCAGGGAAAACCGCGGTTCCGCAGATAGAAAATCTGCAGCGTGTGCACTTAGCCTTACTGTATCCAGTGGTGAGGGACGGCCACACTAGGCATCTGTCTAGGGCGCATGTCGGGGAAAAGCAATTCGTAGAGTGAAACAATGAAGCAAATGAGGGATTGAACTAGGAATATGTAGGTATTACTTTGATTTTCGAGGCCATTCTCACTGTAACCTGCTAAGTGAACACTTGGAAAGGGTTTACAGATACATAGAAGCTTTTCCTTTTCTGAATTGTACTTCACAGGATTTGCTCGTCTCCATAGAATCCCTAATGGCTATTTCCTAGCCAGCTCTGTATTATCCTGCCCCACTGTGAGCTGACAGGAGAAATTATCAAATACTCGGAGACGAGCTTGTTTTGCAGGAGTAATTTGTTACAAGGGTTTTGCCCTTTACACGTTTGACATTTTTGATAATTTCTCACTTTATGGCTGACTGAATATAAGATATCTGATTAGCTCATTGCGTTATTTTGCGAGAAAGTAAATATTTAAGGGGGTTGTCTGAGATTAGAAAAAAAAACTAAAATTTTTTCTGAAACAGCGCCACTCTTATTCGTTGGCTGTGTCTGGTATTGCAGCTTACACCACCTATCGGACCCTTCATCTTTAGCATGTTCAATAATAGCACCGTCGCAGCTACAGCCACAAAATTTGGCACAGTCACACGTCTGGACCCCGAGAGCGTCCTAGGCTATGTTGTGAGGCGAAATTTTAACCCCGTGAGTTCCAATTCACCAAACAATTTTGCCCCTATCTACATAATGGGGAAAAAGTGTGTGTGTATCAAGCCCCGCCCCTCATTATAATGTCATAATGGTTGCCATGGTGACGCTGATGTCATCATAGGTTGCAAGCCCCGCCGCTCATTATGATGTCATAATGGTTGACTATGGGATGGAGGATGTGTGATGGGTATATGGGCACTGGGACTATGGGATGGAGGATGTGTGATGGGTATATGGGCACGGGACTATGGAATGGAGGATATGTATGATGGGTATATGGGCACAGGACTATGGGATGGAGGATGTGTGATGGGTATATGGGCACTCGACTATGGGATGGAGGATATGTATGATGGGTATATGGGCACGGGACTATGGGATGGAGGATGTGTGATGGGTATATGGGCACGGGACTATGGGATGGAGGATATGTATGATGGGTATATGGGCATGGGACTATGGGATGGAGGATGTGTGATGGGTATATGGGCACTCGACTATGGGATGGAGGATATGTATGATGGGTATATGGGCACGGGACTATGGGATGGAGGATGTGTGATGGGTATATGGGCACTCGACTATGGGATGGAGGATATGTATGATGGGTATATGGGCACTCGACTATGGGATGGAGGATATGTATGATGGGTATATCGGCATGGGACTATGGGATGGAGAATATGTATGATGGGTATATGGGCATGGGACTATGGGATGGAGGATGTGTGATGGGTATATGGGCACTCGACTATGGGATGGAGGATATGTATGATGGGTATATGGGCGCATGGGACTATGAGATGAAGGATGTGTGATGGGTATATGGGCATGGGACTATGGGATGGAGAATATGTATGATGGGTATATGGGCATGGGACTATGGGATGGAGGATGTGTGATGGGTATATGGGCACTCGACTATGGGATGGAGGATATGTATGATGGGTATATGGGCACTCGACTATGGGATGGCGAATATGTATTATCGGTATATGGGCATGGGACTATGGGATGGCGGATATGTATGATGGGTATATGGGACTATGGGATGGAGGATATGTATGATGGGTATATGGGCACGGGACTATGGGATGGAGGATGTGTGATGGGTATATGGGCATGGGCCTATGGGATCGTGGATATGTATGATGGGTGTATGGGCACGGGACTATGGGATGGAGGATAATTATAATTTGTTATAACTATCCACAGTTAGTTACTATGCCCGGGCAGTGCCGGGCTGTTCAGCTAGTTTATTTATAAAGCACCATTGGTTCCATAAGGAATTTTGTGCTAATATTTTTTTTTACCAGTGGGATGTGGCTTACAGGATAATTAGGCAGAACAACCTAAAGACCCGCCCCAGAGGATCCAGGCCCCCTTAGTAAAGACCATTAAAAATTAGCACTAAATTAAAGGCCCATACCTTCGGAACTGAATGGCAGTTTAAAGAAAAACAAAAAAAGATGTGAAATACTCAAGGAAGTAGCAGGAATAATATAAAAGCAAAAACTGGATACTTTGAAGCTGGTGAATGCTCCTCTTATAAAAACTAATATTCTGGCTGCCTGAAGCCACCTGTAGATGGAGCTTACAAATACTGATTGTACATTGGCATTAAACATAAAGCCATTTGCAAATAAAAAGTTCTAATCTCCCCTAATGGTGGCTGCAGGCAGTTAGAATTGTATTATTTGAAGCTATAACCATATTTCACACGACATCCTGTACATTATTAAAAAGATCTTTTTTACCTGATGATGCTGGTATACTTACTTTGCAAATTCATGTCTGAGTGGCTGCATAACATGATGAGGCCTACCTAACGTGACTGACAGCTGCAGATTGTACTTAGCAGTGTGAGATCTGAGCAGTGACATATTGGACAGACACTAAGGAGCTGTCAATGAGGTGGATGGAGATTTGAGCAGCAGGCAGTAGAGCACAGAGGAGCTGTGGATGAAGCTAGGTGGGAAGACATTTAGCAGAAGCAGGGAGGAGGTATAATGGGCAGAGAAATGAAGCTGTCTACCAGACTTGGTGGGTAGAGATTGAGTTTAAATATTAAAAAATAATTATACTGTTATTTTGACATTGATTATTACAGTAAGTACATCAGTTTTATCAGGTCCAAGAGATCTACTTAATCATATTTGCAGTTTGCTTTGTAAAATCTGCTGACAGATCCAGTTTAACTTTAGAGCACTCCGAGTTTTGTTGTGATGACAGACAGCTGAAAACACTGCATGAATATAAAGATATATTAGGAAATGACTGGTCAGAAAATTGGGAATTGTGGACATTCACTTTATGGGTGCCCGTCAGCAACAATATTCGTTGGAAATCTGCAGGGCTGCAGGATTGAACAGTGTAACGCATTTCCAAGGATACCTATTCTGTCGTCAAAAAAATAATGTTTTAGTCCAATGCAAATTAGGCTTGCCAGTGCACTAATGGTCATAGCAGCGCACTTGCAGTCCTCATCTCCTCTCTTCTTCTCCCCTCTGCTTCTTGATTGACAATCCAGACAGAGGCTGTTCTGCATGACGTCATCTTTGCTCCCTACCGTCAATCAAGAAGTGAAGGTAACACTGTAGGGGAGAAGCCAAGAGGAGTTGAGGACTGCAAGTGCACCGATACACCCACAAGTGCACTTGTGAGCCTAATTTGCATAAGAACAAAACAGATGATGACGGAATAGGTATCCTTGGTAATGTGTTACCCTGCCCTATTCCTCAGTTCTTCCTGGCTTTCAGGTCACTCAGGTTGGTTGCGTTTCTCTCGTATCTTCAATATTGTTACGGTAAGACTCATCTTATAATTCAAATTTCTTGGAAATGTTTTGCAAGATTCCAGGCACAGTAAGCCTCCAGTAACCAATGGACCAATATAATATGTTTTACTGAACCAGCAGCAATTAAAGAGATTTACTCCTCCATCCTATTGAAGATCATTGTAGTCTTGTGAAAGAGATGGGGAAAAAAGGGAAAATGTGACGACGAGCTGCAGGAATAAACGAAACAGCGGCGGTTTATTGAATTTCCAGCATGTTCCTAAACGGGAACCAGCGTAAGAAATAGTCTTCATTTCTACGTTCAGTCCTGTGTAATCATGTGAGGGTTATGGAGGACGTCTCTGACTGTCCAATTTCCTGTAACGTAATTGACCTACATGCTTCTGATTACAAAACGCATATGTTCATATCGGCGGTCTACTCCACTGAGATGGCGACCTTTACAAAATGTGATCATCAATTAGAAAAGACCACATGAAACGATGAGGAGAAGCGTCAAGCCATAAAGATGTTCATGTGGTGGAGAATAACTTTGGTGACTGGTCTGATTGGTATTTTCAAGCAGTTTCCCATTGACCATTGCCTGTAAATCTTCATACACCAGCTGCGTCTCCTCTATGAGAACCGATTGCCCCACATGGCTTATTGAAGACCGATGATCAGGTTTTAGGTTTTCTTCTTTTATTCTCCTGAACCATCTGTTATAATAAAAGCCAAGAAAAAACAAAACAAAATGAACATATGCCCTACAAAAAGTGGATAAGTAAATAGTAAGAGTGCAAGTAAATAGCAATTTAGTTAACGCTGTTTTGATCAAAAAAGCAAAATAGCCAACCCACCATGACAAGGTGGACGGTGTTAACCTGTCTCTAGTACTAAAACCTGACCTTGTGTCAACTACATCAATGTGAATAAGGGCAGAGCAGGACAGGGTCCCGGCTGGGACATATATCCATGGGAAGCCTTACAGATGAAATACTTAGCTAAAAAAAGAGAGCCACAACCCCTGTTTGTACAAAGTGCAAAGAATTACAGCAAAACCAAAAAAATGAGCCGGACTATAAGCTGGTATACAGGCAAAGTATAAGAGCCCATTCACAATGTGGCCAATTCACGGACAAAAGTCAAGAAAAAAAAACAAAAATAGCATGTACCTTACAACATGTAAATAGTAATAGTACATGTAAATAACACAGGGTACTTGGTTAATGCTATTTTGTCCCACCACCACAAGGTGTACCCATTGGGATGATGCTAACCTGTCTTTAGTATTAAAATCTTACCGGTATTAAACAATGTGAATAAAGGCAGAATACCCTTTGGCGAAATGAGGAAATGGTGCAGATGAATTGCAGAAGCCATATGGATGTAGTGTATTGTGTAAAGACCCAAAACTGGGGCAGCACGGTGGCTCAGTGGTTAGCACTGCAGCTTTGTATCGCTGGGGTCCTGGCTTCAAATCCCACCAATGACAACATTTGCAAGGAGTCTTTATGTTCTCCCCGTGTTTGCATGGGTTCTTCCGGATGCTCCGGTTTCCTCACACCCTCCAAAGACTTACTGATAGAGAATCTAGCTTGTGAGTCCCAATGGGAACAATAACGGTGATATCTGTAAAGTGCTGTGGAATATGATGGCGATAAATAAGTATCAATAAAAACAAGGTGAGGATGTTCATTATGGTGACCTGGAGCTGGCATGAAACCAGAGGAAGTGTATGCTGACCCCTGATGAAGCTGCGGGTGAAACGTGTGTAGGGGTCCTCTGACCAAGCCACACACATCTCTTTTTTGTCACATCACCTGATGTAAGTATAGTCCTCCTAAAAGGTAGACATAGTCCTCTTTGTCAGTCTTGAAATGTACCTTATAGGGGATGTAGTAGTTTATCTTATTATCTTGTTATATTTATAGACATTGTGTGTATTGGAACTCTTTGGTGTATTCTGATTTTGTTTGTATTGTGTGTTTTTTATTATTATATGATATAATAAAGATGTACATTTTATGAGACTTTATAGCACTATTTTTTGTCGATATCCAGTATCTGAATAGTGCGTGTCTGTGCTTGTGTCGCTTACTTTTGCTCATAGTCATTTGGGTATTCATGAAGTGTATGATGTGTAGGCCCCCAGGAAGTGGAGAAAGTTGCTTGTGGTGACCTGGAGTTGGGCTCACATATATATAGAGCCATGTCTTAAGAGCCTATAATACCATGTTATACAGTAAGCTTCTAATAATGGCCAATTTGTAGAGATGTTTTTTTCTTATGACGTTACTTCTTTTATTACTTTAAAGCAATCTATGACTTTTATCAAAACATTTTAGATGGTCGGACAACCTGTTTAAAAATCGGCATCCATCAAGTGTGACAAATATGTGATAACATCTGGATGGGGGCAATTACTTTTTTGATACATGTATTTGATAGCATACTTATGACCCCAATGTTTGGTGGCAGTAAAATAATATGTCTAGTATTCTGTTTGGTTGATTGCCAAGTCAATAGTGGTCTTCAATATCATGAGTCCTGGTAACGACATTCCCCCAAGAGTGACATACGGTGTACCAGCACAATAAACAGTTTACCAAATTGCTGACAAAACAGCTTTTGTTTCTTTCCTTAATCCTCACATACTCCTTTCTTCCTGTGGTCACGGTTCTTGTGTGACAGAGTCCTTTCCCTGCCTTTTTGTTGTAGTTACTCTTTGAAGTTGACTCTCGTATTTCTTACTAGTAATCCAGTACGACTACAGAGGCGAGAGTCTAATCTGTGTTCACTGGATGGCATCCTATGCTGGACATTGAGCTTTTCTATGATGCACATGTATAAAACAGGTCTGTGACCATCTTGAAGGAATGATTGAGAAGAAGGAACCATTCAAAAGGAAATTTGGGTAAAATTCTGGTATAGAGGCAATATATCATGTTTTCTTCTCACCATGGTCTTTGTTTTGGGCATGTCTACTACAGTTGAGACACACAAATCCCTGATAAGTAAATCCGGGCACAAAAGATTTTCTGCGTTACTTGCGGTTTTAAAAATTTCTCAACTCTTTGTCAAATTTTTTGGAGTCACAGCAGCTGGAAGGAGTATCCAGGTGAGCCCTCATCGCCACTCTGACCTCCAAGAAAGCTGATATAACCTAACTTACATATAACTCTGAATGCCAATTCTCCCTGTCAGACAAAACCATAAAGTGTCTAAAAATCATACTAAATATGGAGCAAGTCATGGAAGACAGTTTTGGGGGACAAATTTACCCCCAAATATCAAAGCAGCTGGAAGGAGTATCTAGGTGAGCCTTGTCCACCACTATGAACCTCCAAGAAATATGATGTAACCTAACTTACATATAACTCTGAATGCCAATTCTCTTTGTCGGACCTGAGCAAAATGTGTCTAAAACCCATAGTAAATATGGTGCAAGTCATGGAAGACCGTTTTTTGCTCCATATTGCCCCAGAATGTGCCTATGCAAGTCATGGAAGACCGTTTTTTACTATCCTCTAATCTAGGCCTGCTTCAGTACAGAGCTGTCATAGACTCATCCGCTCTCTAAAGATAATGAAATGACTCTGCTTATCTATCCCTGTCTACACAGCAAAGCTGACAAGTGAGCTACAGAAAATTTGATGAGTTATTCTCATCTTCATAGAAAGGTATTCTCAGTTTGAGTTAGAGTTTGTGTAGATGTCTGTGGCAACTGGTCTGAGCACTGACCGCGAATGATTGGACTGACTACAGCTCTCCGACCCGTGCGTGACAGCCTCATAGAAAGATATGAAGCTGTCATGCTCGGGTCTGGAGAACCACGGTCAGTCTGTGCATTGTGGTCCAAGATTGGAACAAGATTTTTTATAAGTAGGTACTGTTGGATAGTGCTTATTAACACAAGCCCTTTTACAATTTACTGTTTCTTTTGTTTTCATCTTGTTGCCTAGGATTACAGTCTAGCAGTGGTGGTCAAATTTGCTCAGTACTTACAAACGTTATTCTATTAAGCTTGTAAGCACTACTTTGAAGAGGGCCTTTTTTACTAGACACACTGTTAGTTCCAGCTGCGGTGGTCAGTTTCCTAGGCAGTGAGCTGTAAAGTGCAATATTTCATGATTTTTTTTTTGTCTTTTACCAAGATAATTTTTTTCAAAAATGTATATCAAAAACAAGAAAAATATTCAGAATTGAGAGTCCTCAGTGGTTGATACCTTTTAATGGCTAACTGAAAAGATGGTAACACATTGCAAGCTTTCGAGACTACTCAGGTCTCTTCATCAGGCTGGACTAATACAAAATCTTGTATTAGTTGTGTATAAATATGTGACTCTTCAGATGTTGTATTAGTCAATGCCTGATGAAGAGACCTGAGGAGTCTGGAAAGCTTGCAACGTGTTACCATCTTTTCAGTTAGCCATTAAAAGGTATCAACCACTGAGGACTCTCAATTCTGAATATGCGCATGGTAATGCGCACGTCAGCGCAAAAAAACACATGCTTTTTTAAAAAAAACGCACAAAACCGCAAAAAAAACGCACAAAAACGCGGTTTTTATGTGCGTTTGCACTGCGCACTGTGCGCAATGCAAAAAAACACAAGTATGAAAGTAGCCTAACAGACACCTTACTGAGGACCCCTCAGTGAATATTGCATTAATATTACTATAAAGACAGAGTAGATAAATGAAGCGTCAATGTGAGCGTATGTCACTAATTTAATATTTTCGGTGCATTACTTTATTAATCTCCATCTAATCTCTCTGAAACCAGAACTGGTGACATCTACATTCTGTGTATTAGAGTTCATTTATCACTCCTGCCTAGAAATGTTAAGCTCAACTTAAAATAAAAAATAGAATAAATTAGAATTACTTTCATTTAATGTGCATGGGGGGGGTCTCAAAGTGATAGGGAGATGTCATAGATAATTATGGACTCTGGGAAGTGATGGAGTATAGTCCACTCCTTTATTGGGACAGAGAAGATGCATGTAGAGCCCTATCATTGTGACTTATCTAAGCCTCTAGCAGTAAAATGATAATGCGATGACTCTGCTACTCTCTCCCAATCTGTACAACAAAGCTAATAAGTGCGATACATAGGAATAGAAGTGTCTGCCTATTCTCTGTGCTCTAGGGGCCAAATAAAGAGCCAAGCAATGGGAATGGATGGACTTTTATTTTGGTAAGGCAAGGGTGTAATAAGTAACCTTGGGGGGCATCACTGCAATAAAAAAAAATTCAAAAGTGGAATCTTTTTGATGCAATAGATTTTTTTAATGTTGGCAGTTTCTTGCCTTATACCTTATTAAGATATTATATAAGATAGTTCCCATCTCTAGAGTCGGAGCTCCATTACTTCTACTACATTTAGGCCTCCACAGAGAAAATAAATGTCCAAGGGGAACCACCCATGGGCAGTCATGGCTATACCATAATAACCTCTTCGATATGGTCGCTTTTCTGTCTCCTGACTTTTTTCCGTGCTCTGTTTTCCTTTGTATACTGCCTCCCCCAATACTCTTCCTCAGCCACTCACAGATGAGTCTCCTTGAACAATGGAGCTGGGGCCACTCGGAAGCTGGAGAAGATGCCTATGCCTTCTGCTACCCTGGGAGTTACTCCACAGGATCTTTGCACTTTGGAAAAGACGTTTCTTTTCTATAGGGTGCCATATTTAGTCCTTATTGTAAGCGACTCCCAGACATGTCAGAAAGGATAGGTATTTCCTAAATGTTGGCGTGGGTGTCTTCACAGAAGCCGAGGCCTGCTAAATTTAGAAGAGAGGACCGAAAACTTGGCTAAGTCTGTCCTCGTGTGTGGGAGATGATGGAGTCAAATAACCATCTGCTCCGAGGCACGAACCTGCCGCTCAGCCTCGTCACGTTAATAGTCTCTGCACAGTGACCTTCCAAGTGACTCAGTGCCCTGTAGTATTCGCAGGGTGCACAGCATTGGCAAGTGCAGGTCCAACAGCTTGCCAGAACGCACTGGAATTACACCTCCCTGGGGCCTGTCTGAATGCCAGAAGATATAGGTACAGTCATGGCGTCTCGCGTCTGCATGATAAAGCTAATATAAGAAATGTTTTTCGCACAATAACATCTATGGCCGGTAGTGTAAATTTTACGTACTGCGTTGTGTAGGATGTAGAATTTATTTATTGGATATTTGGTATTGGGAAATGTGCAGAGCAGAAGACATTAGCGACCCCCCACGGAATATGTTGGAGCTGTATGAATAATGAGCAAATATAGTAATAGCTCAAAAAACAAAAATGAAGGGGACACAGCAGCACTAGGACCACGATATAGGCAAACACGAGCTCTAAACTATATTAACCCACAATTAAATTAATAGATATCGGTCAACAAAGTAATGAAGAATAAGTAAAGGTTGATTAGAAGATATCAGGCTCTGATGGAATAATTGATCTGTTGAATCAAATGGAAGCGCAGAGATCCCATTAATTTTTATGGTTTCCGTTTGCTGTCCGTTTTTTTTTTTAGAATGGAAAAAAAATCCCACATGAATAATTTTTTTTATTCCATTCTAAAATCAACGTATAGGGTCCCCGTAATAATCACGGGGGGGGGGGGACCATCTATTCCCTTTTTGCATGATTGATACAACGGATCACTTATTATGAAATGGAGAAACGAAATGTCCAAATGGGCATGTGAACAGAGGCGAAGATAGTCTGCTATTAGCTGTCTGAAAATCCACAGACCTCAACGCGTGGACTGACGAGGCTGTAAGTTTGGGTCGGGAGACCAGCGATCAGTCCAGGCATTGTGGTCCTTGTAGGGACAGTGAAAAGCGACCTTGTGAAATGGGCCTTACCAGACCACGTTGAGATTTTTTCGTAACTATGTGAAAATTCTTCTAAAAAAACCCAAATCAAACGATCATTATCTGTTCACAAGTCGAAGAGGATTTGGGTGTGGATTCCTCTCCTAAATCTTCATAAAATAACATTTCACTTGCGCAGATTTTTGTCTTTATAAATGACTAGCTGAAGAGCCTGGCTTTGCCCGGGCATAGTAACTAACTGTGGTTAGTTATAACAAATTATAATGATTATCCTCCATCCCATAGTCCAGTGCCCATATACCCATCATACATATGCTCCATCCTATAGTCCCGTGCCCATATACCCATCATACATATCCTTCCTCCCATAGTCCAGTGCCCATATACCCATCATACATATGCTCCATCCCATAGTCCGGTACCCACATACCCATCATACATATCCTTCCTCCCATAGGCCCGTGCCCATATACCCATCATACATCCTCCATCCCATAGTCCGGTACCCATCATACATATCCTTCCTCCCATAGTCCCATGCCCATATTCCCATCACACATCCTCCATCCCATAGTTCCGTGCCCATATACCATCATACATATCCTCCATCCCATAGTCCAGTGCCCATATTACCATCATACATATCCTCCATCCCATAGTCCCGTGCCCATATTCCCATCACACATCCTCCATCCCATAGTTCCGTGCCCATATACCATCATACATATCCTCCATCCCATAGTCCAGTGCCCATATACCCATCACACATCCTTCATCCCATAGTCCAGTGCCAACATACCCATTATACATATCCACCCTCCCATAGTCCTGTGCCCATATTCCCATCATACATATCCTCCATCTCATAGTCCCGTGTCCATATACCCATCATACATATCCTCCATCTCATAGTCCAGTGCCCATATACCCATCAAACTATAATGTATGTAAAGTGCTGTGAAATTAATGGCGCTATATATGTGAGTAAAATAAATAAATGCATATCCTCCATCCCCATAGTCCCGTGCCCATATACCCATCGCACATACTCTATCTCATAGTCCAGTGCCCATATACCCATCATACATATCCTCCATCCCATAGTCCCGTGCCCTTATACCCATATATCCTCCATCCCATAGTCCCGTGCCCATATACCCATCATACATATCCTCCATCCCATAGTCCCGTGCCCATATACCCATCACACATCCTCCATCCCATAGTCCTGTGCCCATATACCCATCACACATCCTTCATCCCATAATCCAGTGCCCATATACCCGACACATATCCTTTATTCCATATTCCAGTGCCCATGTACCATCACACATCCTCTATCCTTTAGTCCCGTGCCCATTTACTCATCACACATTCTCCATCCCATAGTCCCAAGCTGGGTGGCGCTGAGCAGGAAGTTCCTGGAGATGTGCTGTTATGTAACCTGGCAGTGTGGCTCTGTGTGGGGCCGCTGATAATGCAGTTTTCTATACCAGTAACAATAGAATCTGGCAGTAGTAGAGGAGGGGGTAATTCATTTCTGTCATGTGCTCTCTGCTCCTTTCTGGGGGGGTAGACAATGGCTGGGAGCTTATGTTCCCGGGGATGCTAGATTTCTCACACCCGGTCAGTGTCTGCTGAGGTGTTGTGGAGCGGGAAAACTGTTGCTCATAGCAACCAATCACAGCTCAGTTTTCATCTTTTAAACAACTCTGGTGAAATGAAAGATGCTTAGTGATTGGTTGCTATGGGAAACACAGTTAGTGTAACCTGTTGTGATCAAGAGGATGTGCCTATGAAATAGATATATTATATATTTATTATATACTAGCTGAAGAGCCCGGCGTTGCCTGGGCATAGTAACTATCTTTGGTTAGTTATAAGCAAATTATAATGATTATATTGCACATAAAAACCGTGCATCTAATCCTATCCTGTGTGATACTGACTGCTGAGCCGTGTATCTAATCCTATCCTGTGTGATACTGACTGCTGAGATGTGTATCTAATACTATTCCATGTGATACTGTGTGCTGAGCTGTTTATCTATTCCTATTCTGTGTGATACTGTCTGCTGAGCCGTGTATTTAATACTATTCTGTGTTATACTGTGTGCTGAGCTGCGTATCTAATCCTATCCTGTGTGATGCTGTCTGCTGAGCCGTGTATCTATTCCTATTCTGTGTGATACTGTCTGCTGAGCTGCATATCTAATCCTATCCTGTGTGATACCGTCTGCTGAGCCGTGTATCTATTCCTATCCTGTGTGATACTATGTGCTGAGCTGTGTATCTAATCCTATCCTGTGTGATACTGACTGCTGAGCCGTGTGTCTAAGCCTATCCTGTGTGATACTGACTGCTGAGCCATTTGTCTAAGCCTATCCTGTGTGATATTGCCTGCTGCGCTGTGTATCTAATCCTATCCTGTGTGATACTGACTGCTGAGCTGTGTATCTAATCCTATCCTGTGTGATACTGACTGCTGAGCCATTTGTCTAAGCCTATCCTGTGTGATATTGCCTGCTGCGCTGTGTATCTAATCCTATCCTGTGTGATATTGACTGCTGAGCTGTGTATCTAATCCTATCCTGTGTGATACTGACTGCTGAGCCATTTGTCTAAGCCTATCCTGTGTGATATTGCCTGCTGCGCTGTGTATCTAATCCTATCCTGTGTGATACTGACTGCTGAGCTGTGTATCTAATCCTATCCTGTGTGATACTGACTGCTGAGCCGTGTATCTAATCCTATCCTGTGTGATACTGCCTGCTGAGCTGTGTATCTATTCCTATCCTGTGTGATACTGACTGCTGAGCTGTGTATCTAATCCTCTCCTGTGTGATACTGACTGCTGAGCTGTGTATCTAATCCTATCCTGTGTGATACTGGGCTCCCCTGCAGTCTGTGTCAGAGGGTGGTCTGTGTTGGCACGGTAATAAATTGTGTTATTTCCAGCTTTACAGACGGACGATAACACCACAGAAATGATAAGAATAATAGGCCTCAGTTATCACAACTGTCTACAAAGAAAACTGTTGCTGATAGCAGCCAATCACAGCTCAGCTTTCATCTTTTAAACAGCTCTGGGACAGCGTGGCGAGTTTTGAGTGGTGACTTTTGTGTTTTGACTTTTATGTGACGAAATGTGTGCTGAGGGTGGTATATGTGTTGAAGCACGTGGTAGTGTGTGGTGCATTTTGTGTGTGTGCTCATATTCCCGTGTGTGGTGAGTATCCCATGTCAGGGTCCCACCTTAGCAACTGTACGGTATATACTCTTTGGCGCCATCGCTCTCATTCTAAGCCCCCCTTGTTCACATCTGGCAGCTGTCAATTTGCCTCCAACACTTTTCCTTTCACTTTTTCCCCCATTATGTAGATAGGGGCAAAATTGTTTGGTGAATTGGAACACGCAGGGTTCAAATTTCGCCTCACAACATAGCCTATGACGCTCTCGGGGTCCAGACGTGTGACTGTGCCAAATTTTGTAACTGTAGCTGCGACGGTGCGGATGCCAATCCCGGACATACACACATACATACTGTACATACACACCCACATTGAGCTTTATATATTAGATATGTATATATTAGATATTATATGGGGCTTTGCGTGTGGAGATGGCGTGGCTTGATACACACATACAGTCATATGTTAAAGTTTGGGCACCCCTATTAATGTTAACCTTTTTTCTTTATAACAATTTTGGTTTTTGCAACAGCTATTTCAGTTTCATATATCTAATAACTGATGGACTCAGTTATATTTCTGGATTCAAATGAGGTTTATTGTACTAACAGAAAATGTGCAATCTGCATTTAAACAAAATTTGACTGGTGCAAAAGTATAGGCACCTCAACATAAAAGTGACATTAATATTTCGTAGATCCTCCTTTTGCAAAAAACAGCCTCTAGTCACTTCCTGTAGCTATTAATGAGTTCCTTGATCATGGATGAAGGTATTTGTGACCATTCCTGTTTACAAAACAATTCCAGTTCAGTTAAGTTTGATGGTCGCCGAGCATGGACAGCCCGCTTCAAATCATCCCACAGATGTTCAATGATATTCAGGTCTGGGGACTGGGATGACCATTCCAGAACATTGTAATTGTTCCGCTGCATGAATGCCTGAGTAGATTTGGAGCGGTGTTTTGGATCATTGTCTTGCTGAAATATCCATCCCCTGCGTAACTTCAGCTTCGTCACTGATTCTTGAACATTATTGTCAAGAATCTGCTGATACTGAGTTGAATCCGTGCGACCCTCAACTTTAACAAGATTCCCGGGGCCGGCATTGGCCACACAGCCCCAAAGCATGATGGAACCTCCACCAAATTTTACTGTGGGTAGCAAGTGTTTTTCTTGGAATGCTGTGTTTTTTAGCCTCCATGCATAACGCCTTTTTGTATGACCAAACAACTCAATCTTTGTTTCATCAGTCCACAGGACCTTCTTCCAAAATGTAACTGGCTTGTCCAAATGTGCTTTTGCATACCTCAGGCGACTCTGTTTGTGGCGTGCTTGCAGAAACGGCTTCTTTCGCATCACTCTCCCATACAGCTTCTCCTTGTGCAATGTGCGCTGTATTGTTGACCGATGCACAGTGACACCATCTGCAGCAAGATGATGCTGCAGGTCTTTGGAGGTGGTCTGTGGATTGTCCTTGACTGTTCTCACCATTCTTCTTCTCTGCCTTTCTGATATTTTTCTTGGCCTGCCACTTCTGGGCTTAACAAGAACTGTACCTGTGTTCTTCCATTTCCTTACTATGTTCCTCACAGTGGAAACTGACAGGTTAAATCTCTGAGACAACTTTTTGTATCCTTCCCCTGAAAAGCTATGTTGAATAATCTTTGTTTTCAGATCATTTGAGAGTTGTTTTGAGGAGCCCATGATGCCACTCTTCATAGGAGAATCAAATAGGAGAACTACTTGCAAGTGGCCACTTTAAATACCTTTTCTCATGATTTGATACACCTGGCTATGAGGTTCAAAGCTCAATGAGGTTACAAAACCAATTTAGTGCTTCAGGAAGTCAGTAAAAAGTAGTTAGGAGTGTTCAAATCAAGAAAATGATAAGGGTGCCCATACTTTTGCACCGGTCAAATTTTGTTTAAATGCAGATTGCACATTTTCTGTTAGTACAATAAACCTCATTTGAATCCAGAAATATAACTGAGTCCATCAGTTATTAGATATATGAAACTGAAATAGCTGTTGCAAAAACCAAAATTGTTATAAAGAAAAAAGGTTAACATTAATAGGGGTGCCCAAACTTTAACATATGACTGTATGAGAAAAACGACAACAAGATGTCACACAAGGCCATATCATATTAAACATAATCTTTATTTAGAAAAACCATAAACCAAAAGTTCGGTGACGTTGCAAAAAGCTTTAGGACGAATTAATGCTTCAAATTTTTGCAAAACTGTCTCATTCATTTGATTGGGGCTTGTAGAAATCCAAATGCTTGCTGCTAAAACAACCCCACTCAGATGAATGGACATGATTTCCAGTGGCGAAAATTTCACCAACAAATGAGTTCCTGAAATGGTTTCTGGTTGAAAATCTCGTCTGGTTTCGCCGACCTAAAAAAGACATCATGTGCACATACTCTAATGTGACTTCTATGCTACATTTATGGAATATCCTAGGTCGGCGTGCCACTTCACATATTTGGCATAGATGGATATGTGTCCAAACAGTCAGTATATATAGCAGCTCCTAAGGTTCCAGTCTACATGTCTACTCTGTATATGGAGACACTTAAGGACCACTTAGCCTATGGAGTGTCCTCTGTTCTCGTTCATTAGTTTCTGTAGATCAGAGGATTTCCTCTGGGCCCTCCTCTGAGTGCCGAGATTTCAGAAAATACACGTACTGTGCCGAGTTACTACTGCAGCAGCTCTCCCTGAATTATTAATTCAGTCACACTTTCATGGTTTCTCAAATTTTGCTAACCTAGCACAAGGCATCATTGATGTATCCTGAAAGATGACTTAATAAGCTCATTTCCCTGCCTGATTCACCATCTGTAGTCATATTTGCAAGTCATTCCCAGCAAAAAACAATTCCATTGAGATCTATGGAATATATTAGATTTTGGGATTTACTATTAAAGGGGAATTGTATTATTAATGAGCCTTTTGGCTAAAAGTTAGATGTTTGTACAAGAGTGGATAATTTGCCCAAAACCCCTTTAAATCTGGTCAAATTACCTTTACACAGCCGTTGACCCAATTTTTCTTAAATTATGGCCATTATAATGTCATTTTTTTGTAAACTTCAATAAGCATACTTTTAGCCGTAGCTTAGGTCTATAGGTTAATTGATAGCTCACTGTCTGATTTCCTTGCCTGACGTCACACACAATAAATTATCAATCAATCTAAAGAGGCCGGGAAATCAACCTCAGGAAGAAGGGAATAGGGAAATGCTCAGTCACACCCAGAGCACTTAATGCCTAAATGTCACGTGGACCCGTCCTGTGTGACGCGACCAGCAGGCCGGTACTAGAACAACAGGACGCGGCACGTGATACTGTCCTGTGTGACACGGCTCGCAGGCCAGTAACTAAAACAACAAGTCAAAGGGAAGGGAAACAGTTACAATGGTGGGCCCTGCGATAGGGAAAGGGGACGTGGAGACCTCCTGCACTCCCCTGAGTCAGTGTCCCTCATGCTCCTAACGTTCCCTAGGCCGGTTCCACACCGGACGTCGATCAGGATACCTGTCACCCTAGCACACTCTACACCTATCCCCTGCTAGGGAGCTGGGTGGCGCAGGCACTGGCCCCACCGCAGCACCCTAAGGAAAAACACAAACAGGGAAACTTAGCTTTACTCTGTTGCACTTGCTCCTGGCAACAGAGTCCACCACCAGCATGCAGCTCTCCTGGATCGCTACCACCAAGCTCTGTCAGAGTTACAAGGCAAGGAACGCTCTCCAGCTCCTTCCTCCACCAAGGATGGTTGAAATGAACACTATCACCAACACTGATTGTAACACCTGTGACTCTTTTATAGCAGAGCCAGCACTCACACCTGTATTATAATCATGTGCACTAAACTAAAGAAACTAGAGTGCAATGACGCTCACCACCACCGGGGTAAAACTTAGAACAAACGACACCATAGTGCAATAATCCTAATGGCCATCGGGGGCAAAACCAACCTTAAGCACAGCTTAGGAAAAAAAAAGGTTACCTGTGCTTTTTATATGTCCTGATCCAGCATGGATCATGACAGTACCCTCCCCTTAATGAGGGGCCTCTGGACCCTCAAGACCGCTCCCCATCAGGGAACCACCTACAGCGGGGACGCCCAGACCCAGAGTTCACCCCAGCAACTATCTGCATGTCAGGTTGATGAGAAACGAGCCTGCTGGTATTGGCAACGTATGTTCTGGAGGCAACACACATCTCCGAAGCTCTGACCTGGGAAACGGGTTGTCGGGTTGTGTATGTGTATGTTTGGTATGAGCTGGTAAGACTCCACAACACACTTACACAGGATGTTTTTTGGGGGACACCCATACACGCCCGTTCATGCACAGGTCCGGACCTGAACTTTTATTGCCACTCGTTCGTTTGTCACCACTTGGAGAACTCTTTCTGGGATTGGCAACAGAGGCGTCCCTTTGTGTCACCACACTCACACCCCCGCACCTCACCAAGGGGTACACCACCCTCCAACCCAGGCCCGGATTGGCAATATAACCAACCGGGCATTTTCCCGCTGGGCCGCTGTCACGTGGGCCGTGGGCGGCAGCGCCCGATCATCTGGCCGCTTGCCAGCTGCTGCGGCCACTGTGGCTCCTGCAGCACGGCGGTGATAGTTTCAAGTTCCTCCTGCACTGCAGGGAGATAAGACGCCACGCCCCCCACGCACCCCATCCTCGCCTTAGCATGAGACCGCCGCCGCCACTCACAGTGTCGCACTCGCTTGCCTGCTCGCTCTGTTCGCAGGACCTGTGATGAGGTCACGGGAGGGGAGGAGTCAGGGGGTCACATGATCAGGAGCCTTTGTCCAGACCCCCGATCATGTCACCCCTGACTCCGCCCCTCCTGTGACCTCATCACAGGTCCTGTGCGCTCAGCCTTGCCTCTACCGTCTGCAAGACTCTGCTTTGCTGTTGTCATGGTGCTGGTTGAGGTAAGTATGTGTGGGGTCAGGATTTACAGTGTGGATGTAGCAGAGCTGTGTGTGTATGAGGTGTACGGAGAGGAGCCGTGTGTGTACGAGGTGTACGGAGAGGAGCCGTGTGTGTACGAGATGTACGGAGAGGAGCCGCGCGTGTATGAGGTGTACGGAGAGGAGCCACGCGTGTACGATGTGGTCGGAGTGGAGCCGTGTGTGTATGAAGTGGAGCCATATGTGTACGGGATGTACGGAGCGGAGCCAAGTGTGTACAAAGCATACAAAGCGGGTTTTTCCCACGGACACAGGAGTACACAGCGGAGCCCCGAGGAGCATATTAAAACACACACATGACGTTCCACCACCTGAAGTGATGTGCTGGAAGCTGACGGGAAATGAGATAATTTCTTGAGGAGATTGTGACGGAACCAGGAATGCTTCAGATCCATCACCGTGTCCTCCTCCGACAGCGCAGACAGCAGGATCGCCTTGGAATCGGGGATGCCGGCCATGTGAGCGGATCATGATAGGTCCTGCACCGGGAGGCTCAGGTGGGCACTACAATGGGAGCCGGGCTGCTATAGTATCTTTGTAGAATCTTTCTCTGTTTCTTTCTCTCTTTTTCTTTCTTTCTCTGTTCTTTCATTCTCTGTTCTGTCTTTCCCTCATTTTCTTTCTCTCTCTGTTCTTTCTTTCTCTCTCTGTTCTTTCTTTCTCTCTCTAATCTTTCTTTTTCTCTCTCTGTTCTTTCTTCCCCTCTTTCTTTCTTTTTCTTTCCTCTCTTTCTCTCTGTTCTTTCTTTCTTTTCTTTACTTCTTTCTTTCTCTCTCTGTTCTTTCTTTCTCTCTCTGTTCTTTCTTTTTTCTCTCTCTGTTCTTTCTTCCCCTCTTTCTTTCTTTTTCTTTCCTCTCTCTCTGTTCTTTATTTCCCCTCTTTCTTTCTTTTTCTTTCCTCTCTTTCTCTCTGTTCTTTCTTTCTTTTCTTTATTTCTTTCTTTCTCTCTCTGTTCTTTCTCTGTCTCTCTCTGTTCTTTCTTTCTTTCCCCTCTTTCTTTCTCTCTCTGTTCTTTCCCTGTCTCTCACTGTTCTTTCTTTGTCTCTCACTGTTCTTTCTTTCTTTCTTTCTTTCCCCTTTCTTTCTCGCTCTCTCTGTTTTCTTTTTTCTCTCTCTCTCTGTTTTCTCTCTTCCTTAGTGCCAGTCAGTGTGCCCATAATGCCAGCCACTGTGCCCTCAGTACCAGTCAGTGTGATCAGCAGTGCTAAATGGGTGCGATTGGGTGTGGACATGGGTGTGACTAGTTGTGAAATGGGTGTGGCTGGGCGTGGCCAAAATGTGCATCTTTCCCTTCTTCAAAAGTTGGGAGGTATGATAGGGGAGGCTATGACCAGGGGATCTGGTTGCCCAATAGAGAGCACTTCTGCCAGGAATTCTGTAATCATGCATACAAAAGGGTACAGAGATTTGGGAGGAGTACTGTACCTAAAAGCAATAAATAGGACTGAGCTGAAATACTGGGCACAGCTGTGACTACATGTTATATAGTCGTGTTAATCTCCTCTCACTTCTTGTAAACTACAAGTGTACAAAGATATTATATAGTTACCATGTGACTAGTGGGCCTGTGTAACTTCAAATGCCAGGGCTGAATTTTAGTCCCAGTCCGGCCCTGCTCCAACCCCTTCCACCACGAGGTCTGCGCCTCCCAGGGTTGGCCAATGGTGAGGGTTGAGACTTGCCCCTACTCTCCTGCAGCACATCTGCTGCCCTCACCGGAGAGGAAGGGGTCCGTTGAAGAGAGACGGCAGAGACAGTAGTTCCTAGGCAGCAGCCCTCACACGAGTGCCCCCAGCTGACTACTTCCCTCGCCCGCCAATCTATTACCGGGTTGTGTCTCTTCAGCCAAGGGAAGCCTAAAACAATAGGTACTGGCATTCCCTCCAAGACGTAGCATGACAAGGACTCCTCATGATGTCCTATATGCAGCTGGATGTTCTCTACGACCTTGGTCAAGCTCCCCTGGCTCAGTGGAACATAGTTTATGGTCTGGACGCTTATAGGCTGAGCTAGCGTCCTACACCTCAGACCATGAGTCTGGACAAAGCGAGCATCCACCAGACTAACTCCTGCTCCGCTGTCCACAAACAGCGGTATCACCTCCGGTACCCCGCCAGCCAAGACCTCTGCTGACATGGTACTTTGGGAGGGCAAAATGGAGGAAATGTATACTCCCTGGTCGCCTCCCTCCAAGCGACCAGAGGAATGCGGCTTCTCAGATGGCACAGATAATTTGGCGCGCAATGGGCAAGCCTTCAGGACATGACCAGTCTGCCCACAGTACAAACATGCCGACACCACTCCCCGGACCGTAGGCAGCTCCGAAAATAAACTAGCTCCTCCTACTTGCATGGGTTCGTCAGGAGACTTGGCATGAACTGGGCAGGCTCTCTTAAAATGGCTAGGCTTCCCACAGGAAAAGCATACCCCCCCACCACGATGAGCTGCAGACACCCCCTTTTTTGTATCAACAACACCGGGCTGTCTGGGTTCCTCTATCCGCACTGGTGGGTCCCCTTCCCTAGCGAGGACATCAAGGGGCACTTTTTGCATAAGTCTTTCCCTAAGGCATCTATCAACCCGGATGGCAAGGGACATGGCGGCCTCCAGCAACCTGGGAGCGGCGTACTGCACCAGAGTAACCTGCAACTTTGGAGACAAACCCTGCACAAATTGACTCCTAAGTGCAGGGTCATTCCACTGAGTATTAGTGTCCCATCTCCTAAACTCTGAGCAGCACTCCTCAGCGACCCGGGCTCCCTGTTTTCACCTACGGATTCGAGATTCCGCCAGGGCGACGCCATCAGGATCCCCATGCACAAGCGCCAAAGCTGCAAAGAACTCGTCCACGGACTCTAAAGATGGAGAATCGTCCGGTAGGGAGAAGGCCCAGGATTGGGGATCCCCTTTAAGAAGGGACATAATGATTCCCACCCGTTGCTCTTCACTCCCTGATGAACGAGGGCGCATCCTGAAATACAATTTACAGGCTTGTTGAAACACCAAGAATTGATCTCTCCCTCCAGAAAATCTGTCAGGGAGGGATATCTTGGGTTCTGGCTGAGCTTGTCTCTGAACAAAGCCCCCAAAACCCACCAACTGCTACAGTTGCTGCACCAACTCACCGCGCAGCCCCCTAATCGCATCAGTAAGGGTCTGCAGCATTTGGGCAAAGGTCTGAATTGGGTCCATGGCTCAGCAGAAAAAAAAAGTTGTGGTTGGTGATAATGTCACGTGGACCCGTCCTGTGTGACGCGACCAGCAGGCCGGTACTAGAACAACAGGACGCGGCACGTGATACTGTCCTTTGTGACGCGGCTTGCAGGCCGGTAACTAAAACAACAAGACAAAGGGAAGGGAAACAGTTACAACGGTGGGCCCTGCGATAGGGAGCGGGGACGTGGAGACCTCCTGCACTCCCCTGAGTCAGTGTCCCTCACGCTCCTAACGTTCCCTAGGCCGGTTCTGCACCGGTCGCCGATCAGGATACCTGTCACCCTAGCACACCCTACACCTATCCCTTGCTAGGGAGCTGGGTGGCGCAGGCACTGGCCCCACCGCAGCACTAATACACACTAAGGAAAAACACAAACAGGGAAACACCACTTAGCTTTACTCTGTTGCTCTTGCTCCTGGCAACAGAGTCCACCACCAGCATGCAGTTTTCCTCCTGAATCGCTGCCACCAAGCTCTGTCAGAGCTACAAGGCAAGGAACGCTCTCCAGCTCCTTCCTCCACCAAGGATGGTTGAAATGAACACTATCACCAACACTGATTGCAGCACCTGTGACTCTTTTATAGCAGAGCCAGCAATCACACCTGCATTATAATCATGTGCACTAAACTAAAGAAACTAGAGTGCAATGACGCTCACCACCACCGGGGTAAAACTCAGAACAAGCGACACCACAGTGCAATAATCCTAATGGCCACCGGGGCAAAAACCAACCTTAAGCACAGCTTAGGAAAAAAAAGGTTACCTGTGCTTTTTATATGTCCAAATCCAGCATGGATCATGACACTAATTTGCATACGCATTAAAATGTTTACTATTCAGGAATGCAGAACAAAATATAAGACATAAAGTTGAAAAGTTGCATTTAGACTCTGGGTCCGTTTTCCACATTTTTCATAGCACAAAGAAACACTTGAATACATTATTAATTGTGTCATCTGGCTGTTGTATAGAGAGAATTTATCATTTTCATCTTTGTAGCTCCCAACTGTCCCAGATCCAGCGGGACTGTACTGATTTCTTGGAGCTGTCCCGCCATCCTGCAATGTCTTCTCTCGTGCTATCGTTACTGCTCCATAGCTCCTCTACCTTCGGAGGCAGGATCGGCATCTCTCGTCTCTGCACATATTTACATTCAGTTAAATAAGTAATTCTTCTGTTTTCTTGAGAAATGGTTTCCCAGGATTCAAACCCCAAACCTGTAGCATTGTAGGCAGCAGTAAAATCTGTAATGCACAGCGAGCAGTGGTAAGCATAGGAGAATTGCATTGTAGTCTCCTAAATTAGAGGCAGATTGTACTGGTTCATAGAGATACATCTGTATATCCCCATGCATTTCTGTATACCTGTATTCTAGGGGGAAAGCTTTCTTCCTATAAAATTAGTAAACAATTATGAAAAGCAGTTACAAAAAATTCATTTAAAAAAAAAAACAATAACATTACAAAACAGCAAATAACAAACATATTAGGGTACGTGCACACGATGCAGATTGGGGTGTGGATTTGGCCGTGCGGATTTTGTAAAATCCGCAGGTAAATCTGCAGGTCAAAAGACCTGCGGTTTTACCTGCGGATTGGCCTGCGGTTCTGCCCTGCGGTTTTTCATCTCCACAATGGAGGAGATGGCAAACCGCAACGGAATCCGCAGAAAGGGTGTGTGCACACGCTGCGGATTCTGCTGCGGTTCCGCAGCGGATTTGGCCGCTGTGGGTCCGCAGCACTTTTTGCTGCGTCGTACAGTACCATTATTCCCTATGGGAATAAAAAAAACGCTGTGCAGACGGTGCGGATTTTTCCGCGCGGTTTTCCTGTGGTTTTGAAACCGCAGAATGAATTGACATGTCAGTTCTTTCTGCAGATTCCGCTGCGGTTTGCCATCTCCTCCATTGTGGAGATGAAAAACCGCAGGGCAGAACCGCAGGCCAATCCGCAGGTAAAACCGCAGGTCTTTTGACCTGCAGATTTACCTGCGGATTTTATAAAATCAGCGCGGCCAATTCCGCACCCCAATCCACAGCGTGTGCACGTACCCAAAGAATTGACATCTCAATTCTTTCTGCGGTTTCAAAACCGCAGGAAAACCGCACGGAAAAATCTGCACAGCGTTTTTTAATTCCCATAGGGAATAATGGTACTGTACACCGCAGCAAAAACTGCTGCGGACCCGTAGCGGCCAGATCGGCTGCGGAACCGCAGCAGAATCCGCAGCGTGTGCACACACCCTTAGGTATCCCTGTAGTTATAAGTATCCGCACAATACAGTGAACGTGTTATTTACGGTGTTCGGTAAATGGCTTTAAAAAATGGCATGATTAATTTTTCCTTCCAATAAACCCTCAAAACTATGTGATAAAACTGTAACGCCGAAGCTGTGTCCACACATCATGTAAATGCTGCTCTTTTTCTGCTGCATTTTATCTCCATGTTTTCTGCAGGTGTCTGTAGCACACAACACAATAACAAGATTCTCAGATTATTGGGTTTTTGCTGCTTTTTCTATGCCATCTCTCTTATTTGATGTGTTTTGGTGCAGATGTGATGCATTGTTTTTTTAACACTTTTTTATCAAACCGAAAAGCTTTGATTTTGCACTTAAAAATGCAATGGCATTTTTTTTCCTATGGTTTTTTTCAGGCTACACTTCGAAGCTTATAGAGATAAAAATCTGCACAGTTTAGCAGCGTCTTTAAATGCACATCGGGCAGAGATTTAATGAAATGACACCAACTCTGCTTGGACAGGCTGTGTTCACACGTAGCTTAAATGCTGCTTTTTTTTTTACAGAAATTCTTCTGCATTTAACTGTCCATGCAAATCGGATGTGATTTAATTAAAACAGCCACTGTGTGTTTAAAGACAATGTTGAATTCTGCGGTTTTGGTTCTTTTTTTCTCTATACACTTCTATGGGTAACCTGAAAAAAACAAGCATGTAAAAAAAATGCAGGTGGTTTTTAAGTGCAGAATCAAAGCTTTTCTGTACTTTAAAAAAAAACACTAAAAACTATGCTTTAAACCTGCATCAAATGAGGAGGAAAATGCAACTGAATCAAATAGCCTGTTGCAATAATTCAAATATATGAGATAGCACGGAGCTAATGGTTTGCCATAGAAGCTTCCTAGCAGATCAGTACTATGCCTATATACTGCAGTACTACATCAGTGTGAGCAATCTCTTCTTACCTCAGTCCACTGATATGTCAAGTATTAAATCAGATAGAAATGGTGGACAGCTGTGCGAGCAGCCTCTTCTTAACTCTGGACCCCTGGTATCTCTGTATTAGATCAGATAGACAGAGTGGACAGCAGTGTGAGCAGCCTCTTCTTACCTTAGCACCCTTGGCATCTCCAGTATTAGATCAGATAGACAGGGTGGACAGCAGTGTGAGCTGCCTCTTCTTACCTCAGTACTCCTGGTATCTCCAGTATTAGATCAGATAAACAGGGTGGACGGCAGTGTGAGCAGCCTATTCTTACCTCAGTACCCCTGGCATCTCTAGTATTAGATCAGATAGACAGGGTGGACAGCAGTGTGAGCAGCATCATCTTATAACAGCACCCTTGGAATCTACAGTATTAGATTAGATTGACAGTGTGGACAGCAGTGTCAGCAGCCTATTCTTACCTCAGCATACTGGTATCTCCAGTATTAGATCAGATAGACATGGTGGAAATCAGTGTGAGCAGCCTCTTCTTATCTCAGTATCCCTGGTACTACCAGTATTAGATCAGATAGACAGGGTGGACGGCAGTGTGAGCAGCCTATTCTTACCTCAGTACCCCTGGCATCTCTAGTATTAGATCAGATAGACAGGGTGGACAGCAGTGTGAGCAGCATCATCTTATAACAGCACCCTTGGAATCTACAGTATTAGATTAGATTGACAGTGTGGACAGCAGTGTCAGCAGCCTATTCTTACCTCAGCATACTGGTATCTCCAGTATTAGATCAGATAGACATGGTGGAAATCAGTGTGAGCAGCCTCTTCTTATCTCAGTATCCCTGGTACTACCAGTATTAGATCAGATAGACAGGGTGGACAGCAGTGTGAGCAGCCTCTTCTTACCTCAGTACCCCAGGTATTTCCAGTATTAGATCAGATAGACATGGTGGACAGCAGTATGAGAAGCCTCTTCTTACCTCAGTACTCCTGGTATTACCAGTATTAGATCAGATAGACAGGGTGGACAGCAGTGTGAGCAGCCTCTTATTACCTCAGCATACTGGTATCTCCAGTATTAGATCAGTTAGACATGGTGGACATCAGTGTGAGCGACCTCTTCTTACCCCAGCACTCCTGGTGCCTCCAGTATTAAATCAGAATATCCATTGGGAACACATGTTCCTTTACATTACGGGGGCTTCATACTACACATAATCATAGGCATCTATCCTAACAATTTAGGACGGGTTTCTGTCAATGTGATAGGGTGGCAGCCATTCTTATTCTATAGTTATTAGCTCCCTTGAGAAAATTATTGATTTTCTAATTAAATGTATTTTCTTATAATGACATTTCCTTTAAATATTCATTTTTTTCTATTCCTGGAGAACCCTTTTAAATGTTTTTTTCCAGTTTAATTTCTCAATATTTGGTATGGACAGACTCGTATTCATTCATTTGGACGTATAGCTATTGATTGATGGGAAGTGATTAAAGATTTATGTGGATGATTCCTATGTACACATTTCCGATCTGTAGTTCTTTCGTAGCGTGGTCAAAGAAGTAGCATGACGCACCCAAGGGTATAAGGTTCCTTCAAAGGGGATTGAACTTTTTACCAATCATGGTATTGCTATCACCTACTTTAGGATATAGTCACTAGTTATTGTAATCTTTGTTTTGTATGACAGTATGAGTTAGGCCTCGTTTAAGGGAAACCCGGTAGTTCACCGGTTACCGCTGTTTCTTTGCATCATTGGGGTCGTCGGATGAGGGGGTTCCTATGAGTACTTCAGTTTTCTCCCAAGCTCAAAAGGCAAACTCATACTGAATTTAGATTGGGACCCCAATGAGGACAATGATGATGGTGATGGGCAGCATGGTGGCTCAGTGGATAGCACTGCAGCCTTGCAGCACTGGAGGCCTGGGTTCGAATCCCACCAAGGACAACATCTGCATCTGTTTGTATGTTCTCCTTGGGTTTCCTCTGGGTTCTCTGGTTTCCTCCCACATTCCAAAGACATATGATAATGTGTGCAAACTGTAAAGCACTGTGGAATATGTTAGCGCTATATAAAAATAAATATTATTATGTCTATAAACCAGTGTGGAATATGATGGTGCTATAGAAGTAAGCAGAATGAATAGACCTCTTTTTGTCATTATGCTGGATCTGATTTTGGTCCATGAGCAAATTTTTACCATTTTATTGTGGCATCCATTATTTTCTTATGCAGTAAAAAAAATCCAATCTTCCCCTGGCCATTAAACAGTAAAAAATGGACAGCACTTATAGACGCGGATGGCGTCTCTGTGTTGTGCATTGTTTTGACGTATTCATTTGAATGGGTGAGTTTGATCTGTGACTCTGATCAAAAACAGACATGTCAATGGCGTGGTGGTGAAATAATACAGGCATGTGAACAGCCCCATAGATTATAATGGGTATGCGCGCTCTGTTGGAAACACAGATACAATGCACACATGAAAAATGGACATCTGAATGAGGCTTGAGGCGTCATTGCAGTATTGGTCACACATTTAGGCCCATTCAGACTTCTGGTTTTGTCATGAAAGAGAAAAACAGACCGATTATTTTGATCAGAGTTTGGTTCGAGTGTCATCAGTTTTTCTTGAACGTGGAGAAAAAAAAAGTTCTCCATCTTCTCTTCTGTGACACTCTAAGAAAATCCTTGGCCCATAGACTTGCATTGCCGATTTTGATCTGACACACGGATCAACATCAGACATGTCTCCATAATTTTCTGCAGACCGCTGGATCCTCGAAAAATCACGCACATGTGAATGGCCCCATAGACTATAACAGGTATTAATGCTATCCGGGAAACTCCTGAATAGCACTCGTACGAGAACATCGGACGTCTGAATGAGGCTTCAGACTTGTGTTGGACAATGCCTTATCGGAAATTGACCTTTTTTTTCCTTTTTTATGGGGCCTTTCATCAAATTTATCACGTTGAGCTGAACACGTGATGTAATAGTGACTGCAGAGCGGATTAATGATATATCTTTTTAAACTGTTAGTGAATCCTTTCATATCTAATTAAACGTATATCCAAATTCATGGTATCCAGACTACTGTTAGCATGAATCAGAGCCTGGCTGCACCATTGCAGCCAGGAATAGGATCTACAGGGGACCATAGCTGGAGACTAGACTATCTTGGCTCTGCCACTGGCAAGCTTCTCCCAATGCTGCTGCAGATGATTGACATGTCTCTTGCTATAGTAAAAAGCAGGTAACCGGATGCAACACGCAGATAGACACGAGGAGGGAACAGCCAATTAACTATTTATTTTCCCTGATGTGCCGGGAAATTGTGCACTGTGAAACAGATCAAACACAAGTGGAGTATACAATACAGAATTTGTAATGACTCCTAGAATTCACTTTAAACGTTATAGAAGTCTCTGACTGATTATTCTAATAACCGATAACAGGGTTTGTACACCTGTTCACATGGCATCTAACGTGTTGGCTCCTCCTCTTGTAATCACCCTAGCGGGGGTCACCGATTCTTCCCTCTAGGTCATAAGTCCTACTGACAAAGTTTACCAAAGCACCTTGGGCCTCCTCTTCAATTGAACCCCACTCGATCTGATGTGCTAGCCAGGCCAGCTGTTGTACCATATCATCAGTGTCAGAAGCAACAGCCCGGCTGCCTTGCATCTCCTGTTCACCACCGCAAGCGTCCTCTCCCGGACCGAGTCTCCTCACGTATCTTCGGTGCTTGACCGATGGCAGGTGTATCCCAGGTCTGACGGGATGAGGGCTGGGCACCAACTCTTGACTGACATTTTCTGGGCTCTGGATTGTGACTAACATATGTCTGGGATTCGGGCCTTGACTGGCATCACCTGAACTCTGGTTCTTAACTGGTGCGGATCGAGTTCTCGGGACTTGACCAGCGTAGTCTGTACTCAGGGGCTGATCTGGTGCTATTTGGATCATGTTTCCAAACTTGCCGCAGCCAGCTGGTGCACACTTCTTCGGCCTGTCACCTCGGCCACAGTGTCTTCCCCAGTGCACATCTGGACAGCTCTCTGTTTTTTCACCAAGCCAGGCTCTCGTTTGGTAAGCAGACCTTTTATCTTCGGGAGCCTCGTCATCAAAGTTACCTAACTTGGTGGTTCATCCAAACTGGCCCCCCAAAATGCTTCCTCTTCCGGTTGGTTACTCATGGTCTCATATGGACAGTAGGTTGCAGTCTTCGTGTACCAATCACGTATAGCGCTGGGGATCTTCATGATTATTGTCACATCCTCTGACATACAAAAGAGGGAGAGAACTGTGAATCACCCCAGCTGGGGACCATAGCCAGAAACAAGAATAGTCTGTTGTTGCTTGAGCATTTCAGAGAAAAATATACCTGCCTGCTATTGTACAGTCAGGTTCTGATACATGCTGCCCACAATTTGGGCAACACGAATCAGATTATAGATTTCCTTTAAAAGGAACCTGTCACCAGGTTTTCCCAATGTAAAGTACGTCCACCACCTTTAAACCCTTTATTACAGCATTCTGGTATGCATGTATGTATATATGTCTTCAATCCACAAAGCAAGGCATAAAAAAAGAATATTCTCTTATGTACTTCGGTACCTCCTCGCTTCTTATGATCACCGTCTTCCCTAGCTGCTTCATGTGGATGACAGGTCCTACATCATCTACACGGTGCTCCCCAATCGCGCTCCTGTGCAAGCGCCCTGCTCTCTGCCCTGTGGAGGGAAGAGCACAGTACTGTAGTGTGCACTCTATTTGGCCTTTCCTGGCCTTTCCTTGCCCCTCATGGGACAGAGGGAAGTGCTCTTGCTCAGGAGCACGAAGAGGGGGACACTGTGTGTATGACGTAGGACGCTTCATCCACATGAAACAGGGAAAGAGGACAGGGATTGTGGGAAGAAAGGCACTGGATCAAGACCATTGGACTGGACCGCGTTGTCTGTGAGTAGAATAAAAGGTCTTTTTGTGTCTTACAGAGGAGATTGGGACATGCGTGCAACATACCAGACCACTGACATAAAGGTGGTGGCTGTACTTTATATTGGGAATACCTGGTGACAAGATTCCTTTAAATCCAGAGAATCCAAAATTTCGAAGGTGACTGGTATTGAAACCAATTTCATATTCTTATGCCAATGAGATGTATTGCTCACAATGTAAGTGAACCCCAGGTATCCATGGAAATTAATGATTTTTTTTATGAGAAATAACATATCTACCGATGTGAGTCACTCCCTGTAAATCTTGCGGTGCTCATTGGGAGGACCGCTGCTAAGTAAATTCTCCAAAACAATGAAGCGATGTATCTCGAGATGTACGCAGTCACATGATGGATGGGAGCTCAGTATATCATGTTTCCACATTTCATAGACTCTATGTCTGGAGAAGACATTATTCTATTATACCGTTTATATCACAACCTTTTATGTGATTACTTTGCCCTTTAGGCTTCGGGAAACATCACTGGACTTATCTGAGACAGGATTTCCTGTTTGGCTCTTATATGATGAAGATTCCTACTCACCTGGATATAACAATACTTCTATACATCATATAAAGGGGCTGTTAGGGAATGCCGTGAATATGTTGTCTATAGAGGTCTGATTGCAGGACCATCACTGCAAGAAATCTGGGGTTCATGTGGCGGTTTCTGTTGCTACAGCTCAACGCAAGCTCAAGACAGTACCTTACATAGCTGCATGGATGATTGTGTAAGGTACATACGTATTTGTACATGGACCTTAAAGGGGTTGTCCCACTTAAAAAACACATTTTCACAGGCCATGTGAGGTAATATGTCTCACCTGATGTGGTGAATCCTCAAAGCTCTTGGGTTGCATGAGCAGTAGTTTTTCAGCATAGACCCATGTCATTGGTGCAGCAGGGCTTTCCATTTGGAACAGCAGAGGCTGGTGTGGCAGGACGGCACCTGGAGGAGCAGAACTGGAACCACAGGAACTGATGAAGCAGAGTTGATGCAGTGGTAACACTGGGAGCAGAGTAGACACAACAATGAGGAATCAGAGTAGCAGAGCTGAGTTGCACAGAAGTTTCAAAGGCAAAGTAGCAGAGTGAACTCAGCATTAGGGAACCAGAGTTGCAGAGCTGAGTTGCAGCAGAGTCCAATATTGCAGAGCTGACACAGTAATATAGCAGAGTTAAATCAGCAATGGCAGAGCTGTCAATATAGAATAATTAAAGGTGTTGTCCACCTTTGTGGACCATTTTATTCCCTACTTAAATACATGCAATTGGGGCTAAAAATCATTTTTGCAAATAGGTTTCATGAATAATTTAAGTATTAAAAAAATTGTCCGCAAAGGAGGGAAAACCCTTTAACCCACCAACGAAGACCAGGTGGTGCAGAGCTGGGATTGTAGCAGAGTACTGGTGCAGTCCTCAGTGGTAGTGTGGATACCTGATGGTACTCTTCTGCCTGAAGTGGGCTTTATGGTCCGGGAGAGTGACATCCCAGAGATGTGTCAATGTACGGATTGACCTAGCGGCGGCAGGAGGAGGGCGCAGCGTATGGTGCTAGATCTAGGGTAGGTAACAGGTCCTTTGTTCAGTATCCTTATTCGTAGGTCAGAGCGCAAAGCAATTAATAAAAACATCTATTTTCTGCATTACACTTGTAACCCCTTGATTTGCTGGAGAATTGTGTAATACTTTATTTTTCCTGTGGAGGCACTGCAGAAAAATGTAACACCTACTGCCAAGTTTATCCATCGATTACAGCTACAGTAATTGCGTTGTATTATTTGTGATCTACATATTGCCAAGGAACTCTTCTATCAAATATGGATTGTGAGAAATGGGGAACTCGTTTAAAGATATGACAATAGTCAGTAATGTACTATCCTCCTCCTAGTGACAGCTACATATAAAGACATAATTTACGGTAATCAACTCAGAACAGTGAAAAATTATATGATGTCTCCCTATCGGGTAAAAATTTCTGGGCATTGATTTAATTTACGATGGCAGGTTTAATAGATATTGATATTCCAATAGATGTCCTGAAATTGCAGATATGAAGGTGACATGATTCTATAGTCTTCAGCACGGCACTCGTCACACTATTCTTTACCTACTTGGTCCATAAAAATATGAAATAAACTACAGATGTGTTCACCCTTTAGGATCTTTTTACTATCAAATGCATGCTCCAGGAAAACTCTCAATGTACGATATACGTTTAACAGAAGGTTTGGGCAGATGCCATTCAGTGCCATCTGTCAGCTACAGAAATTCATTGTAAAAAAGATAAGCCGCATCGTATTTTTCTAATGGATTCCACTACAGTTGAGCAAAAAATATTCACAGGATCTTGGTCAATGACCGCTGCACCAGAGCACTGCGATCCTCCTACTAGCGTCTCTTCTGATTAGTAGACCTGGTGCCAAGTCATACGTGCATCATGCCAAAACAATGACATCAAGGGTCCTACTAATCAGAAGAGGCGCCGAGGTTGCCGGCAGGTAGAGGGAGATTCGCAGGACTCTGGTTCAATGGTTATGGACTACCAAAGTGACCGCTGGACCAGTCCTCTGAGAATCTTTTTTGCTCAACTCTAGATGCCACTTTACAGAATATAGTAACCAAATTGCCCTCCATCCAGTGATTGGGGCCTATGGATCATATGTGCTTGAGATTTCCCAGCAAATGGAAGTAAAAATGAAAGTGTAATTTATTTTAAGCTATACAATTTGTCAGGATACCAATGTGGAGCGCCCCCACAGGGTCTTAGGTTACTCGGTACCGGGCCGGACAGATTCTTTAAAGGGGGAATGTGTTACGGTTGTAGTGACCCGGTCCGTGGCCCTTGGCGTCCAGTAAGGATGGAAGTTCAATGGCGGATGTTAGATGATAATAGGGAGAAAGATGATGGAAAAAATGGTAGGGAAAAGGGGAATCGTGACGCCACCCGTGGTGTTCGGCAAGGGTAGCCGACGCTGCAATGAAGATCCTCTGAAAATACTACCTGTAGCTCTCCACGGGCAGAGCTGTGTCCCAGGGCAGCTAAGATGTTACTTGTGAGTTGGTGACTATGATGGTGTGTGCGGTGTTAAGCAGGTAGAACGTGAAAGACACAGTGAGGTGCAATTTCACGGTCTTTACTCATGATTACCCCGTGCACTCAGGTGTCCTGCTTAGAACTGTGTCCTCTGGGTAAGGTGGTCCAGTCAACTACCAGGTAGTTTCGGGAACACGTCTCCAGGAATTCCTTTTGTGTTCCCCCTTTCATGGTCATCTCCCTGTGCTGGTCTTTCTTTCCTTCTCACCTAGCACCTTCACAACAGTGTCCCTAAGCCAGCAGCCTTGGACCTCACCGGGCGACGTGGGTCAGGCCCCGGGATCCTCTATCTGGTTGCCTTTTTAGGGAGTTGATGTGGATGCGGCTGAGGCACCTACAGTTCCCTCAGCCTCCGGCTTGCCAGCTAAGTCTGGTGTTTTCTCCACTTGTCTCAGGTGCCGGTACCCTTCCCGCGACCTGGTCCTTCCAAACTGGAGTGGGCCCCATGGGTGGCTGCCGCACTTCCCATGCCTCAAGGATCCCTTCTGTCCTCACAAAACTTCCTTCAGCTCAACTTCCTCCACTCTGGCTCTGATTCCGCCTACTCCCATCTTGCTCCTTCGCTGTCCTGTCACCAAGTGACACTTTCTGGAATCTTCTCTCTATCTCTCCACTAACTCCTCCCACTCACTATCTGATTGGCTACGCTCCTTCTCACACCACCTCCTTAAGCTCTTCCCCTTCTCTACCTTTCCTCCCTCACCTAACGACTCCGCCCACCTCCCAACACCCTTTCCTGGCCAGCCTGGTGTGTGTTGGGTGCAGGTGTTGAAGTCCCAGGTGGTGCTCCCTCCTTACCAGAGGGTGGGATACCACACCTCTGGATGAGGTGCAGTACCTCTGTGGCGACTGGACCCTCAGGGGCGCCACAAATGCAACACAATAAAATCTCACGGCAATCCAAAAAAGTGATTTTTTTTTTGAGCCATGGGAGCCTTTGTTAGAGGACTGAAAAGTCTGGGTCCAATTCATCAAGATTGGCAATTTGTACACTAGTCTCGATGAAAAGTACGCTGGAGTAAGATGTGCCAAATTTGCTAAGAGTTGTGTTTATCTTCATGAATTTGGCACAGCTTTCAGATAACATGCCCGACTGAAAGCTGCTGTAAATTCTGACCGATTGTGTGGAAAAACTGATGAAATACTGACAGGAAAAACACTGAGCAAACCCTGATGAAAATCGAATCCAGGACACTGGAGGAAATCAGTCCATTTTTTTCACTTACGAGAAAAATCACTAAAGTCTGAATTTAGACAACGAAAGAGTGAGTGCTGCTCACAATCTTACAGTCTTTATGGCCGGTTTCGCATGTTTTCGTTGCATAAAAGTAAAAGGGATCAATTTTCATCAGTTTTTCATCCATTTTTGATCCGTGGGTCAGTCTTTAGTGTACCAGTGTGACATCTGTTTTTATCATGTCCAATAAACATAAAAAAGTAGATTGCCTTCGGATTGCAATCAGATTGTGGACATTTTTTTCAAGATTTTGATCCAACAATCTGACCAAAATCGGAAATACCTGTTTTTCTGGTTTTTTTCTTTGCTTACTGTCTACAAATAAAAAGGACAAGAACATATACTATAAAACGTATGTGTTTAATATGTGAAAAATATGGATAGAATACATATGAGAAAATCGTATGTGAAAGGATATGTCTAAGAATATAATGGGGCCTCAAAAGGTAAAAAGTTCTTGTATTGAATGATCCAGCCCCTTTTTATGATAAATAAGAGTCTTCATGTAAAATCTCATGAGCTGGTCACCAGCCGGTGTCTTAGTGCACGTTCAGATACAAAATTCCATTTAGTGTGTGGAATGTGTTGGAAATAATGATAGAAGGGACCAGATTCTAAAGAACTGAGAAAAGTTAGATTAGTAAGATGATGTGGTAGGCCTCTCTAAAGAGATGTGTTTTTATGGCACTCTTAAAACTGTGGTCACTGGGAATTAATTGGATTGTGTAGGGAATTATTATTATTTATTATTATAGCACCATTTATTCCATGGCGCTTTACATGTGAGGAGGGGTATACATAATACATACAAGTACAGTAATCTTAATCAATACAAGAAACAACTGGTACAGGAGGAGAGAGGACTCTGCCTAAAAGGGCTCACAATCTACAAGGGGTGGGTGACGATACAGTAGGTGAGGGCAGAGCTGGTGATGGAGCGGTTTGGTTGATCGGTGGTTACTACAGGTTGTAGGCTTGTCCGAAGAGGTAGGTCTTCAGGTTCCTTTTGAAGGTTTCCACAGTAGGCGAGAGTCTCATATGATGGGGTAGAGAGTTCTAGAGGGTATTGCATTCCAGAGAACTGGTGCAGCACAAGAGAAGTCTCGGAGTCGGGAGTGGGAGGTTCAGAATACAGACGATGTTAGTCTTAGATCATTAGCAGAAGCTGGAGCACAGGTAGAGCGGTAGATAGAAATGAAAGAACGGTGGTGCAGCACTGTGGTAGAGATGAGGTAGGAGATGTAATGCGGTTCAGCACTGTAGCATGGGTAGGGTAGTAGAGATGCTGAAGGAGATGTAGGGCAGTTCAGCACCGTGAAGAGCCTTATTGGCAAGAGTGATAAGTTTATATTTTATTATATTCTGTAGCGGATGGGAAACTAGTGCAATGACTGGTGCAGTGTGGAGGCATCGGTGTAGCAGCTGGACAGAAATATCAGCCTGGGTGCTGCATTCATGGGTGTAGTAGGGGTAGTGCTACCTAGACTGTTTATGCATTGTGTTCTAAGGCATCTCTATGTAATTTGGTTTGATACTACAAATCTTTGACATTTTTCTACTCATGGACTTTAGTAACAATTCCATTGCTCTACATGGTACTGCTGAACTATAGATTGCTATCTAGAAATGTTCCTTATGAAACTGTTTTGCTGAGAATTCCTTGGATTCCAAAGATAAAGAATCCATAGAGAAATTGGACATTTTTCTCTGTGAGATACTGGTCTATTTTGGAAACAAAGCCTATATTCTAGCCAGCTCTCTGAATGATTTGTTAAGGGGTGTTAGGCCATTTATGTTTTTTTGTCAAAAATTGCTGTTTTTTTGTACAACAGCACGCTAGCAAAATGCTGTAATATATTAGAGGAACATATTAAAATCAATGTGTATACTTTAATATATACACTCCTCAACATTGAAATGGCAGTCCCATAAAGGAAAAGTCATGGAATTCTGGAAATCACAGTATGGATACTTTTGTTAATAATATGTAAGTGATGAAAATATGGAAACAACATTTTCAAACATGTTGATATATTCAGTTTTGAGTATAAGCGCAACATTAAGAAATCTCCGCACGTCTGCCATCAACGAGGTTATTGATTGTGTGCCCAATCACCAAATGCATTTGGGAACACAAATAATCAAGATTTATTTGTATTATTTAACTTGCACAGCACTTTACAGACATCATCATCATTGTCCCCATTGGGGCTCACACTCTAAATTCTTGATCAGTATGTCTTTGGAGCGTGGGAGGAAACTCACGCAAACACGGGCAGAACATACGAACTACTTGCAGTTGCTCTTGGTGGGTTTTGAGAGCAGTGACTTGAGGTCAATGGGAAACTTGTAGCTGGACCTCTGGCTCATTGTTGTGTAAAGGCCTTCTGATTAGGTGGGATGGGATAATGTATGGTAGACTTCTCAGTCAGGCGCCTTGGAGTTGTAGAGCTGAATGAGTAGACAGCACTCAGGAACAGCAGATCTGAGTCGGTAGTCAGGTGCTTTGGAGTTGTAAAGCAAAGTGTATGGACAGCTCCCAAAAATATTGTCTGACAACGAGTACTGAGGTTTCATGTCTCCCATGTAAATGGACTATGTATGACTAACTGCCCACTGCCTTTTGAAGTGGTGGTCACGCTTGTGTCCTACAGCTACCGTAGATCTATAAAAGTGAATGGAGTCATGGTCAAGCATGCGTGCTACTGTTGTAATAAACAAAGGAAATTTAACTCAGTTCTCAGAATCGGTAAGGATCCCAACATTGGGATCACCCCTTTAAGGGGGACCTGTCACTTAACACAAGTATGTAATGTTTTTCCTGGTTGCAAATGCCTCTGGTCTCCTAAATCTGGGGTTTTTCTTTTGTTCCTGAGGCTCTCCGTTCCTGAGATATGGCCGTCTCTTCCTGGTATATAAAGGTAGTCTTTTTAGATGAGTGGGTGTGGTCATATGCTCTTCTTAAAGACCACGCCCATTTAGATAAAAAGACTAGATTTATATTCAGGAAAGAAGGGGCCATATCTCAGGCATGGAGAGGCATAGGAAGAAAAGAAAAATTACACCGGATTCAGGCGAAAAACAGCATTTATGCCAGGTAAAAAACAAATTTGCATTATGGCAGGTGACAGATCCTCTTTAAGTGCTACAGATTCTCAACAACAGGTTGGTGAAATATAGGAATAACAGATCCGTCCTAGCAGCTTGTTGTTGCTTTTCAGTGTAATTTTCCAGCTTCGTGAGGTTCCTTCAAATAAAAGTTGCTTAGAGTTTTGAAGTGGCAGGTTGAGATTTCTGTAACCTCGCACGGGTATGGCTGTTACCTCTGCACTCCCAATTGTTGTGCTTCTGATCAGAAAAGTTGCATGTAAATGAGAAGGTATCTACGATTTGACTTCTCAATAATCAGAAGAATGTTCGGTATATGTGATTGTGCACAATAAATTATTGAAGAATCCCTCCGACAAAGCAATAAGAAAAAAATATAGGTATTAAAAAAATTAAATAAAAATGTGCTCATTCAGGAAGTAGAAGTGATATTGCTGGTGTTGCATATTTATACACACCCCTACCCTTTCTGTTTTATAAGGTCTCCTTTAGGTCTTAATTAGCACAGAGATTCTGCTGTAACCCTGAATGCTTCCAATGTAATGGATTGTCCAGCATTAGAAAACATGTCCGCTTTCCTATTAAAACGGTGACACTCTTGTCTACTGGTTGTGTATGATATTGCAGGTCAGCCTCCTTTACTAATACTGAAATGACATTTTGGACCCAACTCAAGGACAGGTGTGGCAATGTTGAAAGCAGCCATATTTTATGCATCTTGAAAACTAGTTTTATTAGACCAAATGCCACGATGAACATCAGTATTAGCAATGATAGAGAAAGGGGGCTTAAGCCAGTCTCCTTCCTCTATCATTGCTAATTCTGATGTTCATCTAAAATAAGCACTTTAGCCAGCCCCCTTCACTCACAGCTCTGGTAAGGCGCAGGCACAGGAAACGCTGTCCTGCATTAAGTACAGAACCAAAGACAAAAGGGCTGGAAAATGGGATGGAGCCGCTAGTAATGACTGTGATTGTGGGTAAGTGTAAAAATACTTCTAGCATGTATAATTATGCAAATAGCCTCTTCAGAGAAAAAGAGATCTGGAACCGTAGCGCCACCTGTTGGAAGTAGTGTAACGTTGTACGAGGCGGTAGCTGTGGGCGAGGTACTCATGCTTAACACCCTGGCATGCTACATGAAAATGGAGGTCCTGGCTGGGTGTGTGGACTTTATCTGTAGTGATGATGCGCCCTTTCAGACCACATGGTGTTGGTGTATTTGGACGGCCAGGACCAGGTGTTGTGGAGTTTAATGAGAGAGGCCGTAGCTCATAAGTAACTGTGTTTTTGCTAAACAATAAATTTTGAGGAGCCTTGTACAGCTGATAGTAGACATTCATCTTCATGGACGTTTCTGTTATGACATGGATCGTTATCACACACTTCTTCCTCCCTTTCCTGGAGTCACTCTCGCTTTCTACTTCACTTAGCTCTTCTGCTTCAACACAGCCCCGCACACTATCCCAGGAGCTTCCTCGTCCCCAATAGCCGCATTAAAGTCTAGCAAGCAAGAATCCTATACTTCCACAGACCTTAGGTCTGCTACTGCTGCAGGCTCGTCTGTTGTGTGTTCATTTTCCCCTTCACCATTGAGGTCTGATGAACTCCCTCTTCTGGTGAAGGAAGGTAGTGAGGCTGATTACCAAGCACCTGAGCTGGATGATGATGACTGGGTGACGGGAATTGCTGACTGGATATAAGGCAGCCGACGCCCTTCTGCCTTGCTGGTGATTTCTCTGAGGGATTCTAGGAGACCAGTCTGATTCCTGCTCCTCAAAAGCTAAGTTTTCTGCTCTGCTTTTTGCATTTGTGTTTTGGTTTTGTTTTGCCTTGTTTTTATGGATTTCTGCCATTCCCTGCTGGGGTGAGCTGAATTCCTTTTGCTCTGTCTTCAGAAAATACCTGAGTACTGATATAGTCTTTTTGAAGCCTAGCGTCTTCAGGGCCTTTTTCCCTATCAGTCTGTTGGCTCTTGTTTTGATAAGGTTTTGGCGGATTGCAGACAGCAGCTTTTCTATCCTGTCCTATTTAGTTAGCTTGGGCCCCATCATTTGCTCAGCCTATCTTTCTATCTGTGTGAGTGTTTTTTCATCTTGCTTCACCGTCATTATATGTTGGGGGCTGCCTATTGCTTTGGGGTCTGCTCTGGGGCAGTTTAGATTTCCGTTTCTGTCTTTAGGCTATTTAGTTCTCCGGCTGTGATCGAGGGGTCTAGGGCACCGTAGGAACCCCCCACGGCTACTGCTAGTTGTTGTTGATAGGTTCAGGGGTCTGCAATCCGATAGCTGCCAACTTCTCTGGTTTTCTGGACTTAGCTAGTATTTTTGTTTTTGCCTCCTACGGTGACTCATTCATAACACTCGTCCCTATCTGACATTCTTTCTACCCAGAAACTCTCTGCTGTGCCATCACTTAGCGCCTTCTCTCTGGGCTAGTCCCAACTACTAACTCCAACTATTCTTGTCATCTACTTGTGCTCTGCAGAACACAACTCCATCACCAACAATAGAAATCATTACACAGTTCAAACATCATAATGCATGACATTATTTTACATATTTTCATGGGAGAACATGGGCAATACTTCCACTTCCTTACAGTAGCAGTCCTAAAAGTCACCATTAACCCTTTAAAAAGCCTTGCAACATGATTTAGGATAAGCAGCCAAACCAGACACTCTATTGTATGCGGTATTTGCCCCTCATCGGTGCAACGCATGAGATTTAATTTGGCTTGGAGTGACGCCTCTGACAGGGGATCTAAGGGGTACCGGTATAAGGAGAGTTATAGGCCTTGCAATGCTCCTCTGGGTAATTTCGTATGCAAATAGCTTTTCCAGAGAGAAAGAGGTCTAGATCTCTTGTGCATAATAAACAGGGTAACACGTCACTACTAAAATTGGTGGAGGGCGACCTATGTGCTATATATCTACGGTGAACTATTGCTGTATGTGTTCTATGTATTAACTCTTGTATCTTAAGATGAATTTTTGTTTCTGATATTAATTATAACAATTTTCTATACTTTGTTAAGCTTTGGATCGCTACTAAAAACTTACTTGTCATATAGGAGTGCCATGACTTTTCTATATTATAGATCTCTAGTGCCACCTATAGGCCACTTACAGGCCATGCAATGCTACTCTACATGACTGAGAAGACTTCATACGCCGACTTGTCACATTCCACATGGAGAAATGTTCTCATAAAGACCCACTGTCAGAGACCTTGCATCCAGACCTCCTGCTTTGCCCTGATGAAGGACAAGCACCCCAAACCATGTGTTTTGCAAATATAGTGTCTGGTTTGATTTTTCTTATCCTTAGTCATGTGAAAGGACTCATTATTGACTTTTAGGGTAACTACATCCCATAGGTGGCACTAGGAGTTCCTCTCCTCTTCCTCTCTGTGAAGGCTATTTGCATATTTAATTTCCCCGATGAGTATTGGATTGCCTATAAGTCACCTTACATCAGCTTAGCACTCTCTACAAGGAGAAATCTTCCACTAGATCCACTTTTAGAGGCCTCTTGCTGAGCCAAATCAAACGTCTTGCTTTGCTCTGGTGATAGACAAATATCCTAAAACATGTGTTTGCAGATGAAGTTTCCGGATTGGCTTCATATCTTAAGTCGTGTGACAAAGCTCTTTAAATGGTCGTTATTGACTTGTACGGTAACTACGTTCAGTGGGTGACACTAGAGTTCTAGTCCTCTTTCTCTCTGCAGAGACAATTTGAGTATTTATATTCCCAGAGTAGTACTGCATGACCTAAAAGTCTCCTTACGCCGACTTGGCACTCTCCACAAGGAAAAACATTACCCCTTAGACACTATGATACATCATGTCAGATGTGCTGATTTGATGTGTAGCTAGTGGCTGTAGATCAGTCTCACCTCAGCCCTTGTGCCAGGTAGGCGCTCTGACACATAAGAAGATACCAGTGTTGTAAATGGCAGGTGGAGGCCATTAGGGCTGTGTCACGAGTTGCACATCTGGCACTTATCCAATATACGAGGTTAGGTTTTTTTTTCATGTAATGAACCATAATTTGCAGAGAAGTCCCACTCTCCAGGAAAAGATTTTAGCTTTCTGCAGGAGGAAGGCAGTGGTGATGAGCGATGTATATGTGCGTGGGTGAGAAAGTGTGGATCGCTTAACTATCACTGTGAAAAACAACTCACACAGAGTGAGTCACGGAGGGAGGAAAGCTGTAATTGTCACGACACACCTGTGCAGTGCCACAACCACTCATTTTACTGAGGAGTAAAGTAATAGAGGGAACTAGCTTAAGACATGAGTAGAAATGGTCTCTAGGCTGAGATATGTCATCAACACTGCTAGTTCTGGAACAATGGTTGACGAGAAATAGATTTTAAAGGGATATATCTGTAAATTAGGTTACGGAATATGTTGTCAGAAAATAACTCATTTAAATCTTATTTTTTTATAGTTTTTATTTTAGTTTTTCATATCATAATTTATAATATAAAAAAGTCTTGAATTTCACAATGGCCACTAAAACTCATAGTAGACGACTCGCACTTCTTGTCCTGTACGGAAGACGTTTCATTAGTTTAATTATCATCACAGACAGAATTACATTTATTCATAGAAAGATCGGCACTTACATAAGTTGAAATAATTTTCAAGATTTATTTCATTAGTTCATGACAACATCATAAGAATGATGCGTTTCGGCTCAAGGTTTGAAAAAATGCTGTGGCAAAGCCAAAACGCATAATTGTTATGATGTTCTGATGATCTAATGGAATAAATCTTGAAAACTATGATATTTCAACATACGGGAGTTCAGGTCTTTCTATGACTATACGCAAGTGGGATATCATCCCTCGACACGAGCACCGCTATCTTAAGAGTGCCACCATTCACAAAAGGTGTCATGTCACAGCTCACCTCCTCCCCCTCCCTGAACAAATAACTTTGCCCAGAAAAGAGAATAAGGAGAAAAAAAAGTCCGCTAAAGTCCACATTGCTGCTTTTGTCAACCTGGCTGCTGAAAGGAACAGCGCCTCGTGGCCAGTGTGAACATTGTTTTCAGAAATTTTTTCAGTACAGATAGTGAAAAGAAAAGTTGAAAAGAGAAACCCAACAACCTGCAGTAGTTTGTAAAATTGATAAAATTAACATATTCTTACGAAAAAGATGAGACTTTGTGCCCTAGTCAATCATCAGGGCCCCTATTGAGGTACAATGAAAAGTATTCATACCCCGTGTGCTTTTCCATATTTGTTACACGTTACACCCACAAACTTAAATGTATTTTATTTAGATTTTATGTGATAGCAATGCTAAGTAGCAAGTGTGTGTGAAGTGTAAAGAAAATGATGCATGATTTCTAATTATTTTAAGAATATAAATCTAAAAATTTTGGTGTGGATTTGTATTCAGCCCCCTGAGTTAATACTTTTGGATCTGTGTATACCAAATTGCACAACCAGAGGCTGAAATTTTTGCCCATTCTTCTCTGCACACTCATCATTGAGGTTGCATGCAGGCGTCTGTGAACAGTATTTTTCAATTCTTGCCACAGATTCTCAATGGGATTTAGGTCTGGACTGTGCCTGAGCCATTAACGCACATGAATATGTTTGATGTAGACCATCCATTGTAGTTCTGGCAATATGTTTACGATCATTGTCCTGCTGGAAGGTGAATCTATACCTCAATCTCAAGTCTTTTGCAGCCTGTAACTCTAAATTGTAACCACAAGGATTGCCCTGTATTTAGTTCTATCCATCTTAGCATCAACTCTGATCAGCTTCTCTGTCCCTTCTGAAGAAAAGCATCCCCACAGCATAATGCTGCCACCACCATTTTTACCGATGAGGATGGTGTTTTCAGGGTGATGTGCAGTGTTAGTTTTCCACTACACATAGTGTTTTGAATTTTGCCCAAAAAGGTCTACTTTGGTCTCATCAGACCAGAGCACCATCTTCCATATGCTAGCTGTGTCCCCTACATGGCTTTTTGCAAACTGCAAATGGGACTTCTTGTGGCTTTCAAAAATGGCCACTCTTCCATAAAGGCCAGATTTGTGGAACATGCGAATAAGAGTTCATGCTCATCTGCGATGAAAACGGACTAGTGCAATCCGATAAAAAAATTGCATTGCCCTTTGACCAACATTAATCTAAATCCCTGCTCATCTGCAGTTTTTTTCAGCTGAAATCGGGCTAAGAAAAAGATCACAGCACGATGCGATTGTCCTTGTAACTCAGATGAGACTCGCCAATGCAAGTCAATGGGTTTTATAAAAAAAATTGCAAGGCATTCAGACCATGCATGTGCAATCTGATTATTACACATCCATGTTCTTCGAAAAAACGGACATTTCATCTGCAATGTACTGTAGAATCACAGCGTGACCTGACAGAATAGAATTGATATATACACATAGAATGGATAGATCTAAGGATGTCAGTGACATATATAATTAGTACAGTGCTTGTGTAGCTTACTGTGCATGTATTTTGTTACTGAATAATTTTATTTCTGAAAAAAATGGCATAGGGTCCCTCAAAATTTTATTAACCAGCAGAGGATAAAGCATACAGCTTGGGTAAGATATTTATAGCCTGGGAAGGGCGTAATACCAATGGAGCTTCCCAGGCTATTAATATCAGCACACATCGGTATGCTAAACCTTTACTGGTTATTAAAATGGTGAACCCTCCAAAAATGTCATAGGGTCCGACTATAATTAATAACCAGCAAAGGCTAGGCAGACAGCTGCGGTCTGATATTAATAGCCCAAGAAGAGGTCATGGATATTGACCCCATCCCAGACAAAACATCAGCTCTTAGCCGCCTCAGAAATGGCGCATCCATAAGATGACCCAAATCTGGCACTTAGCCTTGCTCTTCTCACTTGCCCTGGTGTGATCGCAAGTGTGATGATAATATTGTGGTTGATGTCACCTTTGTATTATCAGGTGACATCAAGCCCAGTAGTTAGTAATTGAGAGGTGTCTATAAGTCCCCCCATTATTAACCCTTAGTCAAATTGTGAAAAAATTAACACCCAGAATAAAGTCCTTTATTTCAACAAATGATTCAAACTAATTTATGGACTCTAAATTAACCAAAAACAGTTATACTCATCGTATGCCCAATCCATTGAAGTCAATCTCCCCTGTAAAAGAATTAAAATAATAAACAACCATACTTCTCATCTGTCTGCGAAGAAGATAATAATCCAATTGTCCCGATCTAGATGGCAGGCTGCATTGTTGCATCATGTGACTATACAGCCTGCCATTCAGCGGAGACACAGAGCTGGGTGTGCTTGCTCAGCTCAGTACCTCGTGGTGACGTGCTGAAGATGAGTGGAATTCATATCCAATCTACTTCTTTGACCTCACTGAAGTCACCGCGAGCGTGAGAACCTTCCAGAATGACCAGGAAATGTAGGATGTCATAGTTGCCCAAGTTTGTACCCACTTTTACACTGTGTGAATCCCATTTACCATAGTGTAATATCTGGTGACTATTGTAATTTTCGGTAGAAGCAAATTAGAGATGTCATTTGTGCATGTAACCCTTGCACAAATATGCAGGTACAGAGCAGAGTATCGCCACAAAGATCTGGCCTTTGTGAGAAAGTGCACAAACGTACATAATTCAGTATTTTGTGCACATAGTGTATATGGAAAAAAGTAAGGAACCCTCCTCGCCAACTCTGCCCTCCCCAACAGAGCAGAACCATAGCCAGGCAGCAGCAGGAATTTTTTAATTGACGTCTTTCTTGGGAAATAAACCTCCAGTGATAATAGTTGTTATATAAATAAGGAGTGATATCATTAATCGCATCTGGGAAATCGCTAAATGTACATTCCCCTCAAATGTCGCTCCGGGAAGGTAGAGAGGCCCGGGGTCAGACAGAACATGAATGTCGTCATTGATTTCACCTAGATCCATGTTGTCGCATTTCAGGCCGATGATCTCAGGGGTGCCGAAGTATAATAGTCGCGCTGCGCATTAAATAATTGAATCCGCTTCCTTTGTGAATTACTCGCCTCGATCATGCTGAGACTCCACCAGCCGCTATTGTACCAACTCTTAACGAGTTATTTTACATCACTAGCAAAATGATTTCTGCGCCCCGACAGGAGGATTAATGAAGTGTTTTTAATCTGCTTCCTAGAGGTTGTCGGCGGCGGCGGCGTTGGACTTCTGAGATGTTTTATTCATCATGGATTTCCTTGCTCATTAGACTTATATCAGCGCTGCTAAACTGAGCGCTGACATCCATATTTCTTTTTTTTTGTAAAACTCACTGCTCGATTGGATCACACATCTAATATTCCTAAAATGTGCACTTTATAATAACTAGACACATGTCTTATCATTTTGCATAACTCAGTTATTCCTCGTGGGAGTGTCCAATTGTCATTAGTCTTTCTTGATTGGATAGTAATATATACATTCTATGAGCAAGGGGAATGGATGCCAATCAGTTAATTTTTATTTCCACTTTCTCAGAGGAAGAGCACAAAAATGGTACAATCCGAATGCAAGTATTTACTGTGAGAGGCAGTAGATGAGACATGTTCTGTTTAACCCCTTAATGACTGAGCCAATTTTAACCTTTCCAAATTTTTTAAATCTGACCACTGTCACTTTATGTGGGAATAAGTCCAGAACGCTTCGACGGATCCCTGTGATTCTGAGATAAATTTATCATGACATAGTGTACTTCATGGCAGTAGTAAATTTTGTTCCATATGACATGTTTTCCAAATAAGCAAATAAGAAATTTGGTGAAAATTTTGCAATTTTCAATAATTCTTGTGCCCTTAGACCAGAGGGTTATGTCACACAAAGTAGTTAATAAATAACATTTTAAACATGTCTACTTTACATTTGCATTTTTTTAAACATAATTTTTTTTTGTTAGGCAGTTAGAAGGGTTACAAGTTGATCACCAATTTCTCATTTTTCCAACAACATTTACAAAACCATTTTTTTAAGAACTACATCACATTTGAAGTGATTTTGGGAGGCCTGGATGACAGAAGATACCCAAAAGTGACAACATTCTAAAATCTACACCACTCATAATCCTCAAAGCCACATTTAATAAGTTTATGAGCCCTTTAGGTTCTTCACAGGAACTTAAGCAATTTGGACGGAAAAAAATTTGTTGTGCAATTTGCCCTAAGTACGCCGATTCCCCATATGTGGGAGAAAACTATTGTTTGGGCGCACAGCAGAGCTTAGAAGGAAAGGAGCACTTGACTTTTTGAACGCAAAAATGGCTGGAATCGTGAGTGGACGCTATGTCACGTTTGGAAAGCCAAACAGTGGAAATCCCCCACTAGTACCCCCATTTTGAAAACTAGACCCGTCAAGGAATGTATTTAAATGTGTGGTGAGCACCTTGTACCTCCCAGGTGCTTCACAGAAGTTTATAACGTAAAAAAAAAAATCACATTTATCCCACAAAAATGTACTTTTAGCCCCAATTTTTTATTTTCACAAGGATAACAGGAGAAAATAGAATGTGTTGTGATATTTCGCCGATACCGCATATGTGGGGAGGAAACTTGTTTGGGTGCATGGCAGGGCTCGAAAAGGAAGAAGTGACGTTTTGGATAGCAGACTTTGATGGAATGGACTGCGGGCGCAATGTTGCATTTTGTGAGCCATTGATGTGCCTAAACTGTGGAAACTTCCACAAGTGACCCCATTTTGGAAACAAACCCCACCATCATTTTGTCCAGGGGTAAAGTGAGCTTTTAGAATCCACAAGTACTGCACAGAATTTGATAACATTAGGTCATCAGATGGAAAATTTTCATTTTTTTTTCACAAAAATGTTGTTTTAGCCCTAAATTTGTAATGGATAATAGGTGAAAACAGACACCATATTTTGATAATACCCCATATGTGGTCAAACACTTCTGTTTGGCCATATGACAGAGCTAGGAAAAGAAAGAGTACTGTTTGTCTGGAATAGATTCTGAATGCCATATCATATTTAGAGAGACCCTGACATGCGAAAACAGCAGAAACCCCCTTGATGTTCTTTGGAGAACCCCTGATGTGCCTAAGCACTGAAAAACTCCCACAAGAGACCCCATTTTGGAAACTAGACACCTCAAGGAATTTATCTAGCAGTGTACTGAGCATCTTTAACATACAAGTGATTCACAAAACTTTATAACATTTAGATGTGAGAACCAAAAATTATTTTTTCACTAAAATACTGTTTTAGCACCAAATTTATAATTTGTTATGCAATTTCTCCCAAATACGGCGATACACCCAGTGGCAGATTATAATGAGGTCAATTTGGGCAGTTGCCCCGGGCCCAGTGGGGTTAAGGGGCCCACAGCCCAGGCCAGTAAATTGCCCCATTATAATCCGCCACCGCGCAGGGCCGGATTATAGGCAGGGCAGGCGGGGCTTCAGCCCCGGGGCCCCCACCACAAGAGCTTCTAAGGGGGCCCCCACCACATTCCTGCTGGCTGCTGCAATGGCACTCCATCTTCTCCCCACCTAAAAGTGAGTGACCGTGGGGGCGGCATTATGTGCTCTGCTACCAGCAGCATCTACAAGTAGCGTGAACGCTGATGCTGCTGGTAGCGTGCAAAGGCTTGTGATGAGATCACAGGAGGGAAGGTGTTAGGGCCCCCGATCATGTGACCCCTGTCTCCTCCCCTCCTGTGACCTCATCACAGGTCCTGTGCGCACAGCACAGAGCACTGAGAGCAGCCATGTATGTGGAGTGCGGCTCTGCGGGTGGAGGTCGGTGCTGGAGGCCCCATTATTCTCTGTGTGGAGTGCGGCTCTGCGGGTGGAGGTCGGTGCTGGAGGCTCCATTATTCTCTATGTGGAGTGTGGCTCTGCGGGTGGAGGTCGGTGCTGGAGGCTCCATTATTCTCTATGTGGAGTGCGGCTCTGCGGGTGGAGGTCGGTGCTGGAGGCTCCATTATTCTCTATGTGGAGTGCGGCTCTGCGGGTGGAGGTCAGTGCTGGAGGCCCCATTATTCTCTATGTGGAGTGCGGCTCTGCGGGTGGAGGTCGGTGCTGGAGGCCCCATTATTCTCTATGTGGAGTGCGGCTCTGCGGGTGGAGGTCGGTGCTGGAGGCTCCATTATTCTCTATGTGGAGTGCGGCTCTGCGGGTGGAGGTCAGTGCTGGAGGCTCCATTATTCTCTATGTGGAGTGTGGCTCTGCGGGTGGAGGTCAGTGCTGGAGGCCCCATTATACTCTATGTGGAGTGTGGCTCTGCGGGTGGAGGTTGGTGCTGGAGGCTCCATTATTCTCTATGTGGAGTGCGGCTCTGCGGGTGGAGGTCGGTGCTGGAGGCTCCATTATTCTCTATGTGGAGTGCGGCTCTGCGGGTGGAGGTCAGTGCTGGAGGCCCCATTATTCTCTATGTGGAGTGCGGCTCTGCGGGTGGAGGTCGGTGCTGGAGGCCCCATTATTCTCTATGTGGAGTGCGGCTCTGCGGGTGGAGGTCGGTGCTGGAGGCTCCATTATTCTCTATGTGGAGTGCGGCTCTGCGGGTGGAGGTCAGTGCTGGAGGCTCCATTATTCTCTATGTGGAGTGTGGCTCTGCGGGTGGAGGTCAGTGCTGGAGGCCCCATTATACTCTATGTGGAGTGTGGCTCTGCGGGTGGAGGTTGGTGCTGGAGGCTCCATTATTCTCTATGTGGAGTGCGGCTCTGCGGGTGGAGGTCAGTGCTGGAGGCTCCATTAGTCTCTATGTGGAGTGCGGCTCTGCGGGTGGAGGTCAGTGCTGGAGGCCCCATTATACTCTATGTGGAGTGCGGCTCTGCGGGTGGAGGTCGGTGCTGGAGGCTCCATTATTCTCTATGTGGAGTGTGGCTCTGCGGGTGGAGGTCGGTGCTGGAGGCTCCATTATTCTCTATGTGGAGTGGGGCTCTGCGGGTGGAGGTCGGTGCTGGAGGCTCCATTATTCTCTATGTGGAGTGCGGGTGGAGGTCGGTGCTGGAGGCCCCATTATTCTCTATGTGGAGTGCGGCTCTGCGGGTGGAGGTCGGTGCTGGAGGCTCCATTATTCTCTATGTGGAGTGCGGCTCTGCAGGTGGAGGTCGGTGCTGGAGGCTCCATTATTCTCTATGTGGAGTGCGGCTCTGCGGGTGGAGGTCGGTGCTGGAGGCTCCATTATTCTCTATGTGGAGTGCGGCTCTGCGGGTGGAGGTCGGTGCTGGAGGCTCCATTATTCTCTATGTGGAGTGTGGCTCTGCGGGTGGAGGTCGGTGCTGGAGGCTCCATTATTCTCTATGTGGAGTGGGGCTCTGCGGGTGGAGGTCGGTGCTGGAGGCTCCATTATTCTCTATGTGGAGTGCGGGTGGAGGTCGGTGCTGGAGGCCCCATTATTCTCTATGTGGAGTGCGGCTCTGCGGGTGGAGGTCGGTGCTGGAGGCTCCATTATTCTCTATGTGGAGTGCGGCTCTGCAGGTGGAGGTCGGTGCTGGAGGCTCCATTATTCTCTATGTGGAGTGCGGCTCTGCGGGTGGAGGTCGGTGCTGGAGGCTCCATTATTCTCTATGTGGAGTGCGGCTCTGCGGGTGGAGGTCGGTGCTGGAGGCTCCATTATTCTCTATGTGGAGTGTGGCTCTGCGGGTGGAGGTCGGTGCTGGAGGCTCCATTATTCTCTATGTGGAGTGCGGCTCTGCAGGTGGAGGTCGGTGCTGGAGGCTCCATTATTCTCTATGTGGAGTGCGGCTCTGCGGGTGGAGGTCGGTGCTGGAGGCTCCATTATTCTCTATGTGGAGTGTGGCTCTGCGGGTGGAGGTCGGTGCTGGAGGCTCCATTATTCTCTATGTGGAGTGCGGCTCTGCAGGTGGAGGTCGGTGCTGGAGGCTCCATTATTCTCTATGTGCAGTGTGGTTCTGCGGGTGGAGGTCGGTGCTGGAGGCTCCATTATTCTCTATGTGGAGTGCGGCTCTGCGGGTGGAGGTCAGTGCTGGAGGCTCCATTATTCTCTATGTAGAGTGTGGTTCTGCGGGTGGAGGTCGGTGCTGGAGGCTCCATTATTCTCTATTATGGAGTGCGGCTCTGCGGGTGGAGGTCGGTGCTGGAGGCTCCATTATTCTCTATGTGGAGTGCGGCTCTGCGGGTGGAGGTCAGTGCTGGAGGCTCCATTATTCTCTATGTAGAGTGTGGTTCTGCGGGTGGAGGTCGGTGCTGGAGGCTCCATTATTCTCTATGTGGAGTGTGGCTCTGCGGGTGGAGGTCGGTGCTGGAGGCCCCATTATCCTCTATGTAGAGTGTGGTTCTGCGGGTGGAGGTCGGTGCTGGAGGCTCCATTATTCTCTATGTGGAGTGCGGGTGGAGGTCGGTGCTGGAGGCTCCATTATTCTCTATGTGGAGTCCGGCTCTGCGGGTGGAGGTAGGTGCTGGAGGCCCCATTATCCTCTATGTGGAGTGGGGCTCTGCGGGTGGAGGTCGGTGCCAGAGGCTCCATTATTCTCTATGTGGAGTGCGGCTCTGCGGGTGGAGGTCGGTGCTGGAGGCCCCATTATTCTCTATGTGGAGTGCGGCTCTGCGGGTGGAGGTCGGTGTTGGAGGCCCCATTATTCTCTATGTGGAGTGCGGCTCTGCGGGTGGAGGTCGGAGCTGGAGGCTCCATTATTCTCTATGTGGAGTGTGGCTCTGCGGGTGGAGGTCGGTGCTGGAGGCTCCATTATTCTCTATGTGGAGTGGGGCTCTGCAGGTGGAGGTCGGTGCTGGAGGCCCCATTATTCTCTATGTAGAGTATGGCTCTGCGGGTGGAGGTCGGTGCTGGAGGCTCCATTATTCTCTATGTAGAGTGTGGCTCTATGATTCGTGACCCCCGTCACGTGACGAGGGGGGCCCACAGAGTCTGAACTGCCCCGGGCCCTGGCTACCCTTAATCCACCCCTGGATACACCAAACTACTGTTTGAGCACTCGACAGGGATCGGATGGAAAGCAGCGTTACTTGGCTTTTAGAACACAGATTTTGTTTGACTAAATTGTGGGCTCCATTAGCCGAGCCCCTGAGGTGCCAGAACAGCAGAAACCACCCCCCCAAGGGACCCCATATTGGAAACTTCACTGCCTAAGGAATTCATAAAGGGGTGTAGTGAGTATTTTCAACTCATGGGTGCTTCACAGAATTTTAAAAACATTGAGCTGTGGAAATATAACATTTTAGTGGTAAAAATGTAATTTTTGCTTTTGCTGCAAATTTGTTAGGTACACAAGGATTAACAGGTGAAACTAGACCCCATCACTTATTGTGTAATTTCTCCCAAACACGGTGATTCCCCAAATGATGTCAGTAATTATGGGGCGCCTTCCCAGGGCAGTGGGGTACTCGGTACCGGGCCCGTTGATCTCAATGGGAGTTGTCACGGAAGCTGTGACCCGGTCCATGGCCCTGGGGCTCCATTGCAAAAGGGGGGTGAAAGAACAATGAAATACAATTGATGAATAGTTTGTGACGCCACCTGTGGTGTTCGGCAAGGGAGATGTTAAGCCGACGCTGCATGCAGATCCTCTGGGACTGGTGGTGTGTTACAGCCAAGATGGTGAAGCTCCCCACAGGTGGAGCTGTAGTCCCAAGGCAGTGTAGATGTAGGGGTAGCTGAGAGGCGCAGGCAGTGTAGTAGCTGGTACTTGGATGTAGCAGTGCTGGATGTGTAGGCGCAAGAATCAATGGAGGACACTAGGCCTTGTAGTTCCAAAGCTTTACTCACAGTCTGTAGTACACACAGGTGCTCGCCTCCGTACCGTGTCCTCTGGGTCAGAGGCTCAATCAACCTCTAGGTCAGATGGAATGCTCCCTTCCAATGCTCTGCCAACATGTACCTTTCTGAACGTCTCCTCTTATAGCGCCTTTAAGTGTGAAGTACTCCCAGCACTGAGTTACACTGGAGTGCCTCCTGACAGATGTTCCCAAGAACTCTACTTGTACGGCAGACAGCTGTAGCCTGCTTCGGGGACTCCTTACTCCTGAGTCCCGGCTCACTATCCAAGTTGCTGTTGTGCCCCCAACTCTTAGATGGGAGTAGTGCATTTACAGCCCACTACTCCACCGGTGTCTGCTGCACGACCATTAGCATCCATACAACCTCGGGAACCGGGCCCCGGCCTTGCGCTTAGAACTTCTAGGCAGGGTTCTCTCCTAACCCACGTCCTCTGTTCCCTTTTACTCCTTCGTTCCGTACTAATCTCTCCTTCTCCTGAAAGATCAGGTTTCAGTTCAATGTCTTTCTCCTTCTTTCCTTTCCCGTGCCAGCAGACCCAGGTCACTGAGATCTGCTGCAGCACCTCCTTCCTCCATCCCTCTCTCTCAGGGATCTTCTTTCCTCACTCCTCTCTGAGTGGCTTCCTCTCACAGACTGACCTGTAATCTTAAACCTTCCCGCTCTTATATATTCTCAACTCCACCCACCTCCCAGCACGTTTCGTGTTCCAAGCAGGGAGCCACCAAAGGTGCTCTGCTACACTCCAAGCAGGGAGTCGCAATGTAGCTTTGCTGAACTACCGTGTTGTGTGGGATGCGAGTGTTGGAGCGTGGTCAGGAGCCTCCAACTCACCTGGACGGTGGGGTACAACACCTCAGGAGGAGGTGCAGTACCTCTGTGGCGACCGAGCCTCAGGGGCGCCACAATTACTGTTAGGCTGAGAGGGAAGGAGCGCTATTTGGCTTTTGGAGCGCAGATTTTGATAGAATAGTTTATGAGCTAAATTTTCGGTGCCCTGAAGGTGCCAGAACAGCAGAAAACCCCCAAAAGTGACCCCATTGTGGAAACTGCACTTCACAATGAATTCATCTACAGCTGCAGTGACTATTTTCTAACATCCACGATAGGCCTTTTCTCTGGAGAATTGCAAATCTGCCTGTCTAGTTCCCATACATTCTCTCCCCATACAGTGTAGAGCCCCCATATATTGTACCGGCTCCATACATTGTGCCCAGCTTCTTGAGACATGCACCCCATAAATTGTTAACTGCTTTCTCTCCACTATAACGATACCAAACATGTGGCCGCTTATTGTGGATTAGGCACATTGGGGCTCGGGAGGGGGGCACTTGGATTTAGGAGGGCAGAATTCACTGGATTTTATTTGAGGGGGTATGAGCCATGCCGCTTTTCCAGAGATCTTGTTTGTCGGTTCCAGTGACAGATGACGGACATGAGTGAGGACTGGTTTTGTGCAGGATAAATTAGGGTTTTTATTGGTAACATTTTGGGGTACATAATATTATTAGATCGCTTTTAGAGAGGCTAGGATCACATTCTTGTGGTCTACGCTGAGCACTTACGTCAAGATTCTTTGTAAATCCCACAAAAATGTGATTGAGTCGAAACCACTCACCATAATGAGGCTGATGGAGACATTTTGGAGTCCGTTTGGCATCTGCTTCGGTGGTATCCATCTTTTTAGCCATGCACAGATCTGTGATCGCCCACACTTGTGCGCTAAAAAGACACCGAAAATGATGGGACACCGCTGGAACACAGACCAGTCCAAAGTTAGTCCATCTGCCTCATAAGTGAGTGGTTCCGTCAGGGGTTTTATCTGAATCGTGGTATTTGGGAATTTACAAACCCCGACATAAGCACTCAACGGAGAGCGCAGGATAAATGTGAGCCAAGCCTTATTTCGATTTTTGGGAGGTAGAATGAACCAATAGCAGTACAAGAATAGTTCTCATTTTTATTTTTGCACGGTTCACTGTGCAGTATAAGGGATAAGGCGACTTTTTTCTTTGGGTTGGTGCAAATGCAGCAATACCAGCTTCATATGGGGTTTTTTAGGTATTGTTCGTCGCCATAGTCAGAGAGCTGTAACTTTTTTATTTTTTGGCGAACAAAGCTGTATGAAGGCTTTTTTGTGAGACAAGTTGCAGATGTTTTTGGTATCATTTTAGGGCACATAATAATTTTTGATCGCTTTTTATTCAGATTTTTCAGATACAGAATGAACAAAAACCAGCAATTCAGTTATTGTTTTTATTTTTTACGCCGTTCACCTTGCGGTAAAAGTGATATCAGATATATATTGTTTTTTTGTTATGTTTTGCTTTTTTTTTTTACACACTAAAAACAATATTTTACAAAAATGAATTTTTTGCATCACGATTCTCTAAGGGCTGTAACTTTTTTAAAAATTTTTTTGCCAAATGAGTCGTATTAGAGTTTTTTGCGGGATGGTTTGGCATTTTTATTTATACCATTTTTTTAACATATGAATTTTTCACGTTTTTCTGTCTCAGTTTGATGAAAAAGCAACATTTTTGGCATATTTTTTATTATTTTTTTACGCCATTTGCCATACAAATAACTTATAAATAGAGGTCTTTTAACCCCTTTGTAACCATTATGAATACCGCTGTCGCGATTGACAGGAACAGTGACATCTCAGCTTTTTGCCTGTTTGCCAAATCTACCTTATTTGTGCTTGATCTCTTCTTGTGGACTATTTTTTGTTCTCTGCAATACTTACATGGGAAAAGGATGCCTTTATGATGGTGACACCACACATAGCAAAACATATTACATTGGATAGCACAAAACTGCAAATATATCACCTTTGTATAGCAACAACACATCCTAGTTAAGTTGGTCAAGTAGGCCATGGCTTAGGACTGGCTATCCAAGACTTGAAGTACTTGATATACACTATATGTACTAATAGTGCATTCCTAATTATTTTGAAAATACTCTGTGAAAATATGAAAATATCTAGAATCCTAACGTTCCATGTTCTTTTCTGCTCTGCAGTATCTCAGCACCAGGCTCTACAGAGCCACCTGGAAAAGCCAACTGGAAATGCAATCCTCTGCAACAACTGCGGTAATGCATGTAAAGGAGAAGTCCTTCGGGTGCAGAGTAAATATTTCCACATCAAATGCTTCACATGTAAAGGTAAGGACGTCTATTGTACCTGTGTAATGGTCGTGTTCGCTGACACGGGGAGACGTTGCCGAGGTCACTGACAAGAAGGTAGCGGAGACTGACAGAGTACGGACAACTTGAATATTGAAGATAGGTTCTTGTTCATATTTGTAGATATTAGGAAACAGTTCTGAAGCTGGCTGCACTGGGACCAGGGACAACGGAAACAGGACTGGCAGCACCAGGACCAGGAGACCGGGAATAGATACAGCAGACGCAAGTTCTGCATTAGGATACCGCCAAAACGTTCACAGAAACAAGGATAAACTATACTAGGCTAATGGGAACACAGGATACGGGAATGTCTTTAACAGATTTAGGACGGGGAATCGGGCAACATACACTTTGACACACCCACACCACTAAGACTAACTATAAGGGTTGCTGAGGCACCTCACTATTGGGGATGGTGCATTTTAGACAAGATGTCTGTCTTCCAGTTATTGCATAGCAGACATCTCGCAGGGGATCACATTAACTAAATGCCTCCCAGCTGTTAGCTGGAGGAATTTTACCATGTGCGCGCACTGCCCCTTTGAGAGCAGGGGAGCACGCACAGTGTGGCGTGCACAGGCAAGGAGAAAGCAGTTCAGGTGGACGCTGCTGCGGCTGGGGCGGTGAGTAAGCTGGCATCTCCGCATGGTGGGAGGAGGGGAGCCATGTGGAGGCTACTGGTAGATGTTACACATTCGGTTCTACCCATTTAAAGAAGCACTCACAACAGAGTTTTTATCCTCTTTATGTACTTCAGCCATCATATTATACAGCACTGTGCACTTACAATTGCTCATTTTGCCCTTCTACCCAGTTAATTACTTTCTTTTCTCTGCTGTATGTAGAAACAGGAAGTCTCTTGTCTCTGCATTTATCATTCCCCTCTACAACTCCTGACCCAGCTGCTTTTCCTCCCCCTGCCAGGGACTTTTGCAGTGACTCATGACTCATACAGGGAAAATTGACCTCCTGTTTCTACATAGAGCTTTGAAGGATTCAGCTAGTCAGTTATTGATAACGTATTGTCATAGCCGTAACGGAAAACAGAAGAATTAGCTGAGTAGAAAGGCAAAATGAGCAATTGTAATATATTGTATTATATTGCCATATAATATAATGACTGCCATAGATTAAGAGGGTAAACATTTTGTTGGGAGAAGTGCTTCTGTATTGACAGTTTCCAATCTTCCACAGTCCACTTTTCGTACTTGTTTGCAAACTCAAACCGACGTTTCTTATGACGATATTGAAGTTGAGGCTTCTTCACCTTTTTTTGGGCCACCATTCCAGACTTGTGTAATGTACGTCGCATGGTGCTTGCATGGATGTCTGTGATCTCGCTATTGTGAGGCATATGAGCCACCTCCACTGCCGTGTTTGTCACACCAGAAGTGATAAGCCCCCGTTGCACATAGCGATATCGCTAGCAATATCGCTGTAACGTCACTGGTTTTGTGACGTAGCAGCGATATTACTAGCAATATCACTATGTCTGATACTTACCTCCGACCGGCTCCCCCGCTGATTATCGCTGGTCGCGCGAGAACGTCCTGGACCATTTCTCGTCGGGCGCTTACTGCTGGGCTTCCTGTGGCGCCGACTAGCGACGCGTGGAGGCGGGTGGGAGGACATTAGGATCGCCACGTCTGACAGGTAAGTAGCGACCCCCGACCGCTGCTATGTCACTGCTGAGATCTGCCTGTGTGGCAGCTCACTAGCGACCACTTAGAGATGCACCAGCGATCCATATCGTTGTCGGGATCGCTGGTGCATCGCTAAGTGTAACGGTACCTATAGACCTTGTGATGAGCCGACTTATTGACTCTGATATTTTACCCGGATGTCCACCTCTTGGCTTTTGAATGGATGGACTTCATTTCGGATTTTTCCAACTGTAATGCAATGACAAGACAAGAATCTGCATAACTAATCATTTGCTAAATAGTTGCAAGTTAAATTTATGTATGAGATAGCCAAGATGATTGTCTATAAAATGATGGAAGTCTCAAGATCAAAGCAGTAGTGAATGGTGAGATATGAAGCCTGAAAGTCAAAAGTTCAAAACCTTGTTACCCTTTTGCTCTTCAGTGTATGTACCTTACCCAGCAGCAGATGACAGCAGCTTGTAAAGAAGCATAAATTGGCCAGTGAAATAGCTTTGCAGCATGGAGTTTGGAAGAGAAGGGAATGCAAATAAGGCGAAAAACTATATCTCAAAAATTCATAACTTTGCAATGCCTGAAATATAATTCAGTAAATGAAAAAAAAATGTAGATACTCTTTTAATTTTTAAAGCAGATCGATAACCAGATTTCACAATACAAACTGCATATATCAATTAGTAGATCTCTTGGACCTTACTTTGACAAACCATGTTAAAATGACTGTTTAATCCTTTATGATGGTTTTCCTGCCTAATATTACAATAAGCACTTTATGAGTCCTGAAAATTGTCAATCCTTATGTCCCAATTATATGGTCATCGTGACTTGAATTTTCAAAGTAAGTTCATCAGGCTTATCAGGTCTAAGATGTATCTATGTAATAATGAATATAATTTTGAAATCTGGTGACAGATCTGCTTACAAAAATATTATTATAAAAATAGGTTTGTCTCCTATTTAATGGAATTAGCTGGTCCTCACTTTTTTACGTAGATCCATGACACTGACGGGTGTGGGGACTTAATGCAGACAAAGGCAGGTTACTGAATGTCTCCAAAACAGGATCCATCTGTGCGGAGCCACAACAGACGGAATGACCTTTCAGATAAAACGACGTATTGTACGGCGTGTGCACAGCCCAGTCCGGACACACAGAGCGCCTCTGTCCAGTGCGATCATGTACTGGTCATTTCATAGGAGAACCAGTGATGGAAGATTTCCAGTATAACAAGCCAAATGTATCATACAGTGATAACAGGGAACGAGGAATAAAGTATTATGTTCTATGAGAAGTTCAGAATGTTGTGATATTTATCTCGTCGTCAGGCACAGAGCAATAGGGAGGGACCGCTAATTTCAACTTTCTTCCACGTTACTGTCCAAAAATGTTTTACTCCTCCTAGGGCTTGAACCTGTGAACATTTGAGCATCTATATAGTATTTTCTACAATACCAGAGTATTGCAGGATATAGACCAAATAACTCTTTGAATCCCAGCCAAAGTAGAACATAGGATTCAGCCATGGGGTCTTCACCAGGCCCTCAACTGTCATGACTAGCTATTGGCTCCTCGCTACAATGGATTCAGTCATAGAAATACTGTTATGATGCAATCGTAATTAGCTCTAACAATATCAGTTTAGCCCATCAGATGCTGTAATCGACAGAAAACGAGATTTATGCGGTGGAGTATCGATGGGTTGTCATTGCAGCCAGCCGAGGTCCCCATATCTACCACAAATGTGCTCCAATGTGCACAATTCAAATTACCGTATTTTGCGGATTATAAGACGTACCCCCAAATTTTGAGATGAAAAATAGGAAAAAAACCTTTTTTTTTTTTAATAAAATGCTGTTACTTCTTATAATCCATGCATTTTATTGCTTACCGGGGGTGGTGGCTGCAGTGAAGGATCCCAGGGTTACTGCTGGAGAAGGCAAGAGTGGCGCGTTGCCGAGATCTCAATCTGACCATGCGCTGCCCCTGACAGCCGTTTTCCCGGAGGCCACCGCATCGCAGTAATGGATATGCTGGGGGCTCAGGGCTTTCACAAAATTCCAGTGGAGCCCGCCCGCACCACAGAGCACCACAACCATTTTCACCCACAGTGGCGCACATCGGAACACCCCCTCATCCCAGCTGGCGACCTTCAGCAACGCGCCACTCTTTCCTCCTCCAGCAGCGATCCTGGGACCCTGCTCCACCGCAGCCGGTAAGGTATATCCGCATTATAAGTCGCACCCCCATTTTTCTCCCAAAATTTGTGGGAAAAAGTGCGTCTTATAATCCGAAAAATACGATCCACCCTATCAGTAAGAAAAATAAAGAATTAAAAAAATAAAATAAAAATGATCATGCTTGATGTTGTCACATTCATAAAAGTTCAAAATGTTAAAATGTCACATGATTTAACATAATTGCTTGTTTTCAGTACCCTCCTTGGAATAAAAAGCAAGCAAAAATTTCCCCAAAATGTTTTTTTTTTCCTTTAAAAGCACTAAAACTTGCAACTAATAAAAATATATCAGTTTGGAAAGTAGGTATTGCCGTAAATTTTGATCAAATTTCAAGATCATTTTTTATGTCCCCTTGAATTTTTTCACAAAATTAAGGTTTTTTTTTCTTAAATCTTTATTCCACAAAACAAAGAATTTTTTTACGCTTTTTTTAGTACATTATATGGTAAATTTAAATAATGGTGATCCAAACTACAGCTCAGCATCTCGACATGCAGAAAATGTGCCCATAGGAAAATGAACGTTGTGGCTCATGGAAAATGGAGAGGAAAAGACAAAAGCGAAAATCTTGCATTTATAGTGTCAGGTCTCACATAAACCTTCACCGTCAGCTGAAATGGCTCAGGAGGCACAAAGCATAAGGTGAGTTAAGGAAAAGCAGAAAGTAATAAGAGCTCTAATTTACTGAGCTCCCAGCAGCCGTCAGTGCAGCGAAGCGTTAATATTCCAGCACTTACATCCTCTAATCAAAAAACCACAGAATATCCAAAGCTGAGATGTAATAATAATTCAGTAATAATTTATATTAGCAGAAAAAAAAAGGTAATACAACCTTTTTGGTAATAATAGTGTGATGAAATATGTCACAGGGAAAGCTGAGAATATTCAAAAAAATGTCAAAGATCATAAACTTACTGTTACTAAAAGCAGGAGTAGTAAACGTGTAGAGGGGGATACATTTCACCCCATCCTAATAGCCGCTGCATATCTATCATAGTGACCATCACAGACCCCCAGTAATAGGACAAACCCGCAGTAACAGAACAGCTGGACACCCCTTAGTAACAGTCGCAGACCATAATAATAGCCATTGACCTTCAATAATAGCCAAAGAATTTCCCTTACCCATGAGAGGACCTCCAATAATTGACATATGGCCCCCGTAATAGTTGCTGCCACAGGACAAACACAGTAACAAATGTACTGAAGCTACCTACTACCATTAACTGGGATAGCCACAGACCCATAGTAAAGTGCTAGCTAGGTACCCCAAATAAAAGTGACTGCACAGACCCAATAATAAAAGTACAGCCACAGATCCACAGTGAAAGTGTTGGTCACATACCATTTGTAACAGTATAGCCAGAGAACTACAGTAACAGTTTAGTAATAAACCCATAGTAATGTTAGTCACATACCGCAAATAACAATGTAGCCACAGACATACAGTAAGAGTTTAGCCACAGACCCACATTAACAATGCAACCACAAACACAGATAACAGTACAGCCACTGATCCACAATAACAATGTTAATCAAATTCCCCATGTAACAATGCAGGCACAGACCTACAGTAACAGATTAGCCACAGACAGCGACAAAGAGGAGCCAGAAGACTGCAGCATCTGATTTATCCTACTCCTGCACTGATTAGAAGCCCTTCGCCTTCTTATTATTCGGTATAAATTTCTTTTGGCAGTGCACGGGTTAGTCTGTTCTGTTGAGAGCTCCTGGAGCATTTAGGCTCTCGGTTGTGCACTCTTAGCCACTCTCATCTCCTATATAAACTGGGTCCTGGCTAGCACTCATTGTCAGAGTTAGCTTTTGCTGCGTGCCCGGAGGTGGTTGTTGGTTATTGTAGGAGAAGGTGTTTGGTGGGTTTTGTGTGATAATTCCCTTTCTACTCCTACTCCCTAGTGTATGGGACAGGGAAGGAGCCCCTGGTCTGAGGACTCGGCAACAGAGTCGCGGCATAAGCTCTGACCATAAGTGCTGGACAGGGCCTAGTTTATATAGCAGATGGGAGTGGCTAACAGTGTGAAGCTGAGAGCCTTAATGCTCCAGGAGTTCTCAAAAGAGCAGATTAACCCATGCACTGCCAAAAGAAATTTACACTGATTAATAAGAAGGTGAAGTGCTTCTAATTAGTGCAGTAGTGTTATATGTTGCATGTTCTGTATGTTTTGTTTTTATTTACATTCAACACATTAGCCGGATGATGGGACTACAACTGTCCCATCATTGGCTAATGTGTCACTCACTGTCAGGGTAGCAGAACGATGCCTGCATATACATACACACACACACACACACCACCGCAGCCCCCCCTGCACAGGCCCGCAATGATCTGTGCCATGCGCCTTGGCGGGGGATTTGAATCCCGCGCGGGACCGCTCATTGGCTCAGCCGGCTTGGCGGGAGATATGAATCCCGGCCGCCATATCGGAATACCCATAACTTGGGTGTTCCAATATGGCAGTCGGCGTAGTTCCGATGTTCATAGTGAACATTTTCCCTCCCTCTTCTATGAGCCCTGACCTAAATCCTATTGAGCATCTTTGGAAAGAGCTGAAACATGCCGTCTGGAAAAGACAACCTTCAAACACGAGACAGCTGGAGCAGTTTGCTCTTGAGGAGTGGGTCAAAATACCTGTGGAGAGGTGCAGAAGTCTCATTGACAGTTACAGGAATCGTTTGATTGCAGTGATTGCCTCAAATGGTTATGCAACAAAATATTAAGTTAAGGGAACCATCATTTATGTCCAGGCCTATTTCATGAGTTTTATTTTTTTACATTCTGTGGAAGCATGGTTGAAAAGCAATGTCTGACTTTCATTTGTTTATTTTCATAGATTTTTTATTTATTATTACTTTTGTCAGATTCAAGTTATTTCTGTAACCATTGTGGGGTTTTCTGTCATTAAATGAGGGGTAACAACAATTTTGACCACGTGTGTATGTCTCAGGTTGGCCACCCATGCCAGACTGGTAAGCGACCAACGGTCCTTCAAGTCCATTGGTCACCATTAATAGTGAACTTTTTCTCTCCCTCATCCAGTTTGCGGCACTGACCTTGCCCAGGGAGGATTTTTTGTACGGCAGGGAGATTACATATGTACTCTGGATTATCAGAAGCTCTATGGAACCAGATGTATCAGTTGCGATCAGTTCATAGAAGGGGAGGTTGTGTCTGCACTCGGAAAAACCTACCACCCCTGCTGCTTTGTGTGCGCTATTTGCAAGTAAGTGTGCCTTTACAGTATCCTTTATGTACTGGTGACTCTACAGAGGAGGACAGTTTATGGGGCCCGTCATTGTGGGTGAGGGGCATGGGACAATCAGTTGGTTAGCACCGTTACAGTACCATACAATTTCTACACAATTAGTACCATATATACTCGTGTATAAGCCGAGATTTTCAGCCCATTTTTTTGGGAGGGGGGGGCAGGAGTGTCACAGATCATACTCACCCGTCCTGGCACTCTCTGCAGCCCCCTCGCTTCTCCACTGTCTCCCTTCCTGCCTTCAGCGGTCACGTGGTACCGCTCATTAAACTCATGAATATGCACATATTCATGAGTGGTAATGAGCGGTATCACGTGACCGCTGAAGGCAGGAAGGGAGACAGTGGAGAAGCGAGGCTGCAAAGATGTTCCAGGATGGGTGAGTACAGTGATATTCACCAGTCCTCGTTCCCACGCTGATCACCGCCGTCTGCTGCTTCTTGTGTGCATGATGTTTAGCCAGCAGGGGGTGCGGTGATGTGGTTAGTGCGCGCCGCGCCCTCTGCTGGCTGAACAGTCACTGACAGAGGACGCGCAGACAGTGGTGAGCAGCGATGGACCCCGGACAGGTGACAATCACAGGTGCCAGGTCCTGAGCAGGAGAGGTGAGTATGGCATTTTTTTTTTTTTTTGCAGCAGCATCATATGAGGGCATAATATATGGGGCATATTTTATGGCGCAGCATATGGGGGCATATTCTATGGAGCAGCATATGGGGGCATATTCTATGGGGCAGCATATGGGGGCATATTCTATGGAGCAGCATATGAGGCCATATTCTATGGAGCAGCATATGGGGGCATATTCTATGGGGCAGCATATGGGGGCATATTCTATGGGGCAGCATATGGGGGCATAATCTATGGAGCAGCATATGGGGGCATATTCTATGAGGCAGCATATGGGGGCATATTCTATGGTGCAGTATATGAGGCCATATTCTATGGAGCAGCATATGGGGGCATATTCTATGGGGCAGCATATGGGGGCATATTCTATGGAGCAGCATATGGGGGCATATTCCATGGAGCAGCATATGGGGGCATAATCTATGGAGCAGCATATGGGGGCATATTCTATGGGGCAGCATATGGGGGCATATTCTATGGGGCAGCATATGGCGGCATATTCTAAGGGGCAGCATATGGGGGCATATTCTATGGGGCAGCATAGTCTGTGGGGCAGCATATGGGGGCATAGTCTATGGGGCAGCATATGGGGGCATAATCTATGGAGCAGCATATGGGGGCATATTCTATGGGGCAGCATATGGGGGCATATTCTATGGGGCATTTTATGGGGGCATAATCTATGGAGCATTTTATGGGGGCATAATCTATGGAGCATCTTATGGGGGCATAATCTATGGAGCATCTTATGGGGGCATAATCTATGGAGCATCTTTTGGGGGCATAATCTATGGAGCATTATATGGGGCATATTATTCTATGGAGCATCTTATGGGGCAATTATTAACCTTTGTGCAGCATTATATGGGTTGTATTTTGTATGGAGCATTATATGGGGCTCAATATGGATATTCAAAAACGTTTAACCTACTGATGTCTCAATTAATTTTACTTTTATTGGTATCTATTTTTATTTTTGAAATTTACCAGTAGCTGCTGCATTTTCCACCCTAGGCTTATACACGAGTCAATAAGTTTTCCCAGTTTTTTGTGGCAAAATTAGGGGGGTCGGCTTATACACGGGTCGGCTTATACACAAGTATAAACGGTAATTTGCCATATATAGTGCTTAGACTTCAGCCTCCGTCTGCTAATATATATTCATTTCCTGTGTTCTAGAAGCCCGTTTCCTCCAGGAGATCGTGTGACTTTTAATGGCAAGGAGTGTGTATGCCAAAAATGTACCATCTCCCCCACTGTTGGCAACAGCAATTTCTCTATCCAGTCCCTGAGAAGTAAGTGTGTCGGTTACTTTGAAGTGTAAGAACATGAACTTACAGTACATATACAGGTGTAATCTAGAGAAAAAAACAGTATTGTGTACCTCTGGTGGTGACCAGCTTGGGGTAATAAGGAAAAATGCTAAAACATTTCACCATATCCTACACAAAGCTGACCGGCTAAAAACAATATTCAAAGACCCTCCCTTGTTGTGCTACAGGCAACCTCCAAATTTAGGAACCATCATGATCCAAAGCTTATTGCCCTCGGATACACCAAGAGGAACTTATCCGTGCAATGTGAAGAACTGCAAAACCTGCGCTCATGTAGAGACCAAAGACAGACTACAGATTCCAAACACATAGCAGGACTATAATATTCCCGGGAAATTCACATGTTCCTCTTCCATTGTGGTGGGGTTAATTGTGTGCACTATATGTCCTATTGGGGGTCTTTACGTTGGAGAAACAGGACAGAAACTGAGAACAAGAATGAGGTCTCACCACCACATGATTACAGACAAAAAAAAAATTACCAGTGGTCAAACATTTCTGTTGTCCAGGACACAACATAAACAATAAGAAAGCTGTCATATTAAAAAGCAACTTCGAACCACAAAATCATCTAAGGGTTTGGGAATACAAACTTATTAGAGTCTTTTATTCAATTCACACAGGACTAAAGGTACTGTCACACTTAGCGATGTACCAGCGATCCCGACCAGCGATATGACGCGGTCAGGATCGCTGGTACATCGCTAAGTGGTCACTAGTGAGCTGCCACACAGGCAGATCTCACCAGCGACATCGCAGGGGTCGGGGATCGCTACTTACCTGTCACACCAGGCGATCCTGCGTCCTCCCGCCCGGCTCCACGCTCGTCTCTCCGCAGGAAGCGCCGCAGGAAGCTGACGACGAGAAACAGTCCTGGACGTTCTCGCGCGATAAGCAGCGGGGGAGCGGGTTGTAGGCAAATATCACACACAGCGATATCGCTAGCAATATCGCTATAACGTCACTAGTTATAGCGATATTGCTAGCGATATCTCTTAGTGTGACAGGCCCTTAAATCTGTCAGGAGGACTTGTGACTTACCACAATATCTGAAGACTCTGCTCCAGAGGCATTGAGGGCATCAGGCCTCTGATCTTACTGGGATATTGGGGCAATAAAACATTCACACCACTAAGCTAATCTGAATAGGGACTGACTATCTAAGCTCTGTTTGATTGTTTATTTAAATGTCCATTCATTATGCCATGCCTCTGATCTTTTTGTGTATACAGTCAGATGTTAATGTTTGGGCACCCCTATTAATATTACCCTTTTTTCTTTATAACAATTTTGGTTTTTGCAACAGCTATTTCAGTTTCATATATCTAATAACTGATGGACTCAGTTATATTTCTGGATTCATATGAGGTTTATTGTACTAACAGAAAATGTGCAATCTGCATTTAAACAAAGTTTGACCGGTGCAAAAGTATGGGCACCCTTATCCTTTTCTTGATTTGAACACTCCTAACTACTTTTTACTGACTTCCTGAAGCACTAAATTGGTTTTGTAACCTCATTGAGCTTTGAACTTCATAGCCAGGTGTATCAAATCATGAGAAAAGGTATTTAAGGTGGCCACTTGCAAGTAGTTCTCCTATTTGATTCTCCTATGAAGAGTGGCATCATGGGCTCCTCAAAACAACTCTCAAATGATCTGAAAACAAAGATTATTCAACATAGCTTTTCAGGGGAAGGATACAAAAAGTTGTCTCAGAGATTTAACCTGTCAGTTTCCACTGTGAGGAACATAGTGAGGAAATGGAAGAACACAGGTGCAGTTCTTGTTAAGCCCAGAAGTGGCAGGCCAAGAAAAATATCAGAAAGGCAGAGAAGAAGAATGGTGAGAACAGTCAAGGACAATCCACAGACCACCTCCAAAGCCCTGCAGCATCATCTTGCTGCAGATGGTGTCACTGTGCATCGGTCAACAATACAGCGCACTCTGCACAAGGAGAAGCTGTATGGGAGAGTGATGCGAAAGAAGCCGTTTCTGCAAGCACGCCACAAACAGAGTCACCTGAGGTATGCAAAAGCACATTTGGACAAGCCAGTTACATTTTGGAAGAAGGTCCTGTGGACTGATGAAACAAAGATTGAGTTGTTTGGTCATACAAAAAGGCGTTATGCATGGAGGCTAAAAAACACAGCATTCCAAGAAAAACACTTGCTACCCACAGTAAAATTTGGTGGAGGTTCCATCATGCTTTGGGGCTGTGTGGCCAATGCCGGCACCAGGAATCTTGTTAAAGTTGAGGGTCTCATGGATTCAACTCAGTATCAGCAGATTCTTGACAATAATGTGCAAGAATCAGTGACGAAGTTGAAGTCACGCAGGGGATGGATATTTCAGCAAGACAATGATCCAAAACACCGCTCCAAATCTACCCAGGCATTCATGCAGAGGAACAATTACAGTGTTCTGGAATGGCCATCCCAGTCCCCAGACCTGAATATCATTGAACATCTGTGGGATGATTTGAAGCGGGCTGTCCATGCTCGGCGACCATCAAACTTAACTGAACTGGAATTGTTTTGTAAACAGGAATGGTCACAAATACCTTCATCCAGGATCCAGGAACTCATTAATAGCAACAGGAAGCGACTAGAGGCTGTTATTTTTGCAAAAGGAGGATCTACGAAATATTAATGTCACTTTTATGTTGAGGTGCCCATACTTTTGCACCTGTCAAATTTTGTGTAAATGCAGATTGCATATTTATTTTTTGTTAGCACAATAAACCTCATTTGAATCCAGAAATATAACTGAGTCCATCAGTTATTAGATATATGAAACTGAAATAGCTGTTGGAAAAACCAAAATTGTTATAAAGAAAAAAGGTTAACATTAATGGGGTGCCCAAACTTTAACATATGACTGTATATTTGTGCAGGGGCGGACACTGACAGCTTGGGGCCCCTGTGCAAGAAATGTGTCTTGGCCCCCCTCCTTTTATGGCGTCAAAGCTACATGTGTGTGTATATATATATATATATATATATATATATATATATATATATATATATATATATATATATATATATATATATATATATATATATATATATATATATATATACATACAGTGGGGGAAAAAAGTATTTAGTCAGTCAGCAATAGTGCAAGTTCCACCACTTAAAAAGATGAGAGGCGTCTGTAATTTACATCATAGGTAGACCTCAACTATGGGAGACAAACTGAGAAAAAAAAATCCAGAAAATCACATTGTCTGTTTTTTTTTCATTTTATTTGCATATTATGGTGGAAAATAAGTATTTGGTCAGAAACAAGCAATCAAGATTTCTGGCTCTCATAGACCTGTAACTTCTTCTTTAAGAGTCTCCTCTTTCCTCCACTCATTACCTGTAGTAATGGCACCTGTTTAAACTTGTTATCAGTATAAAAAGACACCTGTGCACACCCTCAAACAGTCTGACTCCAAAATCCACTATGGTGAAGACCAAAGAGCTGTCAAAGGACACCAGAAACAAAATTGTAGCCCTGCACCAGGCTGGGAAGACTGAATCTGCAATAGCCAACCAGCTTGGAGTGAAGAAATCAACTGTGGGAGCAATAATTAGAAAATGGAAGACATACAAGACCACTGATAATCTCCCTCGATCTGGTGCTCCACGCAAAATCCCACCCCGTGGGGTCAGAATGATCACAAGAACGGTGAGCAAAAATCCCAGAACCACGCGGGGGGACCTAGTGAATGAACTGCAGAGAGCTGGGACCAATGTAACAAGGCCTACCATAAGTAACACACTACGCCACCATGGACTCAGATCCTGCAGTGCCAGACGTGTCCCACTGCTTAAGCCTGTACATGTCCGGGCCCGTCTGAAGTTTGCTAGAGAGCATTTGGATGATCCAGAGGAGTTTTGGGAGAATGTCCTATGGTCTGATGAAACCAAACTGGAACTGTTTGGTAGAAACACAACTTGTCGTGTTTGGAGGAAAAAGAATACTGAGTTGCATCCATCAAACACCATACCTACTGTAAAGCATGGTGGTGGAAACATCATGCTTTGGGGCTGTTTCTCTGCAAAGGGGCCAGGACGACTGATCCGGGTACATGAAAGAATGAATGGGGACATGTATCGTGAGATTTTGAGTGCAAACCTCCTTCCATCAGCAAGGGCATTGAAGATGAAACGTGGCTGTGTCTTTCAACATGACAATGATCCAAAGCACACCGCCAGGGCAACGAAGGAGTGGCTTCGTAAGAAGCATTTCAAGGTCCTGGAGTGGCCTAGCCAGTCTCCAGATCTCAACCCTATAGAAAACCTTTGGAGGGAGTTGAAAGTCTGTGTTGCCAAGCGAAAAGCCAAAAACATCACTGCTCTAGAGGAGATCTACATGGAGGAATGGGCCAACATACCAACAACAGTGTGTGGCAACCTTGTGAAGACTTACAGAAAACGTTTGACCTCTGTCATTGCCAACAAAGGATATATCACAAAGTATTGAGATGAAATTTTGTTTCTGACCAAATACTTATTTTCCACCATAATATGCAAATAAAATGAAAAAAAAAACAGACAATGTGATTTTCTGGATTTTTTTTTCTCAGTTTGTCTCCCATAGTTGAGGTCTACCTATGATGTAAATTACAGACGCCTCTCATCTTTTTAAGTGGTGGAACTTGCACTATTGCTGACTGACTAAATACTTTTTTTCCCCACTGTATATATATATATATATATATATATATATATATATATATTGATATTATATAGCCACACACACATACATGTATATATATTACATAGTCTCCTTTATTATGTATATTTATGTCCCTTACACAGTGCCCTCTCATGTACACTACCGTCCCTTACATATTGAATTATATAGAGCCCTGTCTTTATTACATACCGTCCTGTCTTGTTAGCTGTATAATGCAATGATGGCTGACGGAGCATGGGAAAGCTTCCTTTCTAATGGAGGAGCTGATGGACTGATAGTTTGGTCACCAGCTGCTCCATCAGCAGTCATTTTATATCTAACAAGAGAGGGGACTATGTAATAAAAGAGGGCACTGTAAATAACAAAATTAACAAGAATACACTATGTAAGAGACAGCACTATACATAACAGCAGAGGAAGCTATATAATAAGGGACGGCACCATATATAACTAGAGGATGGTACGTAATAAGGGACGTGTTATACATAATAAAAGAGGAAACTATGTAACTAAGGGTGGTGTTATACAGAATTAGTGAGTCCACTATATACTAAGGGACTGTGTTAGACATAGTGAGGACACTATATACTAAGGGACTGTGCTAGACATAATAAGCGATAACGTCTTCCTCCACCTCCCCCTGTTCCTAAGGCCATTATAAGTCCCCCTTCCTAACATCCCAGTCCCCCACACCCCTCATTGTCCTCCTCCCCTTGCATCCCATTATTGTCCTCTCCCCCACCCCATCATTTCCCTCTTCACCACCTCCATCATTTTCTTCTCCCCCACCACTATCTTTGCTTTCTCCCCCACCACTCCCATCATTGCCCATTCCACCAGCTCCATCATTTCCTCCTCCTCCTCCACCACCCCCATTATTGCGCTTTCCACCACCACCGGTGCATTCTCCTCTATCACCCCCATCATCATTTCTTTTTCCCCCACCACCCCATCATTGCCCTCTCCATCACCCCCATCATTGCCTTCTCTCCATCACCCCCATCATTGCCTTCTCCCCATCACTCCCATCATTGCCTGCTCCATCACTCCATCACTCCCATCATTGCCTTCTCCTCATCACTCCCATCATTTCCTTCTCCATCACCCCATCACTGCCTTCTCCCCATCACTCCCATCATTGCCTACTCCCATTATTGCCTGCTCCATCACCCCATCACTCCTATCATTGCCTTCTCCCCATCACTTCCATCATTGCCTGCTCCATCACCCCCATCATTGCCTGCTCCATCACACCCATCATTGCCTTCTCCCCATCATTGCCTGCTCCATCACCCCATCACTCCCATCATTGCCTTCTCCCCATCACTCCCTTCTCTCCATCACTCCCATCATTGCCTTCTCCCCATCTCTCCATCACTCCCATCACTGCCTTCTCAATCACTCCCATGATCCCATCAATGCCTTCTTTCCATCACCCCTCATGGCATTCTCCCATCACCCCGGGCATCATGGCCTTCTCTCCTCATCACAGTCTTCGCCTCGTGTCCGCATCTCCTCCAGGGCCAGGCTCCACCTACACACACACACACACACACACATACACACAGACATACACACACAGACAGACATACACATATACATACACACAGACATACATACACACACACATATACACAGACACACACACACATACACACACACATACACAGACATACACACATACATACACACAGACATACACACATACATACAGACACACACATACATACATACATACATACACAGACATGCACACACAGACATATACACACAGACACACATACATACATACAGACACACACATACATACACACATACAGTATATACACACACAGACATACACACACATACACAAACATACACACACAGACATACAGACATAAACACATACACACACACACATACACAGAA